>NC_064924.1:328040577-328674744 GCF_023897955.1 Schistocerca gregaria | reverse complement strand
GCTATGATTCAAACAATCTGTAACATTCTGGGTGGTGTCTGTTTGTTCTATATCGTGTCTCCCTACCACTTTCGCGCAACGACGCTCTGAGCGTGTTTTTTAGGGAATTGACTAGTTCGAACCTGGGACCTGTTGCTGGTAAGGAGACGCTAGACCACACATGACATGTAGAATTTAGAGGAGTTCAGTGAGACTAGCGACGATATAACCAAATACTTAATGATTTCAGCGTCAGCTCCACTGCACTCCCTGTCAAAGATTCTTAATACTAACTAAATTTAGTGGAAGGGGTTTAAGGCATTCCTATTTTTAGTTAGCTGGTAAAATAACGTCGAAAAAGCAGTTAAGTTTACCACTGGAAATTTTATTCTACTCGCAAAACATTGTTTATAAATTGCACAATTGATAAAAGGAAGTGTTTTAATACACAATGGTAAAAACCAACTGCGTTCAACAAAAATGTGAACGAATATTCCCTGAATGGGTTACCAAGTTCTACAATGGATCGAAGGATGACCTATGATATATCACATCTAAAATCTAGGTTTAAATTAAGTTTCACAAAAGAGAAAAGTATCAAAATGGTCTACAGTGACCCTCAATTATCGTTAATTGCTTATCTAACTTGTCGTAAATTACAGTGGCTGATGTGGTTTCTCAATCACTATATAACAGAAAAATCATCGCATTTCAGGTTTTTACTTCAAGTGGCAAATGTCATCACCATGAGCTTTAATTGACGATCGACACTAGTATTATGCAAAAAGGGGGTGTAACAGATGCGACTTCTGTAGTTCTGCATGAAGGTTTATGCGCTGTTATGCGGCATCGCGTGCAGTCATTACCTTGTTGGTGTTCGTCAGGGGGCGGCTGCCGGCGCAGCAGCCATCCAGCTCGCCGTCTCGGAACTAACTAACCTCTCCTAACTTCTCCTTACTACCATTTACCGAAGTTGGTTTTTTTAAGAAAAACTATCTGGCTGTGTTTTCATCTGTCCAATCAGGGTCTCAATGTTAACCTTAAGCTCCGCCTACAAAAATTCTGTCTATCCAATGAGAAACATTATACTTTTCGTGGTGAGGCAATGTTTTTAAAGTTTGGAACGTTACAGAGACGCGAAAAAGTCTCATGCTAAAACTTGCGGGTGGTGTGGTCCTTTTAGCGTTATCGTAAGACCTATACTGTTCTTCTGGAGGGCTCTATCTTTTAACATGGGATGGGGGGGTGCTCCTTGATGTAACAGTCTCACGCTAAAACTTGCGGGTGGTGTGGCCCTAGTGGTTAGCTGGCGACGTGGGTGTCCAGTCCGTCCCTTATCATAGGTCCTTCTAGCTTAACACGGTTCTGCTCTCGGCTTCTGTTCTCGTTTCTTCCTGGGAACTGCGTCAGTCTCACGGTGGGAAGGTATGACATGCATTTAGGCATTCTTGTGTTCGTCTGTGGTATTCCATTTGCTCATTCGTTACTCGTATTACTTTGGTTAACTTAATGTCACGATTTATTCGGAGCTATGTGACATACAACTGGATTTGCTTATCATGTCAGGGTTTTCATGGAAGGTCTTGGATTTGCTGACATCTTACATATCACCACCCTTCGAATGTAATTTTGCAATGAATTTAGGCAATGATTTAATCATTGTATAAGTCAGTCAAAAATTTTCTAATGTATTTAAATTTTGTTGTGTACTGTTCAGCCATGTTATTGTGCTCTATGCTAGTTTTTATTACTAATTTATATTTTTATATTCCTCCACACTATAATTAAAAATGACAAGAGAAGAATATTTTTATACTATTACTAATTTTTAATTGTTTTCTTTCTTTATTTAAGTGTGAAGTTTGTTTTTGGAGAAGTTTGTTGTCGAAAGTGAGGAGTCTTTCACATCGATTTTCTTAGAAATATTGTTTTTAGAAATGTAGTAATTAAGTAAAATCTATTGTTAACACATTTTCTAAATATCATGTACAAGTAAAATGTTTTTGTTTCTAGACACTCATTTAACCATTGTTACACTAACAAATAAGAATTATTTCCAAGAATAGCTTTGACAAAGAAATATACATAAACAAGTATTGAGATATTATCCTAACAAATGGTACAAATGTTAAAAAAAAAGGGAAAACACCCAACAAGATAATTTTTTATTCTTTGTTTTTATAAGGAGAAAATAAGTAAAATATAGTTATTCTTTTATTTTTATGAGGAGAAAATAAGTGGCATATTGTTTTAGTGTTTATTATGCCTTACATTTGTTCTTTCTATACTGTCCATTTCAGAACTAATGACTTAATTTTATCGGTGGTCTATTTTTTACATAAGTCCATAGTCAATGACTGTTATTTTGTAGGTTATTAGCTGTCTGGTGTGCTTAACTAATTTAGTTTTTCACACATTTCTTTTGCACAATTCCTACATTATGTAACTTGATTTCACAGATTGACACAATCCTATGAATGTTTAAGCATGAGGTTGGTGAATGTTTTTGCATGAAGGTGATGGACTTGAGCGAGATGGATGTGGGCAAGTATTTGATGTACAGCTTCGTTTGTCGTTCCTTGTTGGCTTTGCAAGTGTGTGTTGCTTTGTGGAGGTCCCACAATGGAATGGAGCTGTGAGTGCAGAATCTCGTGGTTCACTGGCTTTGTATGTGTGAAAGTCTTTGTTATGTGTCGCTGAAAGCGGTCGTTTTTCGTTGTAATACTTCGCAGACTACTAGTTTACAATAGGATAGGGATTTGGGAATGTATGTCGTCTATTCTTCACCCATCTTCTTTCTTGGTCTCAATTTTGGGAATCTTCAACTTCTGTTCTTCCTGCTTTTTCTTTGCTTCTCACTTGCTTCTGGGTTCTTCTCTGGGCAGGATATGGAAATATTTACTGATTGCTAGTCGCTTTGAAGTTCTCCTCTTAGTAACACTTTGATAAATTGTTTGGGCATGTCATTTTTACTTTGTGGAAGTTTTCTTCAGTTTCGTGCATCAGCGTGCTGTTTCATAGCAGTAGTAAGACATTTACACATATTTTTTGCCAGTGGTAGCTTGCCCAAGCGGTCTTCTCGTCGGGCCATTTTTTGCTCGCTCCGCTGAGTAAGGGTGTTCGGAGACCCTCTTGCGTTTTGTGTCCTGTCGTGTCTCTGCAGAGTTCTGCCTAGCGGGCTGATTTTCTGTCCACTCTACAAGGACTCTCTGTTGGTCTCACTGTCCTTTCCCTTCTCTCGACACTTCTGCCTTGTAGGAATCGTGTCTTGCTAATTACGTCCTTTTCTTTCTTGATACTTCTCGTATTGCAACTTGTGGGTCATTGTATCTCTTCCTTGCTAGAGTTTTTACAATGGTTTTTACAAAAAGTTTTACTTATAATCATCTAACAAATGTCTAGTAAGTACTTGCTTTACGCCTTCTTAAAAAGCTCTACAAATTTCGGGGCTCTTTCCATGGTACAATTCTAATATATTTGGACTCTTAACATCTACTCGAGAATCCTCTATTTCGTTTTTTATTTTTGTGTAGTGTTGTGGTGTATAGCATTTTAGTATTTCATGCTATAGACTATCTACGCTTTATCCCTTCACCTTAATCTATGGTACTTTTGGAGTTATCATTGAAACTACTTTCTTTTTCCCACCTTAATTCCTCTTCATTCTTCTTTCTCCTGACGATCTTACCTGCAACATAATCTTGAAATATTGTGCTGGTTATTTACTAGTAATAAAATTAATCTTCAAACTTTTTGATATGGCTCACATGGTGAAGTCCTAAGGTTTGGCCTGTTTTTGGGTTCATTAGTTCCACAGCACTATCATGAGCAATTTGGCTAATTGTGACAGATCCTTTGTATGCAGCTTAAAACTTATGTATTTTGTGTTTCTGTTTGCTGGAGAGATGGTGTGTTTGGTCTACTGAGAATGTTCTTTTAATTGCTGTTCTGAAATACCTTGAACTTCTTGCAATTTTTCGTCGATTTCTTTGTGGACTTCTAACATGACTTGCGATTCCTTCTTTTGTGCATACCATTCTGATTCTCCATCCTCTTTATCTTGTGTCATTCTTCATTGTTTGTTTATAACTGGTATTTCTTCTTATTTTCGCATTAGCTCAAGGAGAAGTGTGACATTCCCTAATGTTACGCTACCTTTCCCCCATATCTATTATCACTCGTCTCTCATTTAAAAAATCTGCACCAGTAATCAAATCTACAGTTAGTTTAGGTATAATCACGAAGTCGGCTTCGATCTTTTGACCTTGGCATGAAAGAGTTAACCTTGTTTGTCTCATAACTTCAACAGCATTGTTTCTAATAGAACCTCTTACTTTACTTACTTTAATCTTACGTGTTTTCAGAACTGGCAATTCCTCATTGGCATTGCACTGCATGAATAAATTTTCTGAGATCGCAGTCAGTTCACTTCCGCTATCAATTACAATATTGACTGGGATATGCTTTACAGTGGCCTTCACAGTTGGTTGAATTTGAAAGGGTTGGTCCTGTTCTTCTTCCTCTTGCATCAATGAATCCTCCACAGAATCATACATGAGTCTTTTTAGGAATTTCCCTTGTGAATACGAACTTTCTGTAGGATAAGCTTCGACTGCTACTTCTCTCTCTTTTAATTCCTTTCTCTATTTCTTCCTTCATTTACTCCTTTCTTCTACATCCTCTACTTTTTCCTCATCCTCGTCTATCTTCTTCTTCGCCGTTACTTCCACATAATCGCATCTAAATGCTCTAATTATTGCTTCATAACTTCCTTCATTATATACGTTGGGTTGTGTGCCCACTTGTAAATTATTTTCAAATTCTGTCGACTGCGCATTATCCTCATTGAATTCGCTTTCCCTGGTTTCCATCTGAAATAGATCTACAACACTCATTACTTCATCCTTTCCTCCTACATTCGTTGTGCATGCCTCTGGTAATTCATCTTACTCGTCAGTATGCTCCCAACTAATTTCGTCCCAACACGATATTGTTATTTTCTTGTCTTCGTTTTCATCTGGTCCCTGCGGATTTCTTTCTTCCTTCTTTTCTTCTCGTGATAAGATTTTTACTTCTCTGTTCAAGGTGCTGCAATTGTCCTGGGTCGGTGCGTCATTCTCTTTGGCATGGGCGCTAAGCTGTCAAATCAAACTTTTATCGGGGTTTGGTGGTCTTACCTCCACCTCTTCTATCTGTATTCGCTTTTCTTGTTCAGCTTGTTGATAGTGGTTTCTTGGTTGATAATTTGTCGGTCTATTGGTTCTCCAGTACCCGTTCCAGTTGTCGTTATTCCCTCTGTAATAGTTGTAGCCGTTCCTGGGTGGATTATAGTTATTGCCATATTCTCTTCTAAATCCATAACCGGTTCTTTGTTGAAATCTATTGTCGTTTCTTGGTGCGAAGTTATCACGTGGTTCGTAATTATTGTTTCTTCGTACTGCGTCTTGTGGATTCCACTGCTTTTTGCTTTCGTTTTCACTTGCCCTTCGTCTTTTTCTTGCGTCATCTTCCGAAAATATGAACTCTAGTTCCCTTAGAATACCTTTAAATGCTTCGACGTCATTGCCTCCGCGACCTACTAATGGTTGCTGGTATTTCAATGGTTGCTTCGTGGCGCATAATTTAATCAACTCTCCGTCACTGTATTGTACATCTAAGCATTGATTTTCCTTTGCCATTAATTCGAAAAATTTCACCTGTCTCTTCTCTCCTGAATTTTCAAAATATGGGTTCTGTAATAATTCATACTTCACTCTGTTCTGTGCTTCGCTGGACCAGTATCGTGAGAGAAACTTCTCTCTGAAATCTTCGTACGATCGGCACGTCGCTGCAACATTCTGCATGGTTTCTGCAACAGTTCATGACATGTGTGCACATATAAAGTCTAATTTGTGTGCTAGCGTCCAGTGTTCTGGTAATCCTACTCGGAATTGATCAATAAAAGTTCTTGGATGTAATGAGTTTCCTTCTCGAAAGTGTTGAAATTTTCTGACTGTGAGGAAATGATCGTTGTCGTACTTCGTCATAGTTCCATACGAAATTCGCGATTCTCCGCCACTTTTGTTTCTGATCATTTCTCCTGTCGTTCTTTCCTGTTGTGGTAGATCCATTGGATATTGTCCACGGTAACTTTCGCCTACCCTTGCGTAGTATCGTTGGAGTGGTACGCAATAATTTTGTTCTATCGGTTGTGAACGTGTAGCAGAATGTGTTGCACTGTACTCTTCGCGACCTGGCTTTCCATTGTCACGTATTGGTTGAGTATCTTGTCTGGCTAACCTTGCTGCTTTATTGCAGGATCCAAACTGTCCTGAAACATACATTTGTGCTTTCGCATGTATTTGTGATGACGTTTGTTCATCAAAAATTTCGAAACGTATTTGTTGCTGTGCAGGCTGTCTGATTTCACGTATGCTACTTTCCGCCTGTGATTGGAATCGTAAATGCGTAATATCTTCGTTAATTGCTTGTTTTTCCGGTGCTGTTACAGATACGGATGTGGTTGCAGACTCTGTGCTTCTTCGACCCTGTTCACAACGCTCTTCAATGGTTTGCAACAAGTCTATTCGCAATATCTGAAATTGTCGCTTCGTTTGCGCTTCTATTTTGACTATGCGGTTATCATATCTTTTCAGCGCTGCTTTTGTGATACGTTTGTATAACACACTGTTTTCAACAACTTCACGCGCTGTACCTGCTGCTTGTCTAGTTTCTTGACTACTCCCTGGGTGTTGTTACAAAATGTTTTGCTCTCGTCCTGAGTGTCATTACACAATGTTTGTATGTCCGCTTGTACCTTGTCAATGTCTGTTCTCAATTGATTGTAACCTGTTATTAAGTTTCCTATCACTTCGCGAGATTCTTTTGCCTCGTCTTCAATATGACTTAGGTGTAACTGAATATTTTTTTTGTTTTTTAATCGCATGCATTTGTCTCGTGGTTCCTGCATTTTGTTTCGTCATTTCTGCATTCTAAATTTTAATTTGGTTTGCTATTACTTTATTTTGTCTTGTCATGGTTACCGTCATTAATTGTAATATTTCTGCCAGATTGGTGGGTCCTATTGCGTTTTCTTCCGACGTCCTACGCTCTGTGTTTTCGCCCAAGTGTTGGTTCCCAACCGATTGCATTGAACTGTGCTGTGACACGTTTCTGCTCGCGTTCCTTGTACACTACACCTACATCTACATCTACATGACTACTCTGCAATTCACATTTAAGTGCTTGGCAGAGGGTTCATCTAACCACAATCATACTATCTCTCTACTATTCTACTCCCGAACAGCGAGCGGGAAAAACGAACACCTAAACCTTTCTGTTCGAGCTCTGATTTCTCTTATTTTATTTTGATGATCATTCCTACCTATGTAGGTTGGGCTCAACAAAATATTTTCGCATTCGGAAGAGAAAGTTGGTGACTGAAATTTCGTAAAAAGGTCTCGCCGCGACGAAAAACGTCTATGCTGTAATGACTTCCATCCCAACTCGTGTATCATATCTGCCACACTCTCTCCCCTATAACGCGATAATACAAAACGAGCTGCCCTTTTTTGCACCCTTTCGATGTCCTCCGTCAATCCCACCTGGTAAGGATCCCACACCGCGCAGCAATATTCTAACAGAGGACGAACGAGTGTAGTGTAAGCTGTCTCTTTAGTGGACTTGGTGCATCTTCTAAGTGTCCTGCCAATGAAACGCAACCTTTGGCTCGCCTTCCCGATAATATTATCTATGTGGTCCTTCCAACTGAAGTTGTTCGTAATTTTAACACCCAGGTACTTAGTTGAATTGACAGCCTTGAGAATTGTACTATTTATCGAGTAATCGAATTCCAACGGATTTCTTTTGGAACTCATGTGGATCATCTCACACTTTTCGTTATTTAGCGTCAACTGCCACCTGACACACCATACAGCAATCTTTTCTAAATCGCTTTGCAGCTGATACTGGTCTTCGGATGACCTTACTAGACGGTAAATTACAGCATCATCTGCGAACAGTCTAAGAGAACTGCTCAGATCGTCACCCAGGTCATTTATATAGATCAGGAACAGTAGAGGTCCCAGGACGCTTCCCTGGGGAACACCTGATATCACTTCAGTTTTACTCGATGATTTGCCGTCTATTACTACGAACTGCGACCTTCCTGACAGGAAATCACGAATCCAGTCGCACAACTGAGACGATACCCCATAGCTCCGCAGCTTGATTAGAAGTCGCTTGTGAGGAACGGTGTCAAAAGCTTTCCGGAAATCTAGAAATACGGAATCAACTTGAGATCCCCTGTCGATAGCGGCCATTACTTCGTGCGAATAAAGAGCTAGCTGCGTTGCACAAGAGCGATGTTTTCTGAAGCCATGCTGATTACGTGTCAATAGATCGTTCCCTTCGAGGTGATTCATAATGTTTGAATACAGTATATGCTCCAAAACCCTACTGCAAACCGACGCAATGATATAGGTCTGTAGTTAAATGGATTACTCCTACTACCCATCTTGAACACTGGTGCGACCTGCGCAATTTTCCAATCTGTAGGTACAGATCTATCGGTGAGCGAGCGGTTGTATATGAGTGCTAAGTAGGGAGCTATAGTATCAGCGTAATCTGAAAGGAACCTAATCGGTATACAATCTGCGGTGAGGGAACTCTGATTACTTGTACTATGGGTTCTACATATTCAAGACGCAAGTTAGAATCCTCATCGACTGTCTCACTACTTTCCTGCTCCTCTGTCGTATGCTGACCTAGGTTTTCTGTGCCTTGGCGTACATTATCCTCGTTATGTTGCGTTATCTGTCCTATTTCTCGCGATACTGTATCGTCTGTTGTACTGTCCTCTATTCGCTGTCCATTTTCATGCTGGGTCACTACCTCAATTCGGTCAAGGTCTCGATCTGCCATTGCTAATATTTCCGAATACCTTATTTCCTGTTTTAAAAGAAATTCATGCACTAATTCGCGTCAACATGCGCTCATACGATCTCACGCGTTTCATAAACTTAATGTTCACATGACTTGACAAACCATTTACTTACTTGTTGGGTCAGAACCAACTTGTCAACGATGTATCCGCCGCCTGTGCACTTGCATTGGGGAGAAAACTTAATTGTAACAATAGTAACATTCATAACTTAATTATGCTATTGTCTCTGCTAGAATGTATCTATTGAATACTTTCTTACTATCTATCTCTGCAGCTACTGTTTTCGACTATGTATAACTTTAGAAAACATAAATTTTTACTACGAAAATTTTTCAGCAGGATATTTTTCTGACCTACTTAGGCATGCGGTCGACCTACAATCATGGCATTTTACCATCCAGGCAGGGTCGCCATTTTCTAACATTCTGTGTGGTGTCTGTTAGTTCTATATCGTGTCTCCCTATCACTTTCTCGCAATGACGCTCGGAGCGTGTTTTTTAGGGAATTGACTAGTTTGAACCAGGGACCTGTTGCTGGTAAGGAGACGCTAGACCACACATGACAAGTAGAATTGAGAGGAGTTCAGTGAGACTAGCGATGATATAACCAAATACTTAATGATTTCAGCGTCAGCTCCACTGCACTCCCTGTCAAAGAATCTTGATACTAACTAAATTTATTGGAAGGTGTTTAAGGCATTCCTATTTTTAGTTAGCTGGTAAAATAACGTCGAAAAAGCAGTTAAGTTTACCATCGGAAATTTTCTTCTACTCGCAAAACTGCGTTCAACAAAAATGTGAACGAATATTCCCTGAATGGGTTTCCAAGTTCTACAATGGATCGAAGGATGACCTATGACATATCACATCTATAATCTAGGTTTAAATTAAGTGTCACAAAAGAGAAAAGTATCAAAATGTTCTATAGTGACCCTCAGTTATCCTTAATTACTTATCTAACTTGTCGTAAATTGCAGTGGCTGATGTGGCTTCTCAATAACTATATAACACAAAAATCATCGCGTTACAGATTTTTACTTCGAGTGACAAATGTGAACACCATGAGCTTTAATTGACGATCGACACTAGTATTACGCAAAAAGGGGGTGTAACAGATGAGACTTATGCAGTTCTGAGTGAAACTTTATGCGCTGTTTTGCGGCATCGTGTGCGTTCATTACCTTGTTGGTGTTTGTCAGGGGGCGGCGGCCGGCGCCGCAGCCATCCAGCTCGCCGTCTCGGAACTAACTAACCTCTCCTAACTTCTCCTTACTACCATTTACCGAATTTTTTTTTAAAAGAAAAGCTATCTGGCTTTGTTTTCATCTGTCCAATCAGGGTCTCAATGATAACCTTAAGCTCCGCTTACAAAAATTCTGTCTATCCAATGCAAAACGTTATCCTTTTCGTGGTGGGGCAATGTTTCCTTTTTTTTTTAAGTTTGCAACGTAACAGAGACGCGAAAAAGTCTCACGCTAAAACTTGTGGGTGGTGGGGCCCTTTTTGTGTTATCGTAAGATCTATACTGTTTTTCTGTGGGGCTCTATCTTTTAACATGGGTGGGGGATGGCCCTTTACGTAACAGAGAAGCGAAAAAGTCTCACGCTAAAACTTGCAGCTGGCGTTGTCCTAGTGGTTAGCTGGCAACGTGGGTGTCCAGTCCGTCCCTTATCGTAGGGCCTTCTAGCTTAACACCGTTCTGCTCTCGGCTTCGCTTCTCGTTTCTCCCCTGTGAACTGCGTCTGTCTCACAGTGGGAAGGTATGACATGTATTTAGGCATTCTTGTGTTAGTCTGTGGTATTCGGTTTGCTCACTCGTTACTGGTATTACTTTGGTTAATTTAATGTCATGATTTATTCGGAGCTATGTGACATACTACTGGATTTGCTTATCATGTCAAGGTTTTCATTGAAAGTGTTGGATTTGCTTGACAGCTTACAACTCGACAAGAGTTTTGGCTCGGCAGCTTTTGCACACATACTTGTTGCTCTTTAAGCATAGACTTTATATTTTATTTCTGTTAGTTCTTTGCAGTAAACCTGAATTTGACAAGACCCATCACTTCCATATTGGCCAGTGTCGTTGTCGAGTGCCTGAAAGAGGGGACTGACTTCTCTCTGCGGTTTGTAAAGGGGAGCAAGCTCATCTGCGAATCTGAGGATAAAGTCCTGCATTTGATGCATTTTCTACATTGGCCTTCGCCGGTTTCGAGTGCTTGCAAGGAGAGACTGACTCCTGTCTGCAGTTTGTAGAGGGCAGAAAACTCATCTGCTACTCTGAGGTTACAGTCCCTACATGAAATCCTGTTAGACGAAAGTAACTTAAAAACTGTGTAAGAGTTGATCTTGGCAAGATCAAGAATATTGTGAAAGACACGCACAGGCCATCTTTGGGTGCCAGCTCAGACACGGTAGTGTGTAGCCATTTGGTTGGTAGCCCTGCGACTGCTATACGGACGTTTGAGCCACAGATCCCGTACAAGATAAGTAATTTTAGTGGTTATAAACTGTTTCTAACACTTTAATCTAATTTATTACGTTAATTATAGTGCTTTTCAAGCGTACCATTAAACGTTTTTGTCTTACTCGCGAATTTTCACAGTAATCACCCAAAGTTCGTTTTGTTTACATATCACGGCCAGGCCGAACTCTTGAGCTTTCAGATTAAACTTCATACCGGAATTTTATGTGCATTTACTGATAGTTTAGTGTGCTAAATACGTTTACTGCCCATTTATATCTGTAGAGTATCGTCATCTCTCAAGTAATTTCCAGTAATAAACTTGTGAACCATTGTTTACATTGTCGCAAGTAGGCCTAATTTTTCGTACATGTATTTTCATTTTCCAGTAACTTAATTGTCTTTCTGTCACTAAAATCGATTTTTACCATGCGTGTAAAGTGCCTGACGTGCCATAGAATCGTTGCTCCGGGATCTGGTGTGATGGATGTAGTAACGTTTTTCATTGGGGCGATTGTAGTGGCGTGGGAATTGGGAAAATGAGCGAGACTCATCAGTCGTTCTGTAGGCTATGCAGTATAGATAGTAAGATTGTGGAACCGGAGGCGAAAATTGCTGACCTTCAGGCTGAGTTAGATGAGGCTAGGCGAGAATTGGGTAGGTTAATGGGGGAGAAGGGTACACAGGGGTGGGAAGTGCCAACAGGCATAAGGAACAGCTTTGTTATTAATATACAAGATAGGTTTGACCTGTTGCCTCAGTCAGAAACTGATGAGCCTCTCACAGAAGTAGATGTAGACAGGGCTCAACTAGCTTTCAGCAGCAAATTGAATAAGAAGGTAGGGAAGTCTGCAAAGAGAAAGACAGTCTTATTGCTAGGTAGTTCGCATGCTAGGGGTGTGGGCCAACTTCTGCAGGATGAATTATTGTCAGAGTACAGGTCACAAGTTTTTTCAAACCTTGTGCTGGTCTGGGGCAGGTTACAGAGGATTTAGGTTCGCTATATAGAAGCTTTACTAAGGAAGACACCGTGGTTATTGTAGGTGGGCCGGGCTACAGTATTGACAGAGATCTGGGGTACAGCATAGAGTGTGACCTAGCAAATATTGTATCAGTCATACCAGTGTAGGGTTTGTGTCGGTTCTGGAGCGCCACGACCAGTCTCATTTGAGCTCTTCTGTCTGGAGAGTTAATTTGGAGTTGGAATGGCTACTTGGATCTGGTGCAAGGTCACACATTGGTGTGGTTCCTGTTGATTCACTCTTTAGGTGGGACTATACTAGACATGGTCTACACCTCAACAAGAAGGGGAAGGGTAAACTGGCTGGGCTGACAGCAGGAAATTTAAAGGTGGTAGGAACTACATCTCATGGTGGTAACTCTTTTTTAGTGTAAGATTAGTGTCCAGTGGGAAACTCAGCCAGGCAAGTACTAAAGATGTTAAAAAAGTTCAAGATACTCACAAAAGTAAAATGAAAAATAATATTATTATATTTCATCAAAATATTGGGGGATTGAAGAATAAAATCGATGAGCTTCTGCTTTGTTTAGAAGATATAGAAACTGCGAATGTAATAGATGTACTATGCCTGTCTGAGCATCACATTGTCACTGATATGAAAAAGGTTAGCATTAATGGGTACAAATTAGCTGCACATGTAAGTAGAGATAATATGATGAGAGGAGGAGTTGCCATATATGTCAAAAGCTCCCACAGCGCAAAAAAATTAGAAACTAATAAATTTTGTGTAGAGCAACATATGGAAGCATGTGCCACTGAACTAAAACTAAATGATGGCACTTTCATAATTGTAACAGTGTATAGGTCCCCCCTCAGGGAATTTCCAGCTATTTCTAGAAAACTTGGATGCTTTGTTGTGCTATCTGTCAGACAGGTTCAAATGGTTCAAATGGCTCTGAGCACTATGGGACTCAACTGCTGTGGTCATTAGTCCCCTAGAACTTAGAACTACATAAACCTAACTAACCTAAGGACATCACTCACATCCATGCCCGAGGCAGGATTCGAACCTGCGACCATAGTAGTCGCACGGTTCCGGACTGCGCCTATAACCGTGATACCACTGCGGCCAGCTGTCAGACAGGGGAAGCAAATTATCGTTTGTGGGGATTTCAATGTTGATTCCCTGAAAGAGTGTAATAGGAAGAATGACCTTGCAGTATTACTCAGTTCTTTCAATTTGAGCTCCGTCCTTGATTTTCCTACTCGGTTAACAAAGAACAGCAGGACATTGCTAGATAACTTTTGTATAGACCGACATAGCTCCATGCAGTATACCAAATCAGAATTTCAATGCAGTGTGTTCAATCAACAATATAAATACTGCAAACTTTAGGGAAAGCCTAAAGCAGCTAGACTGGGATGAAGTGTGTATGGAACCTGAAGCAAACTTGAAATATAACTTACTTCACGATACATTTTTAAGGGTATTTGAAAATTGTTTTTCCAAGAAAATAGTTAAACATAATTCCAAGAAAAGATATAAGAAACCTGGGTAACTAAAGGAATAAGAATATCTTGCAACCGTAAAAGAGAACTGTATCTAAGAGCAAGAGGGAGTACTGCCCCCAAAATTGTTCAATATTATAAAAACTATTGTGCAGAACTAAGAAAAGTTATTAAAAAGTCCAGAAGCATGTGTATCATGTCTGAGATCAGTAACTCTGATAATAAAATTAAAGCAATTTGGAATATTATTGAAAGGTAAACAGGGCAACCAAGAGCACAGGAAAACTTTAGTGCCATAAAACTGAATGGCAAGTGTACTAACAAACAGTCAGATATTGGAAATATTTTCAATCATCATTTTTAAATGTTGTGGAGAAAATAATATCTACATCTTCACTAGAAGAGGCAAGGCTTCTAATAGAAGAGGCCATACCTGTGCAGTTTGAATCAACTGTATTTCCACCAACCTCTCCCTCTGAAATCAGTAAAATAATAAACTCACTGAAAAGTAAAAGCTCTTACGGAATTGATGGCATTTCCAGCAAGATACTAAAAGCTTGTTCCCCACAGATAAGTAGGATTCTCAGCCACGTACATAATGTCTATTTGGAGCAGGGTGTTTTCCCCGATAGACTGAAATATGCCATTGTAAAACCATTGCATAAAAAGGGGGATACATCAGATGTCAACAACCATCGCCCAATCTCTCTTCTGACAGCTCTATCAAAAATATTTGAGAAAGTAATGTATTCAAAAGTAGCCACCCATATTTGTAAAAATAAAGTACTAACAAAATGCCAATTTGGTTTCAGAAAGGCTTTTCAACAGAAAATGCTATATACGCTTTCACTGATCAAATATTAAATGCTCTGAATAACCGGACATAACCCATTGGTATTTTTTGTGATATCTCAAAGGCCTTTGATTGTGTTAATCATGGAATTCTGTTAGATAAGCTAAATCGTTATGGTTTGAGGGGGGCAGTGCACAAATGGTCTAATTCGTACTTAACTGGAAGAATGCAAAAACTTGAAATAAGTGGTTCATGTAATGTTAAAACAACAGCTGATTCCTCAAACTGGGGGGCTATCAAGTACGGGGTACCACAGGGTTCAGTCTTAGGTCCTTTACTGTTCTTGATATACATTAATGACTTACCATTCCGTATTGATGAAGATGCAAAGTTAGTTCTTTTTGCTGATGACACAAGTATAGTAATAACATACAAAAACCAATAACTAATTGATGTAATTGTAAATGATGTTTTTCACAAAATTATTAAGTGGTTCTCAGCAAACGGACTCTCTTTAAATTTTGATAAAACACAGTATATACAGTTCCGTACAGTAAATGGCACAACTCCAGTAATAAATACAGACTTTGAACAGAAGTCTGTTGCTAAGGTAGAGTTTCCAAAATTTTTAGATGTGCCCATTGTTGAGAGGTTAAACTGGAAGCAACACATTGATGGTCTGCTGAAACGTCTGAGTTCAGCTACGTAAGCTATTAGGGTTATTGAAAATTTTGGTGATAGGAATCTCAGTAAATTAGCTTACTATGCCTACTTTCACTCACTGCTTTCGTACGGCATCATATTCTTCGGTAATTCATCGTTGAGTAGAAAAGTATTCATTGCTTAGAAACGTGTAATCAGAATAACTGCTGGAGCCCACCCACGGTCATCCTGCAGACATCTATTTAAGGATCTAGGGCTCCTCACAGTAACCTCACAGTATAAATATTGACTTATGAAATTTGTTGTTAATAATCCAACCCAGTTCAAAAGTAATAGCAGTGTGCATAGCTATAACACCAGGAGAAAGGATGATCTTCACTATGCAGGGTGAAATCTGACATTGGCACAGAAAGGGGTAAATTATGCTGCCACAAAAGTCTTTGGTCACCTACCAAACAGCATCAAAAGCCTGACTGATAGTCAACCAACATTTAAAAATAAATTAAAAGACTTTCTAGATGACAACTCCTTCTACTCATTGGCTGAGTTTTTAGATATAAATTAAGGGAGGGAAAAAAGCTAACTTAAACATTAGTGTCATGCAATATTTTGTGTAATTTAATATTTTGTGCAGACATCTTTTATTAACCTGACACGTTCCACATCATTACGAAGTGTCGTATTCCTGATCTATGGAACAACTATTAATCTAATCGAATCTAATCTTGGTCAACTACATCTATTCCACCCTTAGTATCATTATAAAACTACACAGTATTCTCAATCATCTGACGTCCACCATGCATGTTACTCAGAATGCTGATTTTTTTTTTCTTTTTCCCTTGGTATGCTGTGAGAAGTTTGTCGCCTAACTTGTGTACAATGTGTCGTCTCCACTTCGCGGTGCAGGAAGGACCTCCTTGAGTGATCTCCGAAGAGAGCCAACTCCAACAGTTCCTTTTTGTTTCAGCTCATCAGGCAGTTTACCGGAGATGAAAAAGTTGTCAGTCATGAGCTCCCGTAAGGGCGATGCGCCTGAAATCTGCTGTCGTGTAAGAGAAGTGTTGGCAGTGTAGGTGGAGACGTGGGGATTCCCCACTGTATAATATGTTATTTAGTAGCTACCCAGTGTCACTCCATAGGCCTGCATGTCGCCAGTCCATAGAAAACGGAAAGCCGCCCTGTGTAAATTATTCTTTTTGGCCCAAAGTATCATAAAATACTCTAACATCTCGTTAATGACGTCGAGACATGTCCAGAAACTACACTCCTGGAAATTGAAATAAGAACACCGTGAATTCATTGTCCCAGGAAGGGGAAACTTCCTGGGGTCAGATACATCACATGATCACACTGACAGAACCACAGGCACATAGACACAGGCAACAGAGCATGCACAATGTCGGCACTACTACAGTGTATATCCACCTTTCGCAGCAATGCAGGCTGCTATTCTCCCATGGAGACGATCGTAGAGATGCTGGATGTAGTCCTGTGAAACGGCTTGCCATGCCATTTCCACCTGGCGCCTCAGTTGGACCAACGTTCGTGCTGGACGTGCAGACCGCGTGAGACGACGCTTCATCCAGTCCCAAACATGCTCAATGGGGGACAGATCCGGAGATCTTGCTGGCCAGGGTAGTTGACTTACACCTTCTAGAGCACGTTGGGTGGCACGGGATACATGCGGACGTGCATTGTCCTGTTGGAACAGCAAGTTCCCTTGCCGGTCTAGGAATGGTAGAACGATGGGTTCGATGACGGTTTGGATGTACCGTGCACTATTCAGTGTCCCCTCGACGATCACCAGAGGTGTACGGCCAGTGTAGGAGATCGCTCCCCACACCATGATGCCGGGTGTTGGCCCTAAGTGCCTTGGTCGTATGCAGTCCTGATTGTGGCGCTCACCTGCACGGCGCCAAACACGCATACGACTATCATTGGCACCAAGGCAGAAGCGACTCTCATCGCTGAAGACGACATATCTCCATTCGTCCCTCCATTCACGCCTGTCGTGACACCACTGGAGGCGGGCTGCACGATGTTGGGGCGTGAGCGGAAGACGGCCTAACGGTGTGCGGGACCGTAGCCCAGCTTCATGGAGACGGTTGCGAATGGTCCTCGCCCATACCCCAGGAGCAACAGTGTCCCCAATTTGCTGGGAAGTGGCGGTGCGGTCCCCTACGGCAATGCGTAGGATCCTACGGTCTTGGCGTGCATCCGTGCGTCACTTCGATCTGGTCCCAGGTCGACGGGCACGGGCACCTTCCGCCGACCACTGGCGATAATATCGATGTACTGTTGAGACCTCACGCACCACGTGTTGAGCAATTCGGCGGTACGTCCACCCGGCCTCCCGCATGCCCACTATACGCCCTCGCTCAAAGTCCTTCAACTGCACATACGGTTCACGTCCACGCTGCCGCGGCATGCTACCAGTGTTAAAGACTGCGATGGAGCTCCGTATGCCACGGCAAACTGGCTGACACTGACGGCGGCGGTGCACAAATGCTGCGCAGCTAGCGCCATTCGACGGCCAACACCGCGGTTCCTGGTGTGTCCGCTGTGCCGTGCGTTTGATCATTGCTTGTACAGCCCTCTCGCAGTGTCCGGAGCAAGTATGGCGGGTCTGACACACCGGTGTCAATGTGTTCTTTTTTCCATTTCCAGGAGTGTGTTTAGTGTCTGAAAACCGGTGTTAATGATATAAAATGCCTATTAATGACCCTCTTAGTACAAGATCTAAATTTTTCATACTTCAAAGTGAGCTATGGAGATGAAATTTTGGTGGGTTGTACAACCCCTCAAATGATGAGAAGTCATGGGAGCTTTTGGTTCACAAAAATGGTTCAAATGGCTCTGAGCACTATGGGACTTAACTTCTGACGTCATCAGTCTCATAGAACTTAGAACTACTTGAATCTAACTAACCTAAGGACAGCACACTACACCCAGTCATCACGAGGCAGAGAAAATCTCTCACCACGCCGGGAATCAAACCCTGGAACCCGGGCGTGGGATGCGAGAACGCTACCACACGACCATGAGCTGTGGAAGAGCGTTTGGTCCTGTGATGATTATGAAGGGGGCTGCGGCCCTGGAAAAACCACCGTGGGTCATGAATGACCCACATGGTACTTCTAGTGTTAAATATACAGCATGAAAGACTGGATACACAGAGTTCGCTCCTATGATCTGCTCCAATTTAACAAAACGTGAGCAATCTACGAGCTGCCATTTCACCACCGCAAAGAATATTACCGCAAGTCTGAACGCAGAATAATCATGTCAACTGTGCAGAAATTTGGAACGCTCTCCCGAAATGTTATCGGGATTCGTCCACGGCAAGTATTTAGAACTTTCTTCCATCGTTGTAGAGACTACAAAGGAACTCGCATCGACCCCACACGAAGGCATATATCCTCTCAAACTAAACAGAACTATTTGTATGAAATGGAGAATGGGGAAAGAAAATGAATGGATGGATGGGAATTCGTGACTTTCAGCCACACAGGGCATTGTGGAAATGCAGTGACGGAAGCTGAAAATGTGCGTCGGGTCGGCAATGGAATCTGGATTTACTACTTTACCTTAGCGGTCACCTCAACCGCTTCGGCCATCCAGAGAAAATCTTTGGCGGACTCAAATTTCCAACTAATTACACGCTGCAGTGCAGTGTCCACCGTTCATGAACCCGATACTCCCAAATTGCGATATTAGAGCATCCGCAATGAAACAAACGTGAAGAAAGGCATTGAGTAATTTGGGAGGGATTCTGTATTGCAGCATGCGATAAGTTGGAAACTTGTTTGGACAGGGACCGTGTTTGTTTGTAGAGTCGAAGCGGTTGAGGCAACCGCTCATGGGAAGCGGTAAATCCGGGTTCGAGACCTGGTCCGTCACAAACTTTTAACTTTCACCATTGCATTACCGAACTGCCATGAGCGGCTGGAAGTCACGGATTCCTTCCTATCCCTTTCCTTTCCTCCTGCAATCTTCATTTCTTATATAAGCATGCACTGGCCACGTCATCATGGATGACGTCTGATTCGTATGACATGTCCGATAGAGCAGACACCACTCACTTGTACACAAACACAACGAACTGCACGGCATCAGAAAATAGAGTAGAATGGCGAATGCTCATTACGACAAGGAATGTTCTGTATTAGCTGATGGATAAACCTCCTTCCGAAAGTTGCAAACAGATTGCTGAAAGAGCTTATCTCGATCGATCGAAGCTCATCGTAGTTGAAGCAGGCACACCGCTGCAAACAAAAATGTTGCGATTTACTCAAGCAAAATACAAACAGCAAAAATGAAATTACAAATGAACAACAAACTTTTTTTCCATTCAGTCTTCCGACTTTTATGATGATACCTTACATTAGTTCCCGTCCTGCGCCCACCTCTTTATTTCAAATATTTGTGTACCCAGAAATTTCTACCTTAACATTAAGGCTGACGTTGGATAGTATTAGTCTTCTCTTGAGCAGAAATGCCCTTTCTGCTAGTGATAGTCTGCTTTTTATGACCACTTTGTTCCGCTCCTACTGTTTTATTTTTCTGCCTACTTTCATCTTTCTTCAATTCTGCTTACTGAGCTACTGACTATCGCAGTATCTGTAGCCCCACAGAACTCAAGTGTAAATATTCATTCCTTAGTACATCCGTATCTCACATTTGTGTACTTTGAGTATTCCTGTCTAGTCTCTTACACTTTGGCCTAGTCTTCACAATTAGTAAATTTTGATCTAAATTTGTATTTATTCCAGGGTATGCTTGCAATCCAGTACCTGTTATTGGAGTCTCTGCCTCACCATGTTGTGATTTAATTGAAGTCTTGACGTGTCTCCCGGCCTTTTAGAAGTAACTTCCTCCTCTTGTGATTTTTGAACAGCGTATTCGCTGTTACTGCAGAATTCAATTAGTCATCTTCCTCTCATTGCTTCTACTCAGCTCTGATTCTCCCATAACTGTTTCTTCTAGTCCTTCTCCTACAGCCTTATTCCAGTCCGCCATGACTATTAGATTTTCACCTTCCTTTACGTATAGATTTACTTCAGTATCTTCCTACACTTTCTCTAACTCTGCATCATTTGCTTACGACGTCGACGTACACAGCTGGACTATTGTTGTCGGTGTTGGTTTGCAGTCGATTCTGATGAGAACAACGCTATCACTGAACTGTTCACAGCCACTCACTCTCTGCCCTACTTTCCTATTCATATCAAATCCTGTTGTCGTTATAACATTTTCTGCTGCCGTTGATACTACCTTATATTCATATGACCAGATATCATTTTATCCATTTAACTTCACTGACACCGCTATGTCCAGACTAAGTCTTAGTGTCTCCCTTTTTCCTTTACCAAGTTCAAACTTCGGACATTCCGTGCCTCGAGTCCTATAACACTGTCCTTTTGTCGGTTAGTCAATTTTTTCCCAAGGCCACCTCCCGCTTGGCAGTCCTCTCCTGGAAATCCGAATGCAGGATAGCACAAAATCTTTTGCCAGTGGTGAGGTCATCATGACACGTTTCTAATTACAGGCCACACTATGTGTATGTAATTCAGTGGTTTCCATTGCATTCTGCATCCTCACGCCCTTGACGATTGGTGATTCTGTAGCGTTTAGGGACAGCTTCCCACCCTAAGTTCAAGAGAGTGCCCTGAGTGTCTGTCCGCTCCTCCGCTCTCTTTGACAAGGGCGTTAGCAGAATGATGGTTTGTTATTATGGAAGACGTCCGCCATTGACGATGATACTAATTTAAATTTCAAGCAGTGGTGTGCTTCGGACAAGGGACCGGACATTTTGATTACTGGAGAAAGAAACAACTTCTTTTCTCAGTTTCTTCGTAATTTTTCTAGTCATTTGGTCTGGGATGATGTCACATGACACCTCGTCAAGCTCTTTGCTCAAGACTCAGTATTTTTATTACAGGGGCAACCAGCGCTCTGACTGCACACTCTGAGGTACTGTGCCGGAATCTGTAGACCACTTGAATGTGAACAAAACCGGCGGGCACACCTTCCAACAATTTCTGCGAATCGGAGAGTGCAGATGGCTATCCGAAATGAAAGCGCCAGATTGCCTGTGTTTAAAAATGTGGCTGTTTATGCTGCTGAGGGATGTGTCGTGGATGCATATCTCTGCAGTGCTTCTGTCCGCAAGCTCATGACGATACTTGGGAACAAACAGAGATACAAGCTCTACAGAAACCTCCAGCTGTGTCTCAGCTTGAGAATGGACCTTCTTAAAGTCACAAACGCCATCTCCTTTAAACAGTCTCGCTGCATGTGGTTTTTAAAAGGGTTATTTTTGTTAAAAAACAGTTCTGTTTTAGGGAAAACTATGCAAAATCTCAGAAAGCGTCGCGAAATTTATTTAGTTTGGCACTATAGATTACTTCGAAAGGCCAAATTTTAAGTGGTCCAATATTACCAGCAACGATTTAGTCGTTCTGACGATGACTAAGGCTTCAGTGGAATTCACGAAACCTGTCTGTCATAATATGTTTGTATTGGACCTTTTCTTGCTCCACACGTACTACTTCAACTATAAATTCGCAAGACCAAACTTTGAATGTACATAGACAATTTCCCCTGATGCGTGAAAGGCTGCAATCCATATCTAGTAATAAGGTATAATTCTGGACAATTCTACCCGTCAGGATGGGCAGCCGATAACCCTTACAGCATTACACCTCAAAACAAGAATGTTATCGGTGAGACGAAGGGTGATACGAATAGTTCACAGGCTTAGTTTGAGGGGCTTAGATGGAAATTATACATATACCATAGAGATATAGGCGTCACCAAAAGCCGACCAAAGGGGGTGGGTGTATCATGCGCCCTCGAGAGCTCTCTCGGTCGAAGAGTACAAGAGGTACCTGCTCGAGGACGCTCCACACACTGTACACCACGAAGTGTTTAGATCGTGAGGCCGTGAGGTTCATATTGCACTGCACTCTGAAAGTTAGACTATCATTTCATGACCACCAGCGATTCTTCTGTGGGAATGGGATCGGTAACCTTCCGTACTCACACTATTTAGTTGGCTGGTAGAAGACAGATAGAGAGAGACAGAGTGGATGTATTCATTTTGTATGTGTGCGTGGAATAGTAGAATGGACCGTTTGTCATAGGTGTGTATACGTGTGTGTATATGTATTGAGTGCTGTGTAGACGTCAATGTAATCTGTTTCTTCTTCACCTGCTGCTGGTCGTTCCAGTTAGTCTTATTTTTTCAGATACACACTGAGGTGTCAAAAGTTATGAGATAGCAATATTCACATGTACAGATGTCGATAGTATCGCACACACTGGATGTAAATGGGAGTGCATTTGCGGAGCAGTCGTTTGTAATCAGATAATTCATGGGAAATACACTCTTGGAAATTGAAATAAGAACACCGTGAATTCATTGTCCCAGAAGGGGAAACTTTATTGACACATTCCTGGGGTCAGATACATCACATGATCACACTGACAGAACCACAGGCACATAGACACAGGCAACAGACCATGCACAATGTCGGCACTAGTACAGTGTATATCCACCTTTCGCAGCAATGCAGGCTGCTATTCTCCCATGGAGACGATCGTAGAGATGCTGGATGTAGTCCTGTGAAACGGCTTGCCATGCCATTTCCACCTGGCGCCTCAGTTGGACCAGCGTTCGTGCTGGACGTGCAGACCGTGTGAGACGACGCTTCATCCAGTCCCAAACATGCTCAATGGGGGACAGATCCGGAGATCTTGCTGGCCAGGGTAGTTGACTTACACCTTCTAGAGCACGTTGGGTGGCACGGGATACATGTGGACGCGCATTGTCCTGTTGGAACAGCAAGTTCCCTTGCCGGTCTAGGAATGGTAGAACGATGGGTTCGATGACGGTTTGGATGTACCGTGCACTATTCAGTGTCCCCTCGACGATCACCAGAGGTGTACGGCTAGTGTAGGAGATCGCTCCCCACAACATGATGCCGGGTGTTGGCCCTGTGTGCCTCGGTCGTATGCAGTCCTGATTGTGGCGCTCACCTGCGCAGCGCCAAACACGCATACGACTATCATTGGAACCAAGGCAGAAGCGACTCTAATCGCTGAAGACGACACGTCTCCATTCGTCCCTCCATTCACGCCTGTCGCGACACCACTGGAGGCGGGCTGCACGATGTTGGGGCGTGAGCGGAAGACGGCCTAACGGTGTGCGAGACCGTAGCCCAGCTTCATGGAGACGGTGGCGAATGGTCCTCGCCTATACCCCAGGAGCAACAGTGTCCCTAATTTGCTGAGAAGTGGCGGTGCGGTCCCCTAAGGCACTGTGTTGGATCCTACGGTCTTGGCGTGCATCCGTGCGTCGCTGCGGTCCGGTCCCAGGTCGACGGGCACGTGCACCTTCCGCCGACCACTGGCGACAACATCGATGTACTGTGGAGATCTCACACCCCACGTGTTGAGCAATTCGGCGGTACGTCCACCCGACCTCCCGCATGCCCACTATACGCCCTCGCTCAAAGTCCGTCAACTGCACATACGGTTCACGTTCACGCTGTCGCGGCATGCTACCAGTGTTAAAGACTGCGATGGAGCTCCGTATGCCACGGCAAACTGGCTGACACTGACGGCGGCGGTGCACAAATGCTGCGCAGCTAGCGCCATTCGACGGCCAAGACTGCGGTTCCTGGTGTGTCCGCTGTGCCGTGCGTGTGATCATTGCTTGTACAGCCCTCTCGCAGTGTCCGGAGCAAGTATGGTGGGTCTGACACACCGGTGTCAATGTGTTCTTTTTTCCATTTCCAGGAGTGTAGATATGGTCGCACCACGGGAGCTTACAGACTTTTAACGCTGAATGGTTGGCAGCTATACGCCTAGGACATTCGATTTCGGAAATCGTTACGAAGTTCAATATTTCGAGATCCACAATGTCAAGAGCGTGCCGAGAGTACCAGATTTCGGGCATTATCTCTCACCATAGACAACGTAGAGTCCCACAGTGTTCGCTTAACGACCGAGAGCACTGGCGTTAGCGTAGAGTTGTCAGTGATAACAGACAGGCAAATCTGCCTGATATAACCGTAGAGATCAATGTCGAACGTGGTACGGACGTATCGGTTAAGATAGTGTGCCAAAATTTATCATTAATGTTCGATGGCAACAGACGACCGACAAGAATTCCTTTGCTAACAGCACGACATCGCCTGTGGCACCTCTCCTGGGCTCGTGACTATATCGTTTGGACCTTAGACGACTGCAAGACCGTGGCCTGGTCAGATGACAACAAATTTTAATTGGTAAAAGCTGATGATACGGTTCGAGAGTGGCGCAGACACTACGGAGCGATACAGCCAAGTTGACAACAAGGCACACTGGTGATGTCTCCATAATGGTGTGGGCTATGTTTACATGGGATGGATTGGGTCCTCTCGGTATGCTCGGCTCCTCGGAGACCATTTGCGGCCATTCATGGGCTTTGAGGTCGCAAACAACGATGAAATTTTCATGAATGACAATGCGCCTCGTCACCAGGCCACAGTTTTTCGCAGTTTCTTCTAAGTACTTTATGGACAGTTCGAACGAGTGATTTGGCCGCCCACATCACCCCATATTAAACCCATTGATCATTTGTGGGACATAATCGATAGGTCAGTCCGAGCGCAAAATCCTTCACCGGGAATTCTTTCGCAGTCATGGACGACTACAGAAGCAGCATAGCTCAATATTTCTGCACGGGAGTTCCGAAGTCTTGCTGAGTCTATGCGACGTTGCACTATTATTCCCGGCAAAAGGAGGTTTGACAAGATATTAGGAGGTATCCTACGACTGTTGTCTTGCCAGTGTATTTTTTAGAAGTACTTCAATAACCAATAGGAATTTTAGTAATATCTCTCTGATATATATCTATTTAAGTAAAACATAGTTATAATATTAAGTAGTTTTGAATGAAAATATGTTTGATAAAACAATATTCTTAATAAACCAGCATCTTGTTACATGCCTATTATTAATTATTTTTTACAACCAACTACAGACGTCAAGTGAATGACGAAACGCACACAGCTGGGATATTAAACAAAAAAAAAGAGATAAGGGGAGCTTGGTCCCTATTGGCCCACTGACCTCAGTACTTGAGAATAGCTGCTCTCTGTCCCAGCCAGTGCCAGACCTGTGCTTCTGTGACTTCTACAACTGTCGGGAGATCTTGAAAAACGGAGCTTTTCTGATAGGTGACCTCGATTTATAAGAACAATTGGCCCCATTTAGGTTGAACTGGGCCTCTTGTTCGATAACCTCGCATTCTATAGCTACATCTACTTGGATACCTTGCAAGTCACATTTAAGTTCCTGGCAGGGGATTCATCTAACCCCCTTCACAATTCTCTGTTATTCCAATCTCGTATAGCACGCGGAAGGAACGAACACTTATATCTTTCGCTACGAGCTCCGATTTCCTTTATTTTATCGTGGTGATCGTTTCTCCCTATGTAGGTCTGTGTAAACAAAATATTTTCTCATTCGGAGGAGAAAGTTGGTGAATGGAATTTCGTGCGAATATTCCGCCGCAGCGAAAAACGCCTTTCTTTTAATGATATCCAGCCCAAATCCTGTATCTTTTCAGTGACACTACCTCCCATATTTCGCATTATGCCTAACGGAACGGACGGAATGGGAGACGGTCTTACCTTACTTGAGATCAGAGCACTAAGGTCCAACCCGCTCAGACCCACTCCATGCGTGGCTATTTCGGCTGACAAGGTCCATCCCATGATACGGTATCTGTTTCCGAGTGGTGATGTTGTGTTTCAAGATGATATAACTTACGTCCAAACAGCTTGAATCGTCCAGGACAGATGTTGTGAACGCGAGGATGAATTGTCGCATGTCCCCTGTCCATCATAGTCACCAGATCTCATGTAATTGAGCCTTTGTGGTCTACTTTGGAGAGAATGATGCTTGATCGCTACCCACCTCCATCATGTTGCCATTGTTTTACAGGAAAAATGGTATGCGATTCTGTTGACTTACAGGACCTGTATTTATTCATCCCGAGCGCAACGTTCCTCCTACACTGTATCAGGCATGGTAATGTATTGTGTTTTTGGTATCTGTTTCCGAGTGGTGATGTTGTGTTTCAAGATGATACAACTTACGTCCAAACAGCTTGAATCATCCAGGACAGATGTTGTGAACGCGAGGATGAATTGTCGCATGTCCCCTGTCCATCATAGTCACCAGATCTCATGTAATTGAGCCTTTGTGGTCTACTTTGGAGAGAATGATGCTTGATCGCTACCCACCTCCATCATGTTGCCATTGTTTTACAGGAAAAATGGTATGCGATTCTGTTGACTTACAGGACCTGTATTTATTCATCCCGAGCGCAACGTTCCTCCTACACTGTATCAGGCATGGTAATGTATTGTGTTTTTGGTATTTCCATATTGTCGTCCACCCGCTGCATCTTTAAGTGGGGTTTGGTATTCAGTACATAAACGATTATCCGTAGTTAAATGGGACACGATTTATTACATGCATGTGTGGTGGATTGTTATGGAAAATTACTACAAATGGGCTTAGAATTCATTGACATCCAGATTCAATACCAGCGATTACGCACTGTGTTCGGGCGAGGCAGTACGTATGTGTTGGTTGGATCCTCCTAAACGTGACTGACAGATGCAAATATCCTTTAATTTTGCCCATATAACAAACTGACGCATGTGCCAAGTTGGAATTTTGAGTCTGCCGTTTCCGACACTCACTATAAATAAATTAATTTCAATCGCAACAGAATGGTAACCGGTTGCAGTTGTGAACTACCGTCATCAGATCATAGCATCTAATGGAACTGGAATTATAACGAATATGATGTGTTATAATCAGTGAGGGTATGTTGCTGGTAGTGCATTGGACAGATGTTGAACGAGTAGACAATGTACAGTTTGTATTCAGCATCACTGGTTACGTCTAACAATGCTCTTTCTGACACCAGTGCATTAGGAAAACGGATATCTCGACGGTTGTTCTAGAAATGAAACTATTTATGGAAAAGCTTCTTTTTATTGCGGCCAAGACAAATAAATTTACAGTGAACTATTAAAGACAGTGTATCTCCTCGACTGACTACATCAGGTGTTACTTCCCTTTTTTCACGTGTTGCTCACAATAAATGCCTACAATTTCTCTTGGCATATAAATTTGATCAAAATTCTGTTTCACGCCCGATCAAGGAATCTATTGAAGAAAAGAGCATAGAAATGTTTCTGTTCCTTAGTCAATCTTCAGTTTCTCACTGTCTTGGTCAATGTTCACATGGATACATAACTGACACCCCCAAGGCTAATATTAATAGAGAGTTTTCAGTAATTCAGTGTCAAAAGTGACATAGATGACAACAGATACAACAAGAAGTATATGTCATTAAGCAACTAGGTGTCGCAAATGCTTATTGAGAGAGTACTGAGTATCCCAGACGTCTTTGGATGAAACTGATAATGAAACTATATTAAAAGGATTCCAGTCCTTTACTCTTTAGATCAAGATTACAATAGAATTCAAAATAAGCGTCATTTACATCAGTGCAGAACTGATATTGACGTAGCAGTGCGCCCCTTGTTCAATACAAAATATGTGTCAAGTCTTGCCTGTGTGTAGCCATTACAAGAATTCCTTTAAGTGGTTCCTTCTGTGAGTTCATGGGCATACATGGACTTCAGTACTTATAGTATCTGGGCATGTTGTAAGCTTATGTCAAGGTCCTCACTGCCCGATCCACAGAAAGCTCAAGTCAATGTTAATGATTCACTTACTGGTTGTGCAAAACCACCGTTGCCTTGTCCTGCTGGAACCACGTGCCCAATCTGATATGTAAGGCTACCTCCTACAGTAACTTCGGTAGGTGCCTTGATAGAACAGTTTGTAAGTCCGCCACCTGAGTAGAGGAAAATGTTCAAATGTGTGTGAATTCCTAAGGGACTAAACTGCGGAGGTCATCGATCCCTAGACTTACACACTACTTAAACCAACTTAAACTAGCTTTTCGCTAAGGACAACATACACACCCATGACCGAGGGAGGACTCGAACCTCCGGCAGGAGAGGCCACGCTATTCGTGAAATGGCGCCCTAAACCGTGTGACCACTCCGTGCGGCTCACTAGAGGATCCGGTATGTTTATTGAAAATTATCTCTGACGACCTCTCGTAACTGTCAGTTTTCATCCACCCAGCATGCGAATTACGAGTGCTCTACATGCCTTCTCCAGTAAATTGCACGTTATCTATAATCAGAAAAGCTTCAGGAATAGCTTCAGGAATCAGAGTCTTTGTTAGGCTCCCGCAGAAGGCAACGAACAAAATCCGAGGTGGATAATCATCTGGTCCCAGGGCATGAACTCTGGTAGGATAAAATTATAGCAGCCCAGGGTTGATAGGCTGCTGCGGTGTAGAGACTGACGTGCGGGGGTGGCCGGAGAGGGTAGTGTTGGCAATGGTGGCTGGGAGAACACACTGAAAGGTTAAACATTTTCTTCCAAATTGTGCTGCAACATTTGTAGTGCGCTGAGGCTACAGTTACGCCACCACCGGATTGCGGAGTGGAGGTCCCAGGGACCGCTGCTGAGACCTCCTTCCGGCGGCGTGTCGCACAGATTTTCCGATGCTTGTTTTGCCCATTCAGCGACGTGTGCTCCAGTTTTCCCCGTGCGACGAAGTTTGGAAAGTGCCAGCTGCGCTGTCGTCTAACACAGTTGTCATGGAGATGTGAAGATCCGGAAGAAGTGCTCGCCACTGGGGAGGGGGGGGGGGGAGGGGGAGGGTGACAATGGCGGGTGCCAGAAGCACGGGGAACTGCCCCAACATGGAATCGAAGAGCTGCAATCCGAGGCAGATGTTCGGCTGCTGTTGTGGCAAGCCTGAAACAGTTGATCAGTCGTTTGACACCAAGTTCACAAGTTGAGGACTTGGTGTGGCAGAGTCTACACGCCAGATACGTCGCTAGGACTGCGGGGCGCGGCTCTTCCCGTCTCCTGGCAGGTAAGGACGCCTGCCTCAGTTTCCGTCGCCTGCCCATGGTTTTCAACACAGCCGTAGGAGAGCTGCTATGTCCACGGAGGTGCTCAGAATTTACTGGCGGCCCTACTAAAATAATGAAGCAGCTGTTAACACAACACATTCCATACAACGGTGAACACCTAACAGTGGAAATTTCTCCTGTACTTTCTTCGACCATTTCTCAAAATGGTTCAAATGGCTCTGAGCACAATAGTACTTAACTTCTGAGGTCATCAGTCCCCTACTTAAACCAAACTAACCTGAGGACAGCTCACACATCCATGCCCGAGGCAGGATTCGAACCTGCGACCGTAGCGGTCGCGCGGTCTCAGACTGTAGCGCCTAGAACAGCTCGGCCACCCCGGCCGGCGCCATTTCTCAATGCCTACTTCCTCTGCTGTAGGCGTGCTCACCGTCAGAGGTCTTCTTATATTAGGCCTGTGTATCGTCTACGTGCCCGTAATGCCTGGCCTTACGTAGCATGACGTACATGCTTAAATCCCCGTGCGGAGAAACATTCGTGACATATTCCGTGAGCTCTTCGGCCAATCTTTTCAATTTCGCCGTGAGCAAAGTGCATGTCTCACCGTTCCCCCCATTTGTAGCACTTTGTGTTATGTTCTGCGACCTTCAAGGAGACACTACATCCCTTTTCCACATGCAGTTCACTGGCTCAACGCAAACGTCACTTCGTCACACCACTACGTACCTTTGGTGAAACGACGCCTACGAAGGTGCTTTTTGTTTATCTCCTTCGCAACGTGAGTACTTCCCAAACTTAGTGATCACTCAGTATGCGTTGGCGACACCGGGTGGCCTAATAAACATATTTATTGTTGGAGCCATCGTAATATCTGTGAGTTTTGGCTTGTTCCATAATACGCTTTCTCTTGAAAGCTCTCTGATGGATCCTCCATTAGCGTGTACCCCACGTTTCGCGTTCATAAGTGCAGGCGACATTTATCGGTGACTCAATAATTAAAAGGTTATCTACCTCTTTTAGGCTAATCTTTTCTTCCTGTGGTGGCAGGTGAACAACATATGAGAAGTCGCTCTACGCCATTACATGGAGGTGGTACTCAATTTTATAGCTGATTATACCGCAAGGTTTACAGATGTCTTCATCCATTATACATAATTCACCTTTACTGTACTGGGAGAAAGGTGAGTGAGCGCGCTGCACGAGAAGTCAATAACATGCTTGACTGTATTTATCTGTGGTCTGCTTGCTCGTCTGTTAATGCTGCAGCGCTGGGTCATTCTCATTTGAGCAGTGGCAGCGAGCAGCTGTGTTTTTCAAGGAGAAGATCTGATATTTCTGAATTTGATTGAAATTACCTAGAATACTTTATTATGAAGACGAAAACATGTCTTTAAACATAAGTTATTAATTCCACTGATGGAGAAGTTTCAGAGCAATTTTTCAAGCTAACGAATGCATGTGCGAGAATGAAATGTGTGTTTGTTAGAGCCATTAATTGAAGGAAACCTCTATCCTTATGAAAAATCATAATATTCATGATTAGTGTTAATTTGATCTATTTGTTTTCATTATGTCACAAGTAATGCAATTAGTGTAAATATTTGTAAATTCTGTATTGAGAGAATGTCGTAATTGTTCGGATTTTCTCATGTTTTCTTGTAAATAATCAGAGTTTATCTGTTCAAGAACGATATTCTTTAAAGTAAAACCCACCTCCATCCTTCTTAGTAATGTTTTGAATTTTTTGGCGTGTGCGTTGTACCTTATGGCACAAGAAGCCACAGATTGTTTCAGACAAGCATAAAGATATTTTGTAGTTAGTAGTTTTCTTTGGATCCTGCAGCTACTGATTCCTGTTTGCTTTCGAAAGCGTCAGTACAACAGACACAAAATAACATGCTGAGGATGAGGTAAGTTACTTTTATTTGGGGGCATATCTCACTTCGCATTCTTATGGGGAAACAGCACAAATAATATTCAAGTGTTCTGCTAAATAAGCAGATTAATTTACTGCCAATAGTGTAGGTAATCTCAAACAGTTATTTTTTTCTGAGTAGAGCAGTGTTTTATTTTTGTGGATATTTCAAGTATGACAGTGCAGATCTTGTCCCGAAACTTTCGTAATGTACTTCAGCATTGAGTTTAAGTTAGTTTTCACTGATCACCCAGTTAGCTTATTTTGGCATTTAGTTAGCTTCCTTTTCATTATTTCGAATTCAGTATTTCAATAAGTTTAAATCTCGTTTTCCGACACTGTTCACATGCACAACACAGGGCCAACCAACAGTCAGTATTGCTCAGCGGTTGTTTACGACATCTAAAGCAGACGCAATACAAGAAGAAAGTTTTCGAACAAACTGATTCAATATTTTCATATATAGATGATATTTTTACAAAAACCTGACAATAGTTATCGAGCCATAAATCTGCGTGTGCAACTCGGCACTGTAGTATAGTACTTATATTCGTATTGACAATCCACAGTATTCCATGGTGACCCTTGCTTCGGTGCGGCTATTTTTGTTTCGTCCCATAGAAATAATTTCCAGTCACCTTGCGTTGATTTTTTCTTTTGCAGTCCGGTCCAAACGTCTTTCCTGTGAGAAACGAACAATGTTCCTCGACAGGGAAAGCTGTAGTAGAACCAGTAGCGTTAAGAGTCCAACGGGGGAAACAAATATTGTGTTACTACTACATTAATTGAGCGATTAATTGAAAGGAAATTTGTGCGTGAAAACTTCGATACATCGTCACTTTCTTAATACAAAACACTGCCAGTTCCATGCTAATACAAGTTATCGTTTCGACACTGACACAAAATCACACTCACTTCTTTAGCCAGCTTATGGAAGTTAGCCGATCTCGATGCCAAAAAGATTAACGGATTGTCTGTGACAGAATGCTCGCTCGAATATTTGACCACTACGAATGAACAGTTGTCGGACATGACTTGTATAACATGTCACTTGGAGTTTGGTTAGCCAATAGTGACAGATTGCATTTTAAAATCGGAATTTTGCGTGTTCCTTTCTCTCATACGTTCGCATCCACTTTGCGGTACTCCACGGTCATGTTCTAATCGTTATTCTGCAAAATTATCACAGCTGTTCAGAGCTCCTTATATACACTTCTGGACATGACCACAGCTAAGATCCGAACTCCACTTTTAGATTTCACAAAGCAGTTCTCTAGCTCACAAAATACGCACGAACGTACTGTTCTTTGATTGGCTGATACACATCAAACATTCGATATTCGTACTAAACCGCGTGTTTTACGTTTGACCAATAACAACTTAATAGCTTTTATGAACAATTTACCAAAAGAGAAAATTAGAAAATTCATATTTATAAAAATAGCTCTTTCTTTAAATCAAAGAACTGTCGAAAAATTTATTTTATTATCTCAGTCCCATAAATTTGCAACTTGATTCACTCTCTCTGTACACAATTCTCACGCTACTGTATACTCTGTTTGTAAACATAACAAATTCATTTATTAAATACTTTACTTTCACACCATAATCCACACTAATAATTAGACAAATTAGAAATAATTATTGGATTGTCGCAATAATCGCAGTAAGTACAGTATTGTTTCCAAATTATGCTGTTTCAACTACTTGATAATTTCATACTCAGTAGGTACCTACACCTTTTGGCCACAGTCCTAACTGCTTGGAGATAGCTACTGTCATATCATTCAATAACCATGAATTGTTGAATCCGTCTGCTCGCTTCCATCTCTTACTTACATAGGTGCAATTCAAGGCGCTACGCCTTATCCTGCAGTCAGGGCGTTTTTTCCCGCAGCAGATCTTTTCATGACAGTTTTCCCCAATCCAGTAGCCACGGTATACTATTTATGCAGTGGCAAGTGGAAAAGCCAGTGCCTATATGATCTCGTATATGAAGTGTGTCAAGTGTAAGGTACCCACGATGACGAACTGGTCATGATTAGATGTGTTGATGCTGCTGGTGTTTTCCGTACTTCGTTCCGTTGTCAGACCGATGGCAAATTCAATGTCTGGCCGCACCGCGCGTGCCTGGTACACAACACCGTTCCTTTTACTCTAAGACAGTTTTGCTCTCTCTCTCTAGTACAGCTGTCCTTCGTCGAGCTGCTGATGAGCGCATGTGATTCCGTACTTTCACCATCTGCTTACTTTCCGGTTTCCCTTCAGCCTAAATTCCATTTTCACACGTTCTTGTTCCCCAGTTGGTGTGGTAAATGTTTTTGGTCTGGAGCTCGTTTGACGTACTATTCGTGTGTGTTTCAGCCCAGTGACTTCGCATTCTTACGGCCTAACATGTGAGAGTAACACGTTAATGCACGCATAAAACTTCCGAGAGCCAACTTCTGCTACAATGTATCCGACTGTTGTTCTCCATAATTAAATTCGCTGCGTATTCACGTTGCTTGCCAGTCAGACAAACACTTTCCGCTGAGAATGTAATTTCCGCTTTGATGCTGCTGATACTAATTTCGTTTTCTCCAGTGCAAAAAGGAAAATAAAGGCAGTTTTATGGAGACCTGTCACCAAATAACATAAACTCATCAAGAAACGGTTTACGAGTTAACGTTTCAAGGAGGTGACTATTAATCGTTACAGTGGAACTATAACAATCTTGTTAATGACAGGTCAACTCACAAGGAACACCGTTCAGCTCATCGCCTAGACATATTGACCTACGTTGTTGTGTACTTACTTCATTCGAGATGGATACCGATTTGATATATTCCCCTGTTCTTCTGCAACTGAGATTGTCCTAGTAACCTAAAAGTTTATGGAATGCTAAGCTCCCCCCTTTACACTAACTTCTAATGCTCATCGCATATTTCGGCAATCGACATCAACTGGTCATTTCGGATGTTTTCCCCAGTGCTCAAAAATAACTATAACAATCATTTTGCGAAGCCAACCTCTCTATGTAAGAGGCAGTGTCCTGATTGACTGAGTCACCGACTCATCATCGCCCAGCCCAAACCACTAACGACAAAAACTTGAAATTTGCAGAAGGTGTTGATCTCATAAGATAGGCATGTTTAAGGAGGGATGTTTCGAAATTCTGTCACTAAGCGGGTGAAATACGAAACTAAAGTATTTTTGTAAGTATGTCGCTGTTAAGACAATCTTGAGGCAAGACCAACAAAAATTGGTATTTGGTTTCTTGGTGACAAATGAAGACATACATGATTCAGAAGTTTTGGAAATTTAACCCCTATGATGTATAATAGTGGGTGGAAGTTGCTTTTGAAAATAAACCATTGTTACTGAAGCATTTTTGAAGCTGCATCTACGAAAATTGTTATTTGACTTCTCGATTCGAAATAAAAAGAAAATATATAATTAATTGTTTTTTGGAAATTCAAGCCTGAATGGAGTGAAACAGGGGATGAAATATTTTCTGAAAATATTGTACTATGAAAGCATTTTTAAACACAAATCTACAAAAATCTGAATTTTGATTCGCGGTACGGAAATTTAAAAAAAATTCTTTCACTGTATTTTAAAATTCAGACATTAAAAGAGTGAAATGGGTAATGAAAGTTTTATGGAAAAATTTCACTATGCAACGAGTTTGGAAGCTAAAAGTATGAAAATTCGTATAGGGCTTCGCTGATAGAAATAAAAAGAAGTATACATTTGACTGTTTTCGGAAATTAAACTCCTAAGGGTGTGTAATAGGGGATGAAACACTTTATGAAAATATTGCCTTATGAAAACATTTATAAAGATAAATCTTTAAATACTGGTTTTGGTTTATCAGTTAGAAATGGAAAAGTATGCGTTTCACCGTATTAGGAGATCCTGTTCCTAAAGGAGTGAAAAGGTCCATCTTCACCATCCGAATCTGTAGTTTGTGAGTAGAAACTTCGATGTATTGTTATTTTTTTGATACAAAATACTGTCAGGTCCGTGGTAATCGAGTGTTATAGTTTCGACATTAAGACGCAATTACATTCACTTGCTATAGCCAGCTTATAGAAGCTAACCGAGCCCGACACCAAAAAGCAGCAGAAAAGTTCCAGCTGGTTGGCTCTTCAGGTACACAATACACTCGTTAGGCAGCACTAGAATGCACTGGAGGTGATTGGTCAGCTTTTTCGTTTTGAGATGCCGTGTTCAAGTGGGTTAATTAGCTGTATATTCGTTAAAATTTGCTTATGTGGCCTCAATTAGTGTGAAAAGTGTAGAAGGTTTGGCAGTTCGGGAACAAGACAAAAATTCGATTAAAGAAAATAAAATCTGTGCCATGCGAGCCAAGCGGCAGGCGCTAAGCTAGTCCAGGTACAGCATAAAAACTGGAGGCCTCTTAAGAATCAAATAATGTTGCAAAATCGAATGGAAATTTATTTAACCTCTTCGGTGCAAAAAACAACAACTGGACTCATAATAATATAAAGTTTGAGGCCCTCTAAAAGAGTCACTGTTGCTGATAAATCACAAAAATTTTATGATTGTCGATTTAAGTCTCATTTTGCGAGGTTGTGTGGGTGTTGCTAAACTATAAAGATACATCGTGTCAGGAAGACTATTCGTTTAAACAGTGTCTCCTATTAGAACCTATTCTCGAGACAGTACGAATGGTTTCAACGCCACAGAAGGGTGAGCAAAGCTAGGCATAGTGCCACGTCCCACAGCTGGCACGAAAGCACGTCTAAAAACGTTCATAAGAGAGCACAGCTATAAGCTCAGGAGTTATTTAGATTCTGCAACGCAAAAAATTTAATAACACGGGTGCCCTCTCTTAGCGGCGCCGTGAATGTCCTCCATATTATGACCCCCCTAAACAGCACGTGGGTCCGTAGAGTTCCATTTAAAAGGGGACTATATTTTTGTTTTTGCCGTCCGCTTCCCATAATTGAGTAGTTTCATTCTGCTTCACTGCTTTAGCATTGTTTATTAGAGCTGTGGGAGGGAGAGTACCCTTTGCTTCACAAAGAAGTACAACTCTTACTGAAAAGTTTGCATTGAAACACACAAATATAGACATTTAATCGAGATTCGTATTGTGTAACCTATTTCTTTTGGCAAATCAAAAAGATAATAACGCATCACGTAACAAAGGTGTGCACAGACGTATGATAGGCTAAATAGTAACAAAAATTGGAGTGTTTAAATTATTAGAAATGTGATATATTTGTATCACACTGCCTAAAAAGGAATGAAAAAGTGAATAGTGAAACATCCAGAAGGGTGATTGCAAAGTCAAGTCAATTTTATAGAGAAATTGGCAGTATGATTTGTACGATGTTGCACCACGTGTGGCTGGATGCATGCACTGAATATGTTGGGAAGTGTGTCATGAAGCTGTAGCACCCTCTCCTGAGACAAGCTGGCACACAGCTGTTGTAAAAGGTTCCTCATATCATGGATACTGCCAGTGGAAGGAACTGACAGTCGAAATGGTGCACTAGGTCCTGCTGGACACAGATCTGAGTATCTTGCTGTTGACTAGAATCTCAGATCCACTGAGGTAGAAACTGAAACTGTATGCGAGATTGTTTAGGAAAGACTAAGTATCGGGGTGGGCATAAAATGGTACCTGGATACTTCTGTCACCTACCAGACTCACCAAAGCTTTAGAGCAAAACCTCAGTTAGCTGGTATGTAGTTCCCAGTTGCAGTGTAACCATCAGAGGATCCTTTAATCATCCAATAATAAATTGGGAAAATTACAGTTTGGTTAGTAGTGGGATGACAAGACATCCTACGAAACTGAACGGCTTCTCTGAAAACTGCTTATAACAGTTATTTCGGAACCCCTCTCATAACTGCCAATGGGAGATCCTTAGTATGATGAAGTAAGTTCATGGATCCACCTGCTACGCGTATACCAGATTTATCCTGTTGAGACATGACTCCACGGTACTGTTGCTTGAGAAGTAAGCCATTAGGTTGTAAGATGCCTCTGACCAACTCTTGTGTTATCAGAGTTCCCACATGGACTACCAGTCGTCAACTGAACTTCTATCTGACGACAGTCATTTGAAGGTCTGAGGTAATACAGAACCACACTTCATCGCTGGACACAGTGCGATGCCCGAGCTCGGCAGTCCATGATTCCCCCGTCACTGCACCTTTCCAAACGCTGTCATTTATGTTGTGCTGTTAGCAGCAGCCTTGATATCGGACGGTAATTCCCTAGTCCGGTTGCAGCTAGTCTCTGAAAAATGGAGCAGGGTGACACAGAATATGCCTGAGAGTCCGTTTCTTGCCCTCAGAAGCTGTTCCTTTGGTGTAAAGTAGGTGCATCTTGTTGTATTAAGTAGTTAGGTTTTTCTTATTTATTGCTTCTCTAAGGTTTGGAGAGGAGAGACGAATCCCGTAATCATCACTGTAATATTCCCAATGGGCAGTGGAAACGATTGTAGAAAGAGAGAATTAATGGTGATCATTCGCTCAACATGAAGTAACCTACGTCTCGATGGGGTTAGAAGATATGCTTAAGGGAAAGTTCCTGTATATCCAAGGACGGTACCATTTTCATTTTAGCCGAAACAGGATCTTTATTCATTCTTGGAATTGGTTGCCTAAAGCTATATTCCTGAAGAGATGGCTCTAACGCCTCGAAACTAGCTGGATTACAAATAGAAATGTATCGTACATCTGAAGCGGTGTTATTCAACATGGCTCAATTCTACAGCTGTGGATAGCGTACACGTGGAGACGAAGCTGACGTTCGTTCCAGGGTCACCAGTGTGAAGATGATCCAGGTAGCGAAACAGAATAATGTAGACGGTAAATAGAGATAATGTACACTGTATTAAGAGACATTACGGTACACCGGAGAGCGCATCACAGAGCCACTGTTCAGAGCGAATTGCCTGTCGAGGAAAGACCCAAAGAGTTTTCTAAGGCAATCAATGAGTCGTCCCAAATTTCACATCAAAATCTGCAATATTCAAAGGTTCACCATCATTACACTCTCTTTGAATGTATGTTGTGATCTTCCACTTTTCACTTACAAGGCTAGTAACTATAACTAAATTGAATATATTAATTTTATGAACAAAAAGTGAATTATTTGAATATATCTAAATTTTATAATTAATAGTTTCACATTGTAAGAATTAAAACGTAAGATTGTAGCAGCTGGGATCGAGCCCAGTAAGACAAACTGCCAGTCAGTGACACCTCAGTCCCGGAGTCTTTAAGTTTACCGCTCCTCAAAAATTACTCATGCTCACCGATTGCAAAATACATTTGTTGCACTTTCAAAGAAAAATACTGACCTGCTACTGTGAGAACCTTGCACTCATAGTGCCGGAACGCATAATGTCACATCAGAGCATCCACAGACGAAAAGACAAAGCTGTGTCACATCTCCGACTTGACTGCGCTGTGGCTCAAAGCAACCGACACTGATTCCTAGTTGTCGTGGAGACAGAGCTACAAAACATGTACTCGTCCATTTGATATACCTACCAGTATACATTCAAAGAGAAACGACATAATTTTAGCGCGATATAAACACTGTACTATAGCACATTATAACAGGCCGACATTGGGTATGACATGTATGCAAGCCATTAAGAAAATCCGAACACAGAAAATAATAAATGTATCGTGACAAATGAAAATCTGAGCGAGACCATTGCTCGAATCGAATCCTGATTTCCAGTTGTTCAAGAGCAGTAGCCTCATTCGCTATTTTGGTTTTTGGCTCACGCGGAATTTGTCCTGAAACTTAAGTGAAGTTCCTGAAAAGCTTGTGTCTTCCCAAAAATAAAACTTCTTTTTTGAGAGGATATAAATTTCTCTATGATAGAGATATAAATGCCGGCCGGAGTGACCGAGCGGTTGCAGGTGCTACAGTTTGGAACCGCGCGACCGCTACGGTCGCAGGTACGAATCCTGCCTTGGGCATGGATGTGTATGATGTCCTTAGGTTAGTTAGGTTTAAGTAGTTCTAAGTTCTAGGGAACTGATGACCACAGATGTTAAGTCCCATAGTGCTCAGAGCCATTTGAACCATTTGAAAGACATAAATAAACTTTTCATGAACATGAATATAACACACTTTTCTTGAAAACAAAATTAATTCAGAATCCCTTTTTAAAACTAATAAACATTTCAAGTGAAAAAAAGTATGTTCTCTTCTTGAAAAGTAATAAATTCACTCGTCTTCAAAGAACAGTAGGAAGTCATCGTGTGAAAAATAAAAAGTACGTCTTGAACAACATAATCTCTTTAAGAAATACAATGAATCGTTTACAAAAAGTACGGATTTGGTCTTTTTAGAGAAATAAAAAAAATCTCAATACATCTCCCGTAGCTTGTAGCTTTATTAAGCAAGGTTAAGTCAAATAGTTTCAAAAATCGATGGCGTCTGATGCTGGAGTAAGTGAGCTATTGCGTTATAAGAACGTACGAGAAGAGATCCATATGGGTATCAGAGCTCGCCTCTTGGTTGACTCAAAACTTTCATTGTGACTGATTTTATCTACTATGCTTTCCGAACACATTTACCGAGAATGGCGCCACTGAGGCAACAGTGGATTAAATACACAGAAGCAAAATAAGCAGATCTGGTCATAGTGGGATAAATACTGGTTGTCCACAAAGCAACGTCTCCTGCTATATCACATGGATCTTAATGGATTCAGAAGCTGTAAGTTATTGGTGTAACAAATATTCCGAAAATAGCTCGGTTGATTCTGATGTTAGCATCATTATTATTGTAGTATCATTATATACGTTGTTAATCACGCACGGTTTTAATTATTACAAATATTATAATTGTTTCACAGATTCTCATATATTTAATAGTATCCATGTCTTGCGACAAATTCATTTATCCATGAGATCTTTGACATTATCTGGCTGCCTCTGCCTCTTGGCTTTTAGTTTCCCCTCGAAGTGACTGTTCTTTAGCACCAACCAGAGGACACGTGAGACTTACGGTATGTCACGGAGTATTGCATAATGATTTGCTACAGGGATCCGTCGTTGATTCTCTCTTGTTTATTTGTCCAACACAGTCCAGAAATTTTTGCTATGCAGACATCTGGCCAATAGTTACCCAACACAAAAGCTTTGAAACAATTGAAAAAATCCTAACTTCTGATCTCTACAGCTTAAGCCACTATTTATGAAAATGAAGGTTACAGTCAAACTGAAATAAAACAGAACTTTGATGTATTCATCCGTCTAATAGATTGTCACATAGAGTCTTCGATGTCTATTTTAAAGGAGACAAACTTCATCATAATATGCATCCCAAATACCTTCGCATAATGTTAGAAGGGACACTTTCTTTTAAGGAGAACCTGTACGGTCGCAGCTTCGAATCCTGCCTCGGCATGGATGTGTATGATGTCCTTAGGTTGCTTAGGTTTAAGTAGTTCTAAGTTCTAGGGGACTGAGACCTCAGAAGTTAAGTTCTATAGTGCGCAAAACCATTTGAACAAACTTTTTTTTCTTTTTTTAGGAGAGCTTGACGTGAACATATACTAGCTCAAAACAAGACACAATTTGTGGATCGTCAGCAGACACTCTCCGAGTATCAGCACTCGGTTTGGTATATTCAGCAGCAGATTACTGTGCGCCTGTCTGGTTTATTAGTCCACAAGTAAAAAAGATAGACGGACAACTTAAAGAGACCGTGCGCATTGTTAATGGGTCAATAGCGTCTACGTCTGCATACTAGCTACTATTTTGAGCCACATTACACCTCCTGATATCAGAAGCACGAGCACGCTACTGCGTGAATACCCGAAGAGTGTTAATAAAACTGACCTCCAATAATGGACGGCCATTCCCTGCGGAGCGAAAAAGACTAAGATCAGGACATCACACTCTCATCACAGTTAGGACTCTCATGGAAACTGAATTCAATACCATCGACGATTGGAAAATCTGCAGGCAACTAAACTGGACCTACAATGCCCGAAGCTGCCTTGCATCTAGAGAAACCCCCTGGATTCGACCAGCCTCTGGTAAATTGGACTCGCTTGAACCGCATCCGAACTGGTCGTGGACGATGTGCACCCACTCACTACAAGTGGGACAAATCTTCGTCACGATCATGTGACTAGTGCGTCACGACAGGCTGTTGCTCATGTTATATCGGCATGTCTTGCATGTGCCAACAAGCGTCCTTTCGAAGGTTTCCTAACAGTGGCGAGTGGTTACAAAATATATGAAAGACCTTCATATCCCTTATAGCTTTGTCATTTGCGTTATTCTGTTCTGGAGAACTGTGGTTAAATGCTGACTTGTAGTAATTTTGTAATCTTTGTATATGTATTGCCATATGATAAATAAAATGAAATTAACAGCTCTCTCACTCTTTCCTGGCATTAAACCAGTCGAAGAGAATTCCGTATTTTCTTGATTTGGCACATTTGTCGTTATTTTAACTTTGTGATCAGTTGAGTTCCCACAGTTTACGCGCATGACAAAATATAAATAGATTTGTGTAAGCTCCATACACGCAGTAATCGCGCTTCTAAACGTCTTCATATGGAACCAAAGCTGACACGGTCCTGGGATAAAATTATCTACTTCATTTATAGATGAATCCTGATATGGACTTTGCTGAAGATGCTGCATACTAGCCATAATCTGTGACGAAAGTTTTCAGCTTATGTAGTGCCATGTGTTAATTCGATAATAACCTCTGTTTTATTAATTGTCTTTGCTTTAGTGTAAAGCTCATTATTATCATCATCATATTCAGCGGTCACAGACTCCACAGAACACTTGCAGCTTCCACAAACTATCTTCACTCCTTTCTGTTTTGTACCCGGTTCCTCCAGGTGTACTTAATCCCCGAACTGACAGATCCTTCGGTTCATCCAGCGCTGCCTTGGCAGTCATATGGGCCTTGGTGTTTGACTCCCGCTCCCCTCCCCCCCAGATGTTTGAAACAAGAGTAATGACGAAGATATGGCGACCTATGATAAATAAAGGAAAATAGAGAAGCAGGAGTACTCAGGAAAAGTTATACGTTTAAAACCTGCGGCAGATATAAAACCTCATCCGAAATTATACTGAATGCTTTCTCAGAAAATTATTTTGAACAATTAATTAATGATCCCACTCGAAGTGTAAATGGTTGCGAAAGCATGTTTGACCTTTTAGCGACAAATAATCCTGGACAAATAGTGAGTGTTGTGACGAATACAGGGATTAGCGACCACAAGGCAGTTGCTGCTAGGCTGAATACCGTAACAACTACAACCATCAAAAAGAAACACAAAGTATATCTATTTAAAAAAGCTGATAAAAATGCTTTTAAAGAATTTTTAAGAGACGGTCTTCACTCCTTCCGATCTGATCATGTAAGTGTAGAAAAGTTGTGGAATGTTTTCAGAGAGATAGTATCAACAGCAATTGAGAGATATATACCACATAAGTGATGGTACTGATCCTCCATGGTACACACAACGGGTCAGATCGTTGTTGCAGAAGCAACGAAAAAAGCATGCCAAATTTAAAAGAACGCAAAATCCACAAAATTGACAAAGTTTCACGGAAGTTCAAAATATAGCGCGTACTTCAATGCGAGATTCTTTCATAAATTTCCACAACGAAATTCTGTCTCGAAATCTGGCAGAAAACCCAAAGAGATTCTGGTCATACATAAAGTACCCCACTGGCAAGGCGCAATCAATACTTTCACTGCTCGATAATAACGGTGAAGTCACTGATGACAGTGCCACTAAAGCAGAGTTATTAAACACGGTTTTCCGAAACTCGTTCTCCAAAGAAGACGGAGTAAATATTCCTGAATTCCAATCAAGAACAACTGCCAAGATGATAAACGTAGAAGTAGATATCCTAGGCGTAACAAAGCAGCTTAAATCACTTAATAAAGGCAAGGCCTCCGGTCCAGTTTGTATACCAGTCAGGTTCCTCTCAGAGTACGTTGATAAAATAGCACCATATTTAGCAATTATACACACCCACTCGCTCACAGAAAGATCCGTACCTGAAGACTGGAAAATTGCTCAAGTCACACCAATACCCAAAAAGGGAAGTTAGAATAGTCCACGGAATGACAGGCCTATATCACTAAGTAGATTTGCAGTAGGGTTTTAGAATGTGTACTGTATTCGAACATTATGAAGTACCTCGAACGAAACGATTTATTGACACATAGTCAGCACGGATTCAGAAAATATCGTTCTTGTGAAACACAACTAGCTCTTTATACACATGATGTAATAAGTGCTATCGTCAGGGGATGTTAAATTGATTCCATATTTTTAGATTTCCACAAGGCTTTCGACACCGTTCGTCATAACCGTCTTCTAACCAAACTGCGTGCCTACGGAGTATCGCCTCAGTTCTGCGACTGGAATCGTAATTTCCTGTCAGAAAGGTCACAGTTCGTAGTAATAGACGGGAAGTCATTGAGTAAAACAGAAGTAATATCCGCTGTTCCCCAAGGATGTGTTATAGGCCCTCTATTGTTCCTGATCTGTATTAACGACATAGGAGACAATCAGAGTAGACGTCTTATATTGTTTACAGAAGATGCTGTCATTTACCGTCTTCCAAAGTCATCAGATTATCAAAACGACTTGAAAATGATTTAAATAATATACCTGTATGGTGCGAAAACTGACAGTTAACCCTCAATAAAGAAAAGTGTGAAGTTATTCGCATGAGTACTAAAGGAAAACAGCTAAATTTTGATTACGCGATAAGACACACAAATCTGAGGGCTGTAAATTCAACTAAATACTTAGGGATTACAATTACAAATAACCTAAACTGGAACGATCACATAGATAATATTGTGGGTAGAGTAAACCAAAGACTGCGATTCATTGGCAGAACACTTAGAAATGCAACAGGTCTACTAAACAGACTGCTTACACTACGCTTGTCCGCCCTATTCTGGAGTACTGCTGTGCGGTGTGGGATCCACATCTGGTGGAACTGACGGATGACATCGAAAAAGTACATAGAGCGGCAGCTCGCTTTGCATTATCGCGAAATAGGGGAGGTAGCGTCACAGACATGATACGTGAATTGGAGCTGCAGTCATTAAAACAAAGGCGATTTTCGTTACGACGGGATCTTCTAATGAAATTTCAGTCACCAGTTTTCTCCTCCGATTGGGAAAACATTCTGTTGGCACCCACCTAAATAGGGAGAAACGATCATCACCATAAAATAAGAGAAATCAGGGCTCGCACAGAAAAATTTAAGTGCTCGTTTTTCCCGCGTGGCGTTCGAGAGTGGAACGGTAGAGAGCATGAGGATGTTTCATTGAACCCTCTGCCAGGCACTTTATTGTGAACAGCACAGTAATCACGTAGATGTAGATGTAGAACCCACCTCTTGATGCTTCAAAGTTATCACATTTTATTTACCGATTTCCTTAATTCAAATATAAATTATAAATTAATGTAGTTGAATATAAGAAATTTTATTTGTGATTGTGTTCCTTTATTGTGCTATTGTGTAAACTTAATGTATGGAATCTCTGCAATTAGATTCTTGTAATATATGTAATCAAATACTATGCCCATTAGATCAAGATGAATATCTGTCTTTTTCCTCTTATGATGTAAGTACATAAGTCGTGGAACGGTTCATGTAAATGGAAAGAAATAAGTATTGTAAAGCAATGTTGCGATTGTGACATGTCGAGAAGAGTGCTGAAGGCAACACTGTAACAAGGAGATCTTAAAGTGAAACTAGTTGGAGTAATTTCCGACGCTATATAGAGCGCTGAGGGAGACGTTAATGGCGTCAGGGGAAAACATTTTGGTGATATTCTAGCCCGTCATTACGAACTTGAAGTACTCACTTACTATAGAGACGGATGGAGAACGAATCTACGCAGATCGATAGATGGGAGAAGAAGCCGAGCAAATGTGGAAGATCTCAAGAAAGAAAAAAAAAAAAAAAAAAGAATTTGGTATTTGTTTAGTTAACAGTAACCAGTAAAAATTTAGTGGAAGCCGTTTACATTGTAATATCCAGGTCTGTTTGGATCCATTCTGTTCCCATATATGAATAATCGATTAAATTCTCTCAGTTTGGGAGAAATGTCGAGCATGCACTACTGGCCATTAAGAATACTACACTAAGAAGAAATGCAGGTGATAAGCGGGTATTCGTTGGACAAATATGTTCTACTAGAACTAACATGTGATTAAATTTTCACTCAGTTTGGGTGCATAGATCGTGAGAAATCAGTACCCAGAACAACCACCTCTGGCCATAATAACGGCCTTGATACGCCTGGGCATAGAGTCAAACCGAGCTTGGATCGCGTGTAGAGGTACAGCTGCCTGTGCAGCTTCAACACGATACCACAGTTCATCAAGAGTAGTGACTGGCGTATTGTGACGAGCTAGTTGCTCGGCCACCATTGACCAGACATTTTCAGTTGGTGAGAGATCTGGAGAATCTGCTGGCCAGGGCAGCAGTCGAACATTTTCTGTATCGAGAAAGGCCCGGACAGGACGTGCAACCTGCGGTCGTGCATTATCCTGTTGAAATGTAGGGTTCCGTAGCGATCGAATGAAGGGTCGTAGTACATCTTAAATGTGCCGTCAATGTGAACAAGAGGTGACCGAGACGCGCAACCAATGGCACCCCATACCATCGCGCCGGGTGATACGCCAGTATGGCGCTGACGAATACACGCTTCTAATGTGCGTTCACCACCATGTCGCCAAACACGGATGCGACCATAATGATACTGTAAACAGAATGTGGATTCATCCGAAAAAATGATGTTTTACCTATCGTGCACCCAGGTTCGTCGCTGAGTACACCATCGCGGGCGCTCCTGCCTGTGATGCAGCGTCAAGAGTATATGCAGCCATGGTCTCCGAGCTGATAGTCCATGCTGCTGCTAACGTCGTCGAACTGTTCGTGCAGATGGTTGTTGTCTTGCAAACGTCCCCATCTGTTGACTCACGAATCGAGACGTGGCTGCACGATCCGTTACAGCCATGCGGATAAGGTGCCTGTCATCTCTACTGCTAGTGATACGAGGCCGTTGGGATGCAGCACTGCTTTCCGTATTACCCTCCTGAACCCACCGATTCCATATTCTGCTAACAGTCATTGGATCTCGACCAACGCGAGCAGCAATGTCGCGATACGATAAACCCCAGTTTCGTTAGAGTACAATGCGACCTTTATCAAAGTCAGGAAAGTGATGGTACGCATTTCTCCTCCTTACACGAAGCATCACAAAAACGTTTCATCAGCCAACGCCAGTCAACTGGTGTTTGTGTAAGAGAAATCGATTGGAAACTTTTCTCAGCACATTGTACGTGTCGCCACCGGCACCAGCCTTGCGTGAATGCTCTGAAAAGCTAATCATTTGTATATCACAGCATCTTCTTCCTGTCGGTTAAATTTCGCATATGTAGCACGTCATCTTCTTGGCGTAGGAATTTTAATGGCCAGTTGTGTAGTATCTCTATACTTCGTCATAGATGTATGTTAGAGTATAAGATATAACGCTACGGTTTCGATGATTTCATTTCCACGTTTTATTGACTTAGAGTGGGTACTGAGAATACAAACCAAACAAAATCTTCTATAGTAATGAAGTGTTAAATTCGATCCTAATTAGTAAATGAGTGATGTATAAATTGCTTAGAACAGTACATTTATTATTATTATTATTGTTCTTATTATTATAATAAATGATTTGTTGTTTTCCTAATGTGTGTGAACATGTGTTTATACGAGAGTTGTAACTTAAATAGTGGCAACTATTTATTCACAACCGATACACAAGAGTTAAATGTTTGCACCTTTTACTGTCCTTCAAAGTGGTCACCAGTGTTGTGTAGATACCGTTGCCAGAGATGTACAGGTATAAACATGTAACTCATTTGTATCGGTTGGGAAAAAGTTGCCACTATATAAGTTCCAACCCTCGTACATGTGTTACCATGAAGGAAAGGTGAGGCAAAGCAATAAGAAGTTTATCATTGTACGTTTTTATTTATTGTGTGGACGTGGACTAAGTGATAATGATGCTGTATCGGCTTTCAGATGGTAGTAAAGAGTACATTGAAATACATTCACTGAAGATAGTATTAAGTAGTACAAAGATGGAAAAGTATTTGATAAAACGGTAGAGAATTTTCGTTCAGTTTATCATTGCGGTAAACCAACAAAAATGCAGTGGCTGGCATATTAGGTGAACACACGGAGGCACACAGCATTCCTCAAGAAATCCTAGGTAAATGTGTCCAACTGTCGTACGTCAGCTGTCGTTATACGGTACAGCACCTGAAAAGAAAAGTGAAGCACCCGGAGAACATGGTCCGAAGGCAATGTAATACACACTGTCGGCATCTAGGTAAATGATTGCAGCTGCAATAATGGTTAATTATTACCGGGGTACATAAATGTTTCTCATGTCTGTTTTGTTGCAAGGCTTGGTTGGATAAATAACGGACATGAACAGTTTCAGATATTGGTTGATCACTCTGAAGGATATGGAGATGACATGAATGGTGTGAAAAGAAGTTATAAGCACACGTCAGAATTTGAAAGGGTCCTCATTGTAGGTCTTAATTTGACCAGCTGGTCGAATATCGAGATTTGTGGGGCATAAGAAAGTGACGGTGGTCTGAAGTTCGACTCAGTGGGAACTTGAAGGCAGTCGTCTCTCGATCATGTATCCGGTCGACCTCGTCTGACCACCTCAAGGTAGAATCGCCATACTGTGCTCCAGATACATCATAATTCTTTCACATCGGCGACTGCCACCCGATAATAAGTAATGGACTTCCTGCAACGTTCTGTGTCGTCCTACATCATTGGCCGGAGACTTTCAGCAGTTATTCTAGAGAACTGCACAACTCTCATTAACAGAGCTGCGTTTGGAGTGATGCTATAACTGGGAAGCACAGACAGATGATGAATGGCGTCATATTGTATTCAGTCATTTAGTTTCTGTTTCGCACTACCATGGATGATCACCGTCGCTGGGTACAGCAGCGATCTGATGGAGGTGTCGTTTTTCAAACTTTTTTGGGGGGGATCGGTATCACTCCTAGCGCTCCTAGCGTCATGATATGGGGGCCCATCGGGTATGACTTCACATTACTGTCGATAGTGATTGGGGGAACTCTAACGACACGATACACCATGGACATAGTTCGTCCTCTTCAGGTGCTACTCATGCGACTGTATTGTGGTGCCACTTTTCAATACGACAGTGCTAGTCAAAACACATGTTTCTCTGCACAAACTGTTTGCGATATGCTGAGGTACTCTCGTGACCAGCAAGATCCCCACAACTATCCCCAGAAGAACGTGTGTGAGACAAATTGGGATGTCTACTTCGGCACAGTGTCTGTATCAAGGATATCAGTTACAACAATTTTGAGTCAGCTTGCCCCGGGAGAGGATACAACGGCCCTTATAAACCAATTCAGCGCTTGCATCAAGGCTAGCGGGGACGCAACGTCATACTGATAAGAGGACTCATGCTGACAATATTGTAAATTTGACTCGGTTTTGTAATGGATGAACTAGCATGACATACCGTCTCAGCTCATGATGTTTGATCTCATTTCCTCCTAGTGTGTACATCACTATTTGTGTCAGACCGTTCATAAAGGGATAAGGGAATCGAAGAGTCCTGAAAATCGTAATATGTAGGAGTCCAACCACATCCCATGACTTAACCGTACTGCACAACAGTACGAGCTGCCAGATTCCTATGTTCATGGTAGGAAATAAAAAGTATTTGACCTCGATGATAGCTTCAAAGAAGCGGACATTATTACTTTATAAAGAGAATGAAGAGTCCTTTAATATGCACTTTCGAAATATTTGTCTCATCGACGGACTGCGCTGTAACAACCTACAACCGAGTAATACGTTATGTAAATTGTTCCTACTGTAGTCATTTATAAAAGAGAAAGGGGTTAAAAGGGAACACGATAAAAATCAGAAGCAGACACGGCACTGAGCAGCATTAATAGTGAAATATTTGCATACTTCACTTAGAACGTAAATACTCCTTATAATTCGGTGTAGTTCTCATAAATTATTCCGTTCTGACTTCGTGAGTGCAGGAGATGTAACATGAGACCCTACTGCTTGTATACGAGAGAATACGTATAGCCATTCGAAAGCCGAATTTTATGACCGCGAGCGTTGTTCCGTTAACTTTTCGTGCTGTCGTAAAGCGAGAATATCGCGCTGCATGTCAGTGGATTCCTTCTTGTTGCTGTTGCAAATCTTTCTTATTTGGTTTCGCAGACTGTAAAATCAAACATAAATTGTTATATTTCGTATCCAGTCGCTCCCACTACAATAAATCATACATAACTTTTAGAAAATATAAAATCGTGGTCCCATTTATGCCATCGGAACTGCAAAGTCACACAAATTGGCGTACACGAATATGTCACTGGGGAAGACAAAAGAAAGAAAGACGCGGTACAGGCCACAGCCGTGTGTTTTTATACAGTATCTTGTCGCAGACGAAAACTTTACTGATTATAACTAACGAACATTATATTCCTTAAGATGTCAATCATTCGACTGTTTTAACCCCATCTTCCATCTTTTACCAACTAAAACATGCAGTACCTCCACTAATCATTTTTCGTAATCTAGTATTGTCCTGCCCATTTAAGCATATCACTAACACGTACAATCTTCTATTAAGTACAGTACAAATAATTTGTATTTTTTTATGAATCCCTACATTTAGTAACTTATTTAGTCACATATTGTTTAACATTACGGTCACAATACAAAATTTAATAAGGCTGTTAAGCACTTCTCCAGTTTCCTGAGAATGACAAGCACTTCCTGTTATTGATGTTAAAATCTTCTGGGTTATTAGACCGCGTCATATTTCTTCTAAAATGATCAAAGTTTCAAACCCTCTGCTGGGATCTTCCTCAGGATCTTCTGGTGTCCACTACTACTAGAAAACTGTCAGAGACGAGTGCCGCGTCCTCTTATAAAGGGGAGTTTTCTCGCGTTCGTGCTGGAGAAGTGATAGAATTGGTTAAAATTCCTTCCGTGGTCTGCAGAGCAGCCGTCTGTGGCGGCGTCTGCACTGACGCTCCGGGACTGTGGTATCGTGTTCCCCTGCAGTGTGGGCGTCCGCGGACCGTAACCCCTGCCCACCCGCCGGCCCAACCACCGTAGTATTGTCTACTGTGACATCCCGATACCTGCTCATGGGTCGCATTGTCCCTCGGCAGATGCTCGTGTTTGCTGAAGGCGACCGTCGCACCGCCAGATATGGTTCCAGGAAACCTGTAATTCTGCCTGAAACAGAGTAATACAGGGTGAAGCAAAATTCGCGCACTCGGGCTTCGCGGCGCTACTCCTCGCAGGCCAGCGACAAAAAAAGTCTGTCACAAAATATCATCCGGCGAGTACATCCGGTAAAAAGACATTAAAGAGTGGCAATGTGGCAACACTGTAATCACATGTATATCAATTTACTCTGTCGGCAAAGGTGAGTAGTGGTGTACAATTGGTGCACTGGATTGAGTTTTGGGTTGGTATGCAGGAAGTCGAGGGTTCGACGCTATGCTGGGGTGCATTCTTTTTATTATCTAATTTCAATATGACATTTCAGACAGTAATATACACCGTTTCTTAGGTCACATGTATCCCACATTTAGAACATTTTGTACCGCTGAACATAACAAATACGTCGTTAGGCAAATAAGAAAGATTGAAGAATTACAAGAAATAGATAGTTGAAACAAATGATATGCCATAGGACGGAGTAATTACAAAAACAATATCAATTTCGAGATGTTAAAGATGATAGCACAGTAACATAACACAACATCTACTTGTCATTTAATCTGTATGTAGTATGAGTGCTTAAATGTCGCACATTAGCAACCAGTGACAATAATAACGTCCATATTACTGACCTCATGACCTCCATAAGAGAACACGTTGTCCTCAGAGCAACAGATGCTCAAAACGACCTCCCTGCACGTCCAAACACCGCACATCCCACCGAATCATGCAGCTCGGGACTCTTCGCAGCAAAGCTGACTCCACAATAACAACAGGGTATGAACAGGTCCTATGAGTACACGTGCTCGTTTAAGTGTCCCTACAGGAAGAAATCCATGGGCTTTAGGTCAGGTGAATGCGGTGGCCATACAACTGGACTTCCACGTCCGAGACATTTCCCTGGAAATATTCTTGTCCAGGTACTGTCGCACATTAATTACAGAGTGTGGTGGTGCACCATCATGTTGGAACAGCATCCTCTGTCGAACATGTAGTGGAACACCTTCCAGCGCATCAGGCAGTTAGTTTGAGAGGAATGCATGGTACCTTCGAGCATTCAATTGGTCAGGCAACATGTAGGGCCCCTAACACCTGTCGCCCAATATTCTATCCTGTTTGGACAGCACTTACAGTATAAACACCTAACGCGCTTTACCCTTCTGACAGGCATTCTTCTGCATAATTCATCCCGACACCGCTAATTGTGAAATGTTCGGTTTCAAATTACACTGTTTGTCTAATTGTAATAGAGGTGATGTTTCCATAAACCCATAGATAGAATAATAATAATAATAATGACTCATTGAGATACATACTAAACAGCATGCGGGTACCAGACTCAGTGTTGAAAGGCACAATTAGTGGGACCACGGCGATAAATACAAATAGTAACCGACTTTGGACATTATTGGCAAAGCACGTTGCTTGTCCTAATGGTAACGTAAGTCCCTAACGCAATTTAATGGACCTGAATAAAGCAAGAATAATAGTTGAAACTAATCTATGCGAACATTGAGGGAGGGTACAAAGAAAACAGGTTTCGCATCTACACTATTTGATCAAAAGTATCCGGACACCCTCAAAAACATACGTTTTTCATATTAGGTGCATTGTGCTCCCACACACTGCCAGGTACTCCATATCAGATGTCTCAGTAGTCATTAAACATCATGCGAGAGCAGAATGGGGCGCTCCGTGTTGGGTGTCACTTGTGTCATACGCCTGTACGCGAGATTTCCACACTCCTAAACATCCCTAGGTTCACTGTTTCCGATGTGATAGTAAGTGGAAACGTGAATGGACACCGACAGCACAAAAGCGTACAGGCCGAGCTCTTCTGTTGACTGAAGGTTCTGAGCACTATTGCTCTGAGCACTATGCGACTTAACTTCTGAGGTCATCAGTCCCCTAGAACTTAGAACTAATTAAACCTAACTAACCTAAGGACATCACACATATCCATGTCCGAGAAAGGATTCGAACCTGCAACCATAGCGGTCGCTCGGTTCCAGACTGTAGTGCCTATAACCGCACGGCCACTCCGGCCGGCCGACTGAAAGACACCGCCGACAGTTGAAGAGGGTCGTAATGTGTAATAGGCAGGTAGCTCTCAGATGGTCAAAGGCAGTGAAAACACCAGCACATCGGTGGATTCCTGTCTGCAGCACAGAGACTCCGAACTTTAATTGCTGTTCCTGCATTCCTATTGGTTACCACAAAAATAGGAGGTGGAGCTTTGGTCTATATACGCCTACCCCTGCCAAACTTATCTTTATTCTGCTCTCGTCTTTGAGTACATCCAGTGCTCATGATTGCTTGCCTCTCTGAGACAATAATCATGAAGCGATCCTCGTCCAATGAAAGTGTCAGCAGCAAACGCATAAGGATGACTGAAGGATAGCCCTGTAAACACATATTTTCGTCTTCAACAAATCAGGCCTGATTACTTCGTAACATATGTGAGGAACAAGTAGCTCTATGTATTTCCATAATTTGAGGTCTGATTTAACATCTGTGTTTTTTCGTTAGTGCTCTTTATTTAATTGTTAGTTTGTTAGTTTCCAGCTCTTTGCATGCTTCTCGTACAACGAGTTTCCTGTCCGACACTTGTCGCGAATAATATTCAGGTAGCTCTATGTATTATCATTAAAACTTCTACTGTGTGTAAACGACTGCTATACGCTCTTTGTTATTAAATCGAAATTCGCACCAGGTGGTGGTCGGAAATTAGGGCCGGCCGGGGTGGCCGAGCAGTTCTGGCGCTTCAGTCTGGAAGCGCGCGACCGCTACGGTCGCAGGTTCGAATCCTGCCTCGGGCATGGATGTGTGTGATGTCCTTAGCTTAGTTAGGTTTAAGTAGTTCTAAGTTCTAGGGGACTGATGACCACAGCAGTCAAGTCCCATAGTGCTCAGAGCCTTTTCAACAATTTTTTTCGGAAATTAGGATCAGATAGCTCTATGTATTATAAATCTCATTAATAGTTATGTTTTGTCCCAATTCTTTATTTTCTGTCATAGCATACATGCAAAAAATGATAGAGGAGTCGATTCGGCAGCTGGAGACTGAAAGAGGGTTGCGGTATTGATGCGTAGTACTTAGTGGAATTAAGGAAAACGTGGAAGACCGAACCTACCAATATAACTTTCTTTTCCCACAACCTGTTTATTTAACATTACGTAAGCATAACATTTTATTTAACAAAATGAACAAATTTGAAAAATTCTTTTGACCTTAAACCTTGAGTTGAAGAAGCTTTTGCAAAAGAGATCTGAAGTGCTTTATTGCAAAACAGCAAACAATATGACAATGATTACAAGACGGCCGGACCTGCAGCTAACCCGTTATCGGGTGAAACCGCGGTGTTTACTACCGCGCTGGACAATGATGATGTTTGGTTTGTGGGACGCTCAACTGCGATGTCAGCAGCGCCCGGTGCTGGAGACAGTCGGTCTTATTAAATGTCCTCCTGCAACACATGAAAACTGTATAAACATCGTTGTTGACACCAGTGATTCACTTACTCAAAACAGATGACATAACTTTCAATTTGAAAGCTGCATGTCGAAAGGTTCGGGCTTAAGAATCGCACCTGTGCTTAAAGGTCAGACAGGTTAAGAAACAATATGACAATGATACGGCTTACTTCAATCGGCAACCAAGGTGCGACTGGATCCCAACCCGTCCCTTCTGACAATTTTATTTTGTCTTAAGCCCTGGTGGCAGTTAGCTGTTAATATTTTCAAAGTTAAACATATTGTCAGTTATTAAGACTGCTTTGAAGGAACGTCCTAAAACATTACTTGCCAACACTTATTACAAGACATCTCACTCGGCGGAACTACGAGATCCAGCTAAAAGTACACCAATAACGATCCGGTCTATCAAACACAGCAACGAACAGCTTAGTACAACAGGTTGTTCAGATTATAACTAATGAATGAGAAATACAATTAGAATCTGAGAACTGAACCGGTTAACATCTAAATCTAACCATAAGTTCTCTCTTTTGTTTAACGACAACCTGTTCCTTTATAAATTTGTTCAGGCTATATTTACGACCAAGAGCTGATTAGTTAGAACATTAAGAAAGGATACAAAGCAGAAAGGGAACGCAATAGCGGGACAAATTGTCAAATGACAACTAGTGTCTTAAAACAATACTACGGTCTATATTTACGACCAAAGAGCCGACGGAGTAAAGCTCTAAGGGTCGGGTACATTCCACATAGTAATAAGGAGAGAAGGCAGGCAATGACACAAATCACCATGAGGATTACAGAATGTTACTCCCCCCTATCAGCAAGCAGTTCGATGGATCCACTGTGCGTCGCAGCGGTTACTGAGTGGTTGAGTGGTGCCGATGAAAGCCAGAAAGGAGAGGGCAGCCAGGCCACGAACGGTCGTCCGACACGAATGTTGCCAACCAACCGACGTGATGTCGGCCTGCTGCTCGTAGTCGACGCTGACCCCAGGAAATACTCCGGTATCTTCACTCTCCACATGCCCTCCTTGCGCAGCTCGTGGCTTCAGCCGCTCGGACTTTGTGACCACCTGTTGTCGCGACGCTACCGCCAATCCGCACACTTCATCCTCCCTCTCAGGCCAGCGAGTCCTAAGAAAAGAACTTCTAAGGGCACAACCCACAGACACCAAGTCTTCCTCATAGATATTGGCAATGCGCCGCAAGAGGGGTAGTCGTCAGTACACATGAGCCAAAGGAGCCAGAAATAACAGTCTATTAACTCAATGGCACCACGGCTCAAATATATTTTTACGTTAGAAGAAAAAGAGTACAGTTCGTCTTTTTCTTGTTACAATACACGTTCTCTGCGAGATTCACAAGCTTGTCTAGCTTACTTCACAACCATTATGGTAAGTACGTGAAGAATCAGGTTTCGTATTATATTTAGAAATAAGTCTCCCGTTCTTATTTTTTCTGTTGAGCAACAGGAGCATGGCGGAATGGCAGCGGAGCTTGTGCTCCTGAACCCCGGTCCCCCATGCCAGACTGGATGCACGAAATTATGCATGAGCGGGGGTATTGTGAACCCCAGTCCTCCATGCTTGACTGGGCAGAGTGTGTCCCAAATGATACAGACATGTGTGATGTAATATCGTCTTGGGGAGAATAGGAATTAAGTGATTATTGCTATGTTGAACCGTGAATTTATTTTCAAAGAATATTCTTAAGAATTTATTTTATTTACTAGCGATTCATTAAAAGCATTAACACATTTAATCACACAATGTGAGCGTGGAAGTAGTTGCCAGGGAGTAACTGATGAAATAAAAATCAAATTGCTTTTAACAAATGGGAACTTTATTACTAAAAGCTTTCTTTCTAAGAAACAGATTTAAAAGTATAAAAAGTACAATTTATTCAGAGGCAAAAAGAAACAAATTTTTGAATGTATGAGCTTTCGAGCTGAGAACCTTGTCGTTCTGTTTCGACACGGCCGTAGTCACGACAGCCCACAGCAACCTCTGAAAGACTACACTGGTGCAAATCTGCAACACACCAGATTACATTAAAGTAAAAGTTTTAACAATTCACACAAGCACATCAACTATGCACCCCGTAGGAGGGATGGAAATGGTACAAAACACTAAAATTAAAAGATTAACCTGCACCGAAGGAGCAACTTGATTTTAGTCTAAGAAAAGTCTTACGTTGGAAGCGTGGCAACTTTATATACTAAATTGACCATTTAAATATAAGCCCATGAAATGCAATCTTACATAAAAATTATACAAGGTTGGCCAAACATGCTCTTCAGTACACATATACCGCCTCTCAAGATGATAGGCAAGATCAAAACATATTTCACGTTTTAGCCCGTTACACTCCAAGCAATAAATTCGTTAACACAGTGAATCCGACAAACATGACAGAGGCAGCTCTGAATGATAGACATACTGGCACTCCGACCGACAATCTGACCGATTTCCAACCGTCTGATCCAACCTGCAAAAACAACAGAGAATATCGGCCGATGTCGAGTAAACCAAGATACCTACACCTTCTAACTCGGCCTCAACAATATCAAGGCATCAAACACCACTCAAGACAAGTTTAATTAAATACAGAAGACACAAGTCACAAATGCCAAATCACTAAAGAAGAAGGCTGTGGGTTCTAGGCAACAACACACACTTGTTATCACACACTTGAACGGCTGAGGAAACAACAACCCGCAAATAACAAACAAATCGTAACATTCGAGATTTAAAAGAAGTAACTAATAACTCAACTTGATGATCCTGCTTCGGAGGAAAGCGAAAAGTCACTCCCAAATGCAACAGCGCGCACCCGCCGCCAAAAGCCCCGGCCTGGCTTCGCGCTGTGGAGACTACGTCGCTGCCCAGTTCCAACGACCCAACAAGGTCCAACCACATCCCGACTCGGAAAATGGTGTTCATCCTCAGGATCCAAGACGTCGTCGACTAAGACGACCGGCAGAGCAAACGACCAACGGCAGCCCGCTTTCGCCGACAGCGGTCCCGGCGAATACTAACACCATACTGACACGACTGTTGCTTGCTGCCAACTCTTCCCGACTGATACTGGGATCAGTGCTCTGCAGACCACATGTCACCATCGGACAACCAGCCGACTGATCGACCAATGGCCTTCCGTCTGTGGCGACGACGGTCCCGGCGCGTACTCGCACCGTGCTGACCTGCCTGGTGCTTACTGCCAACTCGTCCGACAGTGGAGTAACGGCGAACCCGACTCAGTCCACAACCCAACAGCGACTTAGAGCTGCCTTCCGACTGATTCTGTCAACTCACTGCACCGACCTCAGACTGACCCCAGACTGACCGACTGACTCACTGGCGAGTTTTTTTTTTCTTTATTGATTTTCAATTCCTCGGGCTGGCAGCAGCTTAGTACGCTACTCTACAGCCTACAGACTTTTTTTGTAAGAAAAGGAATAAGAAAGAAACAAGGAAAAACAGGCGATAAAATGTTGATTTTAAGTGTAAAACTGCGTAAAAATGCGGAAAGTTAAAACAGAAAACAAAAGGGGTTGGCCATGTCGATAAAATACACAGAAATCGGACAAGTAACACAGTAGACACACAATTAAAAAACATGGCGAAAGTCTGGTTTCTGTTTGCAAGAGATAAAAAAATCACAACCAGCGACAGTATGATGGCTGTTCGCTACACGTCACTAAAGACACACCACGGAACATTCACTGGAAAACACCCACTGTAAAACACTGCACGAAAATGGTGGCACAAATATCACACTCCCGGGCCAAAGGCAGATGGTGGGGGGGGGGGGGGGGGGACCTGGAGGAGGGGGAAAAACAAGGAGGGAGGAGAGGAGAAAACGGAAGGGGGGGAATCAAGGAGGGAGATGACTGATCAGGGGGGAGAGGGGCAGGGCAGATGCGAGAGGGAATAAGAAGAGGCAGAGGTTGGAAAATGCAAAATGACTCGGTGGAGAGAAGGGGGCAGTGAGAGGGGAGGTGGAGAAAAAAGAGGAAGGAAGGGGGGGGGGAGCCCAGGAAAATGGCAGAGGAAAGGAGGGGGAGTGAGGATCAAAGTTGATAGGAGGGATAAATGGAGGAAAAGAGGTCATCATCTGGGAGGGGGAGTTGATGAAAGCCACCTTGGGAAAGGAGATGTAGGATGTAGAGATGGAGGGTAGGGGGGATACAACAGTGAAGACATGGTAGGGGGTGGGGATGGGAGAGGAGAGGAGCAACCAGGGCGTGAGGGGTTTCTCACTGGCGAGCTCATAGCGCCCCTTAAATGCACGTGAACAGGCTACCTTTCACCTTTCCCACCAGAGGGAGACACCAAACATGCGATTGCCACAGCGGCGCCACAGCCAGAAACGGAGGGCGACTGCTTTACACTACGTGCTGCGGCGCGCTCTTCAAAACAGCAAATTTTACCACTGCTCATATGCATAGTAGGTGATTTTTCTTTCTGTCTTTGCAGTTTTATCTGCAATAGTAGTAGCATATGGGTATTCTTATTCTCTCTCTCTCTCTCTCTCTCTTTATTTGTCACTCCCTCTTTCCCCCCAACCCCCCACCCCCACCCACACACACATACGTTTTTCACAATTGAACCATCATAAAATGCTGTAGCGGAGGTTCAAATCCTGGCAGTAACATCATCGCAGTGCGGTCCCATTCGGCACGACTGGTCCTGCAGGACAACGTGTGGCTTTTAGCTGAAAAGGAACCACCTTCGCCGCCGCCCTACACCCGCCGATCCTGCCGCTCGCGCTGCCACCACCGCCCTACCTGGTGTCCATGGGTGACACCGCCACGCCACAACATCCATCTGCTGTCTGTGGCTCGTGCTTCCCTCAACCAGATGCAGTCGTCTTGTTCCTGAGGAAACCTCTCAGCCTACTAGCCTGCTAGATCTGGGCAGTCACTGAGCCCCAGTCTTAAGCTCGTTATGGAGCCCCTTAGGGACATCGCTGCTAAGGAGAAGAAAGACGTTGTGCATTTTAAGTGCATACCATTTGGATTCATTCCAGACATGTAACGGGTCCTTCCAGATGCCATGAAGAGCATAGGGTGCAGCCAACTGCAGGTGGTGGCTGAAGTCGATACTAACGATAGGTCCCACTTTGGACTGGAACAGGTTCTCGTTGTTTCTGCTGGTTCTAAGTATACTCCAAAAAGTTTGTGAGTGTGCAAGTGGTGATTTAAGGACTTGCTATATCATCCACAAGATTCTTCGATGGTGATTGTGCAGTGGCACAGTTGTAACAGATGGCTTCTGGTCATCTCTACAAGAATTATTGTGGACCTTCCCTTTGGTGGCCCACCAGTACCATTATCTCTACAAGAAATACTGTGGGTCTGCTCTGTAATGACCTACCTACCAATATTCTTCAGAACTTCGCCTTACACTGCTGAGGGTTTGTTCGGTTGTGGCCCATTACCTGTGTGCATGTTAAGAGTTAGCACTGTCTTTCTGTTGGAAGGACAACACTACTTCTTCAAGACTGCACGGAAATCTACTACTTCCGTGTGCATTTCTTTTATTGATCAGACTTTGTGCAATGTACTTACTACTGTGAATAATGATCAGGGCTGTCTTTATGGACTGTGAGAAAATTTTTGCCTGTGACCAACATTGTATCGGTAAGTGTGTTCATTTGATATATTTGTTATCGTTAATATAAAAAAAATTGCAAATAATTATTGGGCAATGCCCAAAACACTTTGTAAATATTTTGTGGCTAGCATGGGGGCTATGTAAGTAGGCTGCTTAGGTTTTTATGTTGGTAACGCCACGTAGCGCTCTGTATGAAAATCACTGACTCTGCTGTGTGCAGTCGGTGGCTGGTTGGAATTGCTGGAATATTCGCTATTGTAGTGTTGGGTAGTTTTTTTGTCAACAGTGCATAGCGTTGAGCAGTTGGAGGTGAGCCCCCATCCGTGGTGGACGTGGAGACAGAGAGATACTAGAGTTTTGAGATGTCACTATAAGCAGACGATCTCGACGTGTGTCCGCCAGAAAAAGGAAGTTTGTAAAGATGGAGGACTTGAATATACACGATTACTTTTGAACATTATTAAGGTAAATACATTGTTTGTTCTCTATCAAAATCTTTCATTTGCTAACTATGACTATCACTAATTAGTGACTTCAGTAGTTAGAATCCTTTATTTAGCTGGCAGTATTGGCGCTCGCTGTATAGCAGGAGTTCAAGTAACGAAGGTTTTTGTGAGGTAACTGATTCATGAAAGATATAGGTTATTGTTACTCAGGGCCATTATTTTGTCGGGATTATTCAGAGTCAGATTGCGTTGCGCTAAAAATATTGTGTGTAAGTTTAGTGATGATCAGAGTAAGTAAAGAGAGTAATGTCTGAGTACGTTCAGTTTTGCTCAGCTGTTCGCAAGTCAAATAACGTAAGAGGTTTATGAGCACAGTAATTCACAATTCTTCTAAGGGGATGTTTCTCTATCAGCATGCTGAAATGACCAGTCACAGCCAAACTGAACACTGTGGTGATGTGGGACCATTGGGGGACTGTCAGAGAAGTTGCAGGAGAGGTGAGCATCAGCACTTTTTCGGGTATTCCATTGTCACCAAAGATTTGACCACAAAGAGGGTTGGCGAAATTCCTGCTGAAGCTATTGATGGTGGTGCAAAAGCAAATTCATACTGCAGTCTCTTGGACGTACTGGACTACATAAACAGTGACCCCAGCTTCGTGAACACCGTAACGAATGTGACGCTGAAACGTCCCCTTTGAAAAATTATACACGACTGTGCTTAAACTGACACACAATACTTTTAGCGCAACGCAATCTGACTTTCAATAATCCCTACAAAAGAATGGCCCTGCCTAACATTAACCTATACCTTTCACAAACCACTTACCTCACAAAAAATCATCGTTACTCAAGCTACTGCAATACAGCGAGCACCACTACTGCGAGCTAAATAAAAGATTCAAACTACGGAAGGCACTAACTACTGATAGGCATAGTTAGCAAATGAAAGATTTTAATAGAGAACAAACAGTGTATTTACCTCAATAGTCAAAATATATATGATAGTTCATGACATCCAGTATTACAAATTACAAAACTCCGCCATCTCTCTCCCCACGTCCACCACTGCTGGCGGCTCACCTCCAACTGCACACCGCTACACGCTGTTAGCATCCAGCTGCCGCTGCCCGACACTACAATGGCAGACAACAATGCAAACTAGCCACAGACTGCGCACAGCACAGCCAGTGATTTGGCATACAGAGCGCTATGTGGCGTTACCAATAAGAAAACCTAAACAGCCTACTTACAACGCGTCCTGGGTGTATGGGTATGACCCAGAAACCAAATCTCAGTCGTCACAGTGGAAGTATCTCATCACAGAGACCAAAGGAGGTCCGGAAAGTGAACAGCAATGTGGAAGTGATGCTGAAACTTCCTGGCAAGGAAAAACTATGTGCCGGACAGAGACTCGAACTCGGGACCTTTGCCTTTCGCGGGCAAGTGCACTCGCCCGCGAAAGGTAAAAGGCCCTTGTCTGAGTCTCGGTGGGGCACACAGTTTTAATCTCTCAGGAAGATTCACATCAGCGCACACTCTGCTGCAGAGTGAAAATCTCATTCTGGAAGTGATGCTGACTGCTTTCTTTGACCTCTGTGGTGTAGTATACCATTAGTATGCACCGCAACAAAGAATCACCGAAGAGTACTACAGGGATGTCCTCCATCGCCTATTTGAGGCTGTGTGGTGTAAGATCCCAGATTTGCGGTCGACACGAAATTGGAGTCTCCATCTCGTCAATGTTTTGTCAGAGTTCTCGCACTTGATTCAGGCTTTTGTAGTGAAATAGCAGATTTCTGTGCTTCAACAGGCTCCCTACTCTCCTAATTTAGCCCGCTGCTTCTGGATCGTCCCCGTACTCAAGAGGCTGTTGGAATAACCATGGCTTTTAGACAAGAGAGGACATTATGGCAAAAATGAGAGCGGACCTTAACTCTATTCTGAAAGAGGCTTTTTCAGTATGCTTCGAGTATTGGCGGCACCACTAGGAGAAGTGTGTGGAGGCCCAAAGGAACTAACTTGAGGGTGAATAGCTGTCCAGCACTCCATGGAAGCCACTTTTTCCCGGCTAAAGTCAGATTCTTTCGTGACAGACATTATACACAGCGGGAGACGACTGCTGACTCTTTTATGCTGGATGTCAGTACCATCATCAGTGCTATATTCATCTGATACACGTTTTAGAGAGGTTATGTATGTCATATTACCTCCGTTTCCCATTTCCCTTTATACATCAGTCAGTTGCAGTACTTCACTTTACGTATCCAGATATTTGGGAGATTTAGGAAAATGACGTTCTTTAGACCAGTTATTATTTGAAATTCCCTGTCACTTATCTGCATATTTTTATTGCAAACTAATAGACAGTGCGCCAAACGTAAATCGTTTTCCACCGTTGACAACAAATGTTTTGTCTATCCTAGCTTCGCTATCACAGTTACTGAAATCAGAAATTCCATCGGGGTCGCGTAATTTCGCTAAGAAGTTCATCAAGAGATTCAGTAACTGGTTTAAAGGCTTCTTTCAGTGTCTGCTATCGATTCACATGTCCGAACATTAGCAGTCGTAACTTCTCTTGAACAGCTTTCATTGCCACGATGTCCTTGTCTTGTTATACACTATGCTGACTCCTTCCCAGCGTGTACCTTATGTACACTCCATCTGATTCGGTCAACCTCTGCAGTTACGTTGTGTACATTAGTTTAATTTCCACAGTCTTTACTGATAAATGGTGTACGTTATTTCTCAGAATGATGTGGGTATACCTCTTCAGTTCCTTAACCATAGCTTCTATGTCATTGATCATTCTAGAATGGTCTGGACATACATCTCTAAATCATCAACTTTACGTTGTTCTAGCTCTTTAACTTTATGTTTCGGAGGCTGAAATTTTTCATCTATGTATATACGTAATCTATGCGTGTGCACATCTATTTTCTCGGGCTGAGTGGCTGACATACGTCCGAGTTAGTCCATGGTGAAAAATAAATTAACATACTCATCACTGGTACTACAGCTATATATAATAAAACTCGTGGAAGTTCCATTTGTACCTACCGCCAGTCAGTTTTCTTAATTTATCAGTGTTGAGAAACTCATGCTCTATGTGATTTCAGCAGTCTGCGCGTATGTTTAAAAAATCATTGAATGACATGCACCTGATAAATGTGTTTTGAATTCAGATTGTCTTGGCTGAAAACTATAATTAAATTTGCTTTATCGTACATCAACTGTTTCAGGATTCTGAATTAGATTTTAGCCAAATCAAATACGTCGACACCCATATAACGACCGAAGCGGAAATGTCGTAGAATTTGATCCTGGTTTTCCACAGGAACATCATCAATTATAAACACGGTGTATGGTTTCACTTTTTCTGGTGGATGGATTTCACTGCTTTCACTGAATGCAATGTATGTTACAAAATCGAACTTTGAAATATATTTTGCAGCAGCTGGAGATTGGGCTGAAACCGCATGTTTGAAAATACACATACATGCTCAAAGCGGAATTCATCTGGGTGTGTTAGCAATGGCAAGAAAACATCTGTCATGCCACAGTTGGATTGACCTACAGTTATAGTTTGTACCTTATCGGGAAGGAGCATCCCATTCTTCTCCTCCTTCTTCACCCGGTCTTCTTCCACATTGTCGTAGGATTAGTCATTTACAAGGAAGACTTTATGTCGAGGATGCTTCATCCACCTTGCCATGGTACCGACTACATCAGGTTTTGGTGTGAAGTGAGCTTTTAAATAAAATATACATGCCGCCAACGGAGCTGCAAGGTCCACGTGCTGTATATACGCATGGAAGTTCGATTTATCATCCAATTTAACAATGACTCAAAATGTTAACTGTGGTGCCAACGTGATTCACGTTGGTGCTGCTGCAGCAGTCTCGACATTGCAATGAAACTATTGGCAGCAGTAAAATTATTATGAGAGATATGAACAAAATAAAAACATGATTGGCAGTAATACACATTTTTATTCAACCGTAATACATTGGGTGCACTACATAAAAAATCAACTGGTTCTTTATCTTCGCACCTCTACAGAATTTAGCAAATAAAGCTTTCTTGCATACATAGAACTCAGCATGTATTTCTCTTCGACTGATGGGTGTTCCTTTAGCTTTGTCTTGTGACACCATATTCAAAAAATGTTATAAATCATCTGCATGATGTGCGGAGATAGTTCACGATGTTCTTGTGCATAGCTTTAATACAAGGCGGTCCACAGGTCAGTCTTTCGAAAACAAATACTAGCACCTTCAGTACGCCGAACAACTTTGTATCAGTGGAGTGTTCCACATAAATGGATCGGCCTCCAGATTTCACGATGAGTCCCACTCCATTGAACAAAGATATTATAAATAATGTCAGGCCAGCAAAATGAATGAATGGGAATTGACGAGGTAAACGATACTTGGAGGTCAAGTTTTGACGTTGCATGGCAGAGTTCATTCCGTTCCAAATACGCAAACCGCTCTTTAACACATGTCGATGCATTTTCAATCTCTAACACAACATGTCAGTCAGTGTCCACAGGTGTTTTTGTACCAATATTTCACTATTAAAAACCGTTCAAAAGCCAAGATCGCACAAAACATTTTTATTGAAGACTATCGGTTTCGACAATTGTTCCTGTCATTTTCAGGACTTAGTTTTAGTTTAGTTTAGTTTTAGTTATTTGATGTTCCGTACACCATTTTCCCGATTATTTTATCGATATGATGTGGAACAAGTCAGATTACAAGGTATATATACAAACATGATTAGTGTTAATATTAATATTACCGAAATTTTTAGTTCTACACATGGAACTACAATTGAGGTACATTTTTTTTACCATTTTTGAGACAGAAACTCGTCCTTGGAGTAGAAGGAGTTTCCAAAAGACATAATTTTAAACTAGATTTAAAACTTGATCTGCTACCTGCCAAACACTATATGTTGTCGGGAAATGATCAAAGATTTTTGTTGCTGAATAATGTACTACTTTTTAACCAACTGACAGCTTCAATAACGGGTACTAAAGGTCATTTTTCCCTCTTGTGTTGTACGTATGAACATCAGTGTTCTCCGCAAACTGAGATGGGATACTTGTAACGAATTTCATTACCGAATATATGTACTCTAATGGTGCAGTTAAAATACCTAACTCCTTGAAAAGTTGCCTACATGGCGTCCTTGGGTGATATCCACTAATTATTCTCACTGCTCTCTTTTGTGTAAGTGGTGAGTTACCCCAGAAAACTATTCCATAATACATTATTGAGTCGAAATATGCAAATTATGTTAGGAAGCTGATCTGTTTATTAGCAAGACTAGCGATTATACGAAGAGCGAAAGCAGCTGAGCTTAGTTGTTTGAGAAGCTGTGTAATAAGCTTCTTCCAGTTCAAGTTGTCATCAGTGAGAACACCCAAAAATTTGGAGAAATCTACCCTGTTAACTGAGCCCTGTTCATATTCTATATCAATTGACGGTATGACTCTATTCGGCGTACACAACTGCATATAGTGAGTTTTTTTCAAAATTAAGGGAGAATCCGTTTTCTGAGAACCACTTAATAATTCTTTGAAAGACATTCTTAACAATATCTTCAGCTGGTTTTTCTGGAATGGGATTTATTATAACACTCGTGTCATCTGCAAAAAGTACTAGTTCCACTTGCTGAACATTAAGTGGGAGGTCATTCACATGAAAAAGCTACAGCAGAGGACCTAAAATTGATCTCTTTGTGATAAATCCCCATTCACTAGAATTTACCAGCCTCCCAACATTAATTGTGCTACTTAGCACAACGTTTTGCTTAATGTTCATTAAGTATCATTCAAACCAGCTGTGCTTATAGCCTTCAATTCCAAAAAAACCTGAGTTTTTCTATGAGTGTGACATGATGCACACAGTCAAATGCCTCGGAGAGATCACAAAAAATACCAACTGGTGAAAATTTGTTATTTAGGACTTGTACCATTTGATGGGTAAATGTGTAGATAGCGTTCTCTGTCGAGCAACCCTTCCGGAATCCGAACTGTGACATGCTGAGTGAATTATTTTCAATTAAATGTGAGACTACTCTTCAACACATAACTTTTTCGAATATCTTAGAAAATGAAGTCGGTAATGAGATTGGTCTATAATTATTTAAGTCACTCTTGTCCTCTTTCTTATGAAGAGGTTTGACAATTGCGTATTTCACTCTGTCTGAAAAAATTCGTTTTGTAGAGAAAATGTTTATTTTACGCTCAATCTCATGCACAAGATGTAAAGTGGAAAATTTTCAGCATGTTATAATCGTTTGTCATCCATTTGACATCTTGGGCATGAATTTTAGCATAAAATGAGCATGTTGTACTACACAAAGACGTTTAAGACCTGATAATGAAAGCAAAGACAGTTGTGGAACTGGTTGTCCTCAATGAAAATATTTTGTGCGGTCTTGGCTTTTGAATGGTTTTTAACAATTACAAGAGATCGTCCTACAGTACTCACACAACGAGAAAATTCAGTCAATATTTAAGTGCTTTCAACTGCTAACTGTTGAATTATAAGTTGAAGTGAATATCAGAAATGGGAGACTGTGAAGAATCGGCAGCGTCTCATACACCACAGAAGCACCCTGTCCTGGCAGTAACACCGGAATGTTGTAGGATTGTGCGTATACTGGAGGCCAGTACTGACCTTCGCTGTGTGCTGAAGAAACCACAACACAGTTCATCTGAGAGTCGGGAACTGGCTGTGTGCCTTCATTACACAAACTGACAAGGGCAGCAGCTCTTTTTCACGCTCCATCGTGCTGGTGAGGTGCTATGTAGGACCCTATGGCGCTGTTGTTGTTACCTCCTGCTCAGAGACCACTACTGGTCCCAACGAGCTGGTAATGGCTGCTGCTGACCTTGACATGCTGATGGTTGCTCGAGGTCCTGACATGCTGGAGGTTTCTGCTGCACTGGACATGCCAGAGGTTGATGAACATAGAAGAAGAAGAAAAAGTAAGCTTCCACAGACAATGGCATAAAGACATGGAACTAAACCATATGTCCTTACTTTTACACTTCTTCTGCTAGGCAGAGGCAGATCTTAGTGGCTGTTCATGCTCCATGGTTTTTCCACTGTGTGACTACAACTGCCTTATATCCACTGATATCATGGTCACGTGACTGGGTGTAGAATTCCTTTGTTTCTATTGGTCCCTGCCAATTTTTAGGTATAGGAGAGTGGAATTCTGTCTTCGTATTGGTTCCTGCCAATTTTTCACCGATGATATCACACTTTTTGAGCACTCTCAGGTGAGTAAATTTTCAACTAGCCCAGTTGGTCTGTGGCTGTTGAAGAGGATGGGTCACTGTAGACCTGTTTAGCAGCAGGGGGTACAATTATTAGTTGATTAAATTGCTACCATCAGTGTGCTGCACACCAAAAAAAAGTAGCACAAAAGAATACTATCATCCATTCGCTGTATTGGTGGCAATTGCCCCTTGCTTGCTGGAAGAGGCAGGTTGACGAGCCTTTTCAAAGGATGAGGTTGACAGTGCAAGCAACAGCAACCATCCCTATTAGTTGTGGAACACAACTTCACCCAATCACACAGCACCGTCACTATTTGACGAAACGGACTCTTTTTTCGGTCCTCCATTACTTCATAATTTCAGCCATCATGAAGGATGCTATGAACACAGTTCTCAACTTTATTTTTATATGTAATACAGTTACTAAACTCCTCTCTGCTTGATGCCTGCATCACATCAACTGTAAACGTTGTACACACATATAGCAACTTCCTCACCAACATCTCGACACAGACTGTTCTTTTCCCAGCAATTCACAAGTGGAGGATGGCAGGAAGATGTAGGACAATCCACATAGAGATAAATAAAGGCAGTATTTTTCGTCCTACCTCTCAAGCAACTCAGTGCAGGCTGAGTCCTTTTCCCACCAATTCACAAGTGGGGACTGGGGGGGAGAAGCAGAAGCAAGGGAGAGGAGGGCAAGCGGAGGAGGGGACGAACCAGTGAGTGGAATTGAAGTGTGGATGGGAGAGGAGTAGGGGTGATGACATCATGTAACATTGCCTAATCTACCCACCAGGGAGAGGTGGTATGGGGACTCCTCAAGGAGAACACCACCTTCAATAAATTTGGCAACAGTGCAGACTGCCATCAAACGACGTTGGTCCTCTATTTTCATTCAGTCTCACGTGGTTTACCTCTAGGTACAATGTTAGGGTCTGTGATTATCTGCTTCTGGACATGAGAGTACAAATATAACTTGGGCTCCATGTAGAGTTCCCAATAGCATTGGTTTTAAAAGTAAACGCACATTTGAAGGAGGTATTTGGAAGCAGAATTAAAGGTTTGTCGATAACATTTTGGAGTAGAATGGATACTGTCTTTAATAGAGGTTATAAGATAAATATCAACAAAAGTAAAACTAAGGTAATGAAATGTAACAGACTTAAAGCAGGAGATCTGATACAGTTATATATATATATATATATTTTTACTGCTTATTTAGTTGGTCAGATTAGGGCGTAAGGTCCTCACTTACATCTGATAAGGAACAACAAATACAAAAGAGTATTATGTAGTAATTGAAATAATGGTAATGGTCATAATTAGTAAAAGTAATAATTGACGATTATAGTAATAATAATAATTTTGATCGTTAACAAAAGTAATAATTTGCTGTAATAATAATGATAGTAATAACAGTAGCGGCATTGTGAGTTATATTTATTAATTTAGCGGTTTTAAAGCGTTGTTTGATATTAGAAGAAGTGGAAGGCTAGTGGAAGAGGAGAGGATTGCAATGAAAGTAACAGTGGTTGGTAAGAAAGAATTGAATTTCAATAAAGAACTCCTTAGGCAAGGGGAGAGAAAAGTGGTGGGTGAGGGAGCGTTGACAGGAGTGAACTGCAAGAAGAGGTAGCTTTTGTGGAAGGTGTCTCATGAGCTGTCTTTTGAAGTCTGAAAGGATTTTAATTTCTCTGATATATTAAGGAAGATTGAGCCAAGGTTTGGTTCTTAGTACAAAAGTGGTTATAAGAACATGGCAGTGTTGTGTAGTGGTACAGAGAGGACTTTATTTTGTCGTTAACGAACATTTCTGCTGCGTTGTTCAGACAGTAGTGTATGGGTTGAAGATAAATGGAAGAGTCCAATGATTGAGTAGACAATACAGCAAACACAGTCTATTTACACTTACCGAGACGTATATCCATGATAATTGTTCATAATCAGGAGTGATATGGTCGAGACACCGTGGATTACAAATGTATTGCATACAAAGCATTCAGTACCAGTTCCAGCCGACTTGAGCTCTCATGAGATAGTCTTTCGAACATAGGATCACCATAACCAAGGATAGGGAGTGACTCGAAAAAATACGAGCTTGTTTTCAAGCTCGGGAGGAAATACTTTTTTTTATATTTCCCTGGTCCATGGTCTAGGGCTAGCGCCTTTGACTCATAATAAAAACGTTTTCGGTCCCGGGTTCGATCCCCGCCACTGCCTAAATTTTGATAAATAATCAGCATTGGCGGCCGAAGACTTCCGGCACAAGAAGTCAGCCTCATTCTGCCAACGGCCTTGTCAAAGAGGGCGGAGGAGCGGATAGAGGTTCAGGGCACTCTCTAGTCCTAGGGGTGGGAAATTGCCCCTAAAGGCGGAAGAATCAGCAATGATCAACGACATGTGGATGCAGAAGGCATTGGAAACCACTGCATTAAAGACACGTAACGTGTATCCACAGGACATGTGGCCTGTAGTTGAAGAAGTTTCATGATGATCTCTCCATTGGGAAAAGATTCCGGAATAGTCCCCCATTCGGATCTCCGGGAGGGGACTGCCAAGGGGAAGGCTACCATGAGAAAAAGATTGAATAATCAACGAAAGGATAATGTTCTACAAGTCGGGGCGTGGAATGTCAGAAGTTTGAACGTGGTAGGGAAGCTAGAAAATCTGAAAAGGGAAATGCAAAGGCTCAATCTAGATATAGTAGGGGTCAGTGAAGTGGAAGGAAGACAAGGATTTCTGGTCAGATGAGTATTGGGTAATAGCAACAGCAGCAGAAAATGGTATAACAGGTGTAGGATTCGTTATGAATAGGAAGGTAGGACAGAGGGTGTGTTACTGTGAACAGTTCAGTGACTGGACTGTTCTAATCACAATCGACAGCAGACCAAGACCGACAACGATAGTTCAGGTACACATGCCGACGTCGCAAGCTGAAGATGAACAGATAGAGAAAGTGTATGAGGATATTGAAAGGATAGTGCAGTATGTAAAGGGGGACGAAAATCTAATAGTCATGGGCGACTGGAATGCAATTGTAGGGGAAGGAGTAGAAGAAAAGGTTACAGGAGAATATGGGCTTGGGACAAGGAATGAAGGAGGAGAAAGACTAATTGAGTTCTGTGACAAGTTTCAGCTAGTAATAGCGAATACCCTGTTCAATAATCACAGGAGAAGGAGGTACACTTGGAAAAGGCCGGGAGATACGGGAAGATTTCAATTAGATTACATCATGGGCAGACAGAGATTCCGAAATCAGATACGGGATTGTAAGGCGTACCCAGGAGCAGATATAGACTCAGATCACAATATAGCAGTGATGAAGAGTAGGCTGAAGTTCAAGACATTAGTCAGGAAGAATCAATACGCTAAGAAGTGGCATACGGAAGTTCTAAGGAATGACGAGATACGTTTGAAGTTCTCTAACGCTATAGATACAGCAAAAAAGAATAGCGCAGTGGCAACACAGTTGAAGAGGAATGGACGTCTCTAAAAAGGGCCATCACAGAAGTTGGGAAGGAAAACATAGGTACAAAGAAGGTAGCTGCGAAGAAACCATGGGTAACAGAAGAAATACTTCAGTTGATTGATGAAAGGAGGAAGTACAAACATGTTCCGGGAAAATCAGGAATACAGAAATACAAGTCGTTGAGGAATGAAATAAATAGGAAGTGCAGGTAAGCTAAGACGAAATGGCTGCAGGAAAAATGTGAAGACATCGAAAAAGGTATGATTGTCGGAAGGACAGACTCCCGTATTAGAATCAGAATTTAAAAGAGCTTTGAAGGACTTACGGTCAAATAAGGCAGAAGGGATAGATAACATTCCATCAGAATTTCTAAAATCATTAGGGGAATTGGCAACAAAACAGCTATTCACGTTGGTGTGTAGAATATATGAGTCTGGCGACCTACCATCTGACTTTCGGAAAAGCAACATCCACACAATTCCGAAGACGGCAAGAGCTGACAAGTGCGAGAATTATCGGACAATCAGCTTAACAGCTCATTCATCGAAGCTGCTTGCAAGAATAATATACAGAAGAATGAAAAAGAAAATTTAGAATGCGCTAGGTGACGATCAGTTTGGCTTTAGGAAAAGTAAAGGCACGAGAGAGGCAATTCTGACGTTACATCTAATAATGGAAGCAAACCTAAAGAAAAATCAAGACACGTTCATAGGATTTGTCGTCCTGAAAAAAGCGTTCGACAATATAAAATGGTACAAGCTGTTCAAGATTCTGAAAAAAGTAGGGGTAAGCTATAGGGAGAGACGGGTCATATACAATATGTACAACAACCAAGAGGGAATAATAAGAGTGGACTATCAAGAACGAAGTGCTCGTATTAAGAAGGGAGTAAGACAAGGCTGTAGCCTCTGGCCCCTACTCTTCAATCTGTACATTGAGGAAGCAATAATGGAAATAAAAGAGAGGTTCAGGAGTGGAATTGAAATAAAAGGTGAAAGGATATCAATGATAAGATTCGCTGATTACATTGCTATCCTGAGTAAAAGTGAAGAAGAATTAAATGATCTGCTGAACGGAATGAACAGACTAATGAGTACACAGTATGGTTTGAGAGTAAATCGGAGAAAGACGAAGGTAATGAGAAGTAGTAGAAATGAGAACAGCGAGAAACTTAACTTCAGGATTGATGGTCACGAATCAATGAAGTTAAGGAATTCTGCTACCTAGGCAGTAAAATAACCGATGACGGACGGAGCAGGGAGGACATCAAAAGCAGACTCGCTATGGCAAAAAAAGGCATTTTTGGCCAAGAGAGGTCTACCAATATCAAATACCGGCCTTAATTTGAGGAAGAAATTTCTGAGGAGGTACGTCTGGAGTACAGCATTGTATGGTAGTGAAACATGGACTGTGGGAATACCGGAACAGAAGAGAATCGAAGCATTTGAGATGTGGTGCTATAGACGAATGTCGAAAATTAGGTGGACTGATAAGGTAAGGAATGAGGAGGTTCTACGCAGAATCGAAGAGGAAAGGAATATGTGGAAAACACTGATAAGGCGAAGGGACAGGATGATAGGGCATCTGCTAAGACATGAGGGAATGACTTCCACGGTAGTAGAGGGAGCTGTAGAGCGCAAAAACTGTAGAGGAAGACAGAGATTGGAATACGTCAAGCAAATAATGGAGGACGTAGGTTGCATGTGTTACTCTGAGATGAAGAGGTTAGCACAGGAAAGGAATTAGTGGCGGGCCGCATCAAACCAGTCAGTAGACTGATGACAAAAAAAAAGAAAAAAGTGAAACTGACACCTACTTACAGACTGCAGTTGTGTGTTCCGTCCAGTTTAGAGGACGGTCCTGAATTATCCCCAAATTCCTTACAGAAGAAGAAAGGCTGATAATTAGGTTAGGAAATGAGGCACGAAATCTAGGCGAAGAGTTGACGAGTTATGCTGTTTCGGGAACAAAATAACTGACGATGTAGAGAGAAGATATAAAACGCAAACTTGCCATAGCACGGACAGCGTATCTGATGAAGAGTAATTTAAGTGGCAGGAATTCTTTGCTGAAGGTATTAGTATGGAGTGCATCCTTGAAGTGTGCGTGTGTGTGGGCTTGGGATGGGGGTGGGGTATAAATATAGCAGAGTGAGACAAAGGCTTGAATACAGTTAGCAGGTTCCATTGTAAGTAGGTTTCGGAGCTTATACGGAGATGAAGAGGCTTTCCCAGGATGGAATATCGATGTCACCTGCAACAAATCATTATTCGAACTAAGGGCAACAACAATAACGATGGTTGCATTTGATGATTTTTGCACTAAAATTATGTTTTGTCAGTATCTCTATACGCGGCAGCAAAATAGCCGTTCCCGCCCTACAGCAGCCTTGTCATTTAGCGATGTTCGCCGATGTGAGGCCGCAGAACGGAGGTGAGGAGGGAGACGCAGCGTGGCGGCTCGTGTCTGGGTGAGCCGTAAAGTGTGCAGGGCTCTGCTTGTAAGCCTGCTGTCAGCGTGGGATTCCGCGTGACGCTTTCGCCCGCCCGCCTCGTGGGGCCGGCGCTGGTTCTGCTCCGCGTCGCATCCTCCCACGCTCCCTGCCAGGTCAATCACCCTGCACTGCTGTCTTTTAGAACTGCGAAACCAAGAAAGACGCGCCCAACAAATGGAATGTACAACATGCTTCCGTTTGGAAACGCCGCATTTCAACGCCACAGCATAAAGCAGGTATAAGTAAGACGATCTACACTCATGTTCATAAATTAAGGATAATTGCAGAATGTGATGCTACACAACGTGGCACTATACAAAACTGGGGCTAATTGCGTAGGCACATAGGGAACATACACGACACAGATTTGTAAGTAGGCGGTATCGGTGATAAGTTGAGAAAACCGTCCTGAAACACAAGTGCTGCAAAACGCCACTGTTCCTGCACATGTATCCCGACATCAGTATGGGATATGATCAAAATGGACACGTACACAGGGCGCACAACGGGTTGGCATACTCTGGATCACATGGTCCAGCAGCTGATGGGGTATAGCCACCCATCCTTGACCAGTGACTGTCGGAGCTCCTGAAGTGTCGTAGGGGTTTAAAGACATGCAGCGATACGTCGACCGAGAGCATCCCAGACGTGCTCGATGGGGTTTAGGTCTGGAGAACAGGCAGACCACTCCATTCGTCTGATATCTTCTGTTTCAAGGTATTCCTCCACGATGGCAGCTCAGTGGCACCGCGTGGTATCATCCCTCAGGAGGAAGGTGGTACCCACTGCACCCCTGAAAAGGAGGGCATACTGGTTCAAAATGACTTCCCGGTACACCTGACCTGTTACAGTTCCTCTGTCAAAGACATGCAGTTGTGTACGTGCGCCAATCGCAATCCCACCCCCAACATCAAACCTCGAGATCCATACAGATCCTTTTCAAGGACATTAAGGGGTTGGTATCTGGTTCCCGGTTCACACCAGATGAAAACCCGGCGAGAATCACTGTTCAAACTATACCTGGACTCGTCCGTGAGCATAACATGGAACCATTGTCCCAATGACCATTTACTGTGTTCACACCAGACTTTACGGGCTCTCCTGTGACCAGGGGTCAGTGGAACGCACCTTGCAGGTCTCTGGGCGCATAAACCATGTCTGTTCTGTCGTCTGTAGAATGACTGTCTGGAGACAACCGTTCCAGTGGCTGCGGTAAGGTCCTGAACAAGGCTACCTGCAGTATTCGGAGGCCGTCTGCGAGCACTGATGGTGAGATATCAGTCTTCTTGTGGTGTTGTACACCGTGGACGTCCCGTACGGTAGAGCCTGGACACGTTTTCTGTCCGCTGGAGTCGTTGCCATAATCTTTAGATCACACTTTGTGGCACATGGAAGGCTTGTGCTACGACATGCTGTGTTGGACCAGCCTCCAGTCGCCCTAGTGTTCTACCCCTCATGACGTCATCAATATGTGTTCTTTGAGCCATTTTCAACACACAGTCACCATTAGCACGTCTGAAAATGTGTGCACACTTACTCACTGCACCGTACTCTTACATGCACCAACACACCTCTGCGTTTGTGGACTACTGCCAGCGCCACCGTGCGACCGTAAGGTCATATTCCGAGGTGATTTAAGCCCACAAACTACCCACCAGAGTGTTGTTTCACCATGTATCAGCATTATCTTTAATTTAAGAGAATGGGTGTACATAGTCTGTAGAAGAAACATTACCCAATGTGTTTCTCAGTTGGAAATCGCATTTTAATGTTGGTAGTTAGTGAGAGGGTCGTGTTATCTCATGTTACCAGCCCCTGTCGGAACTCAGCAACGGTTGGGATGCCCTTCCCGGCTAGCCGTGCGGTCTCTAGTGCTGCTTCCCGAGCAGGAAGGATTGCCGGTCCCCGGCGCGAATCCACCTTGTAAATTACTGTCGAGGTACGATGTGCCGGCCAGCCTGTGGATGGTTTATCAGGCGGTTTTCCATCTACCTCGGTGAACATTAGCTGGTACCCCTTATTCCGCCTCAGTTACACTGTGTCGGCAATTGCTGCGCAAACACCGTTTCAACCTACGCATACACCATCATTATTCTACCATGCAAACATTTGGGGCTACACTCGTGTGGCACGAGACATTCCTGGAAGGGTCCACTGGGTGCTGCACTGCACTGCACAGTAACCCTGGTTCAGTACGGAACTGCGCTGCTGCTACAGTCGGAGGTTCGAATCCTGCCTCGGGTATGTGTGAGTGATATCCTTAGGTTAGTTAGGTTTCAGCAGTTCTGAGTGTGAGGGACTGATGACCTCAGACGTTAAGTCCCATAGTGCTTGAACCAATAACCCCGCATTCGGTGTGGGGCAGCGGTGGGTTGGGATGACTGCTGTGGCCGGTTGTAGGGTTTTGAACCACTGAGGGCTACGGCGGGGCGAAGCTCGACATCGTTTCCAGGTCCCCGGTTTAATACATACATAATACATGGTTGGGACCGTCGTGTATTGAGATTTGTCTGTATGATTCCTCGATATTGCTGCTTGAATTTATTAGGATTCCACGACAGTCTTGTCAATATGGCTGACTTCAGGGATCTCAGCGGCTGCACGCGAATAGTGCCTGAGGGGAAAACATACTGTTCACTCACCTGTTTGGGATCATACAGGCACACTGTTAGGCGTTTGTTTAACCAAACTGTCGTATAATTTGCCAAAATCCAAATTAATTTGGAATAAATTAACATGCACCGTATAATGAAACGTATATTAGCACCAAAGATTGCCAACACAGAAGTACTTAGATTATGCGTACTATTTAGTACATTAATTTCCATGCGTAGCTAATTGAGAAGGCACGGTTAAAGCAGGCTGGATGAAGGGTGGGATAGGAGGAGTCAGTCCCTAGCGCCAATTGCAGAATCGCCGCTCCCCTCTATGTGATGCGAAATGTGAAGCAGGTATACCATCAGGCCCAGCTGTGTTTTGTGGAACGAGAGTAAGAAATAAAGTCGTTGGTACCGAGAATCTGAAGTAAGACAGTGGAGACTGTACATCCAGGACGAGCAGGACAACAGATTCTGTATTTCAGGAGCTGTGTCCATGAGATGCGTGACAATTAATGACAGGGCTAACACTGAGAGCAGCCATCATAGAGGGAATAGCTAGAGACCAAACATCGCCGAAAAGCATGGACTGTTAATATAATATCTTAGAAAGTGGAATGAGAGCAGACAGTTTGTAACTTTATGTACTAAGTTGGCTGCCAGGGCATACCGAGATGCAGCCAAACTGAATGTTAAACCTTCCGGCAGGCGCGCCTACTGTTGACACACGAGGAGGCACGCGTTGTAAATTTTACAACGTGGTAATTGTCAGTAAAAACAAAATTGTCTTAAGCAATGTATTCTGGAAAGTATTATACACTCCTGGAAATTGAAATAAGAACACCGTGAATTCATTGTCCCAGGAAGGGGAAACTTTATTGACACATTCCTGGGGTCAGATACATCACATGATCACACTGACAGAACCACAGGCACTTAGACACAGGCAACAGAGCATGCACAATGTCGGCACTAGTACAGTGTATATCCACCTTTCGCAGCAATGCAGGCTGCTATTCTCCCATGGAGACGATCGTAGAGATGCTGGATGTAGTCCTGTGGAACGGCTTGCCATGCCATTTCCACCTGGCGACTCAGTTGGACCAGCGTTCGTGCTGGACGTGCAGACCACGTGAGACGACGCTTCATCCAGTCCCAAACATGCTCAATGGGGCACAGATCCGGAGATCTTGCTGGCCAGGGTAGTTGACTTACACCTTCTAGAGCACGTTGGGTGGCACGGGATACATGCGGACGTGCATTGTCCTGTTGGAACAGCAAGTTCCCTTGCCGGTCTAGGAATGGTAGAACGATGGGTTCGATGACGGTTTGGATGTACTGTGCACTATTCAGTGTCCCCTCGACGATCACCAGAGGTGTACGGCCAGTGTAGGAGATCGCTCCCCACACCATGATGCCGGGTGTTGACCCTGTGTGCCTCGGTCGTATGCAGTCCTGATTGTGGCGCTCACCTGCACGCCGCCAAACACGCATACGACCATAATTGGCACCAAGGCAGAAGCGACTCTCATCGCTGAAGACGACACGTCTCCATTCGTCCCTCCATTCACGCCTGTCGCGACACCACTGGAGGCGGGCTGCACGATGTTGGGGCGTGAGCGGAAGACGGCCTAACGGTGTGCGGGACCGTAGCCCAGCTTCATGGAGACGGTTGCGAATGGTCCTCGCCGATACCCCAGGAGCAACAGTGTCCCTAATTTGCTGGGAAGTGGCGGTGCGGTCCCCTACGGCACTGCGTAGGATCCTACGGTCTTGGCGTGCATCCGTGCGTCGCTGCGGTCCGGTCCCAGGTCGACGGGCACGTGCACCTTCCGCCGATCACTGGCGACAACATCGATGTACTGTGGAGACCTCACGCCCCACGTGTTGAGCAATTCGGCGGTACGTCCACCCGGCCTCCCGCATGCCCACTATACGCCCTCGCTCAAAGTCTGTCAACTGCACATACGGTTCACGTCCACGCTGTCGCGGCATACTACGAGTGTTAAAGACTGCGATGGAGCTCCGTATGCCACGGCAAACTGGCTGACACTGACGGCGGCGGTGCACAAATGCTGCGCAGCTAGCGCCATTCGACGGCCAACACCGCGGTTCCTGGTGTGTCCGCTGTGCCGTGCGTGTGATCATTGCTTGTACAGCCCTCTCGCAGTGTCCGGAGCAAGTATGGTGGGTCTGACACATCGGTGTCAATGTGTTCTTTTTTCCATTTCCAGGAGTGTATTTATTGAAGAAAGCAGTTCATATTCACTATCTTGAACATTCCCAACAAAACCTTTCCTCTTTCAGTTATTTAAATAACGATTTAGCCAGTTTTCGTGACATACGAGTATGTTAACTTTCGTAACACCTTTCCCAGAAAATTTGGTTGCAAATTAATTACGGCGATGTTCAGAAAAATGAAAAAGTAGCCAATGGCCATCTCCTTGTCGCTCTTGAAATGGAGTATCAGGCACAAATTTTAACAACGTCAAATCCACCTTTTGTCAAGTTGTACGCAATTATGTTTCAAGATTTGTATGTTTCTTCATCCACTGTCGCCATGTCATGCGTAGCAGACAAAAGTTGATAGCACAGTTTTTACAGGGAACATATGAAACTAAGGTCTCATTCCACTGAAAATCAAACATTGCACATCCAATTTCTTTTCTTTTGTTTCGGAGAAATCCTGAAAGAATTTCACGTCTGTTCTTCGTCATTGTACCAATGCAAGAGATAGTCTTCTGCGGCAAATATTCAGAAAGGAGATATCTTGTGTACCAACTGTCAGTTGTAAGGTTCCTGTTAGAATTTTCTATAGGTACCACATCCTCAGGAGCAGTAGATACCCGAAATTCTCCTTTGCTTGCATGCTGCAATAAACCTCCAGATTACTGCAATAAACTGTTTTTGCATCACACAGAGAAACATTTTGTCCCATGTTTAGCCGGATGGCTGGGTATGTACTGAATCCATCTACAGCGGTCTCCATAGGGATGTCTCCATAGTGCTCTCATCTATCTTGGTGAATGCACCAGGCTGTACGAACATTGGCATTTAGCAGCAAAAGGATCCAACACTGTAGGAATTGCAACCAAATTAACAGATTTTCTATAGCCATTCCTCATTTCCACATCAACAAACCGCATACGGCTTAGAAAAAACAGAAACCTATTGTAGCTCACTGCAGTCCGAAGCAGCAGCATTCCTGTTCCGTCTGCTGCCCAGAGTTCCAGTACATTAGCGTGATGGTATTTTCTTGGTCTTCTTCTTCAAAATAATCCCGAACACAGCCGTTATTTAGTCACTTTATTACCTCTTTTGAGCCAGAATTTATGTGCATCTCACTGTTTACGTACATAGATATTTGTATAGTTTACGAATTCATAAATAAAGTTAAGGTCAATTGCTTTCAAAACAGCACTAACTCCATAAGTTATACGCATCACAACTATCTTCTGATCTGGTGGAATTTGCACAACGTTTTTTTCTGTTGGTTTTTTATGTTTTAGCACACTCGCTTTTGCACCAAACTGAAACTTCGTCTTTTCAGTAATGAACCCTCATACACCTGCCGTCTCTTCGGGATCATCACCATCCTCACCTTCAAGTTGAGATTCACTGCCATGGTCCTATTCATTGTTTTCATCACTCAAATCTGCTTTACTATCCTCCAGGTCTGAAATGTCTGTATAGACTTTATCATCACTTTCTTCGAGCAGTTTGCGAATTTCTTCGTCTGATAGACCCTTTGAATTGGAACAATACATCAAAGAACTGAAATGAATAAATAAATTCAAATATCGATGTAACCAAAGTAACTTTTTACGTGTCTGTATAAAAACAAAAGAAGACAACGAGCAAATGCAGTTACTTTTTCAGTACACTTTCCTCTTGACATTGACAGCTGGAACAAAACTTCCAATTGTCCCGCCAGCAGGCTCGCTTTCTACTTTTTACAGCATTCGACACGTCGTTGCTTACAATTAAGAAAACAAACCGAGAAAGCTAGCTAAATGAAATGAAGCCACTTTAAATCTGTCGAGAAAACATCGACAACGGAGTACATGCCAGAAATAGCATAATAGCTCAAGGTTAATGCATCGATCATCTATAGAAACTGCTGCTGTTGTACTTTTTAAAACAGCGCGCCCGCTCAATGATGAAAGAAATGTAAAGACGGCTAGTGTTGCTTCATATAAATAATTTATAAGTGTGAGTAGGGAGTGCAGTTGTGCTTACAGAAGTCCTACGGTATTGGCCACTGTACGAAAGTAGGAAGAGTGAGGGAGTAGATAAGACTCACTTTAGAGCGCCGAGACTAACAATTTTCGACTAGTGTACTACCCAAAATACTTGTAAGGCGGAGAGGCGGTTGTCTTGTAAGACAAAATATCACTGGTCTGCACTCAGAAAAATTAGTTTTCATTCCTTGTCAGAAGCACCCTGCATACAGTTAATTCAGTTCCAGGCTTCTCTTCTAGATGAACTCTTGAGCCGATCGTAGCCGCTTCGGACGAAATGCTGCGGAGTTGAACTTAGATGCAGACAGAGACGGGTTGTTGGTACTTGGCCATGACTAATTTTCCAGCTACATAAGTCGCCACCTGCAAAAATAAGTCTGTTGTGATATGGCCGCAACAGTGTTCATTTATTAATTTCAGTGTTTGTTGTATCTGTTTCATGTGAATTTGATTACGTACATGAAATAAACTATGTTCATTTTGATCGTCCTAATGTAGATCTTCATAATGACGATTTATTTGCACTTAGAGGTCCTATATTTTTTCAACTCCGGCAGCAGATGTACGAGCATATCCTTCTGTAGTATTTTTTAATTCTATACACTAACCTACGGGAATCACGGTGTGACTCCCATTAATATAAACGTTTTGTCAAGATACACATTCACTTGAATCATATTCCAGATCCTTCGGAGATTTTACGTTATTAATTTCAATGTTTATCTGTTTCTTGTGAATTTGATTACGTAAATGAAATAAACTAGGTTCCTTGTGATCATTGTTTGATTTTGTAGTCAAACGAATTGCTTTATCGTGGATTTGGTGGGTGATTTACCGGTGTCAGATATTAGGGGCCGAATTAAACTATTTAGTTGAAATTCCATTTAGAGATCCCCACCACCACACGATAGGTGAGGGCTACAAAAACTAAACTTACGACGTCACATACGTAGAAGCAGGATACGGACTTGTTTGCAGAAGGACAAGTGTCCCCATGGACTGTACGATGTCATCTCAAGCACCAAAGACTGGCACCAAGACGACCACCGCTGTGAATTTCTCGCGCGACAGCAGGAAAGGCATTCCGACAGCGGTGCGCACAATAACATCATTGATCAGAGGAGTGCCGCCACGTCTTCTTTTCAGACGACTCCCGGTTCTGCATACAGTTTAACGATAATCGTATCACTGGAGAGTATGAAGAGACGAACTGTACTAGAATGCATCCATTATTGTTCTGCGGGCCAAACGATTAGCGCAATGATACGAGGTGCCACTAGTTAACGAGCACGATCCCATAAACGGTAATTTGGATATCAGGTGTTACATTTCAGACATGGTGTGGCTGGTAGCTTCTCTAGATCTTTGACATATCTGTGGCGCTACTTTTCAAGAAGAAAAGACCACATTTTGTCTCGATACAGAGATTGTTCGACTGTTGTCCAGCTCAGTACGTTCAACATGTCTCTCGACCATTGGAAACATCTTTTCCCGGCTTGCCGACACAATAGGACGCTTGCACACAACCACCACTTTTAGCCTAGAAAAAAAAGTCGTGTGACGAGGGCCTGCCGTCGGGTAGACCGCTCGCCTGGTGCAACTCTTTCGATTTGACGCCACTTCGGCGGCTTGCGCGTCGATGGGGATGAAATGATGATGATTAGGACAACACAACAGCCAGACACTGAGCGGAGAAAATCTCCGACTCATCCGGGAATCGAGCCGGGCCCTTAGGATTGACGGTCTGTCGCGATGACCACTCAGCTACCGGGGGACGGACTATCGTAGAATTGAAGCATCATACAGTGATGTACCAGTATTTGTCACGAACATCCCTACAAATTATATACAGATTTAGTCAAGAAATCTTCCTACTACATTGTGGGCGCACAGTAAGCAAAACGACCAAAGGGAAACTATCACGATTTATGGGATAAAACATTAGCACACTATTACTGGGGAGAGTCAATCTTTCCTAGATGCGAAGAGAAATGAAGCCCTCTGTTTTGCGGTTATCTTGTTTCTCTCTATAAGCTTGTAACTGACTACTTGTTCAACGGATATGTCTTTCTCATTATGTTGATTTTTTTTGTTTCCATTTTATGTACCGTTGTTCGGTTTTTTATTTGTGTCATATATATGAAGTTCTTCTCCTACAAAATTGTTTTGTCTTTGATCTCTGAGGGTAAGCCAGTTTACTCTCCTTCAGATATTTATTTCAGCCGACTCTATTTTTCATCTGGTTGTTCAGTTAATGTTCAAGATTGTCCTCCGTGTGCTAGAATAGGCTTAGCAATTACTCTGTAAAATTAGAGCTTCGTAACCTTTCGTTTCTTGTCAACCAGAGTTCCGTATTACATGTAATTTAAACGTGTGACGTTAAAATTGAAATATGACTGCTGTTATATCGATTGTATATCTATTACCATTTTGGAGCGTGCTGTAAATTTCCCTTTACTACCATCGTTTTTCCTGAATTTTTCAGATGATAATTCCTACATATCTCATGCAGGCGATGTATGTGGAAATGGAGGTCATTTTACGTCTTATAAATAATTCTGTGGTCATGAGAACAGAGCTCCCTATTAATCAGTAATGGCTAAAAATATAGTGTAAGGGTAGAAGAAACGTGGTAAGTGAAAGGGTAAACATTTGTCAGACTCTCTGTTGACCTTCACTCGTCTTGTCTTCTTTTTCTCCATTTGTATTATAATTTCTGTGTTCTGATAAGAACTCTCTATTATTGTGATTAGATTGAAGAGTTCCTAGATAACAGAACACAGCGTGTCATTCTCAATGGAGAGAAGTCTTCAGAAGTAAGAGTGATTTCAGGTGTGCCGCAGGGGAGTGTCATAGGACCGTTGCAATTCACAATATACATAAATGACCTTGTGGTTGACATCGGAAGTTCACTGAGGCTTTTTGCAGATGATGCTGTGGTGTATCGAGAGGTTGTAACAATGAAAAATTGTACTGAAATGCAGGAGGACCTGCAGCGAATTGACGCATGGTGCAGGGAATGGCAATTCAGTCTCAATGTAGACAAATGTAATGTACTGCGAATACATAGAAAAATAGATTCCTTATCATTTAGCTACAAAATAGCAGGCCAGCAACTGGAAGCAGTTAATTCCATAAATTATCTGGGAGTACGCATTAGGAGTGATTTAAAATGGAATAATCATATAAAGTTGATCGTCGGCAAAGCAGATGCCAGACTGAGATTCATGGGAAGAATCCTAAGGAAATGCAATCCGAAGACAAAGGAGGTAGGTTACAGTACGCTTCTTCGCCCACTGCTTGAATACTGCTCAGAAGTGTGAGATCCGTACCAGATAGGGTTGATAGAAGAGATAGAGAAGATCCAACGGAGAGCAGCGCGTTTCTTTACAGCATCATTTAGTAATCGCGAAAGCGTTACGGAGATGATAGATAAACTCCAGTGGAAGACCCTGCAGGAGAGAGGCTCAGTAGCTCGGTACGGGCTTTTGTTAAAGTTTCGAGAACATATCTTCACCGAAGAGTCAAGCTGTATATTGATCCCTCCTACGTATATCTCGCGAAGAAACCATGAGGATAAAATGAGAGAGATTAGAGCCCACACAGAAGCATACCGACAATCCTTCTTTCCACGAACAATAAGAGACTGGAATAGAAGGGAGAACCGATAGAGGTACCCAAGATACCCTCCGCCACACCCCGTCAGGTGGCTTGCGGAGTATGGATGTAGATGTAGATAAGTACTAAATGTCACGGATACCATCGTTTTTCCATGAGTTTAAAAGTTTGGTTATATTCAATCCGTCGAAAAAGTTTTAATAATCTGTGAATGGGATGAGAATCTGCAGGTTGTATTCTTGTTGCTTCTGAATTATGGTACAACAGTAATAATGTGTCTACAAGATAGTATCTGTCTAAAGCTAATTTTTCTTCTGGTACGGGGTCGTGAACTATCTCGCTGATTATTTTGTTAGTAATTGTTGCGTGAACGTCGTAAAATATGTTTATATTGCTTATTCCTCTATAGTTCTTATAGAAACATTTTCTTACATTTTGCGAACTGCCACCCCTGCTGTCACCCACGATTCAGGTACCATCCTGACCTGATTTAACAGACGTAAGACCCATGTTGTAACATTAATCTTCCGTACTGAAGCAATAAAGTAGTAGTCTAATAATGTACATGTTTTAACGTAACAGTCAATAGAGTTACATACTTTTACTTAGCTTATGACTATCCAATGGACAGGTCAGAAAGAAGGATGAGAAATATGTTCTCGATCTCGTTGCTTTTATTTTCATACCGTGTGTCAATTCAGAGTCATATTTTTCTTGTATGAGGAGAGCTCGCTCCAGCAAATGATTCCGTATCAGGTGGGGCCTCACAGTGATGGTGTCACCGGCGTTAAGTAGTTGAGAGGTGTTGCTGGAAAATAAGGGCGCTGCTCACCTGTGCTGAAGGAGAGTAGCTGTGAGGAAGCCCATAGGGCCGGCAGCGTGGGCTGCTTGAGAGTATGCTGCTCACATCGAGATAGCGGCCCTTACGGCCCTCCACCTGTTGGAGCCGCGCTTTGTCGCGCGCCGTGTACCGCCAGAGGACGGGCGTCCGTCTGGGGTGGCAGCAGGGGCTGTCGCCGCCCATACATCTCTTTCCCATTCCTGCACCAGGGAGCGCCCCCGGCGCTTTCATCTCGCTAAAAGGCCCAGTTTCCGCTCGTTTCAATTTATCTCCTTCCGAGGGAACGCCGATTCTCTCTTTGCCGGCATGCGCTGCGCTCCTTCGCCCTGTTGTCTCCCCGGTCGCCTGCTTCTCCTATCGACATTGCCTCTCCAGGCGGAACCCGAGCTCTCTTCGGTAATCCTCGCAGGGCTACTAGTCTTTTTTGCACACAACATCATAGGTTCTCATAGTCCTATTCCGATATTGACGCAGCGGCGTCTAGGACAAATGCAGACATATAATTGAAGTAACGACCCATTAATATAGATTCAGATCATCCAGCAAGATGTGTAACACACTGCAGGGTAGCGAAGGAGTCATGTAAATGGGTCAGAAATTGATACTCATACAGGTATCGACGGAAGAAGCAAAATTGTAAACTATGGCGGCCAATGGATGACTGCGTGACGCTGCACGAGACCCACGAGAAAGACAGGCAATGACGCGTACGTCACGAAGGTAGACCGAGCTCGCTCAACTCAGCAGCCAAACTGCGCTTCTATACCTATTAACTCGTAACTAGAAGTGTATGTACAAACGAGAATTGCATCTTCTACTGGAAGCCACTTTTGTGGAGTCTTACTGTTATTACTCCTACAATAATGGGAAGTCCACAAGCCTACTGGTAATTTATAACGCCTGTACTGGGCTATAATAAAGTCAAAATCATGCCGAAATGATTATCTGTTGCATAAGGCGCCACATCTTGTAAGACACGAGGACTGTTACCCAGAAGAGATTAAATAGTATAAACAAGCCATTATAACATTTATGTCAAAAATTTATCTTAAACCTTTTTGTATGGCTAGTAATCAGTAAGACCTTATAGTAGCAGACTCCAATAGAAGATGCATTTCTCGTTAGTACGTACACACCCAGTTTGTAGTTAACTGGTTTGAAAACGCATTTTGTCTGCTGACATGAGTGAGCGAGTTCAGGCTTACCTTCGTGACGTAGGCGCCACGGCCTTTCTTTCTCGTGAGCCTCGAGCTTCAGCACAATTTCACCGCGCAGCAGGCAAGTATAGCAAACAGGGGACGCAACGATACCGTAGCAAACAACTCTGCGAATTTCATTCCCTGTACTCACTTTGGACAAACTTGTTAATAATATATACAGATGTCAGCATTTGAGAGATTAAGCAGGATGAGTAAACCATGGCCGAAGAAAGCGTCGAGAAGTAAGTGGTCGACCTAGAAACAAGGCAGAACGTGAAGACATTCGTCTGCAGCACCGTATCTCAAATGCTTCTGTTCTCTTTGGTTCCGGTTTACCTCAGTCAATGTTTCACTACCATACAATTCAGTATTTCAGATGTAAATCCTCAGAAATACACTCCTGGAAATGGAAAAAAGAACACATTGACACCGGTGTGTCAGACCCACCATACTTGCTCCGGACACGGCGAGAGGGCTGTACAAGCAATGATCACGCGCACGGCCCAGCGGTCACACCAGGAACCGCGGTGTTGGCCGTCGAATGGCGCTAGCTGCGCAGCATTTGTGCACCGCCGCCGTCAGTGTCAGCCAGTTTGCCGTGGCATACGGAGCTCCATCGCAGTCCTTAACACTGGTAGCATGCCGCGACAGCGTGGACGTGAACCGTATGTGCAGTTGACGGACTTTGAGCGAGGGCGTATAGTGGGCATGCGGGAGGCCGGGTGGACGTACCGCCGAATTGCTCAACACGTGGGGCGTGAGGTCTCCACAGTACATCGATGTTGTCGCCAGTGGTCGCCGGAAGGTGCACGTGCCCGTCGACCTAGGACCGGACCGCAGCGACGCACGGATGCACGCCAAGACCGTAGGATCCTACGCAGTGCCGTAGGGGACCGCACCGCCACTTCCCAGCAAATTAGGGACACTGTTGCTCCTGGGGTATCGGCGAGGACCATTCGCAACCGTCTCCATGAAGCTGGGCTACGGTCCCGCACACCGTTAGGCCGTCTTCCGCTCACGCCCCAACATCGTGCAGCCCGCCTCCAGTGGTGTCGCGACAGGCGTGAATGGAGGGACGAATGGAGACGTGACGTCTTCAGCGATGAGAGTCGCTTCTGCCTTGGTGCCAATGATGGTCGTATGCGTGTTTGGCCCCGTGCAGGTGAGCGCCACAATCAGGACTGCATACGACTGAGGCACACAGGGCCAACACCCGGCATCATGGTGTGGGGAGATATCTCCTACACTGGCCGTACACCTCTGGTGATCGTCGAGAGGATACTGAATAGTGCACGGTACATCCAAAGCGTCTTCGAACCCATCGTTCTACCATTCCTAGACCGACAAGGGAACTTGCTGTTCCAACAGGACAATGCACGTCCGCATCTATCTCGTGCCACCCAACGTGCTCTAGAAGGTGTAAGTCAACTACCCTGGCCAGCAAGATCTCCGGATATGTCCCCCATTGAGCATGTTTGGGACTGGATGAAGCGTCGTCTCACGCGGTCTGCACGTCCAGCACGACCTCTGGTCCAACTGAGGCGCCAGGTGGAAATGGCATGGCAAGTTGTTCCACAGGACTACATCCAGCATCTCTACGATCGTCTCCATGGGAGAATAGCAGCCTGCATTGCTGCGAAAGGTGGATATACACTGTACTAGTGCCGACATTGTGCATGCTCTGTTGCCTGTGTCTATGTGCCTGTGGTTCTGTCAGTGTGATCATGTGATGTATCTGACCCCAGGAATGTGTCAATAAAGTTTCCCCTTCCTGGGACAATGTATTCACGGTGTTCTTATTTCAATTTCCAGGAGTGTATCTTCCTGAAATTAAGGCCTATGTTTGATTCAAATAGACTTTTCTTGTCCAGGAATGGCCTTTTTGCCAGCGCTTGTCTGCTTTTGATGTCCTTGTTCCGTCTGTCATTGCTGCCTAAGACGTAGAATTCCTTAACTTCATGTACCTCGTGACCATCAAACCTGGGGTTAAGTTTCTCGCTGTTCCCGTTTCTGCTGCTTCTCATTACTGTCGTCTTTCCTCGATTTACTATTAAATCATATTCTGTACTCATCAGGTTGTTCATTTCATACAGCAGACATTTAATTCCCCTTTACTTTCACTCGTGACAATCATTGATATCCATTCACCTTGAGTATTAGTTCCACTCCTGATCTTGTCTTTTACTTACATCGTTGCTTCTTCGATGTACAGATAGAACAGTAGTGTAAAAAGACAACATCCCTCTGTCACGCTTTCGTTCTTCGCCGTCCATTCTTGTTGTTCCCTCTTGGATCTTGTATATATTTCATGCGACCGGTCTTTCCCTATTGCTTATTCCTATTTCTCTCAAAATTTCGAACATCTTGCACCATTTTACGTTGTCAAACGCTTTCTATAAGTCAACAAATCCTATGAATAAGTCTTGATTTTGCTTTAGTCTTCCTTACATTATCAAGCTGAATGTCAGAATTGCCTCTCTTGTGCCTTTACCTTTCCTAGAGACAAACAGATCGTCATTTCGCACATCCTCAAGTTGCTTTTCTATTCTTTTGCACGTTATTCTCGTCAGCAATGTAGATGCATGATCTGCTAAGCTGACTGTGCGATAATTCTCGCCCATGTCAGCTCTTGCAGTGTTCAGAATTGTGTGGATGATATTTTTCCAAAAGTCAGATGGTATATCGCCAAACTTATACATTCTACACACTTATACATTCTGGGACGGAGCTGTGCTTGAAGTAACCTATGTGTAACAGTTCTGTGTGTACTGAGATACCAACGGGTACTAAAATTGCTGCAGCACATACACTACCATGCGACAGAGCCATACACCGAACACGATGGTCTGCCATCCAGGTAGGGTAGTCTAGAGAGCTGTCTCCTTGCATCCGTACATTCTAGTGTTCGCTGCTGCCACAAATCATGTATAGTGACTATATTCCTGCCAAGTCTTTCTACAGTACCTCAGAAGGAACATCCAGCTTCTTGTAGCCCTATTATACGACTTCGTTTAAACTCAGTGAAGTGTGATAATGACATCTTTGTGATCTCAAAAGTATTCATGAGTAACATCAGCTCACCACGTCCGATCTTAAAGGTAAGTAACGTTCACCGCCGTTACAGCGTGTATTTAAAGAAAATCTTATTTGCATCCTTATAGTGGCGCTACAGTCGTCACTCTTATGCCACTGTTGTGAAATTTTAATAGACATCGTCTTTCAAACTTAGAAACATGCCTATCAACTTTCGTTTACGTCGCATAACTACTTCTTGGTGTTGCGATTCTTTTCTTATTAGGTGTCTATTAAAATTTCGCACCTGTCTCATAAGCGTGCCATTAATATCGCGACTACAGGAATTCAAATGAGTTTACTTTAAATACACGTTTTAACTACATTAGTGGATACAATCTTACTGTATTCTACTATGTCTGTCTCTTTCAGATTACAGTAAAAAGAAAGTAACGTGAACCAGGACAACATTGTATTTTTTGTGTTTTGTGGAACTCTGTCAAAGGTAACTGTAGTAAGTCAAGGATAATTGAGTAAACTATCACAGGATGCTATTAAATTCTTTCATATGCTGGTGGATTTCTAGGCTTGTTGCCGTAGTATGAGATGTACCACATCATAGTACAAGCATAAGCCAGTCCAATACATAATGAAATTAAAATGCATATACTTTTTGTGCCAGCAAATGTACTGACGTCTTTTAAATGTCAAACTACTTACAACCCGTACTTCAATATAGGCGGCCGAAGACTTCCGGCATAAGAAGTCACCCTCACCCTGCGAACTGTCATGTCAAAGATGGCGGAGGAGCTGACAGAGGTTCTGGGCACTATATTATCCTAGGGGTGGGAAATTGCCTCTAAAGGTGGAAGAATCAACAATGATCAACGGCATTAGGATGCAGAAGACAACGGAAACCACTGCATTAAAGACACGTAACGAGTATCCACCGGACATGTGGTCTGTTATAGAAAAAGTGTCATGATGATCTCCATTGGCAAAAGATTCCGGAATAGTCCCCATTCGGATCTCCAGGAGGGGACTGCCAAGAGGGAGGTGACGATGACAAAAAGATTAAGTAACCAACGAAAGAATAACGTTCTATGAATCGGGGCTTGGAATTTCTGGTCAGATGAGTAGACTGTAATGTCAACAGCAGCAGAAAGTGGTGTAAAGGAAGTAGGCTCCGTTATAAGTACGGAAGTAAAGCAGAGAGTGTGTTATTGTGAACAGTCCAGTGACGAGGTTACTCTTATCAGAATCAACAGCAAACCAACACCGACAGCGATAGTTCAGATATAGATGGCGATCTCGCAAACTGAAGATGAAGAGATGGAGATAGTATATGAGGATATTGAAAGCGTACTGCAGTATGTAAAGGCAGATGAAAATCTGATAGACATGGGGGACTTGAATACAATTGCAGGGGAAAGAGCAGAAGAAAAGGTTACAGAAAAATGTGGGCATGGGACAAGGAATGAGAGAAGAGAAAGTCTAATATAGTTCTGTAATAAATTTCAGGCTTGCCGCTCTGTCAGAGCGGTTCTAGGCGCTTCAGTCCGGAATCACACTGCTGCTACGGTCGTAAGTTCGAATCCTGCCTCGGGCATGGATGTGTGTGATGTCCTTCTGTTAGTTAGGTTTAAGTAGTGCTAAGCCTAGGGGACTAGTGACCTCAGATGTTAAGTCCTGTAGTGCATAGAGATATTTGAAACATTTTTTAATCGATTTCATTTATTATAGGGAATGCTCGTTCGGGAACCGCAAGAGGAGGAGGTGTACTTGGAAACATACGCCCTCTAGACGACCCTACGTAGATGGCAGACCATCGTGTTGGGTGTATGGCTCCGGCGCATGGTAGTGCATGTGCTGCAGCAATTTGAGTAGCTGTTGGCATCTCAGTACACAGAAAGCTGTTACACATCGGCTACTTCAAGCATAGCTCCGGTTCAGACGCTGTAGCGTGCATTCTACTGACCCCAAACCACCATCATTTGCGACTACAGTGGTGTCAAGCGAGAACTGATTGGAGGACAGGATAGAGACCTGTAGTGTTTTGTGATAAAACTAGCTCCGCTTCGCTACCAGTGACAATTAAGTGTTAATTAGGAGTAGGCCAATTGTGGACCTACAGCACACCCGTTTGTGTGCTAGACGCACTGGAACTACATTTTCTGTTACGGACGGAGCTGCGACTTTGTAAGGCAGCAGCAGCACTCCCGTGGTTATCCTACGCACCTGACTGCTTATTTGTATTTCAGTGTGGTAATTCGATGTGTTATGCTGGCGTTCATGGACAGCATTCCAGGGTTGTTTTCCAAAGCTCGCCTCTAACTGCTGTTATAATGCAACTTGGTGTACAGAATGAAGACATGTTGCTTTAGCCAGCTCCATCACAAGATCTGTTTCCAGTCGAGCACATACGGAAAATCGTCGGACGGTACTCCCAGCGTCATTCACGACCAGCATTAACCGTACCTGTACCGACCGACCAAATCCTAAACGCAGGGACTCCATTCCACTAACTAGCATTCGTCACCTAAATACACTCCTGGAAATTGAAATAAGAACACCGTGAATTCATTGTCCCAGGAAGGGGAAACTTTATTGACACATTCCTGGGGTCAGATACCTCACATGATCACACTGACAGAACCACAGGCACATAGACACAGGCAACAGAGCATGCACAATGTCGGCACTAGTACAGTGTATATCCACCTTTCGCAGCAATGCAGGCTGCTATTCTCCCATGGACACGATCGTAGAGATGCTGGATGTAGTCCTGTGGAACGGCTTGCCATGCCATTTCCACCTGGCGCCTCAGTTGGACCAGCGTTCGTGCTGGACGTGCAGACCGCGTGAGACGACGCTTCATCCAGTCCCAAACATGCACCATGATGCCGGGTGTTGGCCCTGTGTGCCTCGGTCGTATGCAGTCCTGATTGTGGCGCTCACCTGCACGGCGCCAAACACGCATACGACCATCATTGGCACCAAGGCAGAAGCGACTCTCATCGCTGAAGACGTCACGTCTCCATTCGTCCCTCCATTCACGCCTGTCGCGACACCACTGGAGGCGGGCTGCACGATGTTGGGGCGTGAGCGGAAGACGGCCTAACGGTGTGCGGGGCCGTAACCCAGCTTCATGGAGACGGTTGCGAATGGTCCTCGCCGATACCCCAAGAGCAACAGTGTCCCTAATTTGCTGGGAAGTGGCGGTGCGGTCCCCTACGGCACTGCGTAGGATCCTACGGTCTTGACGTGCATCCGTGCGTCGCTGAGGTCCGGTCCTAGGTCGACGGGCACGTGCACCTTCCGGCGACCACTGGCGACAACATCGATGTACTGTGGAGACCTCACGCCCCACGTGTTGAGCAATTCGGCTGTACGTCCACCCGGCCTCCCGCATGCTCACTATACGCCCTCGCTCAAAGTCCGTCAACTGCACATACGGTTCACGTCCACGCTGTCGCGGCATGCTACCAGTGTTAAAGACTGCGATGGAGCTCCGTATGCCACGGCAAACTGGCTGACACTGACGGCGGCGGTGCACAAATGCTGCGCAGCTAGCGCCATTCGACGGCCAACACCGCGGTTCCTGGTGTGACCGCTGGGCCGTGCGTGTGATCATTGCTTGTACAGCCCTCTCGCAGTGTCCGGAGCAAGTATGGTGGGTCTGACACACCAGTGTCAATGTGTTCTTTTTTCCATTTCCAGGAGTGTAACACATCGTATGTAAGTCTGCACGCTCGCGGGGGCCGGCCGCGGTGGTCTCGCGGTTATAGGCGCGCAGTCCGGAACCGTGCGACTTCTACGGTCGCAGGTTCGAATCCTGCCTCGGACATGGATGTGTGTGATGTCCTTAGGTTAGTTAGGTTTAAGTACTTCTAAGTTCTAGGGGACTGGTGACCACAGCAGTTGAGTCCCATAGTGCTCAGAGCCATTTGAACCATTTTTTTTTGCATGCTCGCATTCAACAGCTAGCATTTCTCATTTGCAATGGCGTATATCGCACTTACATTAACATGTGGTCTTGCAGTGATAGTCACTTACATATGTTACGTAGACAAACGTATTATAGAATTTCCATTACTCTACATTAATAACATTCTTGAGCTACGATTTTTTCCGTCAGTGCATACACCCTCTAGCAAACAAATGAAAAGAAATAAAACAAGTATTCACCCCGAATGAATTACCGAATCGGATATCGGTAGATATGATGAACGTGGAACCCTATTACTGTTTCAGGACAATTGGATGATTTCCTCGAGAGATAAAATAGGCACCCAAAGTCTAAGGATAGCGTCTTTGACTAGTAATCAAAACGTTCTCCATCCCGGGTTCGAAACCCGCCACCGCTTATATTTCTATTAATAATCAGCATTGACGGCCGAAGACCTCGTACTGACAACGGCCTTGCGAAAAGGCAAGAAGCGGGCAGAGATTCAGGGCACTCTCTTGTCGTAGGGGTGGGAAACTGATCCTAAAGACGGAAGAATAAGCAATATTCAACGGCATGAGGATACAAACGGCTATTGAAAAGACTGCTTTAAAAGAACACGTGGCCTGTAATTGAAAAAGTGTCGTGATAATCTCTGCATTGGCAAAACATTCCGTAATACTACCTGATCCGATCTCCGGAAGGGACTGCCACAGGGGAGGAGACCATAAGAAATAACCAACGAAAGGATAGCGTTCTATGAGTCGGGTAGGGGGGTGGGGGATGTCTGAAGCGTGGACGTGATAGGGATGCTAGAAAATCTGAAAAGGAAATGCAGTGTCTCAAAGATATAGTAGGGGATCAGTGAGGTGAAGTGGAAAGAAGACAAGGAGTTCTGATCAGGTGAGTGTAGGGTAATAGAAAAAGGAATAACGGGAGTAGGATTCGTTATGAATAGGAACGTAAGTTGGAGAGTGTGTTACTGTGAACAGTTCACTGACAGGGTTGTTCTTATCAGAATCGACAGAAAGCCAAAAATAACTCTGGTATCCATGACGAAGTCGGAAGCTGAAGATGAACAGATAGTGTGCATGACAATATTGAAAGGATAATACAGTACGTAAAAGCGAATGAAAGTTTAGACGGCCGCTGTGGCCGAGCGGTTCTAGGCGATTCAGACCGGAACAATGCTGCTGCTACGGTCGCAGGTTCGAAACCTGCCCCGGGCATGGATGTGTGTGATGTCTTTACGTTAGTCAGGTTGAAGTATTTCTAAGTCTAGGGGACTGATGACCTCAGATGTTAAGTCCCATAGTGCTTAGAGCCATTTGAACCATTTGAATTTTTGAAATGAAAATTGAATTGTCATGGAGGACTGCATTACAGTTGTACAGGAGATACAGGGGATCATGGGCTTCGGACAAGGAGTGACAGAACAGAAAGATTAATTGAGTGCTCTGATAAGTTTCAGCCAGTAATAGAAACTATTGTATTCAAGAATCACAAGAGAAGGAGGTATACGTGGGAAAGGCCCCGGCAAAGATTTCAGTAGATCACATCATTGTTAGGCAGAGATTCCGAAATCAGATATTGATTGTAAGGCGTAGCCAGGAGCAAATGTAGTCTCAGATCACAATATAGCATTGTTGAAGAGTAGGTTGATGCTTAAGATATTAGTCAGGAAGAATCAATACGCAAAGAAGTGGGATACGCAAGTACGAAGGAATGACAAAATACGCTTGAAGATCTCTAAGGCCAAAGATACAGCAATAAGGAATAGCTCTTTAAGCAATACAGTTCAAGTAGATTGGACAATTCAATAAAGGGCAATTACAGAAGTTGCACAGACAAACGTAGGTACACAGAGTATAACTCATAAGAAACGATGGGTAACGGAAGAAATACTTCAGTTGTTTGACGAAAGAAGAAAGTACTAAATAGTTCAGGGGAGTTCAAGAATGTTCTGTACCTCACCACAGGTACTGGAATAGTTGTCTCGAGACGCACAGTCTATAGACGACTGAAAAGATACGGTGTTTTCGTCTGGAGACCTGCAAGGTGCATTCCACTGACTCGTGATCACAGGCGAGTCTGTAACGTCTGGTGTCAAGAACACAGTACATGGTCATTGGAACAGTGGTCCCAGGTTATGTTCACGGACGAGTCCAGGTATAGTCTTAACAGCGATTCTCGCCGGATTTTCATTCGGCGTGAACCAGAAACCATCTACAAACCCCTTAATGTCATTGAGAGTGACCTGTATGGTGGTTGTGGTTTGATGGTGTGGGGTGGGATTATGATTGGTGCACCTACACCCCTGCATGTCTTTGACAGAAGAGCTATAACAGGTCAGGTGTATGTGGACGTCATTTTGCACCAGTATGTCAGCCTTTTCAGGAATGCACTGGTTCCTACCTGCCTCTTGATGGATGATAACGCACGGCCCCACCGAGCTGTCATCGTTGAGGGGTACCTTGAAACAGAAGATATCAGGCGAATAGAAGGGCCTGCCTGTTCTCCAGACCTAAGCCCCATTGAGCACGTCTGGAATGCTTTCGGTCGACGTATCGCTGCACTTCTTCAAACTTCTATGACACTTCAGGAGCTCCGACAGGCACTGATGCCAGAATGGGAGGCAATACCTCAGCAGCTACTCTACCATCTGATCCAGAGTATGCCAACTCCTTGTGCGGCCTGTATACGTATATATAGTGATCATATACCATATTGATGTAGGGGCGCATGCTTAGGAAACAGTGGCGTTTTGTAGCACATGTGTTCTGAACGGTTTTCTCAACTTATCGCCAATTCCGTGGACTTACAGATCTGTGCCGCGTGTATTCCCTAGGTGCCTATGCCATTGACGCCAGTTTTGTTTAGTGCCACGTTGTGTGGCACCACAGTCTGCAATTATCCTTAAGTTATGAGCATGATTGTAGTACGGCGTGGAATTCACGGAGGGAGCGCCGTTAGGAGTTGGCTTCATTGTCGACTGGTTGGTTCCTCTATCTTGTGGTGGACAGTGAACTGCTAGAAGGGTACCGCGCAGAAGATGGTTAGCGGTTGCCAACCGAGAACATGATGGCGTCATCAAATGCACCGTCAAATGGCGATCTGGTGCTGTATTGATACCTAGGTGGTCCGTTCCTGGAAACTTTCAAGAGGTAGTGAACACCAAGGAATGGGAGTAGGGGCTGTGTATGGCTACCGGCTCACAGCAAACGCATGGTGTCGCCGAGTACTCACGGAGAACCCTTTCGGTGTCCCTGATCCGATAACTCTGAAGTCTATTGTATACCTTAGGGGCAGACTGGGGACAGGCAGCTGATGATTCAAGGTAGGACCCGAAGCCAAGAAAGGCGGACTAGCCGGTGTTGTCTAGCCATTTTGAAAATCTGTTCCTAGATCGCATACTGGCGTACGTGGCCTTCCATGGGCCGATGAAAGTTAATTTTAAATATGACCTTTATACCAGTGACAAAGCGCAGGAAACAGAAAGGCACTGCCACTGATTTTTCATGACCAGTGATACTGTATCATTTGACCACTCACAGCCCTGCCCTTAAATGACTTACGAGAGTTGTAACTTTAATAACAGTGGCAACTAATTATTTACGATTCCGATACTTATTCGAAAGCTGTTCCGTCCTTCAAAGCAATCACCAACATTGTGGAACGCTCTATATGTCTGATGAATCTCTGTAACAGTTCAAACACAATTACCATGAAGGGGTTCCTTCAGTTTAGTAGATCAGCAGAAGTTGCAAGAGTGGATGGTACAGCATTTCGCCGCCCTATCCATCGAACAAATGTCACAATTCGGTGCATATGAGTCTGAGCATTGTCTTGTAGACAGTTCTCTAAGCTGCTTAATTTTGGATCGCAGCCTTCGACCAGCCAGAGAAAGAAGTGGCGCCTTTCAAATCGCTAGCAAGACCTGTAGATTCCATGGTATGGAATCCAGTGTTATTTATTCTGTTGTTTTTCATATCATTAGATAATTTTGTTCATTTAGTTGTGGATTTTAATTATGCAGACATCAGTCACTGATCTGGCCTGTTGTACAATTCTCCTCTTTTTGGTTAGCTTTTATGGACTTTTCACTTATAATATCTTGCTATACTTGTCGTGTATTTTAATTGCTGTTAGTCAAATAATTACTCCCGAAAATTGTTCCCCATTTACTCTACATTTGTTGGTTTGGTGCATAAGTTCTTAGCGTGCCCAATAAGTTTAATGAATACAACTGACTGACACAACAGGCATTTTAGTAATCAGTAACATACCCGCCTTCAATATTTCCAATAATCTACCAACACTGGGTAACTTTCCGATCGGGCGACTGTAGAAATCACGTTGTTTTGAGGCGAAGAACTCGTCGAGCCATGCTGTAAGCGCATTTTCATCCAGAAAGGAGGTTCTTTTGATAGAGAATGGAAAAGTGAAGATCTGAGGGCGCACGATAAGGTGAATAAAGTGAGTAAGGACTGCCTTGCCAGTCCTACTCCCGCACAGTGATTGTCGTCAGCGTAGCGAAATGCGGGGACGTTACAGTAGAGTGGCATGACTTTACGCAGTCTGTCTGGTTGTTTTTCTTGGATTTCGTCGGCAAGACATCTCAGTTCTCGACAGAAAACGTCGACAGTGGTAGTTACGGCTCGGAAAAGCAATTCATTGTGCACCACACCGTCGCTTTTCCATCAGTTGCATAACTTCGTCTATTGCGGGTGCGCACAGGTCGTTGTATAGGACGTTGATGCTTTGTTTGGGCTCAACCATTCCTTTCTTTTCCTTGCGGTAACATAAAGCCAAAATACTGCGCCCCAGTAATGATACAGAATAGGAATGGCCAGTGTTGTACACGAGCCAATTGATGACGAGCAAGCGCAGATGCAGATATGACCACCCTCTGATTTCTGTGATTTTGGATTAGAGCATGAGGTGCCCGTACACCCGATTCTTGACCCGTTCCCATTACACATAAATGTCTCACGATAGTGGAATGATCACATTCCATCACATTTGTCAGTTACTGAGTACTTTGATGTGGATCATTAAGAATTAATGCGTTTAAACGGTCTTGAAACAACCCGGAGGTTTTGCTAAACGTGGAGAAAACTAATGTCAAAATCATCCTCCCTAAAACGAGAAAACCATTTTCTTGCCGTGCTCTGTTCAGTGACATTATCTTAGGGATTTGTTAAAAAGTAATAATGTTGAAATAATTTTTATCGTATGTGGAAGACTACCAGGGGCGGTGGCAAGGGGGGCGGAACAGAAAGGGAGGGTGGGGAAGACGGTATCAGAACATAAATAACAGGTTGTGAATGAAACGGTAAAGAGCAACTCGCACAAATTAAGGCCTAGGGGACAGTCATTTAATATTTTCTTTGATGTATTTCAAACACATTTTAACAAAAGAATTAGAGCGGCAAATAGCTTACCATCTAGACCAATATCATTTAAATTAAAATGGGCGTCTTGTTATATATTAATGTACATTTTTTACCCTGAACTCCAAAACAATTACCAAAAACTACTTTAAGTAACGGCAAATTTTTACCAGTTTGTCGGTGGAGGATCCCAACTCTCCTTTTGTTAAGCGATATTCTGTTCCCCTAAACACCATCAACCCCCCCCCCCCCCCCCCCCATCATTACCCTCTGCAGACTACCATAAATTTGTTATGGAATTTATATAAGCTGATGTCCTTGCAGACGGGAATGGGACCTATTTCTTTTTTTAAATTTTAAGCCCTTCAGTTCTCGTAAACAAACAACCACCAGGTTGTAATTAAAGTGCAGCTACTCATGTAGGTCCAGTTTGGGCTGCAATTATCGTACGGCAGTGAAACTTGGCCGATACGCTAATACACAACCGATTTATGTTGGTCACCTGTGGCAAATCTGGCGGTGTACAGCATCACGTCAACGTCACCGGTGCTCATATTGAACAAACTGTGTTACGTAGTGGTTAATAATAAAATAATTGTTATAAATTTGACATATTCTGTCAATGATTGGGTCCTAATCCACTACATATGGAAATATTTCTACACTTCTTTCATGAATTCACAGCGCCACATTTGCACCCGGTAGCCAAAACTGGAACTAATAGTTTTCCAGCTTCAATCGATTCCGCATTAACGCACTAGACTATCTGCTAAGGTTTGCAGGCATACGGTAATTACAGTCCACATTGGACCTTTGTAAGTCCCCAGCTCGTGGTGGTGCGGTAGCGTTCTCGCTTCCCGCGTTCTCGGGTTCGATTCCCGCCGGGGTCAGTGATATTTCTCTGCCTCGTGATGACTGAGTGCTTTGTGATGTCCTTAGGTTAGTTAGGTTTAAGTCGTTCAAAGTTCTAGGGGACTGATGACCATCGATGTTAAGTCCCATAGTGCTCAGAGCCATTTTTTGGGACCTTTGTAAGCAGCTTTACAGTATTATAACCACCCTGTATGTGAACTGAGCGCCTTGTGCAGCCAACAACAGCAGCTGGGGAATGACACAGTCGCAAATTATGATTAGGAGCTGATGAGGAGCACGTTTAGAGTGATGCACCAGGTCTTTCCTAATCGATCCACAACCGCGTTATTAACCGTGTCTGACGTGGTTAGTGCCGAGAAACGTCTCATGTGTGAGGAGGAATGACGCGTTAAGTAGAGCGAGTCAGGGTGTACAAGTCGATGGTAGGATTTAATGAAATAATCGAGTGTCGCTGCAACTATGGCACAATGCTGCGTGATACTGCTTTCTTGGCAATAGAGACTTAATTTCAAGGCATAATTTCGCTTAAATATTGGTGAAGATCTGTAGCTTGTAACATACTTCTGTCGTCCTACAATCGGTAGAATTGTTATCAGTTCTCAATATGATGTTCTCTCGAAATTAGTAACTAATTTGTCAATAAAAGATGGTTGTTGGGTAAAAGGAAATATAGCGTTTACTTCACTTTCGGCTTACTTACAGTACCACAGTAGCATGGCACTTATGCAGGAAGAAGCAAGAATTGAAGTTCTCAATCTAAAACAGCAATGTAAATCTCATATGTGTCTCGTAACCCTACTAGCGTTTACTGTTCGTAGCAGTGACCCTATTGACGTTTACCATTCGTACCATTGGAGTAACAGAATATACGACACGGTTTTCTCATTGAATTTATTAATGAGAAGAGTGCAGCCTTAGCATTTATTTTCGAAGCGGATGAAGACGTACTGAAACGTTCACTTCAAACTTACACTGCTCTATTTGCAACAATACATGAATTCACGCCTGCAATTAAACGAGTTTTCCTCAGCCGTTGTTACGTTGCATCGATGCAGATCCACATTCATGTAACGATTGTTGAAGGGTGCTGACAAATGCCCTGTCCATGCGGCTCACGCAACAACGATTTCGCATCTCATTTATCAGGGAAATCTCTTGCGTACAATACGTAAGCCGCAACCGTGGAGGATTATCGAAAACGATAGTCATCAGTTATATTGATGAATAGCCCTGGAGGCTACGAGATTACACCGGAAGGAAAGGTCAAAGTCATAGTGGTGCGACTGTAATGGCAGTTATAAAAGTATCAAATCACAGTCACGTGACTAACACGAATGTGTGTGCATCGTTATGGTCGTAGAGAAATACAACAGGTATTTGTGATTCGTACACGGATGAGTTAACTAACGAAAATGAACAGATTTGCTACTTATCCAGTTATTCAGATTGATAGACACGTCTGTATTTCCCTCTGACGTATTACACGAGAAATGCGTAGTGTCTAACAAAATGATCGAACTTGCGCCAGAGTCGTGCTGGTTTACTGTCGTAAATAGAAATACATGACCGGAACCAAAGGGCAGGTGCTACCGTCACATATGACTACTGCAGGATAAAGAAGGAATATGAAAACCATGTGGTGTTTTCAGAACTAGAAATGTGTTAACCATGCCGTAAATAGACTGATCCATGACAGACATTCAGTAAAAATTAGGGACCTTAATAATGGTTCACGAAAAACAGCACTATCATTTTAGAAATTAGATCTCATATGGATAAACTGCTTGGAGAGTTGCATCAAATCAGTATCTTGACTGAAGACTACCACAACAACAACAACAACATGGATAAAGGTTTCATGAAACCGTTTATTCGTGGACTAAGAATGAAATGTTTTGTTGTGGCACTGGAGTATGAGGACACCACGTGACCAGAGAGGTCATCAGCAAGGGTGTTCTGAATGTTGACGTGATTCGACGCCAACTCGACTGAGATACTTTTAGATGAAAGTAATGGGAAAATATATTGTGAAAATGTTATCTGTATTAATAGTCGTAAACTAGTATCCTATATGAGTAAATAAAACTCTTCATATTTTCTATGAAATGTCTATAGTTAATATTAGACAGTCATCTCCAAAATGTGCTGTAGAAAGAAGGAAGTATGATTAAAGTTTAAAATACCCAGAGGCAGACGTCAAGGAAGTCGGCAGTGTTATTTTGAAATCGATTAACCTGACATTTGCTTTAAATGACACGGGGAAACTACGGTAAACTTGCATCTAGATTGGCGACCTGGAATTTGAACCTTAGTCCTTCCGAATCCGAGTCCAGTGCGTTAGGTAAAATGTTGTTCATATAGACGATGTTGAAATAGGACGCAGACAAATAGATCGCAGGACTGAGAAGTCGGTTAGGAGCACTCGCTGAAAAATAGCAAGATATATATTCATTTTTCCTGTGCCATGCCCAGTTCTAGCTCTCCTTGCACATACTTCGTTGTATATTGCTTCAGCATTGAGTATAGAAGTGGAAATCAATCGCCTGCTTTAGTAAAAATTATTAATGCAGTTTCTTAATTTGTTGCCTGTTCCCTACAGGTGGCGGAATAGAACCGATTCCACTACATCAGCGAGACTACTTACCTCATTGATGTGCTACGCTTCATTTTCTGTGTGACGTGCCGAAGCAGTTTTATCAAAATACAAACTATGTGAACATGTTCTCTTAGTCCTGTTATGATGCCCAACATGGAGTTGCGTGAAGTTGATCTGCTTCGATATGGTTTGTGTTGTATTGAGCTTTGTAGGTTCATCATTTGGCTTATTGCGGTATGTGACACGTACCTGCCACTGATTGGTGGTAAACGAACATAGTTGTCTAATTAAGTTTGTATGGTTTAAAGTGGATGATTATAACGGACGAAGAGAAACCATCTGTGAAATCTGTTTGTTTTGAAATCAGTGAAAATAGTCTGACAGTCAGCTCATGAATTAGAAATACATTCAAGGCGAATTTAATTACTACTTGTCTCTACAAATGCAATGAAACAAAACGACATAACAAAGCCTTTAATTCACTGAAATCACGACGAAAACACTTGTAAATAATAATGCGATTAACGCTATACAGTTCTGATAAGAGGACGTCCTTTTACAAGAGTATTTCAGTTATAGCTGTGTTCTAGGGGTACAACCGAGTAAAATACACTCCTGGAAATTTAAATAAGAACACCGTGAATTCATTGTCCAAGGAAGGGGAAACTTTAGTGACACATTTCTGGGGTCAGATACATCACATGATCACACTGACAGAACCACAGGCACATAGACACAGGCAACAGAGCATGCACAATGTCGGCACTAGTACAGTGTATATCCACCTTTCGCAGCAATGCAGGCTGCTATTCTCCCATGGACACGATCGTAGAGATGCTGGATGTAGTCCTGTGGAACGGCTTGCCATGCCATTTCCACCTGGCGCCTCAGTTGGACCAGCGTTCGTGCTGGACGTGCAGACCGCGTGAGACGACGCTTCATCCAGTCCCAAACATGCTCAATGGGGGACAGATCCGGAGATCTTGCTGGCCAGGGAAGTTGACTTACACCTTCTAGAGCACGTTGGGTGGCACGGGATACATGCGGACGTGCATTGTCCTGTTGGAACAGCAAGTTCCCTTGCCGGTCTAGGAATGGTAGCACGATGGGTTCGATGACGGTTTGGATGTACCGTGCACTATTCAGTGTCCCCTCGACGATCACCAGAGGTGTACGGCCAGTGTAGGAGATCGCTCCCGACACCATGATGCCGGGTGTTGGCCCTGTGTGCCACGGTCGTATGCAGTCCTCATTGTGGCGCTCACCTGCACGGCGCCAAACACGCATACGACCATCATTGGCACCAAGGCAGAAGCGACTCTCATCGTTGAAGACGACATCTCTCCATTCGTCCCTCCATCCACGCCTGTCGCGACACCACTGGAGGCGGGCTGCACGATGTTGGGGCGTGAGCGGAAGACGGCCTAACGGTGTGCGGGACCGTAACCCAGCTTCATGGAGACGGTTGCGAATGGTCCTCGCCGATACCCCAAGAGCAACAGTGTCCCTAATTTGCTGGGAAGTGGTGGTGCGGTCCCCTACGGCACTGCGTAGGATCCTACGGTCTTGGCGTGCATCCGTGCGTCGCTGCGGTCCGGTCCCAGGTCGACGGGCACGTGCACCTTTCGCCGACCACTGGCGACAACATCGATGTACTGTGGAGACCTCACGCCCCACGTGTTGATCAATTCGGCGGTACGTCCACCCGGCCTCCCGCATGTCCACTATACGCCCTCGCTCAAAGTCCGTCAACTGCACATACGGTTCACGTCCAAGCTGTCGCGGCTTGCTACCAGTGTTAAAGACTGCGATGGAGCTCCGTATGCCACGGCAAACTGGCTGACACTGACGGCGGCGGTGCACAAATGCTGCGCAGCTAGCGGCATTCGACGGCCAACACCGCGGTTCCTGGTGTGTCCGCTGTGCCGTGCGTGTGATCATTGCTTGTACAGCCCTCTCGCAGTGTCCGGAGCAAGTATGGTGGGTCTGACACACCGGTGCCAATGTGTTCTTTTTTCCATTTCCAGGAGTGTAGCTACAGTCCTTCTGAAACACTTTGATGAGTCTTACAAACAGATACTGGTCGTACTTTGCTATAAAGATTCGCCAATCCTTTACGTATCTGCAGACATGGATATGATAACGAATGACCCTAATATGAACACTCTCTTTGTTGTCGTTGAGGGTTTCTGTGTTTGTGCATCGTCAGGATTTCTTATCGTGTTGTGGATGTAAATTTTGTACAGTCTGTCGAGGTTTTTGTGACTTACATAGGTTGCACTTAACTTCTCCGGGGCAGTGCAATACGAACAAGATTCCCTTTCATTTTTCTGGAGGGTAGTGTGCTTCATACTGTCAAATACTGAACTAACGTTCAGCCATTATTGGAAGTAACCTCCAGCGAGGTACGTAATGCCACGGACGTAACGCATAAATAATTAGTTTGTTAGGTTCATGTTCCATGTATCATTTGTATGATTAATCGGACTAATCGTAATGATGTGGGACGATTAAATTTACATTCATATTACACATTCATTGGAAATATGGCTATAAACTGACTATTTACAAGCTGATACTAGAAACACTTCTACGGAATAAAATTGGTTGGCAAGAAGGACTGTTTCAGTATGTTTTGAAATTTAAGTTTGCTGTTTCTCAGATATTTTATACCACTAGGTACGTGATCGAAAATTTTGGTTGCAGCATTTGTGCTGACAACTTACTATGGAGTAATGACCGTCCTTTTCTTCTGGTATTGTAATTATGTGTATCATTACTCTTTTTGCACATCAACAAATTTTATGAGATAATATCTATAATGTCAAGAAGCAGTCAAAATGTTTAAGTTTTTGAGCAGATGTCTTCAAGATAATGGATGCTATTGTTATATCACGTTTTTCAGGAGGGAAAATATGAGTTGATCCGGGATGCTACTCTGTACAACAATACTGAATGAAAATGCGCAGAATATGTCAACTTACTGACTTTTATCTTCACAAGCAATGATTCGAAGTGCAAGTATGACTGAAGCAAGTTTTTCCAAAATGTGCATTTTTCAGTTTAAAATTTTATCAGTACAGATACCTATTTTTTTAATTACCTCCGTCTTATAATTATTCGTTTTTGGAATTGATATTGAGACCATTCGCAAAAAAACATTGTATAATATTGTTAACAACACTGCTTACCATTTCTCCTGTTATTGTATGTATGTACGTTTGAGTTGATTACAACTCTAGCGTCATTTCGGAAAAGAACTAATTCTGCATGTTGTGCATTAGACGGAACTTCGTTTACATACGAAAGAAACAATAATGGACCTAACATAAAGCCTTCTGTAACACCATATATGATTACTCCCAAGCCACAAGAATCACCCCCGATTATGTTGGTTGAATTACTAAGTGCAACACTATTCATTCCTTTTTGACTCGAATACAGCATTCTCCATTGGTCGACCATTCCATCAGTTCCATAGAATACCAGTTTATCTCATAAAATATTGCGATTAACAAAGATGGACAGAATCAGATTGTTGCTATTTGTTGCTAGTAACTAAAGAGTGGATTTTATACTCACACATTTGCTCTTATTCGTCGATAGTTAGGACTTCGTATTTCTTCCACAGAAGTGCTAACAGCCACTTGTGTGGGAGCGTCTGGCAAGAACAGTCTGGCATGAGCCTGGTTACTTTTGGATGCAACGGAAACGCGTAAACGTCCCAGCGGTTCATGCTGGTTGACCGCTCGGCTATCTAGATCGCTACTAATGTATTTTGGTAGTAAGTAGCTACGTATGGGTACGAAATCATAAACTATGGAGTTATTGCATAAAGTGTTCTCGGCTTACCTGCAGCGTCAAGTATATAAATTCAGTCAGATTTAGCTCCTGAAGATGATGATGGTGGCAATAATCGAAAGCTTACGATTTTAACTAATCTGATGCGGCAAGTAAACCGAGAACGCAGTATCTACTTAACTAGCATGTCAGCGTCTTCGAACTACATAGGTTTAATGCGTTCAATTTTATGTTGTACAGTGAAGGATAATCTCTTTTTCCTACTCGCATTTGATGCTCATGTCCTTTTAGCCTTGGTCTGGCTCTCGAATGTGATCTAATCTGTACTCGCACTTGACTGAATGACTCTCGACGTGTGCACCGTTTCGATCCCTTCTTAGACGCACAAAAGAATGTGACTAATTATGTTGTTGCTGCAACAGGTCAATTTAGTCCTCATACATAGAAGAATTTTTCATGCGCCTATGGCATAAGAGCGGTGGGTGATTATTTTACGTATCTTCACCGGCACGCCTTTTCTTTATGAATATTATCTTATTTATGGATTATTTGGTATATCTAATAGTTCTAAATGTAGTAAGCAGCCTGTGTAGTTTTTAATTTGTCTTATCAGCATCGCAGATTTGGTGAGCTCCCACAGTCAATATAAAACAGAACTATTTTGCTACAGGCAGTGAACATACACCCGTTCGTTGACAAACTGATGAGGAATGAAAAAAAAAAAAGTTTGGACCTTACTGAGAGAGCAGCTATCTAACAACGCAGTAGTTGAATTTCGTTACTAGTCTGTTCAAGAATCACAAAAGGACGACGTATACTTAGAAAAGACCGTGAAGATTTCAGTCAGCTTACATCGAGGTCGGACAGATATTCTCAAATCAGATACTGTATTTGGCTTGTTTACGGGGACTCCTCAACGCTGCCAACCCGCAACGTAGCACCGCTGTGCGGGTCATTACGCCAGCTCCGTAGGCGCACCGGCCAAAGTCAGCCAAACTTCACTTAACAGGCAGGAAACAAGCTACAATAGTTGAGAGGCATTCGCAAGAACATTAGAGGCCACCACATCTACAAAGTTTCTGATGCAGCCACCTCGCACTTTTTCTCAGCCAATCTGAGCCCACATCGCTAGAAAAATAGCTTTCTGGGAGCTATCCACCATCTGGTATTACTGCCCTCGCCCGACGAGCAGCAAGCAGTTCCGTCTGCGCCAACATAGTTCGCCAACATCAGGCAGTCGCCCGGACGTGGCGCCGCCGTTGCCACTCGGGACCACAATGCATTGCGACCCGCTGTTCCGGCCGTAGACTCTGATGGTGGAACTCCTTGTACTGCTCGTGAGATGGGACGTTAATTTTCTGCCTACTGTTGATGTCGAAGAAGATACTTTGTTTCGTTTACAAGAGAACTTTCCGGAAGACAGTCAGACGCGGAAAGATACTTGAGCTCGTTCCAATTTAAGATGTCAAAGGAGTTATTTCTTCATTTTGAAGAAGGACTCCACTGATTTGCTTGAAATACTAACGCAAATCAGAACTCATATTTGTGAACACAAATTCATTGTGTGATTAAACTGATTTTTGAGTGTAATAACTTGGCTACTGTCGAAGTGCCCCAATCCAGGACACTTGGATATTAAGGCGTACTTATGGTCAATATACAAGATCAAATCACAATCTAATAGTGATGAAAAATAACCCTAAGTTTAAGAGACTAGTCAGAGAGAATCAACACAAAAACAAGTGAAATACGTAAACACTAAGGAATGATAAGATAGGCTTTAAGTCCTCTGAGCCTATATATACTGCCTTATGGAATAGCTCAGTAAACAGATCTCATTTTTTTTTTTTTTTTTTTTTTTTTTTTTTTTTTTTTTTTTTTGGGTGGAGGTGGCGGGGGTATCAGTCTTCTGACTGGTTTGACGCTACCCGCCACGAACTCTTTTCCTGTGCCAACCTCTTTATCTCAGAGTTGCACTTGCAACCTACGTCCTCAATTATTTGCTGGAATTATTCTAATCTCCGTTCCCCTCTACAGTTTTTGCCCTCTACTACCATGGAAGTCATTCCTTTATGTCTTAACAGATGTTCTACGATCCTGTCCCATCTTCTTGTCAGTGTTTTCCACATATTCCTTACCGGATCTGCTCAGAACCTCTTCATCGCTCACATTATCAGTCCACCCAGTTTTCAATATTCGTCTGTAACACCACATCTCAAATTCTTCTATTCTCTTCTGTCCCAGTTTCCCCACAGTCCATGTTTCCCTACCATATAAAGAAACTTCTTCCTCAAATTAAGGTCAATCTTTGACACTAGTAGACGTGTTTGCCAGCAATGCCCTTTTTGCCAGTGCTAGTCTGCTTTTGACGTCCTCCTTGCTCCATCCGTCATTGGTTATTTTGCTGCCTAGGTAGAAGCACTCCATAATTTCATTTACTTCCTGGCAATCAATTCTAATGTTAAGTTTATCGCTGTTCTCAATTCTGTTACTTCTCGTTGCTTTCGTCTTTCTTCGAGTGACTTTCAATCAATATTCTGTAATCATTAGACGCTTCATTCAGCACGTAGTCTATTTCTTCTTCATTTTCACTCAGGATAGTAATGTCATCATCGAATCGTATCATTGATATCCTTCAACTTTGAATTTTAATTCAACTCGTGAACCTTCTTTTTATTTCCATCAGTGCTTCTTCGATGTACAGATTGATCAGTAGGGGCGAAAGACTATGTCAGTGTCTTATACCCTTTTTAATCCGAGCACTTCTTTGTTGGACATCCACTCTTCTTATTCGGTCTCGGTCTTGGCCCTTGTAGGTATTGTTCGTTACTCGTCTCTCCCTACAGCTTACCCCTATTTTTCTTAGAATTTCCAACATCTTGCACCATTTTACACTATCGAACGCTTTCTCCAGATCCTATGAACGTGTCTTGAGTTTTCTTTAAACTTGGCTCCATTATCAACAGCAACGTCAGAATTGCCTCCTTGTTGCCTTTACTTTCCCTAAAGCAAATCTGATAGTCATCTAACACATCCTCAGTTTTCTTCTCCAGTCTTCTGTATATTATTCTTGTCAGCGTCTTGGATGCATCAGCTTCTACACTGATTGTGCGATGAGTCTTCGGAATTGTGTGGATGATATTTTTCAGAAAGTCAGATGGTATGTCACCAGACTCATAATACTAGAAACTAATGTGAATAGTCGTTTTGTTGCCTATTCCCTCAATGATTTTAGAAATTCTGATGGAATGATATCTACTCCTTCTGCCTTATTTGCTCATAAGTCCTCCAAAACTCTCTAAATTTCTAATTATAATACTGGATCTCCAATCTCTTCTAAGTCAACGGGGAATCACAGATGTTGAAAAAAAAAACATGGGTTCAAAGAAGGAAACTGCAAAGCTGGAATACACGTTGGTCGATGATGGAAGGAAGTACAAAAATGATGGGGATAATCAGGAATACAGAAATACAAGTCGCTTAGGAATGAAATAAACAGGAAATGCGGAGAAGCTAAGGCGAAATTTCTGCGTGAAAAGTGTGAAGAAATCGAAAAATAAATGATGTCAGACGGACAAAGTAGACATACAGAAAAGTCATAGAAGCCTTCGGTAAAGTTAAACTCAAGGATGATAGCGTTAAGAGGACAATGGAAATTCCAGTGTTATGTGCAGAGGAGGAAAGAGTACGTTGCGGGCTTGTATATGGGTGAAGACTTGTCTGATGACAGAAGAAGAAACATGACTCAATGGAGGAGACAAAAGGTATCCAATATTAGAATGATGGTTTAAAAGAGTTGTGGAAGACCTAAAATCGAATAAGGCAGAAAGAGTAGATAACCTACTCTCGGAATATCTAAAATATTTCGGGGACGTGCAACAAAACTACTATTCACATTGGTGTGCAGTATGTATGAGTCTGGCGATATCTATCTAACTTTGGGGAAACATCATCGACACAATTCCTAGGATTTCAACAGCCAACATATTCGAGAATTATCGCCAATCACTCTAACAACTCACACACCCAAGTTGCGACAACAATAATATACAGAAAATTGATAAAGGAAATTGAGAATGTATTAGATGACAATCTGTTTGGCTTTCGGAAAGATAAAGGTACTAGCGAGGCTATTCTGAAGTTTTGGTTGATAAATAAAGCAAGAATGAAGAAAAATAAGGAAAAAGACACTTTCATTGGCTCTATCGACCCGGAAAAAGCGTTCGACACTGTAAAATTGTACAAGACGTTCGAAATTTTAAGAAATATAAGGGTAAGTCATAGGGAAAGACGAGTTATACACAATATGTAAGAATCAAAGAGAACAATAATAATGTAATACGAAGAACGAAGTGATCGGTTTAAAAAAGTAAAAGACAGGTATGTAGTCCTTCGCCGCTACTGTTCAATCTGTACATCGTAGAAACAATGACGGAGATAAAAGAAAGGTCCAAGAATGAAACTAAAATTCAAAGGGAAACTGAAGAAACATTAAAGATCTTCTGAATGGAATGAACGGTCTAATGAGTACAAAATGCAGATTGAGAGTTAATCGAAGAAAGACCGAAGTAATGAGGAGCAACGGAAATAAAAATGGCGAGAAAGTTAACATCAGGATTGGTGGTGACGAAGTAGATGCAGTTAAGGAATTCAGCTATCTAGGAAACAGAACAGCCCATGATGGTCGGAGCAAGGACAACGTAAGAAGCGCACTAGCAATGACAAAAAGAGCATTCCTGCCCAATAAAGTACCTGTATCAAACAAAGCCTAAATTTCAGGAAGAAATTACCGAGAATGTACGTTTGGAGCACTTTATTGTATGGTAGTGAAACATGGACTGGGGAAAAACCAGAAAAGAAGAGAATAGGAGCATTTGAGATGTGGTGCTACAAGAATTTTGAACATAGGAGGACATAGGGAGGTTTTTGGAAGCATCAGCGAGAGAAAGAGTATATGGGAAACACTGACAAGAAGAACAGGATGATAGGACATCTGTTAAAACATAATGCAATAACTTCGATGGTACTACAGGAAGCTGTAGAGGGTAAAACAGTATGGGAATAGGTGGAGTGCCGTGCCAAACGAGTCAAAAGGCTGATTCAGAAGGGAGAGAGAGAGAGAGAAAAAGAGAGAAAGAGAGAGAGAGAGAGAGAGAGAGAGAGAGAGAGAGACAGAGAGAGAGCGTAAGAAAGAGAGAGAGATTATGTATGGTATCTTTGAAGTAAAGCTCATGTATTTTGTTGTAATCTTCTAAGAGTGCTTCGATACAGCTCTCTATGTCAGCCCTTCCTGTGCAAGCATATTCATCTGTGCAACTACTGCAAATTACATCCCCTGACACCTGGTTACTGAAATCATGTCTTTGCCTTCTTCTGCAATTTTAGCCCCTCCTGCCCTTTACAACAACGCACATACTTTCCTCCAGCACCAAATTGACTATTCCTTAACGCCTCAGGGTAACACACAAAATGTGTTTTCTCATTAATCGATTCAGTATCTCTTCATTAGTTAATCAACCTTACGCATTTCTTTGTAGTCCCAAACTTCAACAGCTTAAGTTCTCTTGTGATCTTAAATATTAATTTCCTACAGTTCATATAAAGTATACAATCAAAAGTACCCTGACGCCCACTAATATACATTAATATAGGATTTGATCACCGTTAGGTTGTAAGATGGATTGAACTTAGCTGAGGACACTTTCAGTGAGGTTTGTGAATGTTTGTGGTCGATTGACATCGCTTTCTTCCTCAAGAGACGAATCTAGAGAAGGCCTCTGGAGACAAACCGATGCTCTCAATCATCTAAATGCATTTTCATTGGTTTCATGTAGGGACTCGTGACAGCCGAGTCCATTTCAGGAACCTTATTTTGAGAAACTGTTGGTTCACAGATACCACTTCATGACAATATGGTTGTCATGCAGATAATGACAGTTATACACAATGCTATAAAACGTGGTCTTATTATTCCACATTTAGCGTTTTCTTAAGGTCGACGCGGGGATCACACTCTAAATACGAGAAAATCCACATAGATTACATTAGATTAGATTCAGTTTTCGTTCCATAGAACCGAAAAATGAAATGAATCTCCTCGTTCGTACTTAATTGTTGGCACTTCACAGGATGGTAAGTAAAGTTCTCCAGGCATTTGCTAAGCCCTAAAGTTTCGTAGGATGGCTAGCGGGTGCAACGTGATCCATCACTCCAAATCATTCATTCCAGTCATTCAGTGTTCAGTGGCGTCACTCTTTCCACCACCTGAAACGTTGTTTACCGTAACTACAGATACGTGTGGCTTATGAAGTGAGTTGACCACCGTATCGCACTTTATCTCCCTACGCACCTTCATTATGCTGATCGGTTGCTGGTAGCACATTATAGCTCAAGGGTGATTCCTTCTGCTGACTTAATGTAATTTTTTACAGTTGCCCTCAGAAACGCTTGACGGTCGCTGTCCGTCAGTACATGAAGTCTGCCTGGTCGTGGTTTAGCTGTGGTCGTTCCTTGGCAACAGTCCAGTTGCACAACCTTAGAAGTGTTGCAATGTCCGTGCTGCATTTCTTACTCACTTGATACCCAATACCTTTTTCACATTCCCTGAATTCTCTGCTGACAACGTAACATTCTGCCTTCTTTTATACTGGAGTGTTCACCTCCCGTACCACAAGTGATCATATCCGCATTACAAAGGTGTGTGTGGATACTTTTAGTCAGATACTCTAAAGCTACATTTGAGACACATAACTTCAAAAGAGCTTTCCACTTTCATTGATGTGACATTTAAAATCCTGAAATCTACATATCGCTCTACTGCAGCCATTGTCAGTTATTTTTCTGCTCAAATAGCTCAGCTCATCTACCATTTTAGGTGTGTCTGCTGTTAGTCTAATTCTACCAGTAACATCTATTTTAACTATACTGATTACTTCAACTTCGAACATGACATTGAACTAAAGAAAAGTTTTATGTTACCAGTGATTATTTATTCTTAGAACGTGTTTAGCTGGATTAAAACTCCATCATCAGGAGGATTTATATGCATTAAAATGACTTGTGTGTATTGTGTTAAGAATTTGAAGTAATCTGTGACCTCATCTAATAGAGAGAGATAGAAACAGAACTTCGGTGTATGGTTCATAGTATTGTGGAGGTCCTTGCCTGAAAGTAACAGCGAATATATAAATGTAAAAGTAAAATAAAGATAAAAATAAAAAGGTCCTTGTGAGACTACCGTTCAGTTCCTCATTGTAATATTGTTGATAATTCGTTTAGTAGACACTACCCCTTCCTGCCATTTGATGGTTGCGGTATTTTATTGTCTCCGATGAAACTACCACGTCACTGCAAAATCTGCCAATGAACTTAATTCATTTCGGAATTCTTCCTAAGTTTCCTTCATTGCTTCTTCAAGAGGTCCTTGCAATGCAGTAGGGTTTTGGAGCATATGCCGTTTTCAAACATTATGAAATAACTCCAAGAAAACGATTTATTCACATAGTCATTACGGATTCAGAATCATCGTCCTTATGAAACACAACTAGTTCTTTATTTTCACGAAGTGAAGAGTTCTATTGGTAGGGAACGTCACACTGATTCCATATTTTAAAATTTCCAGAAGGCTTTTGATACAGTCCCTCACAAGCAAATTCCAATTAAATAACCTGCATATAGAGTACCGCCCCATGAGTTTATGTCGCAAAGGTCACAGTTCATAGTGAATAACGTAAATTCATCGATTAAATCGGAAGTAATCTCTGGCGATTCTCAGGAAAGTGTTATAAGACCTCTTTTGTTGCTGACCTTCTGAACGGCATAGATGTAGATGATGATGCCATTCATCATTTTGTATAGTCATCAGATGATCAAAACCAATTGTTAAATGATTTAGGTAAGATATCTGTATGGCGCTAAAAGTGGCAATCAACTGTAAACAATAGAATGTGTGAAATCATCCACATGAGTACTAAGAAAAATCAGCTAAATTTGGGTTACGCAATAAATCACACAAATGTGAAGGCTGTAAATTCAGCTAAACACCTAGGGGTTTCTATTGCGAATAACTCAAATGCAATGATCACATTTAATATGGCGGCTGCAGTGTAACACGTGTTAAGTTCGGCTCGCGAAATTTAGTCGAATTCGAAGGTGTTCTCGCAGGTGGTGTTGTCTAGTACAAGTGGAAATCGTGTAAACAACAGTGTTCTGTGCAGTAGTGCTATTTTTTTCTGTGCTCCGCCAATATCTGCGAGAAAATGGTAAACAGAAGAATCAACAGCAGCGCGTCCAGCAGCGGGGAAGCAGCAGGTGCGGCGGGCCTGCTCCTGGCGGAAATTGCGGCCGCGGCTCCCGGTATAGCGGAGTTGGTTCGCTCTGAGGTAAACGCTGCGCTTCGCGATAAAAACAATCTCGATCTGATAGCAGGCACCATATCAGATACTGTAACGGCAGCAGTATTGGCCAAAATGCGTGAAACTGTTGAGGCCAATACTGCCGAAATTACAGCACTAAAAAAGTCTGTGTCTGAATACGAGAAAAAGGCACGAGAGTTGGAAGTGAAACTATCTGCCGCCACAGACGAGCTAGAACAGTACCAAAGGCGAAATAGTCTACGACTGTTTGGAGTAGCAGAAAATAAAGAAGAAGACACGGACAACCTGCTTATACAGGTTGCGCGTGAAAAATTAGGCGTCGAAGTGACCAAGGCAGACATTGACAGGAGCCACCGGGTGGGACGAAAACTACCAGGTGCTACCAAACCTCGTCCAATAATTATTAAATTTGTGTCGTACCGAAAAAGGGCTGAGATCTTTACCCAGAAGAAGAAGTTAGCAAGGACAGGGATTACAATAAGGGAAGATCTGACACACGAGCGGCTAAAGATTTTAAACTGTGCCATATCCCATTTCGGTCTTCAGAATGTGTGGACTCAGGATGGCAGAGTAATCATTAAGACTGCAGCTGGAAAGAAGACAGTCACAAACATGACAGAACTAAATAGTATTAAGTGAACCTACTCGAGCCAAAAGTCAAACTTAACACCATTTTCAAATTTTAACAGTCCTATACTCAGATATAGTCTTGTAATTGTATTAACTTTTTAATTATTTGTACCTTCAACTAATTGTTTTTGTAACTTATTAACTTTTCAATTATTTGTACCTTCAACTAATTGTTTTTGTAACTGTATTAACTTTTTACTATTTTTGTGTCTTTAGCTGTAGCCATTGCTTAGTTTTAGTTACTGCTAATACTTTTTTCATTTTCTCAGTTTATTCTCTTCCATTCTGTAATAGTTCTATTGCAATTATTTGTCTCTCCTTTAGTTCATTAGTCAACCATCTCTTCGGTTTAAATTGTTCATAACAAAAATTACTATCAGTATCACTTTAGCAAATTTCAATTTAATTCTAGCTTCCTACGATACTCTATTAAATATTAAGCTTTCTTCTCTCTGCTGGCAGCATCGGCCTCTTAAATCACTCCTCTTTCCCTTATTTCCACCCTAAGCTGTTTCAAATACTCTAATTACACTTTTCCTCTTACGACATAGGATACTCAGTGACACACAGCTGTCACCATTTTGGTCATATTCTCCCTGCACCGAATACCACTAATCCATTTTCTATACTCCCGCAACCTCAGGAAATCTCTTGCAGTCGCTTTTCTTTCGGCTCTCGCGGAGTCACAAACAGGGCGCGCAAAATCTCGGACACCCCTGGAATATGTCACTTGGCGGAAACACCGGTCAGTGCCCCTCGCGGCAGGTAGTGCCTAACAAAGGGACAAACCAGTCTGCCACCCTACTCCAGGCTGCTCAGCGGAACGCGTCCGAGCTTTTAGCAGCTCACTGCAACATTCAGTCTTTACCTGCGCATTACGAAGAACTTAGCCTCCTCTTCCACCAACTAAACTACCACGTAATCCTCTTATCCGAAACGTGGTTGAAACCACACATATCCTCTGCATCTATTCATCTCCCAGGGTACACATTTCTTAGGGCAGACAGATCAAAAAAGCGAGGTGGCGGGGTCGGCGCATATATACGAACAGATCTCAAAGCGAAAGTCTTATGTACGTCAAATCCTGCTGAAGAAAAAGAGGCTGAATTCATGTTCATTGAAATAAATATACAAAGTCGGAAATTCTTGACTGGCGTCGTGTACAAGCCGCCAAAAATAAGCTCAATGAGTTCCTTCCAGTCGGAATTACATTCACTTCAGTGTCAATACGAACATGTCATCGTAATGGGTGACTTGAACATAGACCTGCTAAGAGACACTCCCTCCGCAATAAACCTAAGAAGATTGTTTAGTTGCAATAGCATGAACATTCTTCCATTACAACCTACACACCATACGGCGCACAGTCATACTCTTATAGACGTGATCGCAACGAAACAGACTGACAAAGTAAGAGATGTTGGTCAATCATCGGCCCCTGGCCTCTCAGCACATGATGTAATATTCCTGGCCTACTCTGTGCAGCCCCCAAGGATCAAATCGCGTTACATAACTTGTAGGAACATGAAACGTATTGACCTTGACGCTCTAACAGCCGATTGCTCAGAAATCTCATGGCATCAAATAATCAGAGAACCTACAATCGACGGCAAAATTAATGAACTTGGTGATAAACTCACTGCCCTCTATGACAAACATGCACCTGTGCGCACAGTCCGTGTAAGAAAATCTCCTGCTCCATGGCTGACAGCTGAATTACGTCAAATGATGACTAATAGGGATGCTGCCCACAGGCGTTTCAAGGCAGATCCGAAACCCGAACGTTTTGAAGAATATAGAAAGCTACGGAACAGAGTGAAACAATGCATTCGCAATGCCAAAATCAGGCACGCTCGCTCCCTCGTATGCAGCGATCTGACACCCACGACTCTATGGAAGAATCTCCGTAGCCTGGGGGTCGGAAAGGCAAAATCGGAAACTACTTTTCATGTGTCAGCTAACGAATTAAATGAATTCTTCTCTGCACCTCTGAATACCAGCACGGCTGATGATTTCCGTCCACAAGAATCCCCAAACAGGATAACTAACAACGATACATTTCATCTAAAACATGTAACAACAAATACGGCAAGAAAAGCAATAATGAGAATCTCTTCTGATGCAATAGGCAACGACAGTATCGGTATAACCATGATTAAGAATGTTGCCGATATCTTAGTACCTGTCTTAACTGACATATTTTATTTTTCCCTCGTGAACGGAATATACCCCACTGCATGGAAAAGAAGCATAATTCGACCCATCCCTAAGGTCGAAAACCCGCAACTGCCTAGTGATTACCGACCAATTAGCATACTGCCTGCTGTTTCCAAAGCACTGGAATATATTGTTCATGACCAAATCACTGAACACTTGCATGAATTCAGTCTATATGACAAATTTCAATCCGGTTTCCGTAAACATCACAGCACAAACACTGCTCTAATTAAAGTAACTGATGACCTGAAATATGCCATCGACAATCGAAAGGCAACAATATTGACGCTACTGGACTTCAGCAAAGCTTTTGACACTGTTAACTTTGACATATTACTCAGAAAAATGCAACAGCTTAATTTCTCTGATAGTGCAATGAGATGGTTTGAAAGCTACTTAAAAGACAGACAGCAATGTGTTGTCTGCGCAAATGAAAAATCTTCCTGGAAACATGTTTCTTCGGGAGTGCCACAAGGATCAGTCTTAGGACCACTTTTGTTTTCTTTATATGTCAACGATATTTCGTCGGTTTTGTCCTCCTGTAAACATCATTTCTATGCCGACGACCTCCAGCTCTACCTCAGCGTCAGACCTGAAGACGTAAACACTGCAATCGCTCTGATGAATGATGATCTGTCTTCAGTAGTGACATGGGCGAAAAACCTGGGGCTTAAATTAAATGCAAAAAAGACGCAAGTAATCTTAATAGCCCATCAGAAATTAATAAGTTCAGATTTCCGCGAACGGCTACCTCCTATTCTGCTCGAAGGTACTCCAATACCATATCAGAAAACAGTGAAGAACTTGGGTGTAACTTTGGACGAGCATCTCAACTGGGCGGATAATACAGTCGCAGTGTGCCGAAAAACGTCTGCTTGTCTCTATGCTCTCAAAAAGTTTCGGAACATATTCCCACAGGACTTGAAACGCCAGCTCGTGCAAGCACTCGTTCTACCGAACCTCCACTATTGTGATGTGATTCAACAAGGCATGAGTAGTGAAAACAAAAGACGGCTAGAGCTAACCATGAATGCCTGTGTGCGTTACACCTGCAACATTCGCCGATATGATCATGTTAGTGCTTCATACTCCGAGCTAGGGTGGCTGCGGCCGGACAAACTGCGTGACTACCACACTCTATGTCTACTTCACCGACTCCTCATCGCGCAAGCACCCCAGTACCTAGCTTCAGAGATTAAAATCCTGTCATGCCATCATAATCGAAACACGAGGTCACTCTTATCTGGTATCCTAACTGTGCCCACTCACAAAACAAAAACTTTTGCAAACTCCTTCTCAGTTGCCGCTGTCCGCCTCTGGAACAAACTGCCCCTTACCTTGAGGAAAATTCAATCTCCTGTTGCTTTTAAGAAGAAGTTGAAGCATTTCCTACTATCATCCGCATAAAATTCTCCACAAAATTAATGTGCAAGGCAAATCCTCTCATCTGTCAAATAGCAAAGCTAGTGTCTCCTATCTTGCTCCTGAGATGCCTTCCTCTTCATCTATCTCTATTAGACACGCAGTCTCCTTTTCCTTTATATTTTCCTTAATTATGTTTCATCATGTCTCTCTATTCTTCTCCTCGCTTCACCATGAGTCTCCCTCATACTCCCTGCTGCCAGCACTCCTATCTTAAATCTTTCACTTCAATAATGTATTTTTCGAGGTGTACCTTTCTAATTGTTTATCTCACTTTTTGTATTAGATGTAGTTTAACATGCCTACTGAAACATATGACTGTAAAATAAGTAGAATGCCTGGTTAGATGTAAGAGAGGGCCTGATGGCCCTAATCTTGCCAGGTTAAATAAATAAATAAATAAAAAAAAATGTTGTGGGGAAAGCAAACCGGTGACGGCGATTTATTGGCAGAACAGTTAGAAAGTGTACGAAGTCTACAACAGAGAATACCTCCGCCCAGTTTCTTCGTCCTGTCCAGAGTCTTCCTGTGAGGTGTAGGACCCGCGTGAGATGGGACTGACGGAGAACATGGGGAAGGTTCAAAAGAGGACAGTTTGTTTTGCATTATCGCGAAATAGGATGAGAGTGCCAGGATATGATCTGTGAACTGGAGTGACAATAATTTAAATTAAGTCTTTTTCTGTTTCGCCAGGATCGTCTCATGAAATTTCAGTCAACAACTTTTTCTATTATCATCAAGATAAAATAAGAGAAATTACACCTTGTACAGAAATTTAAGTGATCGTTTCTCCCGTGCCCTATCAGAGAGTGGAACGATAGGGAAATAGCTTGAAAGTGGTGCAGTGAATCCTCTGCCAGGGACTTATTGCGAATTTGCAGAGTACTATGTAGATGTATAAGTAAACTGCAATATGGATGTAAAATTATGAATAGTGTTCATCTTTGTGGCACCTGGGAGGCCTTCCCAGTTTCAATGGATTTCTGGATGGTATATGCTGAAATTATTTTTAGTGCAAAGACAAGGTTTGCTGAATATTTGGAGCACTCAGTATTTGAAGAAAGACCGACAGTATTAAAGGTTGCTTAACGTGCCGAACTAACTGACGTAGTTAGTTGTCCCTCGGCAAGCTGGTGCATAGTATTAATAGTGTGTTCACACTGCGGAACTCAGATAACAACAACAGCGCTGTGACCGCCGGGACGAAGCATGTCCCTTCTCCAGGGAGAGAACAGAGGCTGGCGAGCGAGCCCTCCACAGCGCAGAGAGAACGCTCTGGGGGCCATCACGCCGTAATGGCGACAGCGCAGCACACTCTGGCCTTAACGCGCCCTGAGCTCACATTTACGCTCCCTACTGCTGGGCACTGCAGTGTATCAGCTTTTGTGAGTTGGGCAGTGGTTACCAGTTTCTGACTTCTAAGCTATAGTAAATCAAGTTTTAATTTTCTTTCCTTAAAGCAGGTACACAGGTCCTGATAAAGATGAAAATTGTATCCGTACAACTGTCCGTTAAAACTGTAACAACATAAAATAACGAAAATGTAGTTACTTTGCATATACACTGTACTATAATACGAGAGGCGTTCAATATGAAATGAAACGTACTTTTTTCTCTGCCAGTTTCGGTTGAAAATTGCGCGATTTGTTGTGGGACATGGTGAAATATTCCCAGTTCAGCCCCTGTAGTTCCACGAGTTCCGACAGGTGGTGACGCTATAAGTAGCCTTTAAAATGGCACCTATACTGGAAGTGCGTTCCCAGCAAAGAGCTTCCATTGAGTTTATTTTGGTGGAAAACCAGAGAATCCTAAATATCCACAGGCGCTTGCAAAATGTCTACAGAGACCGGGCAGTAAGATGATGGGCGAGGTGGTCATCACCGCGACAAGGTTGCGCAGATCTGTCCTATCCCCAGCGTGCTGGCCGGCTGCGCATAGCTGTGACTCCTGTAATTTTTGAACTTGCGGACACTCTCATTTGAGGTGAGCAACGGATCACAACCAAACACCTCGCTCCGCAACTGGACTGGAAATGTGAGTAGGTTATTCTATTTGACGAGCTCCCCTAGTGATGCAACAATAAACAGGGAACTACAATGTACTACCCTCAGAAAATGGAAGAAATGATTTCAGTGTGGTTGTGAACACATAATCGTAAACGAACTTCTTCTTTTCGATAACAACACAAAGCCTCACACAAGTCTACACACCTGAGGGGAGCTCACAAAACTCCGGTTGATTATTACTCCTGATCCACTCTACAGTCCAGGTCTCTCATCTTCTAAGTTCCATTTGTTTGGAACAATGAAGGATGCAGTCCGCGGGATTAGGTGTGTGGATGATGGGAACGTTATTGACACAGCAAGACGTGGGCTCCGACTTCGACCACTGAAGTGGTACCCTGCAGGCAAATAGGCCTTCCCAGTAAGGTGGCGTAAGGTTGTCGAGCAGAAACTATGGTGAAAATGGAGTTTTTTTAACTAAAGGAATCGGGAATAATGCGGAGTCTTGGAGTTCAAAATACAATCAACCCGCTTTCAAAAAAAAGTATTGGAATGCTTACTGAATGCCCTCCGCCCTCCCGAACCTGATTAAATGCGTAGATGAATGCGGGATACAAGGAGAAATAAATTCGATGCATTAATAAGCTAACTCTGGCACTAAGATCGATTCCAATCTGCAGAGACATCGACTCGAAGTAAGCTAGGATGCCAGATGTGCCTACGTCATAAGATGTTGTTTCAGCTTTGTGCAATAGTTCGTCAGTCTTAGAGGCTGGAGGGTGATGGTGTGGCATCTGTCAGAAAACGGTGACGTTTTCTACAGACCAGATCAACATTTGAATATTCCCTGCATTGTGATACCTCAGGACAGCATGGGCGAGATACAGTCTTCCGCTATCTTCTTATAATGATACTAAGACTTGATAGGCCAGACAGAGTCACCAGCCTAAACACGTCATAAATGTCAGTGCAGCTATTCAAACACCTGTTGTACAATCCAAACGTGGACACTGTGCCAACATGCTAGATGCAATGCTTGTATGACTACGAAGAATACAATCTGGCAACATTTATTTTCCTCGAGGGCGCTAGTCATGTAGGGACATTTAGATTATGCATGACAGTGACTGTTACCTTCTAGAATACATCTATTCATAATTCGTGTGAATTCAGTGGTGTCCTGCCCACCAAGAGTAACAATATCACCGAATGATAAACTACAATCTCAGTACGCTACGTTAAACACTTTCTAGTAGATGGTACTAGTCAATCAATTAAGCAATTTCGCAAGCTACTTTACGTCTTGTCACCTCCACAGCCGTTGGGTACTACTTACATCGGCCAGGACCATTGGACATTGTCGAATGGCGATTTCAGGGCGTGTCCATTCGTAAGGGTATGAAAGATTCTACATGAAAAATTATCTCCAGTCAAGATGAGGATATAGCTTTACGCAGGAAATTGATATTTTCAGAGTCACTGTCATCATGGAGAGGTATATCCGATACTTCTCTGATTGTCGAATATTATACAGATACAGAACGAGGCTTTCGTTGCTTTAGACTACCTAGTTTCATGAGAAGCAGCAGAAATGAGAACAGCGAGAAACTTAACATTAAGATTGATGGTCGCGAAGTAGAAGAAGTTAAGGACTACTGCTACCTAAGCAGCAAAACAACCAATTAGGGTCAGAGCAAGGAGGACATCAGAAGCAGGCTAAGGCTATTCCTGGCCACGAGAAGTAGGTTACAAGTACTACTCAGAGATAAAGCGGGCCCATCAAAGCAGTCAGAAGACTGATGACAGAAAAAAAAAGTTTTCTACCTGTTTGATACAAGCCTTTACGTTTCTCATATCCTCTTTGTGTCGCCGGTCCGGCAGGTCCTAGAGTTCCAGAAGCCTCTTGATCGACTGTGAGGTACACCGTCGTTCTACACATTACCCTCTTTGTTTGAATGGGAGAACATCGATTGTGATTTATTGTTTGCATCAAGATGGTGAAACACCGGTTGATGAGACATTTTATCGTTCTCTAGACAAGAGAAACACAATTATAAATATTAAAGCTTCAGATGACTCTGTAATGTACTCATACAAGAATGATCAGGAAACTCATATGTGCTGACAGCGGTATTAGTGAAGAAATATGAATGGAACTACCAGTTTCGAGTCTAGTACATCCCACACTAAGGTTTCAGCTCTCTAAAGAGACAACTTCCAGTCTCTATGTGCTGAGATATAGCGTGCAGGCTATCGGTAGCATATCCCTATGTGATTAATATCGAGAACAGTGGCGTGAATGGCATGATATTCATCGTAAAATCCCATTTTCGACTGTAAGGTGGTGTAATCCATGATTTCATACGTTTTTGTCAGAGTAAGAGCAGTCTGTGTCTCTCTCTCTCTCTCTGTCTCTTAAAATCCGGCAGGTCTTTGTACTGCTTTAACATTTCAAAGAACGTAGTTCTTATTATAGGAAACAGTGATCTATAATTATTATAAATAAACTGGAAGGAGTCTTGATCGTTTTTTAGTGTGGTGACCGGTTTAGATCTTATAATGAACAAAAATCCTTATAAACATATAAAGGACGAAGTCGGATAATGATAAAACAGTAAATAACGCTGATATACCACATATGTCTGCAGGAGGCGGTGGCGCATGGGAACCCTCTTGCATTTGGCTGGTGGTGTGCTGCGACGTGAAGGACACCAGCTGCTAATTAAATACTTGAAGCCCAGCCCATTGCCTCCGGCATAACGTCATAGATAGCGAATCATGTAAGTTGCATTTCTGCCGCTTAAGAAAGTCATTATTACCGTCTATAGAACTTAAAAAACAAGCTAAAATCTTAGAGCTTATAAAATATAGCGTAAAAAGGAAATTAAGGAAATTACTGCGATCTAAATAGTGTGGCCCTGTATCATGTAATGTTATCGACCAAAGAAAATATAATAACAAAGACGCCACTCTAGTAAGCGGTGGCCGAGCGGTTTTAGGCGCTACAGTCTGGAACGGCGCCACCGCTACGGTCGCAGGTTCGAATCCTGCATCGGACATGGGTGTGTGTGATGTCCTTAGGTTAGTTAGGTTTAAGTAGTTGTAAGTTCCTGGAGGACTGATGACGTCAGAAGTTAAGTCCCATTGTGCTCAGATCCATTTGGTTAGAACTCTAGTAACCGTGGCTACCTACACGTCTTACTACGGCCAAAGAGGCTATCGGTGGGGAAAGCGTCCTGGTCGCTCTAAGATTGCCAGGGAGACCCATCGATGGTCGATCAGTACATGATATGGGTAAGTGGTAGGCCCGTAAGTTACTGTTACCATTAAAACTTTAATTAAAAGACATCTCGTCAAAATTAATGTTACATCTAGAATGCGATATCAGTAGCGGAATGTTACAGAAATTTATAAAGTTCGGTCGCTACTCTGCATAGAATGCTACGTGATTGCTATCATGAGCGTAAAATTAGTGATATTATGTCACTAAAGAACAGACAAAACCACTGTCTGGACGGTCACGTCATGGGAGGACGAAATAAAGTCTGCAGTAACTATATTGTTATATTGAAATAGTGAAACACAGATAAGTGACATATAGCGTATACAGTTTCTAACTCACAATTCAACTAGAACCGATATTTTGATCAGACAGAATGGGCATATTATAAGAGAGACGGAACAGTTAAAGTTCCTAGGCGTTCGGGTAGATAGTAAGCTGTTGTGGAAAGCCCATGTCCAGGATGTTGTTCAGAAACTAAATGCTGCTTTATTTACCATTATAACAGAGTCTGAAATAAGTGACACTTCAACACGAAACTAGTGTACTTCGCATATTTTCATACGCTTATGTCATATGGTATTATGTTTTGGGGTAATTCTTCTGATTCAAGAAGGGTATTTTTGGCTCAAAAACGTGCTGTTCGAGCTATATGTGGTGTAAGTTCGAGAACCTCTTGCGACCCCTATTCAATAGTCTGGGAATTCTGACATTGCCTTCACAGTATATATGTTCTTTAATGTCGTTTGTTGTTAGCAATATTAGCCTATTCCCAAGAGTTATCAGCTTTCACTCAGTTAATACTAGGAAGAAATCCAATCTACATGTGGAATGCACTCCCTTGACTCTTGCGCAGAAAGGAGTGCAGTATTCTGCTGGATCCATTTTCAATAAGCTACCACAAGAACTCAAAAATCTTAGCAGTAGCCCAAACTCTTAAGTCTAAACTGAAGAGTTTCCTCATGGCTTACTCCTTCTATTCTGCCGAGGAGCTCCTGGAAGAGCTAAAAAATTTGGCAAATTCCAGTGCCACATTGTTGATTTTCCTTATTTAAACTTACGACTTGTCACCTGAATATGTTTTTTTTTATATTTCATTTGATCTGTTTCTAATATCATGTTATAATTTCATGTATTGACTCGTTCCGTGACCATGGAGACTTCTCCTTAATTTGGTCCCACGGAACAATAAATAAATAAACATAAGGCAAGAAAACTTGTCTCGTGGTCCAGTACAAGCGACCCCACTTAACAGTGGACAGCGCCACCGACTGCTCGGACACTGAACAGTGGTCCCGTCCCACTTCGTAAACGAACGACTGTACGCAGAATTAGAAGCTTCTACTGGATGGTGAAATATATTCTGTGAATATTGTCACGAAGGTGGTTTTTTTTTTTTTTTTTTTTTTGTCCCGAGTAGGATGAGGCGTTGAGGTTACCAGGCACATGAATCTGAATTCATTCACAGTTTCCTAGTCTGTGGGACTGTGCCGCGAATAGCGTCGCCTTGAAACACGAGGCTTAATGGTGCAACGCCCTCCGGCACTGAGACTCGAAACACATCACCAGCTCATTGTACGGATCCGCAAGTGGACCTGGCGTCTGAAGCTGTGCGCCAGTTAACCCTGTCAGGATAATATGTTGTGGCGTTTCCAGAAGATTTTTACCCTCCCGGTGTTTGAGAGTGCAATGTGTTTGCTCAAATGCTACGAATAACGGACGGGATTTACCTTAGGGTGGTCAGCAGACAGGTATTTTGCTATTTTTCGCAAGGCCATTATGTGTCGGTTTGCAGGAAGCATTTACCTTATTGTTCAGGAATGTCTTTGAGGCCAGAATTCTTAAAAGGGCATAAGACAGTCTTGAGAGGAATTTTGCTTCCGAAAAGCACTTTGGTTACAGCAGATATTACCTCTCCATCTCTGCTCAGAAAGCGTTTACCATTAAAAGCAGAATGCTTTGGAGAAAGCCGTATTAGTGGGACTGCTTATGAAAGCCATGACAATTGGGAGTTTGAGAGCTGCATCCTAGGAATTGCTTTGTCTGTGAAAATGGCGACAGAGTCCGTTGCTTATGAACGGAAAGAACCACTGGCTGCATACCTCCACTTCCCCCCCCCCCCCCCCACCCTCGCCACTCCCCACACCCCTCCCCCTTAAACACACACACAAACACAGAGATATTGTGGAATTATGTCTTTGTTCTAGACTGACGACAGCTTCTGTTTGCTCTCACCAACCTATACCGGTTGGTCCATGGTAGTGACGGGACCAAATATCTCACGAAATAAGCATTAAACGAAAAACTACACAGAACGAAACTCGTCTAGCTTGAAGGGGGAAACCAGATGGCGCTATGGTTCTCCGCTAGATGGCGCTGCCATAGGTCAAACTGATAACAATTGCGTTTTTTTAAAAATAGGAACCCCCATTTTTTATTACATATTCGTGTAATACGTAAAGAAATATGAATGTTTTAGTTGGATCACTTTCTTCGCTTTGTGATAGATGGCGCTGTAATAGTCACAAACGTATAAGTACGTGGTATCACGTAACATTCCGCCAGTGCGGAAAAGGTCGATATCGTGTTGATGTATGGCTATTGTGATCAAAATACCCAACGGTCGTGTGCTATGTATGCTGTTCGGGATCCTGGACAACATCATCCAAGAGTCCGGACAGTTCGCCGGATAGTTACATTATTTAAGGAAACAGGAAGTGTTCAGCCACATGTGAAACGTCAACCACGACCTGCAACAAATGATGATGCCCACGTAGGTGTTTTAGCTGCTGTCGCGGCTAATCCGCACATCAGGAGCTAACAAACTGCGTGAGAATCGGGAATCTCAAGAACGTCGGCGTTGAGAATGCTACATCAACATCGATTGCACCCATAACATATTTCTATGCACCAGGAATTACATGGCGACGACTTTGAACTTTATCTACAGTTCTGACATGGGGCACAAGAGAAATTACGCGAAGATGACATATTGTTTTGCACACGTTCTATTTAGCGACGAAGCGTCATTCACCAACAGCGGTAACGTAAACCGGCACAATATGCACTATTGGGCAGCGGAAAATCCACGATGGCTGCGACAAGTGGAACCACAGCGACCTTGGCGTGTTAATGTATGGTACGGCATTATGGGAGGAAGGATAAATACCCCCCCCCCCCCATTTTATCGATGGCAATCTGAATGGTGCAATGTATGCTGATTTCCTACGTAATGTTCTACCAATGTTACTACAAGATGTTTCACTGCATGACAGAATAGATGTACTTCCAACATGATGGATGTCTGGCACATAGCTCGCGTGCGGTTGAAGCGACATTGAATAGCTTATTTCATGCAGGTAGATTAGTCGTCGAAGCACCATACCATGGCCCGCACGTTCACCGGATCTGAGGTCCCCGGATTTATTTCTGTGGGCACAGTTGAAGGATATTTGCTATCGTGATCCACCGACAAAACCTGACAACATGCGTCAGCGCATTGTCAATGCATGTGCGAACATTAAGGAAGGCGAACTACTCGCTGTTGAAAGGAATGTCGTTACACGTAGTGCCAATTGAGGGAGACGGACATCATTTTGAGCATTTATTGCATTAATGTGGTATTTACAGGCAATCAGGCTGTAAGAGCATGCGTACTCAGAAAGTTTGCAAAGGTATATGTATTACAATGGGACAACCGAAATAAAATGTTCAAACGTACCCACGTTCTGTATTTCAGTTTAAAAAATCTACCTGTTACTAACTGTTCGTCTAAAATTGTGAGCCGTATGTTTGTGACTATTACAACGCCATCTATCACAAAGCGAAAAGTGTGGTCCAACTAAAACATTCATATTTCTTTACATACTACAGGAATATATAATAAAAAATGGGGTTCCTATTTAAAACAACGCAGTTGATATCTGTTTGACCTATGGCAGCGCCATCGAGCGGGCCAATCATATGGCCATCTGGTTTCTCCTTTGAAGTTAGACAAGTTTCTTTCTTTGTAGTTTTTTCGTTTGACGCTTATTTCGTGAGATATTTGTCCCAGTCACGATCAAAGGACCACCCTGTATATCCATGACTCAGAGTATTTCTCACAGCAATTCTTTAAAAATATCTCATTCATTCAAAGATCCTCCTTGTAATGACAAATACCCTCTATGCAATTTAACAAGGCTAAGGTTTGGCAAATGTGATTACCGGACCCTCTGGGTAACAGACTGAATAGCAACAACGTTTGGTCACAAACGACGTATTTCATCTAACAGAAAAAAACAATTAACTGTGAATACAGTTAAGGATTTTAATGTAGAATAAAATAAATGGGACTTGACTAGTACTGATCTGGTTCACTACAAGTAAGAACCAAGGGGCCGAGTGTATTTCAGCCCTTCAAACTCTTAATATATCACACAGCTATATTTATGAAATCAACTCCCGTAGCCACGTCATACTACAACAACTTAAATGCAACGAATATGGAAATTAAGGCAGCATTTTCTGTAGCAATGCAGATGTATTACCCATCCCTTAAATGTTGATATCCCAGCAGCCGCAGGAAGGGTGTGTTTCAACACAACCATTACAAACGAGTCGTCAACCCCCCCCCCCCTCCGCACCCCTCACACACGCTTCGTAACTACACCATACTACAACCTACAGTGGCCACGTCAGCGCCACCACACGAAGATTTCTTTCTAAATGCTATCTTGCTGAAGGTGGAAACTAAAGAATTTGTCATCTCGCTGGAGTCAATTCACCAGAGATGAATTAGCTCAAACTTTGCGAAATATTACGTGCTGCAGTGTGTAATTGTAATGCCGAATTGTCAGGGAATTAAATTTCGGCAGTTTCCAGAAAATACAGGGTGATTCAAAAAGAATACCACAACTTTAAAAATGTGTATTTAATGAAAGAAACATAATATAACCTTCTGTTATACATCATTACAAAAAGTATTTAAAAAGGTTTTTTTCGCTGAAAAACAAGTTCAGAGATGTTCAATATGGCCCCCTCCAGACACTCGAGCAATATCAACCCGATACTCCAACTCGTTCCACACTCTCTGTAGCACAGCAGGCGTAACAGTTTGGATAGCTGCTGTTATTTCTCGTTTCAAATCATCAATGGTGGCTGGGAGAGGTGGCCGAAACACCATATCCTTAACATACCCCCATAAGAAAAAATCGCAGGGGGTAAGATCAGGGCTTCTTGGAGGCCAGTGATGAAGTGCTCTGTCACAGGCTGCCTGGAGGCCGTCGAGAACTTCTCCCTTTGCACAAACACCCATTCACTGTAAACTGTTTATACCAACGTTTAATACACCACCTATCAGGAGGTTTAACACCATACTTCGTTCGAAGTGCACGCTGAACAACTGTCGTCGATTCACTTCTGCCGTACTCAATAACACAAAAAGTTTTCTGTTGAGCGGTCGCCATCTTAGCATCAACTGACGCTGACGCCTAGTCAACAGCGCCTCAAGCGAACTAATGTACAACTAAATGAAACTTTATAGCTCCCTTAATTCGCCGACAGATAGTGCTTAGCTCTGCCTTTTGTTGTTGCAGAGTTTTAAATTCCTAAAGTTCTAGTATTCTTTTTGAATCACCCTGTATTATGAGTCTGTCCCTCTTTTATATTTTAACCCTCTTCATTAACATTTCTATCACAATATTTTACTTTCTCACAGCACCATATATGAATGCATTCCAACCAGTGATTGAGAGAATAGGCATCGTGAATCAAATTTGGCGTTTGGGAATTGGTTTGCTTACATGCAGGATCAGGGTTAAATGCAGGATGTCATCATGTCACACCACTCTTCTAAGCCACGCCCCGCTCTTACACTACAGCCTTCGCCCTCCCCTCTAACGCATCCCCTCCCCTTCGACCACTCTCCCTTCCACCCTGTTCTCCTCACTCAATCTCATCACTTTGTTTGCCAGTTCTTGTACGTAGTCTAATTAGACGGCTTCTAGGCCAATTGTGTCTCATATACTTATCCCAGATACACCTCAGTTTTATGCTACCTCATGAGCTTCTCAATCGCATTTCTAAATTCTAAATTTTGTCGAGATGATCTGTTATCATCATATTGTTTACAATGTCTATTGTCTTTCTATTTATGTGTCTTTTAATATCCGCCATTGTATCTGTTTTAGAAGCGTTGTAATACTGGTGGTATTTTTACTATACTATACTATACCCTCTCCTGTTACAGATTTAAATTACGAATAGTTCTCAATAGGACAGTTTGTCCTGTCATGTGGCGAGCCACTTGAAACAAATTTGCTTGGTTGCGTTAATGTTTTGAATCCCTTGACGAAACGTGTACTGCCTTGGCTAGTTGCGCTCTGCCTCTTCTGCCCTATATGAAGATATGAAATGTTAAAAAAACTGTCTTTCACCTAGTATCCTAAGTTTAATTTGCCAGCCGAACATATTTTTTGTTGTGGTACCACTGCAGAGGCTGTAATATACTACACACAACACATTAAATGAAACATAACTGATCACAGAAATGTCGTACTCCCTTGTAGTCTTCTGTCACAGGTGAACTGCTGAGGTCTTGAACTCTGTTTCTGTTTTCTCGGTTGAATGGGGGTGGCTGTGCATGTCAATCATTCCCTATATCACTTTTAGCTGTGGTACATAATGGGAAGATTTTTCCAAGCTTCTGCCAAGGGTATTCGTGTGCGATAGTCTGGATACTACCTACTACACGTTACGACCCTCTTTAACTGTCAGCGGTCTCTGTCAGTGAACAGACTAGGTCGACCTGTGCGCTTTTGTGGTGTACGTGTCCCATCACGTTTACACTTCACTATCAAATCGGAAACAGTGGACTTAGGGATGTTTAGGAGTTAGGAAATCTCACGTACATACGTATGATACGAGTTACACCCAATTACCTGACCACGCTCGAGGTTCGTGAGTTCCGCGGATCGCCCCATTCTGCTCTCTCACGATGTCTATTGAGGTCGCTAGTATGGAGTACCTGACAGTAGGTGGCAGCACAATGCACCTAATGTGAAAAACGTACGTTTTTGTGGGTGTCCTTATACTTTTGATCACATAGTGTACTTCCGTTCGGTAGTTCAGATAGCTTTGATCAACACGCGACGTCTCAGCGAACAGAGCATTTGTTATTGTCGACGCAGCTACAGAAATACATATTTCCTGCTCTGAAATATAGCATCTCAAGATTTTGAACCGCCTCAGACCCTATCGCCCAGATACCAACTTTACGTCACCTGTTCGTCTGCGTCGTTACTACTACTGATCAGTCTTCGTTTGCATCAAAGACTCATTTTTGCATTAAGATAGTCATGACTTTCCACATAAACTGTAGCATTGAAAATAGAATAATTGTAAATAATAGAATTCTTAGTCAGATTTAAGTCGTAATTTTATCTTATATAACGTACCTGATTTTTTATCCACTTAGAGAATTGCATTCTGGAAAATTATTTCCTTTTATTCTGAAAAAATGTCTTCATTTGTCATGAGGACCAGTACGGAAATATGTTGGTGTTTGTCCTCCGTATCTATATTAGTTATTAATCCAGGCGAAATTGGATTAAAAATGCCTTTAATTTGTCAAATAAAAATTTTGGTGACCTACTACATTGGTATACAGGGCTATTTTTTCCACTGTGAACAAACTCTAGAAATTGATCGATGAGAGAATACGGAACAAAAAAGGTCTAACGAACTTATGTCCGGAAATACGTGGTTTCCATGCTAGAGACCCTTTATTCAGTTATACATTGTTACAGAGAGTGCGGTCTAGTATGCGCTGTGCCATGCAACCACAGTTACAATACGCATGGTTCCCTCCTACAGTGTCATACTGTTCCTCATAGGTTTCACCCTAGCGCCCTGTTCTGTCACAGTAATTGGTGATGTTGTGTCCGGTTCACTTCTCTCGCTGGCTCACCTTACAGGGGATGTGATACATCGTTGTACACGGTGGTACCATATTCGAATCGAGAACTTGGTGACATGGTGTTTACTTACGGAATGGCAAACGGAAACGGGCGGTGGGCAACAACGATCTATCAGGAGACCTATCCTCGCCGACAAAAACGACGGCATTCAGTATTTACAACCGTGTTTATCTGAGACAGTTGTTTCATGAAAAACTAAATCATGGAGGACGTACCCGAAATGCTCGGACACGAGGCTTGGATGTAAAGGTGATTAACACTGTGGGAGGCGACGGCCGTGTCAGTACCAGGCAGTTGTTCCGCCAGTATAGGACAAGCCAGACGACCGAGTGGAACATTCTCCATGACCATTGTTACTATCCTTATCACTTAAAGCGTGTGCAGAGCTTACTAGCGTCAGAATTTCCTTGTCGGGAGAGTTTTATCACTGGTTTCTTCACCATACAACCACGATGAAATTGGTTCAAATGGTTCGGAGCTCTATGGGACGCACTATCTGAGGTCATGTAGAACTTATAACTACTTAAACCTACTTAAACCTGACTAATACATCCATGCCCGAGGCACGATTCGAACCTGCGACCGTATCGGTCACGCGGTTCCAGACTGAAGCGCATAGAACTGCTCGGCCACAGCGGCCTGCAACCACGGTTCCGCGATTTGTGTCAGCTATCCTATCTACAGATAAGGCCACCTTTATGCAGAGTGGTATCTCCCACTTTCAAGACAGTAAGCTATTGGATAGTGTGCCGAACCCCCATGGCATGGTTACAGCGAGTCATCAACATTAATGTAGGCAGAATGTGTGGGCTGGGGTAATACACCACCATATATTGGAACTAGTCTTTCTTCCACTTCGCCTAACAGGCCGGAAGTCTCCCATACTGGAAGAACTGCCATTGATGATTCGAAGGGTTATGTGGCTGCTACATGATGGTGCGCCAGCTCACTTCGCCGTTAACGTCCGAACGCATCGCAATCGTGTCTTCCCTGGTTGATTGATTGAACAAGTAGGTTTAGGCGCATGGCCTGTTCGTTCATCAGGCCTCAAGCAGAGCGATTTCTTGTTATGGTTCCATCTCGAAAGTATTGTGTATATAGAGCTCATGCCGGATGTGGCGACACTGGAACGACGTATTCATGCTGCCTTTGACACTGTTCGGATGCAGCCTGGCCGATGTGAATGCGTGAGACGGATCACGCCCAGGCGAGTACGTACATGCGTTGAGGCACATGGAAAACGTCTTCAACACATACTGTAACTCTGGCTGCTTGGTACAACGGTTATGAAACGTCCCCTTGGAAAAATTATACAAGACTGTGCTTAAACTGACACAATGTCTTTAGGGCAACGCAATCTGACTTTCAATAATCCCTACAAAAGAATGGCCCTGACTAACATTAACCTATACGTTTCACAAATCACTTACCTCACAAAAATCTTCGTTACTCAAGCTACTGCAATACAGCGAGCGCCACTACCGCCAGCTAAATAAAAGATTCAAACTACTGAAGGCACTAACTACTGATAGGCACAGTTAGCAAATCGAAGATTTTAATAGAAAGCAAACAATGTATTTACCTTAATAGTCATAATATATTTATCAGTTCATGATATCCATTCTTACAAATTTCAAAACTCCGCCATCTCTCTCCCCACGTCCACCACTGCTGGCGGCTTACCTCCAACTGCACAACGCTACGCGCTGTTAGCATCCAGCTGCCGCTGCCCAACACTACAATGGCGGACAACAATGCAAACCAGCCACAGACTGCACATGGCACAGCCAGTGATTCTCTTACAGAGCGCTATGTGGTAGCGGCGTTACCAATAAAAAAACCTGAACAGCCTACTTACACGGTTATTAGACCGCAGTCACTGTTACTGTATATAACTGAATAAAAGGTCTCTAGCATGGAAACCATGAGTTTCCGAACATAAATTCATTTGACATATTTTGTTCCGTACCCTCTCATCGATTAGTCCGTAGCGTCTGTACACGGAAGAAAAAAATCACCCTCTATAATGGAACTTTGTACAACCCACTCTGTAGGCAGTTATTCCCCCCGCACTCCGTCAGAGAATGAGACTGGGAAACTATTAGTATACAGCAGCTTCTCGTGAAGGTCGTGAATGCCCAACGGACGACGAGGTGTACCGGCCGCACTGGCATCCCCTGCCTTGAGGCGTCAGGTGGCTGCGGTATGGAGGGCACGTGGTCAGCACACCGCTTCTCCTCGCCGTTTTGCAGACTTTCCAGATCGTGAACCCGCTACTATTCGGCCAAGCAGCTCCTCAGATGACATCACGAGGCTGAGTGCAACCCGTAAACAGACTTCTCACCAAGGAAAAGTTCTTGGCCCCATTGAGATTACAACCTGGGTCCCGTACGTGGCGGCCATCCAGGCTGACCGATCAGCTACGGGCCTGGACAAAATGTTAATACACAATGCACGGAAAACCTATTCTGTGACTCGTGTTGTGTGATTATCAGCGGTTGTTTGAGTATGAGGGAGTATAGTGTCAGGTGGTTCATTACAGGGTAGCTGCATTACGTTTGATACCTCTTCTTCGTTTATTTTTCTACGTGTATTTCACTGAAATTATCTACATAGCAATGCACATCTCAACAATATGCTGCGTGAGAGACCAAAATGCTATGCTAAGATATTCCCGAAACGGCGAAAACCATTTTACGTTGTACGTGCTTTGGATGAGTGTTGCTGAATTATTGTGTGCTTTGTGTTGTTCATTTTGGTAAAATTGTTAGAGATATGTTTTAATAAAAAAAAAGGTAACCGTGGTAACATATCAATAATTCATAATATTTCTTTACCCCTGTGCAAAGAGCCATCAGAGTCTATTGGTTCCTTATACGAAAATACCGAGGAAAAGTACCCAAACAGTCTCTAAAATTTTATTGCTGAATTTCAGTCCTCGATTCTATCATTCAGGCGCGCAACTTCTAAGCTGAAAAATTTTTGAAGATTAAACGTTAAAGGATATAAGCAAAGTGCTGTAGGAGACACTCAGGAAGGTTATTTGGGTGAAGTGGCGCCGAGCTGGTAGCGGCCCGCCTAGCTGCGCCTGCGTTTTCTCGGCTCATTACGGCGGCACTTTCTGCAGCCAAGTAATTACCGAGTCGCCGCTATGGAACTAATTACGTAAACGCTCAGTGGGCAAGTCCCAAGTGCCGCCACGTAAGATGCTGCGTGCTCGCTCAGCAGCCCCGCGACGCGGTGCCATTCTGAAGCACTGACCGCAGTGCGAATAACGAGCCACAAACATAGCTGGGAGCAGCAATAAGTGGGACTACAAAATGAAGTGAGTGTAACGGTTTAGTAGAGGCTACATGAAAATCTTTGCTTCAATACTACAATGCCTAATGAAAGACATGTAAGAAAGTACTTGTGTTGTGTCCAGCCCACAGTAACTAATTTAAAAAAAAGACAATCTTAGTTACAGTTTCTGATTTAGTAAGTGGAATTTACAAAGAATGTACTTTTTAACAAAGGAGTGTACACATGGTCACTTCATTTTCTATGTGATTTCTGCACGTTACAAAACCAACAAATGCAATAAATTTAGAGCACACGACTTTCCAAATGAAACCACCAACATATATATGTATATACTTTGTTCTATCTTGGTGGAAATTGTTGTTTATAATAGCTTACGTGCATCCCTGTTTTCTTATTCGTCGTTAGAGTTGCTTCTCCGTTATCCCTACTTAATTTTGATACAATAGTTTAGCATGTGCTCAAACAATGATCGATTTGGACAAAAGATGTCAGAAAAAACCCATATTCAATTCTCTCGTGCAACCCCTTTAACGAAGGGTGACAACATGCACAGTATATAGTATTGCTCTAGCGTTACATATTATTAAACGATATTACAATTCTCACACATATGATTTTTCAGGTAATATAAATTCGTCGCTATGGATCTGTCTTGGTGGCTAAATGTAGCTAATTTTCAGCACTGAGCTCTTGGAGGACATGTATACGAACTTTTCAACTTGGACTTTCGCGTTTTATGGACTATGTGTTCAGAATATATATATATATATATATATATATATATATATATATACTAGCTACACAGATACGGAACAGTTTGAAATAATGTATGATGAGATAAAAGAAACTGTTCAAATAATTAAGGAAGACGAAAATGCAATTGTGGTGAGAGACTGGAATTCGATAGCTGGGAAAGTGAGAGGAGGAGAAATATGGGCTAGGTGAAATGAATGAAAGAAGTGGCAACCTGCTAAAATTTTGCAGAGCATCAGTTCATCTTTGCAAAAATTTGGTTTAAGAACCGTGAAATAGTGGTCCATACGTCGAAGAGACTTGGAGCTACGAGGAAATTTCAGAGTGGTTACGAAAGGGTAAGACACACAGTTCGAAACGAGATTTTGAAATGCAAAACTTTTCTCGCGGTTCTTTGAAGAAAAATTTCCACCATTTGACTGTATATAACTGTTCATTTCCAGAATGATTTTTCAGTCCACAAGGTAGATTGCACTGATATGAAACTTCCAAGTAAACTGAAACTATGTGGTGGACCGAGACCCGAAACTAGGACCTTTGTCTTCCGTGGACAAATGTGGATAGAGGTATCCACATTTTTTCTTTCATTTTGTTCATTATTGTTCGTTGCATTTGTTCGGGGTGGATGCTCCATGACACCCTTGGAAGTTCATTGAAGATCCATTTACTCGGGTTTCTTTTTATTATTACTGAGGGCAGTTAATTCTCTGACCGCACACCCTGAGCTACCGTAGCGGCGCCGAGTGACCTACCCCACCACGATTCACGAGTTTGGTTCAAATGGCTCTGAGCACTATGGGACTTAACATCTATGGTCATCAGTCCCCTGGAACTTAGAACTAGTTAAACGTAACTAACCTAAGGACATCACACAGCACCCAGTCATCACGAGGCAGAGAACCATTCACGAGCTATTCTCACAGCTGTACTTATGTCATTACCTCATCTCCTATCATGAAAATTTAACAGGTAGAAGATGAGGTACTGGAGGAAGTAATGGTTCGATGAAGGTGTGTGAGTCGTGCTCGGGTAACTCAACTTTAGCCCTTGAAAGGCAGAAGTCCCGGTTTCGAGTCCCCGTTACATCGTCTTCTCCTATTACTTGAACTGTTACTTCTTGTCTTAGAAATTCTCAAACTATTGTTTCCATAAATTCGGTCTCTAACATAGTATAAGTACACTGCTGGCCATGAAGGCAGCTTGCAACAAAAGCAGCGTTGAAATGAAGTGCATTGTATGCTTGGGTATGTTTATGATTGGCATGTCAGTGGAATTACAATCGGTATATAAGGGAAGATTACGCCGCTGGCTTGTCATTCAAAAATCCCATTTGAATTTTGGTTCGTTGTCAGAATAACACACCACGAAGAAATAATCCGATTCAAGCGGAAATCTTTAGATGTGGTGTCCGTATACAGACAACCAAATGACTATAATTTCCGAAGAATTGGATGATTTATCCAAAGGAAAGAGCTTCACAAAGAAAGCAAGACAAAACACGCGTTGGTCCACCTCTGTCTCCCATGCAGGTGGTTTTTGGGAGTCATAGACTGATAGAGTCGGTTGATGTCCTCCATAGGGATATCGTGTCAGTTTCTGCCCAGTTGACACGTTACATCGTCGAAACCCCGAGCTGATAGGAGGGCCCTGCTTATAATGCTCTATAAATTCTTAATTGGAGGAAAGATCCTGCTATCTTGCTGTCCAATGTAAGGTTTGGCAAGCCCATAGGTGAGCAAAGCAAACTCTCACCTTGTTCAGGTGGGAGTTGTGTTACTGAAATGTAAGCTCAAAAATGTTTGCCATAAAGGGCAACAAAACAGTGTGCAGACTATTGTCGGTGTACCGAATGTGATGTAGCGGTGATGTGGATGACAACCAAAGAGGTCGTACTACGAAAAGAAATGTCACCCCAGAACATGACTCCTGGTTGTCGGGCCCTACGGAGAGCGAGAATCAGGTTGGTACCCCAATGCTATCTGAGGTGTCTCCAGACACGTCTTTGCTGGTCATTGGGAATTATTTTGCGGCGGGACTCTTCACTGAAGTCAGTCTATCGCAGGCAATCATTCCAGGCCTAGTACATGTTTGGAGACGTCCTCAACAGTAATGGGATACCAGTCTGACTGCCACGCGCCATACAGCCTGACAGACAAGAGCGATCGTCTGGGGTGACTTTTCTTGCCATTGCAGGACCGCCATCCGAGGCACTCTCATACTACAGCGGTATAATAATCTATGCCCCAGCTTGTTGCTCTTCATGGCAAGCCATTCTGGGCTTACAATCCAGAAGGCTATGCACGGCCGAACGCAGCATAAATTTCTAGTGTTTGGTTTAATGTTTGACAAACTCTACGTTGGCCGCAAAGTCGGTGATGTTCCCGCTACTTGAGAACGTATAGGGCATAATGAGCAGGGCCCTTCAAACAGCTCGAGATATGTCAGAATGTGGATAGTATTTGGCACGGTGTTTTTGTGAGTGGTTACAGAATCGTAGGAGCGAAATTCAGCTTAGGCACGATTTTAAACTTCTTAAACTGGAAAATGCTATGCCTAAATCTAAGGTTGTTCCTGCACAGAGAACTGTTGATTATGACAGAGGGTTTAAATTAGCAACCTTTAAATTTTCGATGCGCATGATGTAGCAAAGGTTTTTGCTAGTGAAGGTGTCAGGTGTATTTTTGCTTGTGATGTAGGTATATTTCGATACACCGAAACCGTGGCCAACGATTTCTATAAATCATTATTTTGCAACTGTTTGGATGTTATCATTTACCGTGGAGGTTAATGGTTAAAGTTAATGGTCATCACCGTAGTCCTAATGATCAGTGAGGGTTCTAACTACAGCACCACTTGCAAAGTAGGTTAGATATCAGATTAATAATGTTGCACACGCAGCACATGTTCGCCTTGTCGGGCAACAATAAAGTTATTGACTGTGGATGGTATCGTCAGAATGGAAATAATGAAGTCACTATAAAAAGTTCATCAATTTGGCACTTATCTTGAACGGATTCCCACGTAGATTTCGTCGAAGTTGTTACGGCTCGTCTTGTTGATTCTGGGGTGACTCCACTTTGACTGCTAGAAGGACCAGATCTGTATTTTAGCAACATTTGAAGACCTAAGAAATGCGTTTCTCAGGAAATTCTTAATGATCAAACAATCCCAGATCAGAACAATGGTATGGTAGAAATAATTTTTGACTTGGTGTTCACGATCCGCATTTTTATTAAACTTTTTGTGAATTCACATATACTTCTTTATTGTCACATCATCAAGAAAACAGTTTCGTATCAATCTTCATATATTTAATTTCCACTTTAACCAAACACAAGACTTGACTGTTCTTTTACAAAGCGAAATAACAACTTAACCTCTGGAATGTGAAACAAAGACTGCTCTGTGCGCGTTCGCTCCAAAACGGTTACAAGTAAGTCAAAGATTATGACAGTCTCACAGAAATGAATACACACAAGACCCTGTAATATGTCGATACATCGGAGTACCTATAGATTAATAAAACCAAATGTGAATATTGTCACAAAAATGTCTGTTACTTCGAAGAAAAGTAGTACGATATTACTGGTATCGAGAACTGGGGTTGGAGTGCCGTAATGGTCACGTAAATAAAGAGCCATTACAGGATATAGGAAATACACTGCGAGATGGCAGCGTCAGCTTATCCCCCGTCTGAATACGTCTCTGCGTATCGCTGAGTGGCCGCAGGAAGCACTGTACCAGCACGGGCGGAGTTACAGCGCGGCGTTGTGCTGTACATCTGCCACGGCTGGGTCCTCCCCTGGGACTGATACAGTGGGCGCGGCGCGGGAACGCCGTTCGCTGTGGGTCGTAAACCGCGAGCCCGCGAGTCTGCAGGCTGCTGTGGCTGGCGCGCCGCCGCCCCGGCCTTAACGCCGCAGCCGCCTCCAGCCCGCAGCCTCCAGGCTTCCATCTCCGGCGGCAGCCGAGTGCGGACCCGCAGTGGGTGCGCGCCTCCAATGTCGTGTCGTTCGCTGACGACGAGTCTCTCTGTCGCAACTCCATTCCCTGGTTTACGGCTTACATCTGATTTTGCAGGCCTACGGCACAAGTCATTCGTCAGGCACGCTCCGGTTTGACAGTAAAAATTTATTACTGTATTGAGGTCGTTGGACATGTCTCGATTTTTTTATTATTGCATTATAACACCGACTGATTTGTTTGGCTTTCACCTTTACTTTTTAGCCATCACGCAAATACAAGAATGCAGATTCCACCTACATAAAACTGTCTCTAGGGATATGCTTACCCTTCGTCAAATTTTTACAACTAAAAATTTATGATGCATTTGCCTCTCTCTGCTCCAGTGATATTGCGTACATGAGTACCGCAAAGTAATAAATCTTTATTGAGATGGCCCTGGAGGAATTGAATGTGTCTGAACAATTCCGTCAAATAGCTCCCTGTGCACTGAGAATATTTGTAATATACTTTTAGAAGCAACAAGTTATGGTCCAAGCGTAGTCCTCGAGATAATGACACAACAATTAACCTCGCAATAGCAGGTGTTCGGGAGGGGGGAGGGGGAGGGAGAGAAGGGGGTCCTTTAGGCCCAACTTTGGAAAATATTGTGGTATAGTAAGTCTAGATTACAATAGTCTTAGTAGTAGATTACAATTCCTTAAAAACTTTGTTGTGGGTTAAAATCGACAAAAAAGCACTCCGTCTTCAGGCCACGAGTGACCTACAGGGACCATCCGACCGCCGTGTCATCCTCAGTGTAGGATTCGGATAGGAGGGCCGTGGGGTCAGCACACCGCTCTCCCGGTCGTTATGATGGTATTCTTGACCGAAACCGCTACTATTCGGTCGAGTAGTTCCTCAATTGGCATCAGGAGGCTGAGTGCACCCCGAAAAATGGCAACAGCGCATGCTGACCTGGATGGTCCCCATCCAAGTGCCGACAACTCCTGACAGCGCTTAACTTCGGTGATCTCACAGGAACCGGTGTATCCACTGCGGCAAGGCCGTTGCCCTAAAATCGACAACAAGTAATGGAAATTGCATTTTAAAATTTTTTGTGGTGTTCATAGTGTGGTTGCTGGTGCAAGTTATAGGAAGCATCTTGAAATTGCCAGAAGCATACTAAGTGAAATTTTGAGGTTCTGAACCATACTTAGACATCGTACCTCTTAAAAATATATTATCAATATTACTCTACAAGAATAAGTATATTAATTTTACTTTCTATTACACTTTTTTGAGTGGGTATAAAATTCTGCCCACCCCCTTACCACCCCCCGTGACCCCCCCCCTCCCTACTCAGCCGCTTAGTAACGCGCGTTATGGAATTTGCGTTGGTATTGCTAAAGCTAATACTTCACAAAAGTATAATATAGGGGCTGCAAGATAAATTCTATGTATACATTTATTTTTTAGAAATATTTGTGTGGAAATATTTTCAGAAATCTTTCAATTGTATGACTAAACACCTCAAGAAATGTCACTAACTACAGAAAAGTTGATGTTAACCACAATGGTTTCTTTCACAACTTGATTACTACCACATGTTATTTAGTAATTATCATATCATCACTTACAGGTCGGTTACCTTTCTTTCCTTTTTCAGCTGTGATTTTCGTTGAACTGACGTCCTGTTTTTCTTATCTTTTCCTCAGCTTTCCATCCCTGCATACAAACAGTATCCAAAATCATACGTAACCAGTTTTGTTGCAGTCTAGTTTTTGTCTGCTCGTACAATTACCGTCTGCTTCTAATTGTAGCTTTAACCTCAATAATCGTTAATGCCTGCTCCTTGTGATACTTTCCCATTAGATTTCATTCTTCACCCATTTGCTCTTAATTTCTTCGTCACTGATTTCATTTTCCCTTTCTCCAGACTTTTCCATGGTCTAACTGTTACCTACAGCAAAAAATACATCCTCTACGATTGCTGTCTCTCGACTTCCTTACACGTTTAGTATTTCAAATCTTTAGAGCCGTGTGCCCCAGATAATATACAAAACCATAAAATAGTTTTGGAGACACAAAAGATGAAGGACGTGCAAGGAAAATGATGCAACGTTTCATTCCAATATGTAAATTTAAGGTATCAACAACTCAGCAGTTAAAGTGGGACCCCTGTCTGATCATACGTTTCGTCTCTGATGATATCCATGACGACGTGAAGTAAATTCCTAACCTTTTTTTTCCTTTAGCACAGATGGCACCAACAGAAATATATTTCAAAGTGAATCCTTATCAGAGTATAAATAGCGACGCTTATAAGCGGAAGTTAAAAGTGCGTGCTGGACAGCGAAACAAATCCTGAGACTGTGGACATTCCAGATTCTCTATGACCTTTTACCTGTATTTACTATTGTCCATACTGGTGGACAGCTGCTGCAGAATTTGGGAGAAAATAGGTCCCAGCTTTCAGTCTGTTCATGAAGCTGCTCGAAAAAAAATCGAAATTTAACCATAATGCCTCGCATTTTAAATACACCCACGTCATCGCTCAAAAAGATCTAACTTTGCTTAAGGATGCTGACGTACCCCACTGTTCATCGCCTTGAACACGTCACTTTGATAAATAGAGTGTGTTTCGATGAGCCATACATGTTCGGCATTTTAGGCAGTTCCAGAAGAAGAAAAGAAGAAGGTGGCGTGATTAAGAGATCTAGAAGGACTGATAGCCACCACAAGTCTTGAAGTCACCGATTGGATCGGACTGTCTTGCAGGATGTGATGCTAGACCACCTTGTTACAAGCAAGAATCATGAAATTTTCGAAAGTTGCGGTATGCTGGAAAACGTTGCAATGTTTCATCCTGCAGGTATAAAGTGGTAAAAGACTGATACAAAATATATTTGAGTACATAAGATTTCATTTGCATTTTATGGAGTACCTCATTCGGTCAAAATGGAAACTATCACTTTTTGTGTCTGCCTGTCTATCATTTTCTGTTAAAAACCTATTTTCTCAGGAACGAGTAGACGTGCCAAATTGAAATTTACGTCACATACTAAGGCCTACGGTTCCTTGTCGGTGTATACAAAAAACAGAATCTTGTAAGTCAACGAAAATTGTAGCGAAATGCAGGAAGATCTGAAGCGGATAGGCACTTGGTGCAGGGAGTGGCAACTGGCCCTTAACATAGACAAATGTAACGTATCGTGAATACATAGAAAGAAGGATCCTTTATTGTATGATTATATGATAGTGGAACAAACACTGGTAGCAGTTACTTCTGTAAAATATCTGGGAGTATGCGTGCGGAGCGATTTGAAGTGAGATGATCATATAAATTTAATTGGTTGATATTCATTGGGAGAGTCCTCAGAAAATGTAGTCCATCAACAAAGAAAGTGGCTTACAAAACACTCGTTCGACCTATACTTGAGTATTGCTCATCAGTGTGGGATCCGTACCAGGTCGAGTTGACGGAAGAGATAGAGAAGATCCAAAGAAGAGCGGCGAGTTTCGTCACAGGGTTATTTGGTAAGCGTGGCAGCGTTACGGAGATGTTTAGCAAACTCAAGTGGCAGACTCTGCAAGAGAGGCGATGTGCATCGCGGTGTAGCTTGTTGTCCAGGTTTCGAGAGGGTGCGTTTCTGGATGAGGTATCGAATATATTGCTTCCCCCTACTTATACCTCCCCGAGGAGATCACGAATGTAAAATTAGAGAGATTCGAGAGCGCACGGAGGCTTTCCGGCAGTCGTTCTTCCCTCGAACCATTCGCGACTGGAACCGGAAGGGGAGGTAATGAAAGTGGCACCTAAAGTGATCTCCGCCATATACCGTTGGGTGGCTTGCGGAGTATAAATGTATATGGAGAATGAAAAAGGTGAGGCCATTTATGTCACACATTTTGATACTCATAAAATCATCGAAACGTATTGCATGCTTCCAATTGACCTTGAATCATGAAACATGGTGCACTGTACAACGAAAGGAAAAAATGGAAAATTGTTAATTTTTACTTATAACACACGAAAAAAAGTGTTTTCATCATTTGTTATTCATACTGTGTCTATGCGTCGATCTGTAAAGGGCCCTTTGTCTCAGAAACGGGCAGAATTTTTTTTCTCTCTTGTGCCAACCTCTTCATCTCACAGGAACACTTACAACCTACGTCCTCAGTTATTTGCTGTATGTATTCCAATCTCCGTCTTCCTTTACAGTTTTTACCCTCAACAGATCCCTCTAGTACCATTGAAACTATTCCCTGGTGCCTTAACAGACGTCCTGTCATCCAGTCCCTTCTTCTTATCAGTATTTTCCGTACAAGATCCTCATTCCTTATCTCATCCGTTCACCTAATTTTCAGCATTCGTATGTAGCACCACATTTCAAATGCTTCTATTCTATTCCGTTCCGGTTTTCCGACAGTCCACGTTTCACTACCATACAATGCTATGTCCCATATGCGGATTTTCAAAAATTACTTCCTCAAATTAAGCCTATGTTTGATAACAGTACACTTCTCTACGCCAGGAATGTCGTCTTTACAAATGCTATTCTGCCTTTGATGTTCTACTTGCTTCGTCCGTTATGGGTTAACTTGCTGCCATGGTAGTAGAAATCCTTAACCTCATCAATGTCGTGACATTCAATCCTGATATTACGTTTCTCGCCCTTCTCATTTCCGTTACTACTCGTTACTTTCGCCTCACTTCTATCTACTTTCAGTCCGTACTCTGTACCAATTAGGCCACTCATTCCATTGAGAAGATTCTGTAATTCTTTTTTTCCTTCACTAAAGATAGTAAAGTCATCAGCGAATGTTATCATTGCTGTCATTTCACCATGAATTTTAATACCACTCTTGAACCTTCATTGCCGTCAGTGCTTCTTCGAGGTACAGATTGAACAATAGACGCGAAAGACGACATCCTTCTCCTCTTTTGGTCATCAGTCTTCTGACTGGTCTGATGCGGATGCGGTCCGCCACGAATTCCTCTCTGGTGCTGACCTCTTCATCTCAGAATAGCACTTGCAACCTACGTCCTCAATTATTTGCTGGATGTACTCCAGTCTCTGTCTTCTACAGTTTTTGTTCACTACAGTTTCCTCAAGTACAGTCGAAGTCATTCCCAGATGTCCTATCATTCTGTCCCTTTTCCTTATCAGTGTTTTCCACACATTCCTTTCCTCTCAAATTCTGCACAGAACCTCCTCATTCCTTACCTTATTAGTCCACCTAATGTTCAATATTCGTCTGTAGCACCAGAAGAGGTTCCATTCTCCTCTGTTCCGGTTTTCCCACAGTCCATCTTTCACTACCGTACAAAGCTCTACTCCAGACGTCCATTCTCAGAAATTTCTTCCTCAAATTAAGGCTGATATTGGATATTAGTAGATTTCTCTTGGCCAGGAATTCCCTTATTGTCATTGGTAGTCTGTTTTTGATGTACTCCTTGCTCCGTCCGTCATTGGTTATTTTACTGCCTAGGTTGCAGAATTCCTTAACTTCAACTACCTCGTGACCATCAATCCTGGTGTTTAGTTTCTCGCTGTTCTCATTTCTACTACTTCTCATTACTTTCGTCTTCCTTTGATTCACTCTAAGTCCATTCTCTGTAGTCATCAGACTGTTCATTCCGTTCAGCAGATCATGTTATTCTCCTTCATTTTCACTCAGGATAGCAATGTCATCAGCGATTCGTATCATTGATATCTTTTCACTTTGATTTGTAATTCCACTCCTGAATATTTTTTGTATTTCCATCATTCCTTTCTCGATCTAGAAATAGAACAGTATGGGCAAAAGACTACAATCTTTTTCATACGAGCACATCGTTCTTTGTCGTCCACTCTTATTATTCTCTCTTAGCTGTTGTACATATTGTGTATGACCCGTCTCTCCCTATGCCTTACCCCTACGTTTCCCAGAATTTCGAACATCTTGCACCATTTTACATTGTAGAGCGCCTTTTTCAGGTCCACAAATCCTATGAACGTATCGTGGTTTTTCTTTGGTTTTGCTACAGTTATTAGCTTCAATGTCAGAGTTGCCTCTCTCGTACCTTTATCTTTCCTAAAGCCAAACTGATCGTCATCTAGCGCATCTTCAATTTTCTTTCCCATTCTTCTAAATATTATTCTTGTGAGCAACGTAGATGCATGAGCTGTTAAGTTGATTGTGCCACAAGTCTCGCACTTGTCAGCTCTTGCCGTCTTCGGAATTATGTGGATGATATATCGCCGGACTCACACATTCTACACACCAACGTGAAAAGTCGTTTTATTGTCACTTACCCCAGTGAATTTAGAAATTGTGAAGGAATATTATCTATCCCTACTGCTTTATTTGATCTTAAGTCCTCCAAAGCTCTGTTCCATTCTGATTCTAATGCTGGATCAGTTATCTCTCCTAAATCAACTCCTGTTCCTCCTTCTACACATCAGACAAATCTTCCTCCTCATAGAGGCTTTCAAGCGTATTCTTTGCTCCTAACCACTCTCTCTTCTGCACTTAGCAGTGGAATATCCGTTGCGCTGTTAATGTTACCACCCTTATAGTTCTCTGTTCCTGAGTTTCCCGGAACATTTTTGTTCTTCCACCTGTCATCAATCAATTGAAGTATATTTTCGTTTACCCATGTTTTCCTCGCAGTTACATTCTTTATACCTATGTTTTCCTTCCTAATTTTTTCTTATTGCTTTCCCTATAACCTTAGAGAACTTAAACCGTATCTCATCATTCCTTAGTACATACGTATCCCACTTTTTTGCGTATTGATTCTTCCTGACTATTGTCTTAAACTTCAACATACTCTTCATCACTACTATATTGTGACCTGAGTCTATGTCTTCTCCTGGGTACGCCTTACAATCCAGAATCTGATTTCGGAATCCCTGTCTGACCATTATGTAATCTAACTGAAATCTTTTCGTATCACCTGGCTTCCTCCAAGTCTCCTGTAACCCATTCTTCTAATCCTTCCCCTACAGCCTCATTCCAGTCTCCCGTGACAATTAGATTATCATATCCCTTGACATACTGTATTAGCCTTTGAGTATCCTCATACACTTTCTCTATCTCTTCATCGCCAGCTTGCGACGTCGTTATGTATGCCTGAACTATCGTTATAAGTGTTGGTTTGCTGTCTATTCTGATGAGAACAATCCTTTCACTGAACTGTTCACATTTACACACTCCCTGCCTATCTCCCTATCCTTAATTAATCCTACTCCCGTTATATCTTAGGTTACACCATTTTAATGTGAACACTTCGTTCTTGATCTACGACTCTTATTATTCCCTCGTAGCTCTTGTACATGTTGTATACTGCCCATCTGTCCATACATCTTACTCCTATTTTCCTTAGTATTTCAAACATATTTCACCATTTGACGTTGTCGAATGCTTTTCCCAGGTCGACAGATCCTATGAATGGGTCTTGTTTACTCTTTAGTCTTGCTTCCATTATCAGCGATAACGTCAGAGCTACCTGTGTGGTGCCTTACTTTTCCTAAAGCCAAACTGATCCTGTTCTAATACAATCTCAGCTTTTTTCCGTTATTCCATACACCATTCTTGTCAGCAGCTTGGAAGCAGATTGTGCTATAATTTTTGCTCATTTCAGCACTTGCAGTCTTCGCAATTGTGTCGATATTTTTCCGAAAATCTAATCGTATGTCGCCAAACTAATACATTCTACACAAAAACTTAAATACTCTCTTTTTGCCACTTCCCTCCATAATTTTTGATGTTCTGATGGAATGTTATGAAACCCTTCTGCCTTATTTGATCTGAAGACTTCCTAAGCTCTTTTATATTCTGTTTCTATTACTGGATCCCCTATATTTTCTATATCGACACTTGTTGCTTCTTCGATGACATCAGACAATTCTTTCCCCTCACAGACGCCTTCATATACTCCTTCCGCCTACCCTCTCTCTTGTCTGCCTTTAACAGTGGAATTCCCATTGTACTCTAAATATGTTACCATCCTTTATTTTAATTTCCTTGAAGGTTGTTTTGTCTTTTCTATATGCTGATTCCGCCCTCCCGACACTCATTCCTCTTTCGGTTTCTTTACATTTTTCATGTACTTATTTCGCATTTGCTTCCATGCACTTCCTATTTATTTCATATTTAAGTGGCTTGTATTTCTGTATTCCTGAACTGTCGTGAACGCTTTTGCACTTTCTTCTTTCATTCATATTTCAAATGAACTGCCTACTTAGCTGTTCCTTATGGCAATACCTATAAGCTCAGAGAACTTCAAGCGTATCTCATCAGTCCTTCTTACTTCCGTATTCCATTTCTTTCCGTATTCATTCGACCTGAATAGTTTCTTAAAATTCAGCCTACTCTTCATCACTAAGAGTTGTGACGCCTTACAATTTATTATTTGATTTCAAATCACATTATGACCAGGATGTAATCTAATTGAAAGCTTCCCATATCTCCCGGCCTTTTCCAAGTACACGGTACGTCCTCATCTTGTGATTATTGAACATAGTATTATTACAAGCTGAAATCTGTTGTAGCTCTCAATTAGCCTTTCTCATTTCTCATTCCTACTACCAACCCCTTTTCAAGCACAAATTTTTCTTCGACTTCTTCCCCTACGATCGTATCCCTACTCCCCATGTCTATTAGAGTTTCATGTCCCTTTACGTACTGAACCTACCCGTTCTATATCCTCATATACTTTCTCTATCTCTTCCTCTTCAGCTTGCGACGGCGTCCTGTGTACGTGAACTATCGTTGTCGGTGATGGTTAGCTGTCGATTCTGACGAGAACCACCTCATCAGTAAACTGTTCACAGTAACTCACTCTCTGCACTACCTTCGTATTCGTAACGAATCCTGCTCCCGTTACAAAATTTTGTTCTGCTGTTGATATTAGCCTATACTCATCTGTTCAGAAATGCTTGTCTTCTTTCCATTTAACTTCACTGACCTCTACTATATCTGTTAGCATTTCCCCCTTCAGATTTCCACCTTCTCTACCAGGTTCAAACTCCTGACCTTCCACGCCTCGACTCGTAGAACGTTATCACCTTCCCCTTGACAATCCCCTCCAGGAGATATGAATGGGGCCTACTCCGGACCCTTTTGCCAGTGGAGAGATCATCATGACGTCAACTACAGGCCTAATATCCTGTGGTACACATTATGTGTCTTTAGTGAAGTGTTTTTCTTTGCGTTTCGCATCCTCATGCCGTCCATTATGGCTGATTCTTCCGTGTTTAGGGGCAGCTTCTCGTCCTAAGGGCAAGAGAGTGCCCTGAAGATCTACCTACCCCACAGCCCTCTTTGACAAGGCCGTTGGCAGAATGATGGTGATATCTTCCGCCAAAAGTCTTTGGCTGCCATTGCTGACGATATTTATTCAAAACTTAATCGGTGGTGGTGTCTGAACCTGCGTTCGAAGAGGATTTCATTACGGCTAGACCATGGATGTAAGCAAGTTGAAATCCATGTCAGATACTAAGGCGAAATGTGTCTTGGCAGTGTAATGAATGCAAGCTTCTAAGTTAAGAGAATTCAGTTTAGTGATACGGCCATTTACGTTACATATTTTGATACAATCTCAGTCATAAAAACGTATAAAGTATTTTCTTTTGGCCTTGAATTATGAAATTTGCCAAGAAGCAACGTTTTTACAGAAGAAATAAAAAAGTGGTCCGACAATTGTTAATTTGTTATAGAATCTCACGAGGAAGTATTACTTTTGGCAGTCGTCATTTGACTTCAAACTTAAAATTTAAACGTTCTTGAAAATTTTTAAATTCCTTAGAGCAATACCTTTCGAGAATCAGTGTTGATAACAGGTAAAAATCATGGGGATTCTCGATATTCGGGATCGAAGAACTATCTATAAACGGAGTTAAGTTCTTCCAGAACCCCTGAGCGTGAGTCCTACTCTCACCTGGACAGTTTTTAGTATTAAGTTTTTATTTATCACTAAATGAGTGATTACGAATTCCACGTGCAGTGGTTTGTTCAGTTAACTTCATTCCATAGTTTCTTTTGTAATTAGAATCACAGCAGTGCATGAGATATTCTGGGAATTAGGTTTTTGTAAATGTTTGGTCAACTCGCTAGTGTTGTGTCAGAGGAACTGATAAAAAGTTCCTGTCCAGCAGCTCGCTGTCAGTGTGGTGTGGGACAGGAATGGAAGTAGGAGGCGAGAAGGGGCTTCAGTAACGCGTGGGGTGGCTGGCTAGGCCGGCCAACGACGGGGGAGCCACTTTTGTTTTTGTCCAGATGCGTCGACAGAAGCACTTTAGCAGCAGGGAATGGATAGTGCAGAGAGGCACTGCAAGGCAATAAAACTGAACCTTTAGACGCGGAGGTCAGACGAGTTGATGCCAGATAATGCTGTTGGCGAGAGAGGCACGAGATGGAGGAATGTGGACCTAGGGCTCACAGAGCTGATAGCATCTTAAACACGTTCTTAAAATCATATAGGCCCTCAGAGTTAGATGTAGAGGATTGCTACATTATGAGAAGTGGTAGTTTTATCTTCGGTATTGGCCACAGGAAACGCTTTTTCTGAGAATGTAGTAAAAGGTGACTCTCTGGATACCACAGTTTATACTGTTTTCAAGTAGTCTGCCTGCATGAGCAGAGATTTCGGTGATGGGATTGGCTCAAGTAGACGTAGGTATTGGTGAGGGTGCCTCATTTCGGAATGTTGTTGCTACAGCTTAATATGTATTCGAGAACGTAATTTTCCCCATGTCCTGGCTTTGCAGAAAGGAAGATGTGTTTGAAGAACTTTTCGGTATTGCTCTGTAAATTTCTTAACTTGCTTTTTTTTACTATTATGATAGTATTGTTTCAATACATCTCAAATGCATATACTCAAGTAAGAATCATATCATTTTTTGCTCCCTTTTAATTTTCGAACTGTGTAAAACTAGTTTTTTTCTAAGTTTTACTCTTTATTAACAAAAAGGTACAACGGTGCAAGTACGTTCACATCTTATAACTTCTGATAATGAATACAAACTTTAAGTGCAATTACTCCTCAAAGTTATTCGACGTCGCGCGTTAACATCTAATTTACTAAAGGATTTCAAACGAAAAACAATTTGGTCTTGTTCTGCAACTCATGAAATCCGATTATTAATTTGTAATCTGCCGGTGCTTGGCATACTTAAACTGCACTCTGAAAATTGTATTTAAGTAATGGGAATAGCAATGTGATTTCTTTCAGCTTTTCCCAGAGAAATGCTATTGAATCGCACCTTCCTGTTTATCCGTTGTCGCACAGGTAAGCCAAATGATTATTACAGCCAAAATTTAACATTATTTTGTTTACTTAGGAAACAATGACTCTCTTTCCTGATTACATTCAATGAAAGAATAACTAGTTTAAAATACATTCTGACATTATTTGGTTGAGTGTCGTGTAAATGTTCTGCACTGAAAACATAAATATTGTGACTGTGTAGAAAGTTTATATACCAACATAGATCAGATGCTTATTGTTCACAAGGATTGCACATGAGGTTCGTAACTATGCTCATAGGTAGTTTAAACACAGAAACTTCATATAAAACGGTATACATAGTGGTACTTTTCACCCACACGCCAAAGTTAAAACTCTCTCTTGAAAAGGTAAGACCACTGAAAAGTTACACCTGAGTACAAGAATGAAATATACCCGCCTAGTAGTTAGCGGAATTCCTTTGGGCGTGGAAATCCACCGCCGAAATGTGCAAGTCGAAAAATTGTTTATGTTGTCACGTTCCGCCTAATGCAGGGATGAGCCTACATCCTGGACACACTGATGGGTTCTTAAACATAACTGAAAACTGTTTTTTAGGGGGCTGCGTCTGGCATCTGCCTAGCAAATGAACATGGGAAGGCACACGCACAGTGCTCTGAGTCTTGATGGACAGTCACGGTTTTTGAGTAGCATCTGCTCTGTGTTCAGACTTCTGAGGAAGACGAACATGTGCGTAAACTAGCTGCCGTAGAGCCACTCCTAATTTTGCTGAACTTAGAAAGATTCGGTAAGATGTGGCTTGCCTCGATTAGAGCCAATGATTTGCTGTTTTGAGCTGAGTGGTATCGTGGACCTCATCTATCGCCATAGATGGACAGCGGAAACAGATACTTCTGTATTTGCATCCGCTAAAGATAGACGCGGCGAGAGCGAGACTTGCAGCAGCATCGTGCTTTCCTCCCATGCTGCGGGCCCGGATTCGATTCCCGACCGGGTTGGATGGAGATTTTCTCCGCTCCTGGACTGGGTGTTGTGTTGTCCTCATCATCAGTTTATCCATCACCGGCACGCAGGTCGCTCAATCTGGTGTCGACTGCCGAATTTCCCCGAATGGGGCATCCCGGCCAACAATGCCATACGATGATTTGTTTAGTTTTGGGGTCACTTATATTAATCTAGCTACGTTACTTTCTACGGTAATTTACTTGTTGTGACCATTGAACTACTTAATAATTTACTTTTTTATTAACCGATTGCATTTCTTTAAGCGTAGTGGATTCTTACCGCTGAGTTCATGTAGGCCCTGTATCACAGTATCCAAGGTATCAGGAATTAAGACTAACAAATGTGTTAGTTATAGCCCAGAGCAATTTATCTATATTCACTGACACATTTCTGACAATGTCCAGTTATGCCCTTTGTCTATTATATGTAACGCAGTTCCCCCCCCCCCCCCCCCCCCTATATTTCCATCAAGGATTCACTGAGCAATCTCTTGGGATGTTCTGAGCACAACTGCCTTATTTACTGACGGAACCATCAGACTGATCTGGTCTCATATTTGGAGTGACCTTTATTTCCCATCCGTACCATACCCGAAGTCCTTTTGTAGTTAAGATATAACCTACCTTCCCTCTGCAACACTGGATGACTTCTCTGCCTCCACGTCAATTCGCTGTCTCGTCTCCCTAGAAGACAGTTTGCATTATTATGAAACGTTATCATCACTTTGTATCATCTGCCGCTGAGACATGATTAATTAGACGTATAATGCGCAGAGAGGTTTCTTTGATTTTAGCACATTTAACATTTATAACAACTGTTTACGCATTTAAAGACCCATTTAAGAGGAGTACGTGTACGTCTGCAAACACATGTGGTATCGGGTCAATCTGGCACTCTCCAGTTCCCTATTTCAGTTGAGAACTTGTTATCTCAAGTCAGGAATAGAAAAAGAGAAGAGGAAAGCCGTTAATAGAAAAGGACTGTTGAACAAGCTCTTTGTGATTAATGCCAGAGGATAATGCTCATACGAAATGCTGAGAAAAAATTGTTTTCTGAATAATAAGAGAGGAAATAGAGTGAAGTCGGAGGAGGTATACGTAAGTGTAATGTTGAAAAATTTACGTAAATTTAAATAATGAATTATGACACTATGGAGTATTTTAGTTGATTACCCATTGCGCACATAACATGAGAAGAAACGTAGACAGTTATGTGTTGACAGGAACTGGAACGCCACACGTAAAAAAGAGAAGCTTAAAATACATAGAGAATGAAGAGATACATCGCGTCTCGGTTTTCTTCAAGCTATAGCAGACTATATGACGAATTTTCTGACATCCCATACACGCAATTTTTATCGATTACAGTCGCCGAATTAGACTTCCTTTTTTTTGTAATGCAACTACATACTTCATTCTGTGGCATATGAATGAAGCTTTCAACAGAACGTCAGTGACATAATACCTATCGAACTTCGTCAAATAGTACCACTGTAAACGACATCGCCGCAAACCACTGTTCCCGCCGTCAAGAGAAGAACCTCGACAAACGTCTCCCCTATTACAAGAAATTAATGCAAACACTTAGCTTAGGTACGGTTCCCTTGTCATACCGAGTGCTCTAAATGTTGATCTTGAGCGTTACTACACGCTGCAAAGTAATTCTGGAGAAACAGAGCTGCACATAGAATTTCATCTGCTGTTAACGACAGCATAGTTTCCCGTAATAAGGCGATAATTGCTACAATAGTCGTCGGTGTTGTCTAATAGACATATAGATTTAATTTTCGCCACAGATAAAAATATATGAGTGTTCAGCATGATGAGTCTGAACACCATTTTACGTTTCTTGATCGAACCACATGCTCTCCATATCTCTGTGATGAGGATCTGTGACTACTTCTGAGCAGTGGGAGGCTCACCCATATTGATGTTACCACAGTGTTGCCTTACATGTCTTCCAGTAATTGCCGCAACAGCATATCTTATGTACTCGAGGTATTTGAGGGTATTTAGATCACCATCAGTAAACCAGGTATCAATGTTTCGGATCTTGAAAAACATCCACCAGATGTTCACAGACAGAGAACGTAGTTTTTATCCACTTCACTGAGTCAGCGTGGCTTTGAGAAGATTGACTTGCCCATGGTCTCTAAAGGATGCTTCTTATTCAAAAACAACATTTTCCATAGATATGCTAAATTATGGTAGTTATCTTAGATAACATTCGGAGAACTGCATAAATTTTGCAAGTTATTGCCATACAGCTTTAGATGCTTTGGAATGTGCAAAAAGATGAAATGCGATGGAATATAATGTTTGCAGAACACTCGTTTGGTTGAACCATCTCGTGTTTACGAGATTAGTATTAGTGATATTTTTATTGTGTGTTACTGTTGCTAAAATGTTTCATTTCTTTCTCCAGTTGCTCTTCTTATTCCTTGGCGTATTTAGTTCTGTGCGCTTCCAGTATATATAACATTTTTATAACTATGGCAAAGTCAGATCTTGAGTATTTGGCGCGATCTGGATACTTTTCAATAATTAACCGCACTCTGTTCTAATAGTTTCGTGATATTCGCTATAAACGACATTTACTTTTTCAACTATCGCACATACTGTGAATGTCTCAATAGCTTTACGAGCAAGTTCTCATTGATACAACAGCGGAACACAGACTGCTGGGCCTCGGGTGCACAGCTAAACACAGGAACGATAGCTGAGTTAGGTGTTTCCTCACATTTGGTATTACAGGGCAGACGTTTGGTGGAACCTCTGCTCCTGGCGACGGAACAGTGGTTTGCGGCGCTGTTATCTCGATACTTTTCGATTAAGTCCCATATATGTTGCGTCACTGAAGTTCTGAAAGAAGCCGTTTCCTAATGCTAAAGATAAAGAGTGCTGTTGGATTAGAAAAAAACAGGATCTGCATCGTAATTCGGCGACTATAAACGATAAAAATTGCTTGCTAAAGCAGTTATCTGTAACTCGGCGACAAGCGCACCTCGAAATTTGTATACTTATTCTGGATCTAGATTTTATGGCCTGACCTAAATGCCGCACCCTATATGTGTAACCTGAACGGTATACATTGAGATCGTGATTGATACAGTCGTATGTTTTTCGGTTCGTCCTCCTGCGATAGATACTGGCGGCCGTATCGATTTCTGGGATCAATATGTCTATATGCATAAAATGAAGACTATTCTGTGGACGGAGATGCTAAGCCTGGATTGAAGTTTTAAGAGCACGCCGAGTGAGCCTTGCATGTCTGGTGGACTGGACGATGGAGGGCTGAGTAAGCCGTGTAACGAGAGCTTACACAAAAACGTGTAATCAGAATAATTGCTGGAGCCCACCCACGGTCATCCTGCAGACATCTATTTAAGGATCTAGGGATCCTCACAGTAACCTCACAGTATATATATTCCCTTATGAAATTTGTTGATAATAATCCAACCCAATTCAAAAGTAATAGCAGTGTGCATACCTATAACACCAGGAGAAAGGATGATCTTCACTATGCAGGGTTAAATCTGACTTTGGCACAGAAAGGGGTAAATTATGCTGCCACAAAAGTCTTTGGGCACCTACCAAACAGCATCAAAAGCCTGACAGATAGCCAACTAACATTTAAAAATAAATTAAAAGAATTTCTAGATGACAACTCCTTCTACTCATTGGCTGAATTTTTAGATATAAAGTAAGTAAAAAAAAAAAAAAAAAAAAACTTAATCATTAGTGTCATGCAATATTTTGTGTAATGTAATTTCTTGTACAGACATCTTTTATTAACCTGACACGTTCCACATCATTACGAAGTGTCGTATTCATGATCTATGGAACAAGTATTAATCTAATCTAATCTAATCTAATCTTGGCGCATGCGAAATGTGCACCAAGAGAAGGAAGTGCTGCGGCGTCGTCAGAGTGATGGCTGAGCAGCCCGGAAGTTGCTGTTTAATCCGCGTATAGCGCAGAGCGCATCACATCGCAGCTAGTGCCTCGCACACCCACTGATTTTGGTGAGCTTCAACACTCACTTTGGAATTTTAATGGGTCATTAGCCTTGGCTGGAACAGTTATTCGGTATGCCATAAGTGTTTTCGATCTGGGAGCTTGCAGCATCTACTTAAGGACTGCGGGGAGTCCCGTGAGCAGCGTTCGAACAGCTGAAGCTAGCGTGTCCCCTCTGCAGTCGCTTCTTGTGGGCTCCATGGAGGTGTCGCAGGGTTTGTGCTGTTAATTCTACGAAGGCCCCGTTCGTATGTGCCATTTTGCCTGGGAAAGCAGTGCGCGTACTGATAGATTCAGGTAGCAGCATATCATTGATTGGTATAACATAAAAAATTATGGAGTTCGCCAGACTTGCTTGGAACAAACGAAGCATGTAGATCTGTATCTGTTGAAGGTGATTGGTTGGTCAGGTAGGTTGTAAGCTTAGTATTGGCAAGTTTTCTTGGCGAGTTGATAACCTTGTAGTGTGGAAATGTTCTAACCGAATGATATTGGGATGTGATGTTTTAAAAGAAACCCAGTGCTGTCTGGATTATTTCAGCGGGGAGTTTTATTTTAAATTTCGGCCTGAGGAGAAGGTTCCGTTTCGTCCTCACCAGGATTCGTCCATGGAGGGGTAGCTTCAAACTAAAGAAAACCCATTCAATGATCTGTATTTGCCACCCGACCAGGCTCAGCAGTAAATTGATTTACTGAAGGAGTTTCCGCAGGTAGTTACTGATCGGTTGGAGGTAGCTAATAAAATACTATATACAATTTGATTAACGGATAATATAGCAGTGTGATGCCCACTTTACCAACTTTCGCTCCCAAAATGCGTAAATTGCTCAAGAGTGTCAACCAGTTGTAAAAGATGGAGTGACTAGTCCATCTGTGTCACCTTAAGCAGCAGTTGTTTTTCTCGTACTTAAAACTAATGTCTCTAAGAGGAGGTTCCAGTGATCTCCGTAGGTGGCGAACTATTCTCACTACATGAGAATCGGGGTACTTACAGATTAACAAGTCTTTGAGACTAGCAGTGGCATTAGTTTGGACTGTGTTTTGATGAGAGATTTAATATTTGTTCCGCGGATAAACGTGAGGCAGCAAATAGGCAATGATGAAATATTATTATGGAATTATCGCTTATACAATTTGATGATCGTTATTCGGACTAATTCAAAACATTGTGACTACCACCGTGATGCCACTTCCTGGTGTCAGAGAGCCGTTTGTCCCACTTGAATACTCCAGAGAGGTACGAAAGTTGCGGCTTTGGCGATCAGAAGAAGGCGGTATTTGACAACGTAGCTCAGATCTGTACAAATGAGAGGATATTAGTTGGCTGTGAAAAGCAAAGTCCTCTGCGCCGTCGATGATACTCTAGAGGTTTAAAAAACCACACAGCAAGAGCTTTGAAGATTCCTTCTGCGCCAAGACGCGTTTCCATCTCCAGACCACGTGGCCTAACCATGTTGAGACAGCCTAACAGAGTGGCACAGGCACCAGAAGGGTCAAGAAATGATTGACAGTTTGTGAGACGAACAGTCAACGATCATATTGCTTCCTGGTAGCGACAAAAAGATCGCCCAGAACTGCTATGGCAACTGTTAATTACAATCGCCTCACGACCGCCGTACCCTCTATGCCAATGACATAATCTGCCACATTTGCTCATTAGTATCTCTCTTGCTCGTCCTCAGTTAAGTGGTTTATTTATCCAGTTTTGTTTTCTAATTATGCATGTGTACAACCTCGGAAGGCCCAACGGTATCAGGTATGGAGCTGAATGCGAATGTGGTCAGCACGCCACTCTTCTTGCCGTTGTCGGTTTTCGTGACCGGAGTCGCTAATTCTCAATTACGTAGTTCGATAATTGGTATAACAAGGGCTGAGGGCGCCGCCCTGTGACCCATCCAAGTACTAGCCAAGCCAGACAGTGATATGGGTGATCTGACGGGAAACGCTGTTACCACTGTGACAAGGCCGTCGACGAGCTTTATCTGTCGGTAAAGTCATAACTTTATGGCTCCCAATTAATTTTTACTCCTACTTTAGTGCGTTTTTTGCCGAATTCAATCAATGATATTCTGTGTTAATATATTTGTGGGAGTTTTATGAAAATATGAAGGTGTCTTATAAGTAAACTCTCTGTACTTGACAAGGCCCTCAATAAAAGCGAGTGATCGGGGGACAATGAATCTTCGTTGAAACATTTGTAAGTTCTCTCGGGAGAGAAATAACGAATAACCTATTGAAAGAAACACATTTTAAATTCCACACGAGAGGGCAAAATTTGTTAGTTGCGTACCATGTTAATGTTGCGGGAAGCAAATGTGACGACCATTTACAGCTACGATAGCCTAGGAGGGCACTGGAGATACCATTTCACAAGTGTTCACAGCACTTTTCGAACGGCGAACCGTGAAAGTTCAGCTGTTGTGACACAGTTCATGCATTGCTTGAAGATCGCATATTGCGTCCTCCATTCTCAGTCATGGCAACACTAACTTTTTCTACAATATGAGACACAATTGGCCGTCGGCCTCTCCCAGGTGCAATCCACAAAACCCCATTTAATTCGAGTTTCCGAATAACGTTCTTCACTCCTGTGCGAAAAAATACCTCTACATATTCCTTTACACTCGAAGAGCAGCAGCACTACTGTTGTTGGTTTGATAAACAGCTTTACGAGTAAAGGCCTGCTCATCTTGTCGAAACCCATGTTGACCGTCAGCAAGTGTATAGCACACTGACGCTTGTGCCATAGCAGTATCGGCGCCGAAAGGGAAGTCGTGACACTAACACTACTAAGAACGTAAATTCTGCAGCGCATAGTCTGAACATCACTCCTATAAAGTTGGGTATCCATATTTTAAACAGCTGCCCTTCGACACTGCCTCGAGTAGTGTGTGGTCAATTTTCATTAGTTCACAATAGTGCCCTCCCCTTCCGTCCTTAATCTATCCATTGTGATGGTAAAGGCAACATTCACGCCTGTGATAGGAGGTGAGTTGGGTGCTGTAGGTACAGTCGGGGCTCGTTTACAACGGATTCCCTATCTCACAAGGAAGGTCTAGAAGTAGCGTCCGTCTTCAGCCTATCCCTACCAGCTGACACTGAGGAACTCACAAAGTACACTGACTTCTCGCATTACCCTTTGTTGTCAAAGTGGGTTCGTTAGGGCGCCCATCTCAATGACTGCGATAGTACCGCGATAAGTGAGTACACAGTGTTCTTAAAACAAGGGCGTTTCTTTTTCTGGTATTAATTGATTTCAGAAAGACTAAGAGCGGTAAGTAAATTCAAAATTATGTCATCTACTGTGACAGTTGTTTAACTAATTTTGGCCGCGGTGGTCTCGCGGTTCTAGGCGCGCAGTCCGGAACCGTGCGACTGCTACGGTCGCAGGTTCGAATCCTGCCTCGGGCATGGATGTGTGTGATGTCCTTAGGTTAGTTAGGTTTAAGTAGTTCTAAGTTCTAGGGGACTGATGACCACAGCAGTTGAGTCCCATAGCGCTCAGAGCCATTTGAACCATTTAACTAATTTTCTTATCTCAAAGTATATAATGAAGGAATGTCGTATGGATAATTACCTAATAGTCTGATGTTTCATTCGTTTTTGTAAGACATTTCCAAATTGCAATTTCATTCGCAGTATTAGGTAAATAAGTGATTACAGTTACAAGGCAATCAGTCTCTCTGATAAGTTTTTAAAAATATTTTTCTCAAGTTGTTGTCATAATTCTCCTAAAACTTCAAAAATTTATTTCATACGCTTGCTCCCATTATTACGAATTTACTTTGTTAAGAAGTATTTTTCGGGTAAGTAAATAGTTAGTGAGGTTGAAAGTGAAATGAATTTGCTCACTTACAGCAGGTGCTGTGCCTTACATAGAGGAGGAAGTAGTGGGACTCTTCCATCTACGCACAGGAGCTGTCCGAGGATCGCGTGCAGCTAGAGATTACGTAAAAACATTTTTAGGAAATCATAAGCCGGCAGCTGTGCCCGAGCGGTTATAGGTGCTTCAGTCCGGAACCGCGCCGCTGCTACGGTCGCAGGTTCAAATCCTGCCTCGGGCATGGATGTGTGTGATGTCCTTAGGTTAGTTAGGTTTAAGTAGTTCTAAGTTTAGGGGACTGATGACCTCAGATGTCCCATAGTGCTTAGAGTGATTTTTTTAAAATTTTAATATAATGCAAACAGTAGATTAAGATGTCCAACAACATATAAAAGTACCAGTACACCTGTTTGGCATTTATGTATGTTTTTTATGTAAAAGTCGGTGTTTTTCGTCATTTTTTAAAGGCGATTTGTATTAAAGCTGGGATCAAGAAAATTAGAGAGCAGATGTGTTTCTTAATAAAATAAACATCCTACATTTTCATTTGGACAACTTTTATTATTGTTACAGAATTTCATCCCAATATACAGCGAAACAAAGTATCACTTTTTCGAAGGCCTCCGATTGTCTCCCACTCCGGCGTATAAGTTTGAAAATACGCTCAAAGGTACCTGCAAACTACGTCTGCAGTGGTATAAGAGCGTCGCGCCCTCGATCGTCACCCTCGTTCTCGGCGACTCTTCAGTCAGCAAGGTGTCAGCACGTGCGAAGGAAAAGAAGTTCAGGTTTCCTATAAGGTACGTTAATGATGTCACACAGGCACCAAATTTAACCACAATTCTGCCCAACATAGTGGACGTGTAACACAATGAAACGGTCATTACACTCCCCCATACCGTCATTTCACTTCCTCTTTTAATACCTCTGTGACACAGGTTAGAAATCACGCAGCTTCCTTACGGTGACCGAGGAACACACTGCAGACAAATAGCCGCTCAGAATCTACACTAAAAGCCGTGAGGAGGTGTAATAAAGGAAACCACACCCTTCCTTGGGATGTTGATTCCCAGACATCTCGTGGTCGAAAACGACAGTTAGCAGTGGGATGAGAAACAGGAGGACGCCTTCGAGACGATTCAGTCCTAATCTAAGGATATCGGGGGACTGCTGCTCCACTGAACGTTACCTGACCCGTTGAGGTAATGCGACAGCAATTTTTGTTCTAGTATACAGGCTGGTAGCAACACCGATCGCTCTAAACCGTTCGACAAAATTTGAACCTGATCAGAAGAAGCAAAATGTGCTTTTGCTTCTCCAGCCCTGCTGGTTCGCGCCCTTGTGTGGCGTGAGCGAAGGGGTGCAACACTGACGTGTGCGTCAATATGTGGTCCCTCTAACATCAGTTCAGCAGTGCCATCGGTGCCGCCCACGCACTTTTGCTGAGCACGTTAAAAATAAACCCCTAAGAGGCTTCGGCATCCATTCAGATGCTCCAGTGCCCAATGGCAAGTGATTCCACGTACAGGGACTGGAAGGGGTTGTCTGCACTCAGGTGCTGAAGCAAATTTTACCATGTTCAACAATAGTCAGTGGGTGGCACTGAGGGCTTTCCCGATCTGGGGACAACGACGGCGTTGGGCAGAACTGTGGTGAAATTCGGTGCCAATGTGACGTCATTAACCCGCCTTACACCTTAAATGAACTTCTTAGCTGTGCCCTTTTTCTTCTCATGTACGGACACAGTGCCGCTTGAAGCATACCCGAGTCCTAGGTTGGCATTGCAGATTCCCACGAATTTGCACCATGATAGAGGAAAGTTTTAGGCTACCTTCAGCCAAGTTTATAACTTGTGCTTCGCACTAGGAGACAATTACAGGGCTTGGAAAACATGATTCTTTTTTTCGTAATGTATAAATTTCTCACCGAATTACAAAATGTTGTATAGATAATCTCGCCCTTAGAGGTAAATAGGAGTCGGCCTGTCTCAGCATTTTGTGGCGGAAGCTGCAGACTCGTAACCATAACGCTTGCTATAGCAGGTGAACACGACAGTCCCCTGTATCCCCTGTATACAGGAAAAATTTAAATATTGCGAGAAGGTGGTTCATGGTGTGGGTTCCTGTAGTCATGTCCTAGTTCATCAACCAAGGGCAACGTATGAGTGGCCAAGTAAGTGGTCCCGACAGTCGGGATGCCAGTTACTTTGGAATAAGGCTGGGCATCTCGGTCATAGTCTGAGTCGTGGTCACCTTTATGCTCATACGGCAAAGACTATCAAATCCACCGGTTAGTCCCTCAACCGTAGGGGTAAAACTCAATGGGACTCGGGGCAAGTAAGGCTAGCAACCTGCTTCCCCGATACTTTAAATACACTCCTGGAAATGGAAAAAAGAACACATTGACACCGGTGTGTCAGACCCACCATACTTGCTCCGGACACTGCGAGAGGGCTGTACAAGCAATGATCACACGCACGGCACAGCGGACACACCAGGAACCGCGGTGTTGGCCGTCTAATGGCGATAGCTGCGCAGCATTTGTGCACCGCCGCCGTCAGTGTCAGCCAGTTTGCCGTGGCATACGGAGCTCCATCGCAGTCTTTAACACTGGTAGCATGCCGCGACAGCGTGGACGTGAACCGTATGTGCAGTTGACGGACTTTGAGCGAGGGCGTATAGTGGGCATGTGGGAGGCCGGGTGGACGTACCGCCGAATTGCTCAACACGTTGGGCGTGAGGTCTCCACAGTACATCGGCGGAAGGTGCACGTGCCCGTCGACCTGGGACCGGACCGCAGCGACCACGGATATACGCCAAGACCGTAGGATCCTACGCAATGCCGTATGGGACCGCACCGCCACTTCCCAGCAAATTAGGGACACTGTTGCTCCTGGGGTATCGGCGAGGACCATTCGCAACCGTCTCCATGAAGCTGGGCTACGGTCCCGCACGCCGTTAGGCCGTCTTCCGCTCACGCCCCAACATCGTGCAGCCCGCCTCCAGTGGTGTCGCGACAGGCGTGAATGGAGGGACGAATGGAGACGTGTCGTCTTCAGCGATGAGAGTCGCTTCTGCCTTGGTGCCAATGATGATCGTATGCGTGTTTGGCGCCGTGCAGGTGAGCGCCATAATCGGGACTGCATACGACCGAGGCACACAGGGGAGCGATCTCCTACACTGGCCGTACACCTCTGGTGATCGTCGAGGGGTCACTGAATAGTGCACGGTACATCCAAACCGTCATCGAACCCATCGTTCTACCATTCCTAGACCGGCAAGGGAACTTGCTGTTCCAACAGGACAATGCACGTCCGCATGTATCCCGTGCCACCCAACGTGCTCTAGAAGGTGTAAGTCAACTAACTACCCTGGCCAGCAAGATCTCCGGATCTGTCCCCCATTGAGCATGTTTGAGACTGGATGAAGCGTCGTCTCACGCGGTCTGCACGTCCAGCACGAACGCTGGTCCAACTGAGGCGCCACGTGGAAATGGCATGGCAAGTCGTTCCACAGGACTACATCCAGCATCTCTAAGATCGTCTCCATGGGAAATAGCAGCCTGCATTGCTGCGAAAGGTGGATATACACTGTACTAATGCCGACATTGTGCATGCTCTGTTGCCTGTGTCTATGTGCCTGTGGTTCTGTCAGTGTGATCATGTGATGTATCTGACCCCAGGAATGTGTCAATAAAGTTTCCCCTTCCTGGGACAATGAATTCACGGTGTTCTTATTTCAATTTCCAGGAGTGTATGATGCTAGCAACAATCAGAGCAAAATGCCTCGCACCTTTGGAGGTGTCGGAGTCCCACCTCTAACTGACAAACCAGGGACTCCTAAGATACGACTTGGCAAACAGATGGTAATGAGATGGGGAGCTATTAATATCAATGGGGGCTACTCTGGGAAAAAGTTAGAGCTGTCAGAGGTTGTAAGTAAGATGGGGTTGGACGTTTTAGCTGTTAGTGACATTCGGGTAAGGGGTGAGAAAGAAGAGGAAGTGGGAGAATACAAGGCCTACCTGTCAGCAGTCAAAGCAGGAATAGCACAATGGGGTGTAGGGCTTTACATCAGGAAAGGAATGGAACCCAGCGTAGTCGCAGTAAGGTATGTAAACGAACGACTGATGTGGATAGATTTGACAATGTCTAGCAAGAAAATTAGGGTTGTGTCAATATATTCGCATTGTGATGGGCCAGATCAAGATAAGATGGATAGTTTTTATGAGGGACTCAGTGATGTAGTTGTTGAGTAAAGGACAAGGACAGTGTTCTGCTCATGAATGATTTTAATGCCAGGGTTAGAAATCGAACAGAAGGGTATGAATAGGTTATGGGTAAATTTGGAGAGGATATGGAGGCCAACAGGAACGGGAATCAATTCTTGGATTTGTGTGCCAGTGTGGGTTTAGTAATCACAAACTCCTTTTTTAAACATAAGAACATTCACCGGTATACTTGGGAAGGCAGGGGAACCAGATCTGTCATTGACTATGTAATAACAGATCAGGAATTCAGGAAGGCTGTGAAGGACACACATGTATTCAGGGGATTCTTTGATGACACTGATCATTATTTAATCTGCAGTGAAATTGGGATTGTGAGGCCGACAGTGCAGGAGGTCAGGTCTATATGTTGGAGGATAAGAGTGGAGAAACTTCAGGATTAGGAAATCAGGCACAAGTACATAACAGCGATCTCAGAAAGGTACCAGTTAGTTGACTGTAGTCAATTACAGTCATTGGAAAAGGAATGGACAAGGTACAGGGACACAGTACTAGAAATGGCTAAAGAATGTCTTGGAACAGTAGTGTGTAAAAGTAGGATGAAGCAAACAGATTGGTGGAATGACACAGTCAAGGAAGCCTGTAAAAGGAAAAAGAATGCGTATCAAAAATGGCTACATACTAGAACTCAGGTAGACAAAGAAAGTTATGTTGAAGAAAGAAACAAAGCCAAACAGATAATTGGAGCATCCAAGAAGAAATCTTGGGAAGACTTTGGAAATAGGTAGGAGACTATGGGTCAGGCAGCTGGAAAACCATTCTGGAGTGTAATTAGCAGTCTTCGAAAGGGAGGTACGAAGGAAATGACAAGTATTTTGGACAGGTCAGGAAAACAGCTGGTGAATCCTGTGGATGCCTTGGGCAGATGGAGGGAATATTTTGAAGAGTTGCTCAATGTAGGTGAAAATACGATCAGCAATGTTTCAGATTTCGAGGTAGAATGGGATAGGAATGATGATGGAAATAGGATCACATTAGAGCAAGTGGAGAAAATGGCCAGTAGATTGCAGTGCAATAAAGCAGCTGGGGTGGATGAAATTAAGTCGGAACTCATCAAATACAGTGGAACGTCAGGTCTTAAATGGCTACACAGGATAATTGAAATGGCCTGGGAGTAGGGACAGGTTCCATCAGACTAGACAAAAGCAGTAATCACACCAATCTTTAAACATGGAAACAGAAAATATTGTAACAACTACAGAGGTATTTCTTTAATCAGCGTTGTGGGTAAAATCTTCTCAGGTATCGTTGAAAGGAATGTGCAAGTATTAGTTGAGGACCAATTGGATGAAAATCAGTGTGGGTTTAGGCCTCTTAGAGGTTGTCAGGACCAGATCTTTAGCTTACGGCAAATAATGGAGAAGTGTTATGAGTGGAACAGGGAATTGTATCTATACTTTATAGATCTAGAAAAGGCATATGACCGGCTTCCTAGGAGGACGTTATTGTCTGTCCTAAGAGATTATGGAATAGGAGGCAAACTTTTGCAAGCAATTAAAGATCTTTACACCGATAGTCGGGTAGCAGTTAGAGTTGACGGTAAATTGAGTTCATGGTTCAGAGTAGTTTCAGGGGTAAGACAAGGCTGTTTTTCATATTATTTATGGATCATATGTTGAGAACAATAAAAAATGGCTCTGAGCACTATGGGACTTAACATCTATGTTCTTCAGTCCCCTAGAACTTAGAACTACTTAGACCTAACTAACCTAAGGACATCACACAACATCCAGCCATCACGAGACAGAGAAAATCCCTGACCCCGCAGGGAATCGAACCCGGGCACCCTGGCGTGGGAAGCGAGAACGCTACAGCACGACCACGAGATGCGGGCTTGAAAACAATAGACTGGCTGTGTGACATCAAGATATGTGAACACAAAATAAGCAGTCTTGCATATGCGGACGACTTAGTTGTGATGGCAGATTCGATTGAAAGTTTGCAAATTAATATTTCAGGGCTAGATCAGAAATGTAAGGACTATGGTATGAAGATTAGCATCTCCAAAACGAAAGTAATGTCAGTGGGAAAGAAATATAAATGGATTGAGTGCCAAATAGGAGGAAAAAAGTTAGAACAGGTGGACGGTTTCAAGTACTTAGGACGTATATTCCCACAGGATGGCAACATAGTGAAAGAACTGGAAGCGAGGTGTAGCAAAGCTAATGCAGTGAGCGCGCAGCTACGATCTGCTCTCTTCTGCAAGAAGGAAGTCAGTATCAACACTAAGTTATCTGTGCACCTTTCAATCTTTCGACCAACTTTGTTGTATGGGAGCGAAAGCTGGGTGGATTCAGGCTACCTTATCAACAAGGTTGAGGTTGCGGATATGAAAGTAGCTAGGATGATTGCAGGTACTAGTAGATGGGAACAATGGCAGGAGGGTGTCCACAATAAGGAAATCAAAGAAAAACTGGGAAAGAACTCTATAGATGTAGCAGTCAGGATGAACAGGCTTAGATGGTAGGGTCATGTTACACGCCTGGGAGAAGCAAGTTTACCCAAGAGACTCATGGGTTCAGCAGTACAGGGTAGGAGGAATCGGGGAAGACCAAGGAGAAGGTACCTGGATTCGGTTAAGAACGATTTTGAAGTAATATGTTTAACATCAGAAGAGGCACCAATGTTAGCACTGAATAGGGGATCATGGAGGAATTTTATAAGGGGGCTATGCTCCAGACTGAACGCTGAAAGGCATAATCAGTCTTCAATGACGATGATGATAAATGATGATGATGATTGCGAGAAGGAATATGTTTCTGCTCAGTCTTCGTTTTATGGTTCAAATGGCTCTGAGCACTATGGTACTTAACATCTATGGTCATCAGTCCTCTAGAACTTAGAACTACTTAAACCTAACTAACCTAAGGACAGCACACAACACCCAGCCATCACGAGGCAGAGAAAATCCCTGACCCCGCCGGGAATCGAACCCTGGAACCCGGGCTTCGTTTTATGGCTCTTAACTTTGGTGTTAAGTTTATGAAAGTATTTATGGACTAGACTGTGTTATTGCCTCAGCCGTTTAACTATTCGGGAGTTATGTATTGCCTCTATCCAAAATTCGCATTGTGGCGTCGCAACTAGTGCGAGCGCACAGTTTTCTATCAAATATTTACTGTGAAATGTAGACAGACTGTAAAGTAGCCATCAGATTAGCATATGTGCTGTAGCGGGCAGATTACCGGTGTCCGTTCGTCTGACGTCACGACCATATGGCATGTCTGTACCGTGAGAATGTAAGACCTGTGCGCTAACTAGCCGCGTGTATAACGTGGAACTTTCATCTTTAATAACTTCTAACTGAGGAACCTGAGGAAATTAAAAGTTAATATACTAGTTTCTGTTATGAATAAAAATAAGTCATCCAAATTTGAGCTTTGAAACCTGCATATTTTGGAAATTAGAAAAATCTTACAGAAAACGCAAATTTCTACAATTTTCGAGTCTAAATAAATACCATTATGTATAGATCACCTTCAGTGACCATCCAACTATGAAACAAAATCACCTTCCGTGCTTTTGTATTTATTTTGACAATTTTACTTTTAGAAATTCACCTATAACTTTGTTAAAACCATAAATGTTTTGAATTTTTGTGAACAGTTATTTTATATGAGTAGGTGAGAGTGAATGAGTGTGCCTGAGTGAATGAAAGAGGGACATTCGCCATTCTTTGCAAGTGTATAAAATCTAGGTTGGAACTCGCAAGTGTTCAGACGATGTAACCGTGGGAACAGAGTCGCCAGTGGTTCCCCATCTTAGTGAATGTCGGATGTCCAAGAGTGTATGGTATTGTACAAGCAGCCAGAACGTTCGCGAGTATTTAAATAATTTCTGGAAATAAAGTAAAGTCTAGTTTTCCTTTCGGTTTGTTAAATTATACAGTAAATTTTGTGTAACAAGAAATCATGACGTAAATGATTCAGAAGTCATGACTGGTGCGTGCTAGATTTTGGCGCGAGGCGCACCCAAAGAGTTAATTCTGATTGGCTGTGTGATGTGTGAGCCAATGAGATGCGAGGACGGTTAGCAGACTAGGAGAGTGAGTCGCGAGTGGATGAGGGGTCGCGAAGGAACTGTGATCGAGAAGAGACATGCTTGATGTGTCCTCGCGAATAATGTGTAAAATGAAGTCATAAAACGGCTTCATCGGTTCGGTACTGTGCGATTTGAGACTGGAAGAGTCCAGTAACGCGTAGTGTGAGTTTGAGCGAGATGTGACTTTTCGTTCCGCGAAAGACGCGAGTAACTTTAATAATTAAAAGCGTGGCGGTACTTCGTAAACTTTTACTAAGTGCTTATGGCGAGCATTAACGTTAAAAAACGAACTATTATTGAACATCGACTGCAAACGTGTATGTTAGAAAATCGTCTGTGTTGCAGTTAAGTAAATTCCGTAACTTTGAAAGCTAATTCTGGCGGGGTTTGAGTGTGGATAGAATTGTGAACTGAACTTTCTTCAAACGTAGATTAGCGGGCTGATGATCAGGCTTAAAGACAATAAAGAGCTTAAATAGAATTACCAACTTCGCGTTCTCGTTTGAGTAAACAATTACTACCATTCCAATAACTCAATTTATTTAGGAAGATTGCTCATAGATTGTATTTCAGCAAACATGTATCGCGGCCTCCGGTGAGCGGCTATTAAATTGCAGTTTCTTCAACACTGCTTTTCTGCAATTTTTCCAGTAGCTGCTATCAGGAGAGGCGAGTGCAGCAACTACCTAAGAAACGAGGTAGGTGGATTTTCTTTCAGGGAAAGGAAACTGCGCGATAAGAGCCTGACCCGTCGCAGCATGGCGAGTGGAGCATAGTAAAATTAGTTCATAATACATGGAAGTTTACTCAAACGGTGGTTGATTAATTTCACTGAAAAATGTCCTCAGTGCCTATTTCCCATGAGCTCAGATATCTTCAGTACCCTGCAGGTGATTTTACAGGTACGCAAAGGTTGCAAGGCTCAAATTGAGTCAGAACTCTCCGATGTATCTCCAGGGCCAGGGTTACGAAAATTGTGTCCTGATGGGTTCCACGGGAAATGAAGAGGCTGATATTGCAGACATGTAAGCATGTCAGGGAATTACCAAAGAAACATGCACAGTTTCCTTTTGAACAATTTCCTCTTTTTTGAATCAGAAAGTCATAAGCCATTTGGAGTCAGAATGAGTCGAAGTATCTGAAAATAAGCTGCGGCCTGTGAAGCCAACTGTCTGGTTGCGCCGATTGTTGGTAAACAGAGGAGATGTTTGTAAACAAAAGGAAGTGAGGCTACGAATGTAAACAGAGCTGAGGCGACGTTGGTAACTCAGGAGGTGGATGTATGTTAGAAAGTATGGGTAACGAGGTTTCGCAGATTAGTAGGAAACGCTTTAACAAATACTAACCTGAGTGTGTGAAGTATGAGTATGAGAGTTGTAAATTAAACCCGAATGTGACTAGAGAAAACCTGATGTTGACAAGAAATTGAAGTAACTCCAGATATGTGAGATGAGGAAAGTACCCATGACATCGATTCCATTTTTGACCAGAGACACACAAAGCTCCCCAAGTTTGTCGTAGAGATTAGTATAAGGATTGTAGTGTTGATAAATGAATAAGTAAATATGTATTTTTCAGTGTTTAATTTATGATACAGGACTACAGGAGATTGCCTGGAGACAGAATTGTAATATTGATAATTTTGTGTATATTTTATATTGTTGTGTATTGTACAGGAACTGGAGAGTCACCAGTGCTGGCGGAGATTTATTATGTATTTGTGAACTATTTGTAGGAATTGTTTTTCTTAGTATTTCTTATGTAACCATAACTTGTTTGATTATGAGATGAAGAAGTAATTAAAGAGTAAATGTGCCACTTCGGTACTGCATTAGGAAAGTCAATTCACTTTTCACTTAAAAAAAAAAAAAAAAAAAAAAAAAAAATTTGAAAATTGTACATACTGTAAAGTAAATTTTATCAAAAATATGAGACTTTAGAGTCAAGCAGATAGCGCCATTTATCGCTGCTGTAGGTTAAGACGTAGCAGTTAGAAAGGGAACTGAGGCCAGCTGATGTTTCAGGTGCGCCGAAGTAAACAGAGGTGGTAGCACGAGACTTGAAATGGACCTCCCAAGCAGGACCCGGTCGAACTACGAGTGCTATCAAAATCTTAAGTGTAAGTGGTAAAAAAGTGACGCTCACCATAGCGATAGTAGTGTTAGTGTGCGTGTGACGTACATCAAGATAGTATTTAGGTTTGTTTTCTCTTTCAGGAATTTGTAAATAGAATTTTGTAATCTGAAAAATTTTTTTTGAATGATGATAAAAGTGCATGTTTAGATATAAGATGTTTTGTAGGTCGTCAGCCCTAGGTATAAGTGGATGATTGATGTACAGGAACTATAAATGTTAAATAGCTGTTTGAGTAAATCTTTAATAGAAATTTTTTTAGAAAACTAAAAGTTTGTCATGAATGAAAAAATTTAGTTTCCTCAGGAGGTGTGTGGCGTCGCAACTAGTGCGAGCGCACAGTTTTCTATCAAATATTTACTGTGAAATGTAGACAGACTGTAAAGTAGCCATCAGATTAGCATATGTGCTGTAGCGGGCAGATTACCGGTGTCCGTTCGTCTGACGTCACGACCATATGGCATGTCTGTACCGTGAGAATGTAAGACCTGTGCGCTAACTAGCCGCGTGTATAACGTGGAACTTTCATCTTTAATAACTTCTAACTGAGGAACCTGAGGAAATTAAAAGTTAATATACTAGTTTCTGTTATGAATAAAAATAAGTCATCCAAATTTGAGCTTTGAAACCTGCATATTTTGGAAATTAGAAAAATCTTACAGAAAACGCAAATTTCTACAATTTTCGAGTCTAAATAAATACCATTATGTATAGATCACCTTCAGTGACCATCCAACTATGAAACAAAATCACCTTCCGTGCTTTTGTATTTATTTTGAGAATTTTACTTTTAGAAATTCACCTATAACTTTGTTAAAACCATAAATGTTTTGAATTTTTGTGAACAGTTATTTTATATGAGTAGGTGAGAGTGAATGAGTGTGCCTGAGTGAATGAAAGAGGGACATTCGCCATTCTTTGCAAGTGTATAAAATCTAGGTTGGAACTCGCAAGTGTTCAGACGATGTAACCGTGGGAACAGAGTCGCCAGTGGTTCCCCATCTTAGTGAATGTCGGATGTCCAAGAGTGTATGGTATTGTACAAGCAGCCAGAACGTTCGCGAGTATTTAAATAATTTCTGGAAATAAAGTAAAGTCTAGTTTTCCTTTCGGTTTGTTAAATTATACAGTAAATTTTGTGTAACAAGAAATCATGACGTAAATGATTCAGAAGTCATGACTGGTGCGTGCTAGATTTTGGCGCGAGGCGCACCCAAAGAGTTAATTCTGATTGGCTGTGTGATGTGTGAGCCAATGAGATGCGAGGACGGTTAGCAGACTAGGAGAGTGAGTCGCGAGTGGATGAGGGGTCGCGAAGGAACTGTGATCGAGAAGAGACATGCTTGATGTGTCCTCGCGAATAATGTGTAAAATGAAGTCATAAAACGGCTTCATCGGTTCGGTACTGTGCGATTTGAGACTGGAAGAGTCCAGTAACGCGTAGTGTGAGTTTGAGCGAGATGTGACTTTTCGTTCCGCGAAAGACGCGAGTAACTTTAATAATTAAAAGCGTGGCGGTACTTCGTAAACTTTTACTAAGTGCTTATGGCGAGCATTAACGTTAAAAAACGAACTATTATTGAACATCGACTGCAAACGTGTATGTTAGAAAATCGTCTGTGTTGCAGTTAAGTAAATTCCGTAACTTTGAAAGCTAATTCTGGCGGGGTTTGAGTGTGGATAGAATTGTGAACTGAACTTTCTTCAAACGTAGATTAGCGGGCTGATGATCAGGCTTAAAGACAATAAAGAGCTTAAATAGAATTACCAACTTCGCGTTCTCGTTTGAGTAAACAATTACTACCATTCCAATAACTCAATTTATTTAGGAAGATTGCTCATAGATTGTATTTCAGCAAACATGTATCGCGGCCTCCGGTGAGCGGCTATTAAATTGCAGTTTCTTCAACACTGCTTTTCTGCAATTTTTCCAGTAGCTGCTATCAGGAGAGGCGAGTGCAGCAACTACCTAAGAAACGAGGTAGGTGGATTTTCTTTCAGGGAAAGGAAACTGCGCGATAAGAGCCTGACCCGTCGCAGCATGGCGAGTGGAGCATAGTAAAATTAGTTCATAATACATGGAAGTTTACTCAAACGGTGGTTGATTAATTTCACTGAAAAATGTCCTCAGTGCCTATTTCCCATGAGCTCAGATATCTTCAGTACCCTGCAGGTGATTTTACAGGTACGCAAAGGTTGCAAGGCTCAAATTGAGTCAGAACTCTCCGATGTATCTCCAGGGCCAGGGTTACGAAAATTGTGTCCTGATGGGTTCCACGGGAAATGAAGAGGCTGATATTGCAGACATGTAAGCATGTCAGGGAATTACCAAAGAAACATGCACAGTTTCCTTTTGAACAATTTCCTCTTTTTTGAATCAGAAAGTCATAAGCCATTTGGAGTCAGAATGAGTCGAAGTATCTGAAAATAAGCTGCGGCCTGTGAAGCCAACTGTCTGGTTGCGCCGATTGTTGGTAAACAGAGGAGATGTTTGTAAACAAAAGGAAGTGAGGCTACGAATGTAAACAGAGCTGAGGCGACGTTGGTAACTCAGGAGGTGGATGTATGTTAGAAAGTATGGGTAACGAGGTTTCGCAGATTAGTAGGAAACGCTTTAACAAATACTAACCTGAGTGTGTGAAGTATGAGTATGAGAGTTGTAAATTAAACCCGAATGTGACTAGAGAAAACCTGATGTTGACAAGAAATTGAAGTAACTCCAGATATGTGAGATGAGGAAAGTACCCATGACATCGATTCCATTTTTGACCAGAGACACACAAAGCTCCCCAAGTTTGTCGTAGAGATTAGTATAAGGATTGTAGTGTTGATAAATGAATAAGTAAATATGTATTTTTCAGTGTTTAATTTATGATACAGGACTACAGGAGATTGCCTGGAGACAGAATTGTAATATTGATAATTTTGTGTATATTTTATATTGTTGTGTATTGTACAGGAACTGGAGAGTCACCAGTGCTGGCGGAGATTTATTATGTATTTGTGAACTATTTGTAGGAATTGTTTTTCTTAGTATTTCTTATGTAACCATAACTTGTTTGATTATGAGATGAAGAAGTAATTAAAGAGTAAATGTGCCACTTCGGTACTGCATTAGGAAAGTCAATTCACTTTTCACTTAAAAAAAAAAAAAAAAAAAAAAAAAAAAAATTTGAAAATTGTACATACTGTAAAGTAAATTTTATCAAAAATATGAGACTTTAGAGTCAAGCAGATAGCGCCATTTATCGCTGCTGTAGGTTAAGACGTAGCAGTTAGAAAGGGAACTGAGGCCAGCTGATGTTTCAGGTGCGCCGAAGTAAACAGAGGTGGTAGCACGAGACTTGAAATGGACCTCCCAAGCAGGACCCGGTCGAACTACGAGTGCTATCAAAATCTTAAGTGTAAGTGGTAAAAAAGTGACGCTCACCATAGCGATAGTAGTGTTAGTGTGCGTGTGACGTACATCAAGATAGTATTTAGGTTTGTTTTCTCTTTCAGGAATTTGTAAATAGAATTTTGTAATCTGAAAAATTTTTTTTGAATGATGATAAAAGTGCATGTTTAGATATAAGATGTTTTGTAGGTCGTCAGCCCTAGGTATAAGTGGATGATTGATGTACAGGAACTATAAATGTTAAATAGCTGTTTGAGTAAATCTTTAATAGAAATTTTTTTAGAAAACTAAAAGTTTGTCATGAATGAAAAAATTTAGTTTCCTCAGGAGGTGTGTGGCGTCGCAACTAGTGCGAGCGCACAGTTTTCTATCAAATATTTACTGTGAAATGTAGACAGACTGTAAAGTAGCCATCAGATTAGCATATGTGCTGTAGCGGGCAGATTACCGGTGTCCGTTCGTCTGACGTCACGACCATATGGCATGTCTGTACCGTGAGAATGTAAGACCTGTGCGCTAACTAGCCGCGTGTATAACGTGGAACTTTCATCTTTAATAACTTCTAACTGAGGAACCTGAGGAAATTAAAAGTTAATATACTAGTTTCTGTTATGAATAAAAATAAGTCATCCAAATTTGAGCTTTGAAACCTGCATATTTTGGAAATTAGAAAAATCTTACAGAAAACGCAAATTTCTACAATTTTCGAGTCTAAATAAATACCATTATGTATAGATCACCTTCAGTGACCATCCAACTATGAAACAAAATCACCTTCCGTGCTTTTGTATTTATTTTGAGAATTTTACTTTTAGAAATTCACCTATAACTTTGTTAAAACCATAAATGTTTTGAATTTTTGTGAACAGTTATTTTATATGAGTAGGTGAGAGTGAATGAGTGTGCCTGAGTGAATGAAAGAGGGACATTCGCCATTCTTTGCAAGTGTATAAAATCTAGGTTGGAACTCGCAAGTGTTCAGACGATGTAACCGTGGGAACAGAGTCGCCAGTGGTTCCCCATCTTAGTGAATGTCGGATGTCCAAGAGTGTATGGTATTGTACAAGCAGCCAGAACGTTCGCGAGTATTTAAATAATTTCTGGAAATAAAGTAAAGTCTAGTTTTCCTTTCGGTTTGTTAAATTATACAGTAAATTTTGTGTAACAAGAAATCATGACGTAAATGATTCAGAAGTCATGACTGGTGCGTGCTAGATTTTGGCGCGAGGCGCACCCAAAGAGTTAATTCTGATTGGCTGTGTGATGTGTGAGCCAATGAGATGCGAGGACGGTTAGCAGACTAGGAGAGTGAGTCGCGAGTGGATGAGGGGTCGCGAAGGAACTGTGATCGAGAAGAGACATGCTTGATGTGTCCTCGCGAATAATGTGTAAAATGAAGTCATAAAACGGCTTCATCGGTTCGGTACTGTGCGATTTGAGACTGGAAGAGTCCAGTAACGCGTAGTGTGAGTTTGAGCGAGATGTGACTTTTCGTTCCGCGAAAGACGCGAGTAACTTTAATAATTAAAAGCGTGGCGGTACTTCGTAAACTTTTACTAAGTGCTTATGGCGAGCATTAACGTTAAAAAACGAACTATTATTGAACATCGACTGCAAACGTGTATGTTAGAAAATCGTCTGTGTTGCAGTTAAGTAAATTCCGTAACTTTGAAAGCTAATTCTGGCGGGGTTTGAGTGTGGATAGAATTGTGAACTGAACTTTCTTCAAACGTAGATTAGCGGGCTGATGATCAGGCTTAAAGACAATAAAGAGCTTAAATAGAATTACCAACTTCGCGTTCTCGTTTGAGTAAACAATTACTACCATTCCAATAACTCAATTTATTTAGGAAGATTGCTCATAGATTGTATTTCAGCAAACATGTATCGCGGCCTCCGGTGAGCGGCTATTAAATTGCAGTTTCTTCAACACTGCTTTTCTGCAATTTTTCCAGTAGCTGCTATCAGGAGAGGCGAGTGCAGCAACTACCTAAGAAACGAGGTAGGTGGATTTTCTTTCAGGGAAAGGAAACTGCGCGATAAGAGCCTGACCCGTCGCAGCATGGCGAGTGGAGCATAGTAAAATTAGTTCATAATACATGGAAGTTTACTCAAACGGTGGTTGATTAATTTCACTGAAAAATGTCCTCAGTGCCTATTTCCCATGAGCTCAGATATCTTCAGTACCCTGCAGGTGATTTTACAGGTACGCAAAGGTTGCAAGGCTCAAATTGAGTCAGAACTCTCCGATGTATCTCCAGGGCCAGGGTTACGAAAATTGTGTCCTGATGGGTTCCACGGGAAATGAAGAGGCTGATATTGCAGACATGTAAGCATGTCAGGGAATTACCAAAGAAACATGCACAGTTTCCTTTTGAACAATTTCCTCTTTTTTGAATCAGAAAGTCATAAGCCATTTGGAGTCAGAATGAGTCGAAGTATCTGAAAATAAGCTGCGGCCTGTGAAGCCAACTGTCTGGTTGCGCCGATTGTTGGTAAACAGAGGAGATGTTTGTAAACAAAAGGAAGTGAGGCTACGAATGTAAACAGAGCTGAGGCGACGTTGGTAACTCAGGAGGTGGATGTATGTTAGAAAGTATGGGTAACGAGGTTTCGCAGATTAGTAGGAAACGCTTTAACAAATACTAACCTGAGTGTGTGAAGTATGAGTATGAGAGTTGTAAATTAAACCCGAATGTGACTAGAGAAAACCTGATGTTGACAAGAAATTGAAGTAACTCCAGATATGTGAGATGAGGAAAGTACCCATGACATCGATTCCATTTTTGACCAGAGACACACAAAGCTCCCCAAGTTTGTCGTAGAGATTAGTATAAGGATTGTAGTGTTGATAAATGAATAAGTAAATATGTATTTTTCAGTGTTTAATTTATGATACAGGACTACAGGAGATTGCCTGGAGACAGAATTGTAATATTGATAATTTTGTGTATATTTTATATTGTTGTGTATTGTACAGGAACTGGAGAGTCACCAGTGCTGGCGGAGATTTATTATGTATTTGTGAACTATTTGTAGGAATTGTTTTTCTTAGTATTTCTTATGTAACCATAACTTGTTTGATTATGAGATGAAGAAGTAATTAAAGAGTAAATGTGCCACTTCGGTACTGCATTAGGAAAGTCAATTCACTTTTCACTTAAAAAAAAAAAAAAAAAAAAAAAAAAAAAAAATTTGAAAATTGTACATACTGTAAAGTAAATTTTATCAAAAATATGAGACTTTAGAGTCAAGCAGATAGCGCCATTTATCGCTGCTGTAGGTTAAGACGTAGCAGTTAGAAAGGGAACTGAGGCCAGCTGATGTTTCAGGTGCGCCGAAGTAAACAGAGGTGGTAGCACGAGACTTGAAATGGACCTCCCAAGCAGGACCCGGTCGAACTACGAGTGCTATCAAAATCTTAAGTGTAAGTGGTAAAAAAGTGACGCTCACCATAGCGATAGTAGTGTTAGTGTGCGTGTGACGTACATCAAGATAGTATTTAGGTTTGTTTTCTCTTTCAGGAATTTGTAAATAGAATTTTGTAATCTGAAAAATTTTTTTTGAATGATGATAAAAGTGCATGTTTAGATATAAGATGTTTTGTAGGTCGTCAGCCCTAGGTATAAGTGGATGATTGATGTACAGGAACTATAAATGTTAAATAGCTGTTTGAGTAAATCTTTAATAGAAATTTTTTTAGAAAACTAAAAGTTTGTCATGAATGAAAAAATTTAGTTTCCTCAGGAGGTGTGTGGCGTCGCAACTAGTGCGAGCGCACAGTTTTCTATCAAATATTTACTGTGAAATGTAGACAGACTGTAAAGTAGCCATCAGATTAGCATATGTGCTGTAGCGGGCAGATTACCGGTGTCCGTTCGTCTGACGTCACGACCATATGGCATGTCTGTACCGTGAGAATGTAAGACCTGTGCGCTAACTAGCCGCGTGTATAACGTGGAACTTTCATCTTTAATAACTTCTAACTGAGGAACCTGAGGAAATTAAAAGTTAATATACTAGTTTCTGTTATGAATAAAAATAAGTCATCCAAATTTGAGCTTTGAAACCTGCATATTTTGGAAATTAGAAAAATCTTACAGAAAACGCAAATTTCTACAATTTTCGAGTCTAAATAAATACCATTATGTATAGATCACCTTCAGTGACCATCCAACTATGAAACAAAATCACCTTCCGTGCTTTTGTATTTATTTTGAGAATTTTACTTTTAGAAATTCACCTATAACTTTGTTAAAACCATAAATGTTTTGAATTTTTGTGAACAGTTATTTTATATGAGTAGGTGAGAGTGAATGAGTGTGCCTGAGTGAATGAAAGAGGGACATTCGCCATTCTTTGCAAGTGTATAAAATCTAGGTTGGAACTCGCAAGTGTTCAGACGATGTAACCGTGGGAACAGAGTCGCCAGTGGTTCCCCATCTTAGTGAATGTCGGATGTCCAAGAGTGTATGGTATTGTACAAGCAGCCAGAACGTTCGCGAGTATTTAAATAATTTCTGGAAATAAAGTAAAGTCTAGTTTTCCTTTCGGTTTGTTAAATTATACAGTAAATTTTGTGTAACAAGAAATCATGACGTAAATGATTCAGAAGTCATGACTGGTGCGTGCTAGATTTTGGCGCGAGGCGCACCCAAAGAGTTAATTCTGATTGGCTGTGTGATGTGTGAGCCAATGAGATGCGAGGACGGTTAGCAGACTAGGAGAGTGAGTCGCGAGTGGATGAGGGGTCGCGAAGGAACTGTGATCGAGAAGAGACATGCTTGATGTGTCCTCGCGAATAATGTGTAAAATGAAGTCATAAAACGGCTTCATCGGTTCGGTACTGTGCGATTTGAGACTGGAAGAGTCCAGTAACGCGTAGTGTGAGTTTGAGCGAGATGTGACTTTTCGTTCCGCGAAAGACGCGAGTAACTTTAATAATTAAAAGCGTGGCGGTACTTCGTAAACTTTTACTAAGTGCTTATGGCGAGCATTAACGTTAAAAAACGAACTATTATTGAACATCGACTGCAAACGTGTATGTTAGAAAATCGTCTGTGTTGCAGTTAAGTAAATTCCGTAACTTTGAAAGCTAATTCTGGCGGGGTTTGAGTGTGGATAGAATTGTGAACTGAACTTTCTTCAAACGTAGATTAGCGGGCTGATGATCAGGCTTAAAGACAATAAAGAGCTTAAATAGAATTACCAACTTCGCGTTCTCGTTTGAGTAAACAATTACTACCATTCCAATAACTCAATTTATTTAGGAAGATTGCTCATAGATTGTATTTCAGCAAACATGTATCGCGGCCTCCGGTGAGCGGCTATTAAATTGCAGTTTCTTCAACACTGCTTTTCTGCAATTTTTCCAGTAGCTGCTATCAGGAGAGGCGAGTGCAGCAACTACCTAAGAAACGAGGTAGGTGGATTTTCTTTCAGGGAAAGGAAACTGCGCGATAAGAGCCTGACCCGTCGCAGCATGGCGAGTGGAGCATAGTAAAATTAGTTCATAATACATGGAAGTTTACTCAAACGGTGGTTGATTAATTTCACTGAAAAATGTCCTCAGTGCCTATTTCCCATGAGCTCAGATATCTTCAGTACCCTGCAGGTGATTTTACAGGTACGCAAAGGTTGCAAGGCTCAAATTGAGTCAGAACTCTCCGATGTATCTCCAGGGCCAGGGTTACGAAAATTGTGTCCTGATGGGTTCCACGGGAAATGAAGAGGCTGATATTGCAGACATGTAAGCATGTCAGGGAATTACCAAAGAAACATGCACAGTTTCCTTTTGAACAATTTCCTCTTTTTTGAATCAGAAAGTCATAAGCCATTTGGAGTCAGAATGAGTCGAAGTATCTGAAAATAAGCTGCGGCCTGTGAAGCCAACTGTCTGGTTGCGCCGATCCCCTTCCGCTCACATTGACAAGGTAGGGTAAAGTAGCATTGATCCAACTACGTATATTACATAAGTTTTTCACCCATGGTTTCCGACTTCAGCTAGAGGACCAACCAGTTTGTTGAGCTTGTGAAGTGGGAATTTCGTTACATCACATTTAAACATAGTGTGTTCTGTATTCGTGTGTTTCACATCCTGACGAGAGTACAGACTGCAGTCTATGTACCATACGATGAGACGCGTCTGATTGGTGTTTTAAGATTTGCGAATTGTTCAGACTCTAACAGAAAACTGTTAAGTTGGCCTTATGGTGTGCTGCAGACCAAAGGGCGCGTCCTGTTTTTCTTAACGATTAGTTAGCTACATGCAGCTTTTTTCGTCAGATTTTGAAGAGTTATGCACTACTCTTTTATCCGTGTTTTAAGAAAGTGACAAGTTTTAATAATGTGTTAGATTAGGTGTTTGCATTGATGATTCACAACAGCAACTATTCTGTCCAATTATTCAACAAATTTAACACTTTTACTCACATTAACCTCCTTCATTCTTCCAGGCAAAAGTACGGGCTCTAAAGACCTGGATGTCTAAGACCTTCATGTCCTGTGCCGAAATAGCTACACCATCATCATAATCATCATCATCAGCATTTTCTCCCCTCCACCCCCGAACCCCTCACCACCAGCATGAATCAGTACCTCTTCGTTACTTGAGTAAATCCCCGAAACTGTCAGCTAAATAAAATAATTTTGGATAATATATTGAATGGTGTTTGATTTAAAATCCTGTAGCGAACAGCCGAGTCCCACAACCATCTCTGAAAAGACGGACATACAGAGACTCTTCATTAATTGTCTGATCTATCCAGCTAATCTTCAGCATTCGTCTGTAGCACCACATTGCAAAATATCCTATTCCCTTTTCATCTGATCTGTTTATCACTCAAGATCCAGTTCTGCTGTACAATGTCGCATTTCACACAAATACCATTAGAAAAGAACTCTTAATGCTTAAATTTTTATTCGATATGAGCAATTTTGTCTTTGTCAGTAACGATTTTTTTCGCTATTGGCAATCTTTGTTATATTTACTTCCTACGTCGGCTATCGTCAGTTACTTCGTCAGTGGGCTTCAATATGCGTATTGTTGTTTATGAATGATAAGTGTTTTTATGACTTTCTTCTCTGTATAATTCTGTGTCTGCCGTGGCGAAGAAAGCAAAAAGAAAGAAGACTGGGTTTAACATGCAGCTGACATCGAGGTCATTAGAGACGGGACTAAGTTCACATTGTGTCAACGATGGAGAAGGAAGTAGCCGTGCTCGTTCAAAGGAACTAACCCGGAAATTTCCTGGAACTATCTAGGGAAGTCAAGGAATACGTACATCTGAATGACTGGACGCGGATTTCAACCAGCGTCCTCCCGAAAGCGCGCCCAGTATGCTAGCCACTGGCTCAGCGCGCTCCCTGCAGCGAGCAGGTGCCTTTTATCTTCAGACAATGCTCCATTAATCTCTCAGTGATCTGTAGCCATGCCTGTGCTATTTGCAAACGAATATAACGTTCTTGGACAGGAGGAGCTGAACCACAATCAGTTGCACTAAACGTATCTAAGCGGCGCATGAATATTTGTTGCTTGTACCAGGATTAGCTAGCTACATGGAGTAAAATATGTGGTATGTATGTCACTTCTTGGATATAAAAACTACAACCAAAAAGTCTGTATCTAATACAAAGTTACAGTTTCGACAGTCACGTGCAATCATAGCCATTCTTAATTGCCAGTTTACGGTACTCTCCTAAGCTGTTACCGAAAAATTTTCCATCGGATTAGTTGTAAAATAGAGTTCAGGCTCTATATTACACGGATTTGTCACTCTGAACTCATAGTTTTTGCTTGCGACTAGCACAAGACGACACATGGATTTTAGTTTCAGAAAAAGTCACATTTCTCATAGAAAAATCCGGAATTTGCACGTACACACATAACAACCGCTGGTGCTTGATGATTTTCAGATCTCACTATAGAGACATCTTATCACAGTTATCATAGCTATGCCTGAACCTAGAATTTCTTCCTTTTTGTCTTTTTTTTTATTCTTGTGAGTCGTCAGTTTTCTAGCTGATCAGATGCGCACTATCGTGAATTCCTCTCCTGTGCCAGCCTCTTCATCTCAGAGCACTACTTGCAACCCACGTCCTCAATTACTTGCTGTATGTATTCCAATCTCTGTCTCCTCTACACTTTTTGCCCTCTACAGCGTCCTCTACTACCATTCCCTGATGTCTTAACACATGTCCTATCATCCTGTCCCTTCTCCTTGTCAATGTTTTTCACTTATTCTTTTCTCTCCTATTGTGCACAGAAGCTCTTCATTTCTTACCTTATCAGTCCACCTAACTTCCAACATTCGTCTGTAGCACCACGTCTCAAATGTTTCGACCCTCTTCTGTCCCGGTTTTCCCAAAGTCCATTTCTCAAAACCATACAATGTTGTGCCCCAGACGTACATTCCCCGAAATTTATTCCTCAAATTAAGGCCTATGTTTGACACTAGTAGACCTCTCCCGGCCAGGAATGCCGTTTCCGACCAGGGCTAGTCTGCTTTTGATGTCCTCCTTGCTCCGTCTATCACTGGTTATTTTGCAGCCTAGCTAAGAGAATTCCTTAACTTCACCAACTTTGTGACCATCAATCCTGATGTTGAATTTCTCGCTGTTCTCATTTCTGCTACTTTTGTCCTCCTTCGATTTACTTTCAATCCATATTCTCTACTCATTAGATTGCTCATCCCATTCAGCATAGCCGGCCGCTATTTCCGAGCTATTCTAGGCACTTCATTCCGGAACAGCGTGCCTGCTACGGTCGCAGGTTCGAATCCTGCCTCGGGCGTAGATGTATGTGATGTCCTTAGGTTAGTTAGGTTTAAGTAGTTCTAAGTCTAGGGGACTAATGACCTCAGATGTTACGTCTCATAGGGCTTAGAGCCATTCAGCACATCACGTAATTATTCTTTACCTCTACTCAGAATAGCAATGTCATCAGCGAATCACTGATATCCTTTCTCCATCAATTTTAATTCCACTTCTGAACCTATCTTTTATTTCATTGCTTCTTCGATGTAGAGATGGAACAGTAGGGGTAAAAGATTACATCTCTATCATACTCCCTTCTTAATGCAAGCACTTCGTTGTTGGTCGTCCACTCTTATTATTCCCTCTTGGCTCTTGTACGTGATTTATATTATCCGCTCGTTTCTCTCGGTAGCCTACCCTTATTTTTCTTAGTATTTCGAACATTTTGAACCATTTTACATTGCCGAACGCTTTTTCCAGGGCGAGAAATCCAATGAACGTGCCTTTATTTTTTTAGTCTTTTTTCCATTATCAACCGCAACCTCAGAATTGCCTCTCGGGTCCCCTTACATTTTCTAAAGCCAAACTACTCTTCATTCAGCACATCCTCAGTTTCCTTTTCCAATGTTTTGTATATATCCTTGTTAGCAAGTTGGATGCATGAGGTGTTAAGCTGACTACGAAATGATTGTCGCACTTGTCGTCTCTTGCAGTCTTCGGAATTATCTGACATATTTTTTCGAAAGTCAGGTGGTATGTCGCCGGACTCATACATTCTACACACCAACGTGAAGAGTCGTTCTGTGGGCACTTCCCCCAATGGCTTTAGAAATCCTGATGGACTGTTATCAACTCTTTCTGCGTTATTTGATTTTAAGTCGTCCAACGCTATTTTAAATATTGATTCTAATAATCGATCCCTTATCTCCTAAAAATTGACTTACGTTTGTTATTTTCATAGAGGCCTTAAATGTAGTCTTTTCAACCATCCGCCCTTACCTCTGCATTTAATATAGGAATTTCCGGGGCTCTCTTTATGCTACTAACCTTGCTTTTAGTCACACTAAAGATTGTTTTTCCTATATGCTGAATCAGTCCTAGCGTCAATTACTTCTTTTTCAATCTCTTCACATTTTTCTTGCAGTCATTCCGTCTTAGCTTCCCTAAGTTTCCTATTTATTTATTTCCTCAGTGAACTGTATTTCTGTGTTCCTCAATTTTCCTGCAATTTTTTGTACTGTTTTCTTTCAGCGATAAACTGAAGTATTTCTTCTGTTACACATGGTTCCTTCGCAGTCACCTTCCTCGTTTCTATGTTTTTCTTTGCAACTTGTGTGATTGCCCTTGTTAGAGATGTCAATTCCTCTTCAACCGTACCACCTACTGAGCTATTCATTATTTCTGTATCTATAGCCTTAGAGAACTTCAAGCGTGCCTTGTCAACCCTTGGTACTTCCGTATGCCAGTTCTTCCTCTATTGACTCTTCCTTACTAAACTCTTGAACTTCAGTCTATCTTCATAACTACTGAATTGTGATACTAGTCTATAACTGCTCCTGGGCACGCCATACAATCCAGTATCTGATTTCAGAATCTCTGTCTGGTGGTGATGTAATCTACCTGAAATCTTCCCGTATCACCCGATCCTATCCAAGTATATTGTCTCCTCTTACTAGCTGAAATTTATTACAGAACTCAGTCTTTTCCCTCTGTGTTCCCCTGTCCCAAGCCTATATTCTCCAGTGACCTTTTCTTCTACTCCTTCGTCGACAACTGCATTCCAGTCATCCATGACGATTAGTTTTTCATCTCCCTTTTTCGTACTGAACCTAGACGTTCAATATCTCCATGTACTGTCCCTATCTCTTTCTCTCCAGCTTGTGACGTGGTCATGTGTACCTGAACTATCGTTGTCGGTGTATTGTTTTGCTGTTCTGATGACATCAACCCCATCACTAAACTATTCATAGTAACCCACTCTCTGTCCTACCTTCCCTTTCATATCGAATCCTACTCCTATTACACTATTTTCTGCTGTTGTTGATATTTGCCTATACTCATTCCCTGTCCCAAGTCTATATTCTCCAGTAACCTTTTCTTCCACTCCTCCCCCGACAACTGCATTCCAGTCCCCCATTAGTTTTTCATCTCCCTTTACGTGCTGAACTTAGCTATTCAGTTCTTCCCATTTCACCTCACTAACCCCTAGAATATCTATATTTAGCGCTTGCATTTCCATTTTCAGATTTTTTAGCATCCCTTCCACGTTTTGATATTCCACGCCCAGAAACATAGAACGTTATCCTGTAGTTGGTTATTCAGCCTTTATCTCATGGTCACCTCCCCCTTGGCAGTCCTCTTCCGCTGACTCCGAATGGGAGACTATCGCAGAATCTTTTGCGACTGGAGAGATCATCATGACATTTTTTCAGTTGCAGGTCACATGTCCTGCGGATACACGTTAGGTTTATTTAATGCAGTGGTTTCCATTGCCTTCTATGTCCTCATGCCGTTGATCATGCTGATTGTTTCACCTCTAGGGACAGAACCCTACCCAAAGGACAAGAGACTGCCCTGTACCTCAGTCCGCTCCCGGCCCTCTTTGACAAGGCCTTTGGCAGAATGGGAGCGACTTCTTATGCCGGATGTATTTCGGCCAGTGCTGATTATTAATCAAAATTAAAGCGGTGGCTGGTTCCGAATCCGGTACTGAGGAGTTTTCTTTTCTAGATTCCATAAAATCGACACTCTAGGCCAAAAAATAGCCGTGAGTTTCCTCTCTTCCGATTGACGGAGAAGCGTCGTATCCAAATAGCCTACAGTTCTAAACCAGTCAATTTCGCTTCTTTGTCTGTGGATCAAACACAGTATCTTTTCATAGAACTTCTACTGAATTAACGGTTTCAGAAAACCAGCAAATGGAAAACTAATCTCCTCTCTTAACAACTGAAGTGTTGTAGTATGTTTCATGTTTCCCAGTACCATAAACGGGCGAATTATACACTACAAATTTTTCCTGACTGAGCGTGTGACTCACTCACGCTATCCATTTACAATTCTCATGCTACCATTTACACATTTAATAGACATGCCAATACTCATACATCACATTACGTCTACTTTATACTTTAATTGACTCTAGCTATTTAACACAATATATTATCAATAACTAAGTATTATTTACTATAACAAGTTGTTATAATTGCTTAGGGTGTTACTGCCTCTAGGATTGCCACCTTTCTCGGTTGAAGCTCTACTGCCACCTGCCAGGTCTTAAGAACACATCTCTGAATTGGCTGTGACTCATCACTACCAGGATTAAGCTACTCGATATCCTCCGACTTTTATGAGCGCTATTTGCTAGCACTACGTCATATTTTTTCCCCTATTTCTCTATGAAGCTTCGGTTATTTCAGTGTAGTTGTACTTATCTGAACTTCAATTTAATTTTAAAATTTCATAAAAGAGTGAGTGATATGACGCAAGGATGTACGACAATGGAATTACATTCGGAAGGAGAGTTTTGTCAATGAGTCCAACCGTGCCTAAATCACATACGGAGAGTGCCAGTAAATGATTTTGTACTAGGAAATGGCAGATAAAATTCCCAGTTCCTTCCCGTTCATTCCCAGTCGGCGTTTCTGTGTGCTTTTACAATAACATCGTCACTGACTGGACGATAAACAGTAATCTTCCTCTCAAAGCGAAAAGGAGGTATTCACTTAGTGTTACTGCCTTCTTCTTCAAGCATTGTATATATAATGTGACCCAATAGTCCGTTAAACCGAGATAATACACTAATTCACTGAATAACGTAGGTAGAGAAATCAAAACGGACACACATGCCTGTCGTGGGGTTTTATTGAAACCAAAAAGACGTGGAACAACTGGCCAACTGATCGCGATGAAAAGCAACACGTCAGTGACGCCATAGTTTATAAAATCACCTTTAGTGACAGAAGTAGTCAGATGCGCCAGTAATTGCTGGATGTTGATTTTGTCGCAAAAGGCAGTGTTAGTAAAACTTTACTATCAGAATGGCGAATCCTCTACTCCAGGTTTCCTGTCCTATCGCCATAGGAAGGGTTTTCGAAAGGGGTAAAGGTCCAGCGTCAAATGACGCTGTGACGAAAATGATAACGTAGTTTGAAGCCACGGGATGTTTAGATGATTGTATCCGTAGTGGGCGACAAGTGCTACTGCTGCTCAAACAGTTCAGGAAGAAACTGAGACTTTGTCCTGTTTATCTGCATGGTCAAATCAGCGCTCGTGAATTCGCATGTCACGCCTGCATTCCACGCAGTCCACGCACTACTGTTTCGGGAGAGCTAACGAGTACACCCCCCGCCCCCCCCCCCCCCCCCCCATGCTAACCATATAAAATCCAAAACTGTGGGTGATGGGCGCTTCAGAAACTGGGGTGAAGACGATTGGTTGTCTAACGTGTTGTGAATCGATGAATCGCATTTCACACGCCGAGGATCTGTCAGTACTTATAACTGCACAGCTTGGACTACCAAAAATCATAGAACTGTTTTGTAAACCTCATAGCATGAGGAGAAAGTCACTGAGTGATCTGGATTTACCGCATCTTGAGTGATCGGACTCCTCTTCTTCGAGGCAACGTGGGCTTCTGCTTTTAAGACTGTCAGCATGGCGTGTACGATATACGCAGACAGGTTACAAAATCACAACATTTCTAGCCTGGATGATAAACACATTATGGAAGATAAGTGATTATGCAGGGTGGTGACCCACCCCATGCTACTAAACGTGTGAAAGGTCTCTTGCACCCATTTTTCGGTGAGGATGGAGTGCTGAGCCACCACGTCCACCATGCTACGCCTCCCTAGTATTGAAAAAGTCCGTGCGATTATTGGCTGTGGGGTTACATAAAGCAGCAAGTCTACCTCAATCGTGCGACCTCATTAGGGAAGTTAAAAGACGACTTCCGACGACAGTTACTCACCTTAACTATTGATATGCTGTACAGTGCTGTTGATGGTTCAAATGGGTCTAGGTCGGCCGGTGTGACTGTGAAGTTCTAGGCGCAACAGTCTGGAACCACGCGACCGCTACGGTCGCAGGTTCGAATCCATGGGTGTGTGTGTTGTTCTTAGGTTAGTTAGGTTTAAGTAGTTCTAAGTTCCAGGGGACGGATGACCACAGCTTTTAAGTCCCATAGTGCTCAGAGCAATTTGAACCAAATGGCTCTGGGCACTACGGGACTTAACATCTGAGGCCATCAGTCCCCTAGAACTTAGAACTACTTAAACCTAACTAAGGACAACACACACATCCACACCCGAGGCAGGATTCGAACCTGCGATCGAAGTAGCAGCTCGGTTCCCGACTGAAGCGCCTAGAACCGCTCAGCCACCGCGGTCGGCACAGTCCTGTTGGCAACATTATACCTCGACTACAGGTATTCTTAATGAATGACCGGACATATGTTTGCTATAGAGAACATCGACTAAGCAGCTAAAGATCTGGATTTCTTTATAATTTCATTGCTAAAAATAAGTTTTTATGCTAATTACGGCTTTTGTATTATATGGAGCGCCACCTGTTGGCAATTTTCTACACTTTTTGTTCAGTTTGTATAAAATTGCACGTCATTTCAAGTATGTGTGTCAATTTTTACCTCTGTACCTACATTATTCCTCGAAATACTGAAGTTTCAGATGTTGACGTACTTTCGGGTCACACTGTACAGGTGACGTTCAGAAAATCTTGTGTTATGTAGCGTAACGCGAATGGGCTAACCAGAGTGCGTGAAAGGTCGAAGACGGGCCGTTAACCGCTGACCCCGGCGCCGCGGGCTTAGGGCGGCTCAGGTGGGCTCCCGCCGGCCGGCTGGCGGAGCCCGCAATTACAGTGAGCCGCGACAGGCGGGCCGGCCGTGACGGATGGCCCGCTCCGTCCTGCGCTGTCCCGCTCCACCACCGCCCAGCCTCCACTCCACTCCCTGCCGCCGCAGCCGGCGCGCCCGCCGCCGGGGTTCGCGACTATCGGGGCGCCGGCCCCGCCCAACACCTGCACTCGAGCGATTGTAGCTCCTGTCTCCCTCGGCTCAATGGCCACTCGTTTTTCAAGTTGCCTGCATGCAGGGGTTGGACAAAAATATGGAAACACCAAAAACCTTACCTACAACGGTCTAAGAAAACTTTTAGGATACAAAACAGCCTACAGACATCTGCTAACGGATAAATCCAGTTCCTGTACGGTTCTCAATATAGTGGTAAGTTCACGTTACATTGGTGGAAGTGGATAGCAACATCTCTCCAAAGTAGACGACAAAGGGTCAGTAATATTGAGACGTGGTGGCTGTGGTGGCCAGGGGAGATGTGACAATTTTGCTCACAAAACCAGTCATGAACGATGCGATCTCTGTTAAGAGGGGTTCTGTCGTCTTAGAACACAGAGTCGCCATTCGAGTACGGACGTTTTTCCATGAGGAGGACCTAATCAGCCAAAATGGTCACATACTACCCGTCAGCAACGCGACCTTGCATTGTAACGACGAGGTTCACGGGGAACTATGGCAAGAGTGCGGAAATCGTCACTGATCACCCGACTTGTTTCACTCTTGGGACGTAAATTTGGTCAGAAGTTGCAAACTGTACGAAACAAGACTTAAGAGACAAAATTAAATTCACTTCAAATTTGAACATATATTTATTCTTAGGTATATGAGCATGTAGTAACTTGGAAACGTTTTTCACATTTGTGGAACCTTACTTTCGTGGAGTAATTATTGCAGTTTCAGGAAAAGTCTGCCACTCACATAGAGGTAATGCTCTCATTTCAAAATCGCAAAAAAATACAGAATTTGTATTACATGGTTGGCTAGGAACGGAAATCTTTCCAAGAAACAACATAGACTCCCACTGGGAAAAGGTAAACACACGCCTTTTATTTTAAAATTGCGAACACTCTTTGTGGATGCATACCAGCGATGGAAGTATGGTACGGGACATAGAACTCAAAGGAGGCATCCACAAAAGAAAACAAGTAGTCACAATCACAAATATTTATTGATAAACACTGTTCCAACACTTATAAAGTCCCTGTGAGTCTCCATGGAAGAAAAGTCTACAGAAACAAAGTAAATGAAAGTTCTCCACCAACGAAATTAGTTTAAAGTTACACGTTCACAAACTAAATAACTAAGCTCCCCAACACTTGAAACAGTCAGTCGCTTCAAGTAACTAAATGAAGCAACATTCAGAACTTTATCTTGAACAGAAAAAAGCCTTCCTCAAATAAGTTTTACTAAACAGCCTGCAACCAACTTCACTTTAAACAAAGAACGAACACTTTACGAAATCTTCTATAGCTACTTCACTTGCTGAAGTGTTAAGAGTCCAACAGTAACGAATATTTAAAAGTGCGACAAGAATACGAAAAATTATAAAACTGGGGCGGCCACAACCAAACTAGTTGTTCATAATTGATTGACAATTCATACAGCACAACAGCTGTTTCCATATCAATGTGAAAACTATTATAATATAAAACTAAATGACACATTCAAAATTTTGTTGGTGCTGTAATTGTTTATATCGCTTAGAGACATCTACGAGGGGGTATTGTCTGTTGGCTGGTATAGGCTGAAAGGAACGTATTTTAATCCGTAAAATAATGAAAATTTGTGTATTTAATACAGAAGGGACATTCATTATTGATGATAGTTTGTATCAATTTAGGAGGCCTGAGAATTAGGCCTAGGCACGCCAACTGTTACCCTACGGAATTCTATAACAACTGCGTGTGCGATATAACACAGAAATTACATACGCAGGAAGAAGAGACTTGAAAGTTATGAAACTGACTGTGTCTTAAATAAATACAGCTACAGCGGGCTACTGGATTTTCAGTCAGTTTTGTATGTTAATAGTTTCAACACCTGTACTTAAACAACTGATGCACTGTATGAATTGGCAATCAGTTTGCCTAACACGGATAGAAAACACTAAGTGTGACAGTACTTCGCCTGTCAGTAAAACAACAGTACAAATGATACCAGGTCCCAGCTGCCACGTCGCCACAGACAGAGTTCCAAGGCTTTGCAGGAGGCGTGCCGTCCAGAGCGATGACTCAGTCCTGGCACGACATACGTGGTCTTGCGGTTATTGGCTGTGAAGGTACTGCCGTCCGGAGATCGTTCGCCAGCCTAAATAGCCATCTCGAGGGTCTGTTTTCGGCATACGGCAGGACGGATACACGAAGAGATGTGGTTTGTCAACGATCTCTATCGTCGCCCATGTACGCCACTTGGCGGCCTGGCACGAGCACAGTTGATCCCCTCTCCTGGCCTGGCCGTCCAACTTCAGGGTTGCATAGTTCCGCGTCCTCTGAACTGAGCTGGGGTGGGCTTTCGGCAATCTGCACGATGATTCTGCTGCGCACGGCTGTCTATGGTGGAATGGCAAAGTTGATGAAAACAGCGAGTAATCACTAGTTTCCTCCATCCACTGAACGTCTTCGCCAGTTGAATGTAAAGTGTGGTGTCGATGTCACGAAACTGAAGAATGTGATTTTGCAGTAGCGACAGTCCAAATCGAAACAATCTCGACATCGCAATAGCTGGTCTGACAACATGGGCACACTAATCGCACTGATGTTGTGTAGCATTTCTGACTGAGTGATGTCTCTGTTCTCTCTCCTGCTTGATGTCCTGAAATTCGGTGAGTGTGTTCCACGGGGCTCCCAATATGCCGACGGGCGCATAAATGCTCTACGCGTGACAGTTAATGACGCCATGGATGGACCTCTCTTTTGGACAATTACGTTTAGAGGTGAGACATAAATGGCACTTTTTAGTCCTAAAAAGAAGTGCCAGTCAGATCCTACAAAAGCTACAAAGATGTTTTGGAAAGGAAGTTCCCACCAGCGGTATCAGAAAAGCGGTCAGAAAAGACTGCATGTGTGCCCTTTGACCAAGAAAATGCGAACGCGACACTGAGTTTCTTCGCAAAGACAATTTTGAAGAGGCCTGACCTGGCTGACAGTGATTTTTTGCTGTTTCCAATGATAAAAACACCGTGGTCACAAACTGCTCAGTAGTATTTCTATGGCACTGGCTATTTTCCAGTAGGCAAAACAGACGTCTTAAGGAGCTATTCAGAAGTTTTCAATTATCTTAACAGCATTTTGCATTGAAATGGGTCAATGGTAACAGGTGAAAATTTGTGCCAGACCATGACTCGAACCTGAATGTCCCGCTTAACGTGAGCAGCTGCCTTGAGTGCCTCTGCCATCCGAGCCATTTTCCCAGCCTGTTACAGATAATAGGCGCAGTATCACCTACCCATAAACACCTCGCAGGCTATTTCTGACTCCCGCAAGAGATCAGGCTTCGTGTGCATTCACACTCAAGGAATGGATCTTCGTTCGTCGCATCTTACATAGTTTACAAGTGTTCTCAGTGGCCGTAGTATCACTGCGTCTATGTTGTGATGTGAACAGCTGCAGTGTAGTTACACTGAAAAATCACAAAAGCCCCCAATATTTTTGTGACAGTTTTTAGAAAGGGGCAGTCGGTCAACATGGAACTTAAGCGTAACTAGTAACCACTACACTTTCTTAAGGAGTTCTGGAATAGACCGACTTCTACAGTTCTGGCATTTCCGGAGCAAAGGAAATTAACAGACGAAATTTTAATCGCAAATTATAACCGTTCTACAGAGCTTATGGGAAACAACACAATAGACAATTTGACTGTATTATTTGGCTTGTCTGGTCACTATGGAGACGGGTATTATCTGTTTATATTTGCACGGAAAACGTCAGCTTCCTGTTAGTGTATTGTACAGGCGAAGCACGTCTATGCTTCGTACAGCCATGTAACTTTCTGTAAATAAAAATGTAAATGTTCGTTTGTTCAGAAAGTTCCTCACCAACTACTTCGAAATTTTGACACAACATTGGATTCGAATATGTGCATGTTTCAAACAAAAAATTCTTAAATATATAAATCAATATGTCATATTTAAATGGGAAAAATTAGTACCAAACAATCTGAAAATGTTCCTGACCGATATACTTCAATGTTTTACAGAATAATGAACACCCGGACGGACACATACAAATTTTAGGAAACATGAAGTTGTATTTGAAACTGATCGGTATATGATTTGAATAGTACTACAGGACCTGAATTTACAGTAACACTAAACAAGGCTCAAGATCAGCGAGAGTGGAAGAGGAGGTGGACAGAGGGATGGGAGGAAATGGACACAGAAAGCGAAAAGGAGGAGATGGAAAGAGAGGGAAGCCGAGAGGAAATAGAGAGAAACGACAGATATACAGAGGAATGTGGAGAGGTGATGAACAGAGAGAGGGGCAGGAGCAGACGCAGAGAGAGTGGGAGGTGAGTGGGAGGTCATGGACAGATTTAGGGGGGGGGAGGAGGAGACAGACAAAGAGAAGGGGAGGAGGAAATGTACAGAGACAGGGGGGAGGGTGGGAAGAAGCAGATTAGAACTATATGCAATACCCATACATATTAGAAACATGTGCCTCCATTTAGAAAGTCTGGGCCACAAAACGTGTGTTCGGAACCAGCTAATGGACAATAAAAGAATAGTCTATCCTATTCCGTGATGACGTAAATGTGGCCGTAAGATCACTTCCAATAACACGGTTGAATCGCGGCAACATCACGTAGCGATTTACAGCTTAATCTCTGGCGTATCGCTAATTCAAACCGCAGGCCGGATTCCAGGATTTAGTCTGGCGTGCTAACTTTAATGGAGATGATAATCTGCAGAATAGGAGCTCCCAAGTTTTCTCATTAGGAGTGGTGTCAGTTTCAATCCATCACTTCAGCGAATGAATTATCACAGCAAAGTTCTGCTTGCCAAATTATGAAGACTGTAATTAGACGCTAAATATTAAGTCAGCTATTAAATCAACAAGGTAATCAGCGACAGCTCAGGCTGTTTGGCACACTATTTCCAGTCGTATTAAGCGCTATCGCGATCATGAATATTGAAATATGTAGGTTCACGAGACACATCAATGTAACCAAGGATAGTAATTGTAGCAGTACCTTATATGCATACATTACAAACGTTACACTGAAGTCAAACATTGCTTCTTAAGTTAGAGAAATAAACTGTTTATTAGTTTTAGTTGTTTGATGATAGTTTGGGTACTTGATGACATAATGGTATCCCATAAATAATATATTACTAATGTGCCAGATGAAGTGTCAAATATTGCCACGTAATTGGCCTCTGTAGTGGTAAACGTGACAGACATTCATACTTAGGTCCTGGGTTCGATTCTCGGTAGTGCCATGGATTTTTCCTTGGTAGGAGGACTGCACTGGGTTGCACTCAGCCTCATGATGCAAAGTCAAGATGAATGGTAGCGGTTTTCAAGGTCTGAACGTTGACAACGGCGTGAATGTAGTGTGCTGACCATCCTTCCTCGTCCTATGATGAACGGTTGAAGACGACACCTTAGTCGGTCGACAATCATATGGTCTTCAAGGCATGATCGTGGAGTTTCGTTTTCCGTATTGGTAAAATCTTTGCAAAACCAGAATGTTCTTCACATGTCACTCTCTATGTGCTTAAATTTAATTTGTGTAATAGTCTTGGCCTGGAAGAAAATGTATCAGCATTTAAATGAAATGGCTACGACAGATGAATGTTTCACGAGTACTGTATGTGTGGGGTTGGCCGGACTCCATGGCTACAGTATAACGTTTGAGAAGAAATTTGCCAGCATGCAGAAAATGTGCGCTGATTAATCAGAAAGTGCATCGGTTTTCGTGAGTTATATTTTGTGCTGTTGAAGACTGTGACAAGAGGAAATGCTACTTTCCAAAGCGTAGGATAACAGAACTGTGAGTGGCAATAGCTTTGATATCATAACTAAACACTTTGTATATGGCCAGAGGTTTTTTTTAATTTTTTTTTTTTTTTTTTTTTTTTTTTTTTTTTTTTTTTTTTTTTTTTGCGAACAGTACTTTTACGTGGGCAAGTGCTGTATTTACTCTGTATTTATTGGGAAGATCGAAAATATTAGACTAACACACCAATAGAGTCTAGACTGGTCACCGAGTATTATTGTAATAACTCTATTCACAGTTTCTGTACTGTGACTAGTGAACCAGTACTTAACAACAGTTGGTGGGATATTTGGTCAGACACTACACTCATCACAAGCATCTGTCTACTGTACTTCTGCTTGTTCAGCACAACTTTCAGGATCCTTTGGCGCCTACGCATAATATTACCTTTTAGAAATGGGTATGGATCATAAGAATGTTCTGTTTTGGAGCAGATAACAACCTCAGCTTTATTTCACAATGTTTTACAGATGCTCCCCAGTGTTGCTGCAATGCAACTCAAACTTCCAAAGAAAGGGGATCCTCCTGACTACAGAATCAGTTTTTCACCGATTGTCCGTTTAGGATTCGCTATCCAAACGAGTGTAGCCAATAGCACAGAACTATATATGATTATGAAGTAAATGGATCAGATAACGTATTGTCACAAAAGCCCAAAGTTATTTAAATTTGAAGTAAGGTAACCCCCGTAATATAAAGAGTGGCGGGGGGTAGTTTATGGCTTTTGAAAATATTCTAATCTAGTCATGTATATATAAAAATTGTGAAAAAGATATTTATTGTTTTTAACGATTTCTTGTGCCAAATTCTTCAATTGTTTTAAATTTTTTAGTAAAACTTTATCGAAAAAATTAAGTCTTAATAGTGAGTGTGAGTTACTGTTACAAACGTCAAATTTTTGTCATCTGGTTCAGGTAACTCCTTACACATCTATGCATCTTTAAAAAGTATATTTTGAATAAAACTCAGTGACAACGAAATTAGTGTTTTTAAAATCTTTTTTGTGGTGGCTATAAAGAAACCTCTTTGGTATACACATTAAGGATAAAGCGGTGGTACTGCTAAGATTGTGCTGAAGGATATTTTTCGGTTCTTGACCCTTCTCATACATCAGCACTCATTTAAAATATATGTTGTTAGTGAAAGTTAGCAACAATTAACTAAATTTTTAGTGGTGTGAGCACTTGCAAACAGAACGGTATTAGCATACTACGTCCTTACAATTCTCTCCCCCCTTCTCGTATCTGTTAAGTTGATACTGGTAAGGTTAAGACGTAACGATCTCTGTATATATGATTTAAATGATAATTTAACACTCTTTTAGATCAGCACTCGGACTGTCTTGTAGTATTAGTGTCAGTTGGATGGGTCATCATCACAGGAAAGTTATATTGGCGCACTTCTCTTAATGCTGAAGATTCGCTACAACAGATGCATCCAACAATCAAAGCAAAGACAAAGACACAATGACAAGCGACCTGTTTGATTTTTATGGCTACAACTGATTGGTAAATGTACTCACATTGTGTAAATGTGCACACATTCGATATAAAATACCGTTTCAAATATAAATTTACAATGAATTCGTCTATTACATTTTGGTTATTAGCCTTATGGCCCTTTCCTGCAGTTTAAAAACGTGTTCAGATTTTGTGCATTTGTTCCTCAGGAAAGAATTCTATTCCTGAGAACTAGTGTACATATTAATACACTGAAGAAACTGGTATACTTGTCAAATTTCTTGTAGAGCCCCACGATCACGCAGAAGTTCCGTGACACGACGTGACAGGGAGTCGACTGTCTGAAGCAGTGCTGGAGGGAGATTTCAAGATGAGTTCTGCAGGGCTGTCCATAAAGTCTTAAGAGATCGAAGCGGTGGAGATCTATTCTGAACAGCGCGTTGCAACGCATCCCAGATATGCTCAATAACGTTTATGTCTGTGGCGTTTGGTGGCTACCGGATGTGTTTAAGCTTAGAAGAGGGTTCCTGGAGCCACTCCGTAGCGATTCTAGACGTGTAGGGTGTCACATTGTCCTTGTGGAATTGCCTAAGTTCGTCGGGATGCACAACGGAAATGAATAGATGCACGTGATCAGACAGGACGCGTACGTAATTGTCACCTGTCAGACTCGTATCAAGACGTATCAGAGGTCCCACATCAGTCCACCTGCACGCGCCCAGTGCCATTACAGAGCCTCCACCAGCTTGAGCTGTCCTCTGCTGACACGCAGGTTCATGGATTCATGAGGTTGTTTCCATACCCGCACAGGTCCAGCCGCTCGATACAATTTGAAACCAGACTCGTTCCACCAGGCAACATGTTTGAATTCATCAACGGTCCAAAGTCGGTGTTGACGGGCCCAGGCGAGGCCTAAAGCTTTGTGTTGTGCAGCCAACAAGGGTACATGAATGAGCCTTTGGTCCCGAAAGCCCATATCGATGATGTTTCGTTGATGGCCTACCACTGAAATCTGCAGCAATTTGCGGAATGGTTGCACTTCAGTCACGTTGAACGATTCTCCTCAGTCATCGTTGGTCCCGTTCTTGTAGGATCTCTTTCCGGTCTCCGGGCGATGTCGGAGATGGATGTTTTACCGGATTCCTGATGTTCACGGTATACTAGTGAAATGGTCGTACGGGAAAACCGTACTTCGTCGCTACCTGGGAGATGCTGTATCCCATCACTGGAGCGCCGACTGTAACACCAAGTTCATACTCACTTAAATATTGATAACTTTCCATTATAGCAGTAGTTGCCGATCTAAAAACTACGCCAGACTCTTGTCCTCTTGTATACGTGTTGTCGATCGCAGCGCCTTTTTCTGCCTGTTTACATGTACCTCTATTTGAGTAGATCTTTGGCGCTTCAGTGTAGTATGTGACTGAAAGACACTAGATTTTACGCACAGACGAGAGTATTCTAAGGGATTTATGCTGATAACGTTGTGTTTGCAAGTGCTCACAGCACTTTAACTGATATTTTCGTGCTTGTTATGCAGTCTATAGGGGTACCTCTATATTCAATTTAAAATTGGCATCTTTCCTTTTCAAACTGAAATTCGTAGGATTTGTTTTCTTCCGGTTCAATGGAAGTTTATTACATAGCTGCCAGTTGTAAACTTTAGTGGCCGGTTGTAAATCAACTTGAAGGTTTTATCTTCCTTCTCTGCAAAGAGTTCTATTGTTTCCTCAGTGACTATATTACTGTCGTCCGCAAAGAGAACATTTTCCCCCATACTATCACGATTCTAGTATGACTGATTCTACACTTCTACCAATTTGGAAACCAAACAGTGATTCACTTCAAATGTTTTATTTGTTCATGTAATTAATTAATCTTTGATAACTGATTCTATTATTTGTGAAAATGGTGACAACTTTTTCCTCCATATTACTGTATTTTCTTTAGAAGAGGTACAACTCTCATATGTGTAAAAACTCTGAAAACGTCCTTAATTTGAATTAAACATTTGTTATGTTTGTTAGGAGAGCTTATGAAATCCACGTGCATTCTTTCAGCAAACCCACTGGTATTTCGTCTAGGCCTACTGACATTCTGTACTTAAGGTTTCGTACAGTTTTACTGACTTCGTGCTCTGTGGTTGGTAGTCATATCGCTGACCTTAGCTCATAATTATTTACAGATCATAGGTTAGCTTTACTGAATTTTTGTAGTAATTTATCTTCATACTTGTGCAAAGGTCACTCACAGAATTTGTGGGGTAGTGTGTATCATTTATTATGGTATCACCTTCCCCTACCAGAACGCTTTTTTGCCTTTTTCTGTCTCTCCTATTTTTCTCCGAAGCTACTTCGCTTTTATTCACAGCGTTGTTTGCTATTTTCTCATCAAATGACTATTTTGTAGCAGTCAGCATTTTTTGGAAGCTAGGTCAGAAATATAGGAATCTGGCTCATTATCTTTTTTTTATGGAACTTAGGCATGTAAGGGTTTGTAGGACACTGTAATACCTGCTGTTAAGCATTTGACTATTTAAGACACTGATACTACTGTAGATACTTTACGGAATCACTTATCAAAGTTCAGTTTAGCTAATGTTGAGAATTTATAGCATTTTGTATTTATATTGGTTTCATGTACACTCCACTACTTTGGTTTCCTAGTTCTGTTGAAATATCGTGCATTTTGTTATATGATAAACATCTTTCGTTTCCTTGCTACTAACGGATTGTTCCCATGACTAATTTTACCGTTTTTACTTCACAGAAATGATCTGGTAGTCCAAGATCTCTTACAACTGCACCACACTTTGCCTTTCTATGCCTGTGGTCACATGGTTACTTATGCAGTGAGTTTAATAACCTTCGTTGACTATTAAGAAATAGAAATATGCCAGAGCTCTGAAGAATAGTTCCATTTATGATATTTGTGTTTGTGTTAATGTCTGCATATAAAATTATGTTGACTTTTGAACTTTTGACTTGCGATAATTTACTGTGAAAATTGTCCACATCATCGCTTTTTGATGGACACACATACACTCACACTCACATACACACACACACACACACACACACACACACACACACACACACATACCATAATTAATTTTTAGTGATTACAAGTCCTGTTAATTCAGTAGATGATATTTCAGAGTGTTTGCTGCATCGAGGTCATGTCTTCATTTAAGCCGTGTTACTTTTCTGAAATAAATGTAATGTCCTCCAACCATTGAAGCAGTCCTACAGTAAAAATCTATCATCTCATACAACGATGGTATTAAATGCTGGATTTATGTTTCTTTGCATCACTGCTCAGTTACACAGACTGCTATGCATTTCAAATATTGTTACTCAATTTCAAACCATCATATTTTAGTTTTGATATTTGCTTCTTTTAATGAAGGACTTTAGTCTGTGAAATGTCGCATGTTACTTTTTCCTTTATCACATGTAGTATGTGTGCCATTTAGTGTTTTAGAAACTGTCTCGTCCACGACTGTTTCAGAATTTTTTTATACACTTCTTAGGCAAGGAACTTTTTTTCTGGATTCATTCTAAAGCATCCTAATTAATAATTCTAGTGGCAGTTTTTAACGTCATACCGCTTTCAACCACTGTATTGTTTTAACTATTTAGTATAGTTGGAAAGACCCCAGCCTCATGCATCTCAAAACAAGTATCACCGACAGGACTGCCGATAAATGATGTAGTGCAACCAGCTAGCGCAACTTTTTTCTGCTGCTCTCTGACACCACATCAACCCCCATTGTCAAGGCCATCATAGTCGTGCCTAACCTTATTTTTATTTGCCTTCACTGATTTCAGTCTATTGCTCTTGTACTTCACTTCATCCACATTGTTTCAAGAGTACCTATGTTATCTGTATATATTGTATTTCAATTAATCGCCGAAATAAAACTTGTTTTGATAGGCTATTCTTGTATTCACTGACAGAATTCAACAATTTTCACGTACATGCAATACGTAGGATGTCCTGGGCTTCTGTAAACAGAATAAAATGTTAAAATATATCCGAAACAGTATTTTAGTCTAAAGAGATTAGCACAGTCTCCAACAAAAGCAATTTTCACCTCTCCCTGTGCATTCAGAGGTCCAAGATGAAGCACAAAGCCATGCCATTTTTTTCCAAGTAAGCTTGTCAAGTTAACACGAAAAAAGGATGCAGCTCCTAATCTGGGTTAAGGAAATATTGGACACTGGATCGGAACAGAAAAAACACATTAAAAGTGGCAAAAAATGAATTTCGTAGGAAAAGAAAGAAAAGACGGAACACTTTTAATGCTCCGTTTCAAAGTAGAATTGCGAGAGAGAAGAGCATTGGGTGCTTTTCTGACGTTAATGCCGTTTTTTGGTTTCCACGGTCGGACCGACAGCGTAGCCAATATTCATCAGCGCCGCTAATGCAGACGTCAGGCCCTGGATCGCAGCTGCGACAATGGCTTTGTCACGGTTTGTATACACAGAGGTTGGTGCCCGATTGTGGTGCTGTCCGGGTGTGATATGCAAATCACCACGGCCGCGCTAGTCATCCGTCACGTGGTGTGCCACGTATTGCATCGGAACGAGACATCAATCACTTTTGCGACTGTGGTATTTGAATGAAACGCGGACCTGCGCTGCCATCACCAGTTAGATGCCAGTTTGTAAATTAGTGAAGAATTACATATGGAGAGCTGCGGTTCAAACAAATGCATCTCGTTCTAACTTGCTCAGTTTGGCATATAACTGCGCAGTCACCGAGTACGTACTTTCGGATTACCATGATGCGATATCTAGGCGGTTGTTAAGTTATATGCTGAACTGAGTAAATTAACTGGAATTTTCGTGGTACCCGTTAGGAACAGATTTCCAACTGGTACATATTTCTTGCATTCCCTGTGGCTACGCCGTTTTTGATGAGCGATATCAAATGTTGTCCATGGATTTAACGAATTCCAAAGGGGTTTTGCTTAAACGATGTCGATTATTACGGTTGGTTTCCCCACCTTTAGATAGCTATTTTGTTTGGGGTGTCATGCTTTGGACACGAGAGAGCGGATGGCAAGAATATGTGGCTTCCGGGAGAGCGACCATGGCAGAACAATTGTTACGGACGGTCGACAGAGTAGTATTGTTGTGCAGTGACGTACGAGCGAGTTCGGGGCAGAGCCGAGAGTGGGGCCTTGAGAAATTTGTGTGCAGCAGTACTGTCATGCGGACCCCTCTATGGTGCATGTGTGGCATTGCCACAGCGTCGACACAACAGCCTGGTGGAATGGTTGCTGGCATTTCTTAACCTGACGGATTTTGATCCCAGCGCAGGTGGGGACAGAGGCTTCTGCACATCAAGAGGAGCACTGCGTGAGCCCATTAACGGCACACAGGAGTGCAGGTATGTACACTGTTTTCCAGAACACTTCTATTTCTTAACTGCATTCTGTGAGGGTCCGGTTTCAATTCCCGTCTAGGATGGGGATTTTCTCCGCTCATGGACTGGGTGCTGTGTTTTCCTAATTATCATTTCATCCCCATCGACGAGGAAGTCGCCGAAGTAGCGTCAAATCGAAAGACTTGCACCCAACGAACGGTCTACCCGACGGAAGGCTCTAGTCACACGGCATAAAAAACCAATTGTTTGTGTTATTTTATAAACCCTTATTGAGATATTTGCATAGCTATTTAGACAGAGAGTACTGTGTTGCTTTTTGTGGTATCTGTCTGGTTACAGACGAATACATATATAACGTTTAAATAGTGTTTAGCCATTTTATGTTTTACGAATAAAGTTGTCTCTGATATGATGACTGGTCATGATACAAGTAGAGGACCAGGAATTTTGTATTTTTAATGTTGTTGCCTGAGTACGTATATTAGGACAAAAGTTGGATTTTATTATTTCATTTAAAAAAGACATTTTTTTCTAATGATTGCATGAAGCCCTACTTAAGCCAATTTAAGAGCTACAGAAATATTTTGAGTTGATGAAAGAGCGTTATTACTGTGTTGTTCAGTAACACAATTGTTCATCTGTGTCCCACGTAAGCACAGCGCACAGCCCAAACCCCACTCTGCATAAGTCCAGCGCTACAGTGAGAATATCAGAATGGAACCTGAAGGGTAACTACAGTGCTTAATATGAACTTAGCATTCTCGCTAAGGTTTTGAAACGTTATATGTTTGAATGTACAGCATTAGAACCTGTCTGAATGGAATCATGCTGTTTACGAAGTGGCAGTTAACATGTTCAGTTGACCATTAGCATGATTTTCATCAAATAATGTGAAACCGTACTAAATATGCATAACTTGTGGTTGGATATGGTAACATTCTCCCTTTGACTGCTGTCCACGAGTTTACTCGTCATGCTGCGTGCCGCTCCCTGGGTGCTAATCACGAGCATAGTCGCGGCCGCCAGTTTTTCCCTGAGCGCGGTTGACGAGTTAAGTCGCACCCGCTTGCCGGGCCCTGAGCGCTGATGACGAGTATAGGCGCACCGCTACCTGTGTGGTGATGACGAGATGACTCGGACAGCGGACTTCGCGTTCCATGTCTCAGTACCCTTTCGCAGTTCTGGCCGCTAGCTTGTCTGTTGTCAGCCTCATCTTCGCACTACAGTTCACTGTTCATCGGAATTTACATCAGTGTTGTTCGCGTCCTGTATTTTACAAGGAAAATGGCAAGACGTCGTGGTTGCACTAAGGAAGAACTCATTTAGATTCTTACGAGGAGCGACAGTGAGGGAGAACTACTTGATTTTGACGAAAGTGCTAGCTCCTCCACAGAGTCCGAAAGCTGTATTCATAAACCGTCCATGTCAGCAGGGGTGTCAAAGCAGTCTCATGTTTCAACAAGAGATGTTATTTGTTCTGAATCTGAAGAATCAGAAAGTGATAGTGAAACGCCTACGAAGAAAGCACGTCTTAGTGATATATTTGACTGGAAAGAAAATTACTTTCAGACATTTAATCACGCATTTGATGATACGCTGTCGGGACATGTGTGTCAAATAGGGAATCAGTCAAGTATTCTGTCAGTTTTCATATTATTCTTTAAACAAGAGTTGATGAAATATTCAAAATTAGGGACATTGTCAATAAATTTCGTACAGCTTTCCGTTGTGCATTTAATCCACATCAGAAACTCTGCATCGATGAAATTTTGTTATTATTCAAAGGACGCTTATCTATCAGACAATTATTCATTCAATCGAAACGTTGTAGTTTCGGTATAAAAACATTTGTGTTATGTGATTGTAAGACTGGCTATGTCTTGGATTTCATTGTTTATACAGGGGCATCAACAGAAACTAAGTTCCACAATTAGGGGAAAAGTGGTGACATAGTGGCTACATTTATGAAGCCCTATTTAGAACGTGGACATACCCTCTAGGTCGATAACTGGTACAAAATGCCAGACTTGTTTGCCTGGCTTCACAGTCATGGGACAAACGCATATTGTACTATCCGTAAGAACAGACGCAACATGCCGAAACTTCACAGGAAAGTGGAACGTAGAGATATTCAATTTATGTGTACTAATACAATGCTTGCTATAAAGTGGTGTGACAAAAGGGAAGTGTGGATGTTGACCACATATAAGACCACAGAAATGGTTGACACAGGAAAGATTGACAGGAATAATGGAGGAAAAATTAAGAAACCACAAAGCATTGTAGATTATAACTTGAATATGAGAGCAGTTGACCGTTTTGATATGCTGCCTAGCTTTGACTGATGTATACGGAAAACAAAGAAGTCGCATAAAAAGTTCTTTTTTCACGTTCTAGATCTGGGTGTTTTAAATGCTCATGTCCTACACAGATCACTAACAGGTCGTAAAATGACGGTAGCAAAGTTTCATCTGTTACTGGTAAGGGAACTTACAGAAACGTATGCACTGAAGCGCAGAAAAGCTGGCAGAAAAAGGTGTTCTGATGATAATCCTCTAAGATTTGTGGGAAGGCATTTTCCAGACTTTATAAGAAGTGAGCAATCCAAGAAAACTGCGCTAACGCGTAGATGCATTGTTTGCCGGAAACAAAAAGTGCGTCGAGAAAGCAGGTACGCATGTAAAACTTGCAAGGTACCCTGTTTTGAAAAACACCACACAAAACAGAATTACTAATTGCAGCATAGAAATAATACAATATTGCTATTAGAAAATACTTCGAAAACGGAAAAAAATATAAAAATGGAAAAACAAAATAAAAATGTTTTTAGCTTCGTAGTGCCGGTTCAAAGCCCGGATTAAACAGGAGGATGGGAAACACATTCACAATTTTCTTTATAAGTGAATTTAATGTGCTAACAAAAAGACAGAGATTTCACAGCTTTCAAATGTTGGAATATCTGTTGAATACTTATGTGCCACAATCAAAAGTATTGTACAAATTTCGTCAAAGAAACAAAAGTTACGCATAATCGGGTAATTACGAAGCGCAACAAATATTCGGGCAATTCAACGATACATACAGTAGGCCATGTGAAATTTCTTATCACACCAGAATACGAATTTAGCGACGTGAAGTAAAATTGTTCTTCCGGTTGCTCACAGTAAATTCCAATGTTGTAGTGCGATATGGAAGATGGTCTGTATGTCGCTTTCTCCAATAAACGACGTAATACGATGTGCTGAACAACAAAAATAACGTACAGTTATCTATAATCTATGGCTTATGTTGTTCGTTCTTGAGTTAGTACGGTGAGGAACACTTAGATAAATGCAGACATTATAATCGTGTATCCAAGAAAGAACAATAAACTATTGATGTAAAGCTAACGAATCACGTCGCTTTCGGCATAATCTACAAAAATACTGCAAGAAAACTACAAGCAAGATATCATTCTTGCTGAAGGAGAATAGTTTTACCAGACAGTTTGATTCAGTAGTAATTCACGTGCAGGGGAACTACGCAGTGAGAGCATTTACTGGTATTCTGTATCAACCGTGAGAGGACACAATATTTCGCGTGGAGTCGCAGTCACTGCAGAAATATGCAGCAGAGGGCGGGTGAGGCAGCGAGGGGCGCTCCGCTCCAGGAGGCAGCTCGAAGGTCAGCCACATAAGCGCAGGTTTACGGATGACAGTGCAGGCCGCAGCGCCTCAGCGTGCCAAGTGGATCGTGCCCCTCCAGCAGTCAAAGGGTTAGAACAAAAGATGGATTTTATTATTTCATTTAAAAACGACATTTTTTGTAATGATTGCATGAAGCCCTACTTAAGCCAATTTAAGAGCTACAGAAATATTTTGAGTTGATGAGAGCGTGTTACTGTTGTGTTGTTCAGTAACATAATTGTTCATCTGTGTCCCACGTAAGCACAGCGCACGGCCCAAACCCCACTCTGCATAAGTCCAGCGCTACAGTGAGAATGTCAGAATGGAGCCTGAAGCGTAACTAAAATGCTTATTATGAACTTAGCGTTGTCGCTGAAGTTCTGAAACGCTATATGTTTGAATGTACAGCATTATAACCTGTCTGAATGGAATCATGCTGTTTACGTTGCGCCAGTTAACATGTTCAGTTGCCCATTAGCACGATTTTCATCCAAATAACGTGAAGCCGTACTAAATGTGCATAACTTGTGATTGGATATGGTAGCATTCTACCCATGTAAAAAAAATTAGACTAAATTTAACTAGAATGAAAATATCAACCCATAATACTATTCCTGTAACTGTTACACACTTGCACTCATGTTGCCTTCAATTATCAATAAATCCGTGCAGAAGACATTGCCTATAAGAAAGGATTTTAGGCTAGATTTGTTATTTTATTTTCTAACTGTCAGACAGTTTATCTTACTGGACAAATTATGAAAGACTGTTGTGGCAAAAAAACTGATCTTTATTCTAAGCCACTGTTGACATTAGTAATGAGTAAAACAGGTCATTATTTGTTCCAATGTTTTATTTGTGGGGATCTCTATTCTTGTCAAATGGTGACTGTTTATGGTGTGCATATTGTGAGGAAGTAGTTAGCACCTAGGTCCTTGAAGTGAGGCCTACAAGATAATTGTGGGTGAGTACGTATTATTCTCGCTGGTTGCTTTCGTGCAACTAATACTTTCATTCTAAATGATGAATTACCGCACAAAAATTTGCTGTGAGATGTTTCTTGGAAATATCCAATACAAGATGTTGACTTGTTTATATACAAAATCAATAGATACACAGCTTTAATGATCTAAGTAACAAATGTAGATGTCTGACATATTAACATGCACCGAGAAAACAAGATAAGGAAGTTAATTAATTAAATCAACCCCTGTTCTAGGAACAATTTAATACTATTAAAGTAACAATTTTGTTTTGAAGAAACAAATGTGTTCACCGACATTTACACTGGGACCATTATCTCCATGGTCCACCCGTTAACCTGTTTCGAGCCATGATTCCTCTTTAACACCGAAGATTTGTTACTGTTGGAATACATTACAGTATAAAATCAGCAGATGCTGCAGTAAATTTGTTAATCACCAAAACCTACCACCATTTTCGGTTAGGAGCTGTTGATTCATGTGATACCTTCGCCTTAGAAGAGTGATTTTTACATTTTTATTCACACTGATACGATTATCTTGAAGTTTATATCGTTTAAAACGATTATCATGAAGTTTATGTATTTTAAAGCTTTAATCTGTGTAGACTACTAGTTTGGTATGATAGCACACTGCACACTGTACACACAGAGTCATAGCAGCAGGTGACAGACACTAGCAAGTCGTCGGATTATGATCGAGAACTGGCAGCAGACATTGCTAGTGGCAGATTACCGAATGGAAGTAATTACTTAAAGCCTTTAGCAAGCTCTCTTCTCCTCACAATTAATGAAGCACAGCAACAGATGACCCACGATCGCACTATAGCAGTCAGTACCAGCTGCTTCTCACAAGAGTAAGTCCATAAACGTATTTGCAGTATGTAGCACTGAATGGCAACATTACGTATGTACAAGAAAATAAAAACAAAGCAATGGCACACTGTAACAGATAGGAATTATTATGTTGGAAATCATGGACTGTATTGTGTTCGTAATCAATAAGGGAAACAGCTAGCAACCTGTATAATAAAGAGTTTGCTAAAAACATAAATATCTTTTACTCTCCAAATACGACAGTAAGCTACTTTTCTGAACTTGGTGCTCAAGGGAAATTGTGTAACTAATTAAGAATATTCGATAGAGGTTTCCAAATACCTCAGAACAAAGGTATGACAAGTGTGTAGGTAGTCAGAGACTACGTCCCCTCCTTCTTTTGTGTTGTAGTGTTAAATCGGTTTTATAGTTACTTTCATATTTACTGATTTCAACCCAGAGATTCAGATCTTACTACTTTTCAGACAGTTAGCAGGCGAGATCGTAGGAGTGCAAAGTGTAACAGTCCCTGTAAAATCACTGTGAACATACTGTTATCCTTTAGTAGAGATAGTGCATGGCTCTCTCAAACTTAGTATTGCCTTAAGCTGTGTGATTGACCTACGGATCAACTAAAAAAGTACACTTTTATAATTGAGAGTCTGGTATATTATAAGTTTTAAGCCTGAAACTGTTAATTCCTACAATATAATATTACTCGATGATGCCAGTATTCCCAAAGACTAATTTTTACTTTCATCGCATTCGTAAATTGGCGCTACTATCTGACGTTTTAACTTGCAAATGTTGAGAAGGAATTTCTTACACTACTGTAAACGAAAAAGACATATACCTTGACTTACTGCTGCACAAACCATTACCGTACATGCATGTAAGATGATATTCAACAACTCTTCTTGCGAGGAGGACGACAACAATTTGTATAATACTGTGAGAACGCCGCAAGTGTAGTGAATACACCTTCATACTGTATCCGATAACTGCCGTAGTTAGCCTTGTGTTAATCTGTAAACTGAGTACTCTCTGGAAGTGTTAATTTCTTTCGTACTTTTAATAAAGTTTTTTTGCGAACACCCACTTTAAAATAAAATTATTGAGAACGTACGTAATTAAGCATTTGCCCTCTAGGACACGATTATGTCATACTTTTTACAATTTTTCTTTCAGTAAATACGGTCAATTCAAGCAAATTACAATAACAAGGGGAACGTGCAAGATTTCAGGTTGTATCTAAATGGTTTTATTTAACGTTACGATTATAGCACATGGAATCTGACACCATTGTCTATAAATCTCTGTAATGTAACAACTTGGCTTAGTCCAAAATAAAAAAAATATAACATAAAGAACTACTCACTTTTTTACAACACACAAAGTTTTACTTCATCCTTTTAGAAATTAGCTTTCCATCTAAACATCTTTCCAACCCAATTTATACAATACTTAAACAAGAAACTTCCTGGAGGATTAAAACTGTGTGCCGAACCAAGACGCGAACTCAGGATCTTTGCCTTTTCCTGGTAAGTGTTAGGCCAGCTGAGCTACTCAGGCACGACTCCCGAAGCGTCCTCACAATTGCCTGCGGTAGGCAAATGTAGCGAGTTCGAGTGTCGGTACGTGTGTTAGCTGCCAGCACGTACTCCGCTGCAGTGTAAAAATTCATTGTGGCATTTGTAAACGGTTCGAGAGACCATTTCATGAAACGATGAAACTGCTGTTCAAGTTTTTGGACGACACTAACTGAATACAGTTGCAAAACTTTCATTTGAAGATCTCTTGAAGATATATCTTGCTTTATAGCTCACATTTGAAATATCACATTCATATCATTCACTACAATCCTCAAAGTAATAAGAACGAAAACCCTTACAAATCAGAATTTTAGTAAAAATGTACAAGAATTTACGAGAGTCAGTGGATACTTGTCTCTATCAGCCGGTGGACGAAAATTCGCAATAGGAAATCCGAATGTAACAGAGAAAATATCAGTCACTCAGTATGAGTCCTTTCCGTCGACTAACTAAAATCAAATATTTATGCTAAATGAACAGCGCTTTCATTGCCTCGTTACATTATTCATATTACGTAATAATCATAACTCTCGCAGCATGTGAATCGGCGTGTTTTGTGTATATCTTGGCTGACGCCATTTAATTGTTAAATCACGATTCGTTGTAAGCTTCCACTGCCACAAAATGTGAGATTCATCATTACCGGAGGCTACAAACTTCCTCTCACACGTCGAAAAATCAAAATAACTTGAGTGAGAAACTATATACATCACATAACGTCAACCTACAAGTTTCCCTTATGTACATAGTGTGATGATTATAATCGAAAAGTTCTGACAGTACTGAAGCTACACTAGAGTGTCGCAATGGGATAGTATTTCCACTTGTGGCATGCTAATAACCAACTGTTTTAGAGGGAAATATTTGCTGATTCTATAACAAATACTGCTGTCGGAAATTCATCAAAATAATTAGACGTACCGATGTATTAACACACGGTAATTTAAGATTAATTTGTATGAATCTTCTTCCTTACTATATTGTCAATCAACACTTATTTCATCATCATTATTTATTATTAATTGCGAAAAGCACCTTTATTTCGTTTTTTGTGATTAATGTGTTTACTGCAAATTACTTCCATCAGAGATGGATGTCTGCAGTCTTCTTATTGTATTTTTTGACAGGCAGAAACAATTATCGACTTTCAGTTAAACGGCGGACTAAATATACTGATTTACATTTAATCTATAAAGAAATATTTTATTTTCCTTTGCATTTAAAATGCTTCTAAATTAATTCTAAAAAAATGGGACGATTAAATGTCACAAGAGAAAAATGTTCAGAAGAGAAAATCTTCAAGATAATTGATGACTGACAAGGACATGCTCTGCTACATATCAGAATTATACACGTTCCTCCTTCGTTTGGTGCAAGAGTAGAGTGTGCACTTCTTTCATGCTTAGTCTGTTGAAGGAGTCTCTTGTAGGGACTGTTCGACATTAAGGAAATTGCTACAAAATGTTTTGGCGTTTATGGTATCTCATGTTCTGAACCATCAAATTTTCTCTAAGATACCAAAAATATTGTGAAATTTTCACTCAATATTTAGTGTAGAGTACTTTTCTTCTCAAAGTATGCTAAATCTTAAATAAATCTGGGCCTGTTGGAACCTCATATTTACGATCTGCCCCATTCTTGGCATGAAACATTATTATTACTTAAAGGCAATTCTCTGTGCAGACGCCATGACGGCGCGGGCCTGATATTAATTAGTACCTTACTATCCACAGCACAGAGGCAACGAGTATAGTTAATCCTGAAATTGCCATTGGCCAGAGATGCCATAAAACTGTTCATACAAGTGTTCATACAACTTCCTAACCTCTGAAAATGAAATGATCCGACAAAGCGATAGAGCGTATTTATAATCGAATATGGCACTGTAAACTGAAGCAGGCAGATATATCTGTAGACAAAATGAACTATAACAAAATCATCAGGAATCGTGCTGTGGCGTCTCACTGGTGTGGCAACAAGATGAGCTTAAAACACATTGAGAGAGGCACAAAGTTCACATTTTCTTTAAAACTGGGAAGTCTCCTTCGTATTCGGATCAAGGAACTTGAAAACTAAATTTGAATTATTAACGAGACCACAAGCGACTATGCAGTACATTGAAGATTCTATGTTTTAATATAATGTCGGGATATAAACATCATCTCATAATAGGAAAACAGCCAAGGACATCACATTTGATAATTTTTATGTGTCTTGTTGATGTCAATTCTTTTTTCAATTTGTGTTGTAACCCATTTATCCCAAACCAATATACTACAATGTATTCTTTTTTTGTGAAAATGATATGTTCAATGTGGTTTATAAAAATATTTGCTAAGGCTCCTGAAACTGGGGACCACATTCGTAATCCATCTTCTTCTAAATAAAATTATTGAACTGAAAGTATTTTACAAAATATATTACAGTATACTATCTGTGTTAATGATGTCTGTTCTACTACCAGTTTCTGTGTTAAACCATTTTCCACAAAAGCTGTACAACATATAAAGTGGACAATGTCAAAGCAAACAAGAAAGAAAATACTGTTGAATCAATGGAAAAACTCACAAAACACATTGAACATGTGTCATACATACTTTGACATGTTATTTCTGAAAACCATAACTGCCAGTATAAATGGAAAATTGAGCGAGATTATAATACAATGGCTCACTCACAAAACGACAACTTGTGATGTATAGCAATATAAGCCAAAGATGGTTGAAAGTTAAAAATGATAGTTGTCACCAAATTCAATGGAAGCTGCCATTGTACACTTCTGTAGTAATCAGATTACAAAATTGAAATACAATATTTTACAATTCAGTCGAAAGTATAAGCATGCAAAACACAAGCTGCAAAGCAGTCCAGGAAATTACAGTCAGTCAAGTCATATTGGATGAAAACACACAATACAGTAAATTAAAATTAAGAAATACAATTTTTAGGAGTGAAGGAAAACAAAAGGAATATACAATATGTGGATGTAAAACATACGTTTTTAAGGAAGAAGGTTTACATCTAGACTGTTACAAATGTGTTATAAGAATATGTCATCCAATATCTAGACAACCATGAAATGTAATAGAAATACCATTTACCAGACAGATAAAAATTCAAAAGTCAAAGGAAATCATTTATGTGAAATACATGTAAAATGTCACACATCAGTCAGAAAAGTGGACATTTGATGTCTACAAAATCATAAAATATAAATGAAATTTCATTTGTAATACAGTTGAAGGTAAAAAAATATGTAAAAAAGTCCTGTAGGTTAAGAAAAAAGAAAGTGGGTAATGCCGATGTGGGTGGAGAGGGAAGACACAGATGAAATAATAAAAGGGGGTATAGTTGAGCAGGGCTGTAGTTTAAGAAGGTCCACTAAACAATGAAAACTGTCAAGTGTATTTTAGGATGTTTAGTTCCTTGTTTATGTTTCGATCAGACAATTGGAGTCTTATAACTCTGTCCAGCATATAATTGAAAAAGTTGTGTATGTATGTGGTAGGGTAGCATGACTGGTTATTGATTATTACATCAGTGGTTGTAGGCTTTCTGTATATATTAAACTAATATCTACAATTATCTTTTGCCACTCTTAAATCTAAACAATTTAGTCCCATGTTGTCTTCAATTTCTACTGTAAGGATGGATGCGTACCATTAGAAACTCTGTGTAAGATTTGAACTTCATTGTGACCACATTGCATTAAGATGATGGTGTCATCTACATACCTCTTATAATAGACAATTTAATTTACCACCTCAAAATTGCTATTAAATAATTTATACTCAATATTGTGAAGGAAGATATTAACGAGATTTCCACCTAAACAACAAGTCATTGTAAGCCCATTTTGTTGCTTGAAATATTCAACATGAAAGAGAAAATAATTATGAGGACAAGAAAATTGTTAATAATTCCATAAATTCAATAATCTGTGGGACATTTAATCTTCTATACTGTAAAAAAATTTGGAAGTCATTTTATTCTTTTACAAGCTTTAATAATGTATTTCATTGATTTGTTCATCATCGAACTGACTAAGTGTTTTCAGGTTTCTATCGGTGATGTACATTGTTTCTCATACTGGTAGAGTCGAATGCATGTTTCCTGTATCAAAGGAGAGGGCTGTTGCTGTGTCTGGGACTTTTATACCTATTATTTCTTGTATCAGCTATGTAATATTCTTAATGGTTCTGTTTTCTTCTATTTTGAAATTATGAGATAGTAATTTTAACAAGTATCCTGCAAGCTCGTAAGTGGGGAATTTTCTGAAATCCAGTATCAGCCTCACAGGGAGATTCACATTGTGTGTCTTTAAATGGCTTATTTACTAAACGAATGTTCCTGCTCTTACTGACGATGATGGCCCTCTAAAATTCAGCAATGTTTCAGAAAAAAATGTCCTTTTAAAATCATGTCATTGTTGTGATATACGTGACCCTCTTCTTCATCGTTTTGGCGTTGAAAATATCAGGATTTCTTATCCAATTTTCATTACCTGCTCCAAAGCGTTGTCATCAGCAATGCCAACGTTGCCCATCACTTCCGCAATAAGATCTTCTAATGAAACGTCACTGTGTGCTTTGTGTTCGTCATAGAATTCGGTTTGATTATCAGTTATATGTTCAGTTTATTTTACTGAAATAATATAACTTTCTCGTTTACTGTTACCATGCTGTTTCCTTGTTGTAAGCGTTCCTTTGTTGTAAAACTTTCAAACATACCACTTTGAGGATAGTGTGTCTCCAACGATTTGACTTTAAACGCAACCTTCAAGAGGGGCGTAAAACGTTTCCAAAATTTATGTAATAAATTTCCAGAAGAAGCTCGTACCATTTCCTTAGCCTTTGAAAAGTACCTTTCCACCAGCAGCAAATATTGCTTGAAACAATAATTTAAAAATTATACCTGAGAGATAACTTTAACATTAATTAAGAAAAATAAGCCAACCACATAATATCGTAAAAATACGCATCTTAAAAATCTAAATTTAGTAAATAATAATAACAGCAATAATAAAACGTTGGAAAGCAACTACACAGCGCACTCTTGACTGATAGGTTAATGTATTTTCCAAGCATCGAACAACAGGTTGACACACACAGGTTTTCATGCAGAAATGAAATGACTTGCGACAGAGATACAAGTTCAGATCAGTGAAACAAGGAACGACAAGAATTAAGTTCTGGAAGTGTAAGGAATTCATTATAATTACGGGAAGTGTGGGCATCACTAGGAGACCATATTACACATTATATCTCGATATAAAAGCTTGGCAATCACAGAGTATTTGGAAAGGCATGATCCGGTCAGCACAATCATCCATCAGAAGTTGGGAGAGCACTGATGATGATGATGATGATGAGTCCCAAACTTCTTTACAGAGCATAGGGGAGCGACGCCTTACTAGGCAAGGTCCTAGTGGAGGTGGTTTGCCATTGCCTTGCTCCGACCGTAATGGGGATGAATGATGATGATGAAGACGACACAATGACACAATGACCCTGCTGGGAATCGAACCATGGATCCCGTTCTCAGGAAGCGAGAACGCTACCGCGGGACAACGTGCTGCGGACGGGAGAGCACTGTTAGTTAAAAAGGTTTTCCTTCATACAAAAGATACGATCCACTCACTATCGTATAAAATAAAATTTTAAAAATTTACTGGAACTGCTGATGATAACCTATAAATACTTCCATACTAACAGACCTAACAATTATTACTAAAGCAGAGGAAGGCACCATATTCATCATAGACATCACTGAAACCGACACACATAATCTACAAATCACTAGTAATGAGAAAATGATAAAATACGAGGACCAGACAGCTGAGATAAACTCTACGCACAAAGAGATGTCAGTAGCAACTATCCATGCTGTAATATTGTACACCAAAGGTACCCCACAACACGTTGTGAAGGGCCCACTGAACCTGAAAGTGCACAGGTCAGTATGTTGACACTACAAAGGCTCTTGCATGGAAAATGTGACGAATGATGTGCTCACTTCTAGCAGAAAATTTTTATTTATAACTTAGTATTTAAAGTGCCACAATTATATCAATACCATATGTAAAAAAGAGCAAACGAAAATATAATAATCTCGTCTTGACACTATAAATTTATCTGTATTTTCATATTACCAAGACAGTAGCAAATGAGTTGCAAAATACTAAAAAGAAAGGTCACACCTCCATTAAAATTAATGGAAGCTCGTACTAATTTCTTTTACATTTGCCTATAAATGATTACAATTGAAATAGTAATTAAAAAAGATGTTATATTAAATTTCGGTCTTCAGTTGCACAAACAAAGAAACTTTACCTAGGTCTCAGCTACAATAATGTAGCCTTCTTCAGGAACGTCACAATATGCAATTAAATTAAAACATGTGAGATATTGGTTTTGTCAAATTTTAAATGTTAGTACTAGAGTACATAGTCATAAGACTGCCTCACTTCTACTAATGTTTCGCCGATAGGTTACACCCACAGGCCAGACAGGTGGGCTGTGGACGTTGAGTCATAACTATGTACTGCAGTACTAACATTTTAAGTTTGACAAGCCCAGTATCTGACATGTTTTAATTTAATTTTGTATTGTGATATTTCTGAAGAAGGCTACATTATTATAGCCGAAACCTAGGTAAAGTTTTTTTGCTTATGCAACTGGAGGCTGAAATTTAATATAATTACATTGAACAGTTGCTGACTTTGCTGCACCATGACAAAATTATTCAAATTAAAAAAGACATTTTATCTGAACAATTGATTTTCCGAGTGAAAGTTACAGAATTTTTTTGCTCGTTGTCAATTGCCTTGCTGCTTTTATTTTGAACTAACTTTTTTACATATTGTTCCTTTGTTGACTGGAATGAGATAAGGGGAGGGTTGCTGAACTTTCCAGAGGATGAAAACTAGAGGCAATCCTAATATACGTGTAATAAATTTCTCTCCTTCTAGAAAATAACTATTTTAAATTTTAGAAACACGTCTTGTAAAGTTAGTATCATTTGCGTGTTGAAAATGTGACTGTAAAACTCGCACACTTTATCCAGTTATCAACAAAAACGGTCGGTAGAGGTTAACCATCTCTTCGTCTGGTTGTTGGTGTTTTCGTACAGCCATTATTTTGCTTACATCTACTACTATATTCTGCAAAATACCCTGAAGTGGGTGGCAGACGGTACTTCCCATTGTACTACGTTTAATGCTGATCCGTTCGTGTATGGAGCTCGAGAAGAACGTTTATTGAAATGTCTCTGTGCACATGATTATTAATCCTGCCTTCACAATCAGCTCCAGGGCAATACGTATGTGGCTGTTGTATATTCCTTAACTGCTTATTATGGTTCTTGAAATGTTGTTAGTAAATTTTCCTGGGATACTTGATGCGTGTCTTCAAGCATCTTATTGCACAGTGTTCTAATCACTTCCTTAACGCTCTCGCGTAGGTCAGACCAATCTGTCTATTCGTGCCATCCTTGTTTGTACACGTTCGCGTTCCGAAAGTAAAACTAGAATATTAATGAAACAGTAATAACTAAGACTGACCACTAAAGAACTGTAACAGAAGAATAAAACTGCATAAAAATTGTGCACGTATCTACAAACCTATTTGGAAATAAGCACACCGTCTGTTTTGATACTATTTGATGCTTGTGTAGTTATTCGAAGAATTTTAGGTAACCAAATCTTTCATTTAAATTTGGTCTTCCCTTTTAATAGTTTTTGGGTTGAAATGTACTTTCAAGATTGAAATAATTGGTATACAATGTCTTTTGGAAGCGGATGGCAAAATTACGACTATGTAAGTGCAGTTTAATAATGCAGTAAACCCGTTGAAAAATTCATTGAAAATTGGTAGGACCCGATTTAATACCAATTCGCATTTGAAAGCAGTATGAGTAATTATGCGCGACCTTTCTCATTGTACAATTATATTCGCTTATTTCTTTTGACTCTCACACCTGAAATTTATGAATTTATGTACTTAGCCATCTCCTTCTCTGAAAGATGTAACGTCATCGGAATGACACGGTATAGCTTGTAAACTGACGTTCTACACCATTCGGAAAGAACCAAGCAGATGAGCTAAGAGACACTTTACTGATTCCCACAGGACGTCAAAGGAGGTATGTGAAGAAACAAAAACAACTTTTCTGTGATTACCGTCGTTTACATTAGAGGCGATAATTTCCTACCCTCCGAAATCATAACCGGAGAAATGAACGTAATATCAAATACATATAAAAAAGACAAAACACAAAACGATATAAGTACCGTACTTAACATCATGAAGCTCACTTTCCGTTGCCAGGCGACAGATATGAACAACGGGCATATCTAATTCAGATGTATGGGCTTGACGTTATCGATAAATTTGCACGATAAAACAGGCAAATGAAGCGGACATGAAGTTTCATATTAGACCGAACAATTATTCATAATAGAAATAACTTGTAATAAGCTTAATCATGAATGCAAACTACGCAGAGTTAAAATCGGATTTATTCATTTGTTTTAATATTTTTTGTACCATAATTTAATGGTTACCTGTAGCCATTTTGTTTCTATCCATATGGGTATTAGCTGTGAACATATTAACGTGTGCTAGGTGTGTGCCAAGACCAGAATCTGATTAATTGTCATGAACGCGCTAACAGACGCTGGACGGCAGATGAGCTCATTTAGTCGAAACAGTTTAACAAATCAAATACAGCCATAAAAGCCTATAACAAATGAAGTTAACAACAGTAAAGCTAATGTTTCTTGCTTAATGTCACTACGGCACTTATTAATCCGACATTGCAACGCGAATAACAAAATCCCAGTTATATCTCTCGTCAGCAAAGCGGATGAAATGCGCTGCCAATAAACGCTTCATTTCCACAGTGTTACATGAGCGATCACATTGAATGTTACTATATGTAGCTTAATGCGCATCTCATTCATTCAAATGAGTTTCTCCTGTAGTATGTGAGGAATAGAATCACAGGTAACTAAAAAAGTTAGTTCTTCATCCTTACTTTCACAGAATGTTGTTTCACATACTGAACATCAGAACACTATGAAATTATTTGGTAGGTGGGCACCATCTGCACACAGTTATTGCATAAGGGTCTCATTGCGGTACGGTTGCAAATTCCCTCCAGACGGACGTAGCATCATCAGTCCCTTGAAGTACAAATGGCAGTTGGCAGAGTCTCAATATATGGAGAAGTCTGTGTCTCCAGGGGATGAGAAACCATCTCTTATTAGATAGATAATAGGGGACACGTCTCAGAATTTCGGTTAATGGAGTCATAACACAAAGCAAGTCAATCAAATCATGGAATGAGGCGTACAACAACAGATGTCTTCCCTGCAGTATGTTCTTCAGGCAGGTCAGTTTATACGAAATGAGTTGTACAGGTAAGCAAAGCCAATGTGCCAAAATTAGACCTCATGGCCGTAACAGACCGCGCCTAAAGGCTTTCCCACACCCCTATGACGTCGTAGTCGACATTATCCTATTGTGTTAATTGGAACATAGTGGCAAATCGAAGATATATTCGTCAAATTTAAAGAAAAATCCAATATGAACCACTGATTCTAATCTTAAAACAATGGTATTCATTACTGGCGTGTTTTAAGCAGCTGATCAATGCATTGTCTATTTCTTTAAACTTTTAGGTACTTTGCGGGTCCCCCTCAGACGTATGTCCTAGTATTTCATAATTGCTGAAGCAAGGACATTTATTTAAACACAGTGCAGGTGGTATGAAGGACACTACTGGCTAACAGCAGAATGGATATCAGAGTAGAAGTCTGTAACAGCACACCATTTTCTAACATTACCTTCTTCTATAGAAATAACCGATACCGATTATGCTTTCGATTCTTGTATAGGTGAACATTATATCAGCTGTTTAACTGGATGATATGATTTTATATACAATGTCTTATGTTTCGGACTAAAATATGTTAAAACAAATCACCTTGTCAGTACTCTGTATGTAAAGTCATGCTCAAAAATATCCGAACGACCTGAATACCATTTTGCCTGATTCGCATGCTACCCGAGTAAAGCAGCTGTTTGGCAGGTACTCAAATCGCTCCTTGGTACAGTCGTTTGACTATTGAAAATGGTTCCGACAAGTCGCCACTAGAAAACACTGCTCTGTATCGCAATAACTCCAGATTTAAAGTAATACCACGATACTACAAATATCAGGAAACACCTTATCACAGATAAGTCTGTCCTTAAGACTTGTAATCTCACATTTATTACAATAAACGACATACCTCAAATGTTACCACTCTTTCTATTATGTCAGATAGGTAATGCACGTGGTAAGTTCGCCGTTTTCATGATTTCCTCTTCAAAGTATCATACAGTACTTATTATTTAACACAAAATGACATTAAAATTTAAGTTATTCACGAGCAGCTAGTTGAGAATATGTATGAACTTCAAATGCCACGACGAACCGTCTCCTTCTGCATATGGACTCAAATCCTGGTTATGCAGACTAGGCAAAAATTTCGTGATTGACTGAAACTAACATCACTCCTGACTAGGCATGCAGAGAGTGATATACCTCGATTTTAGACAGTATCAATTAGCAAATATCAACTTTAAATTACATAACGTAAACAGTTTTAACGGGCGCGAAATCCTACCCAGTATCTTGCTTCTTAACAAGTAACTTACTTTAAATACCGTGGGGTACAGCTTTGTGTTCGACAGGGATTCGAGCACAGAACCTAGTCGGATTGATATCGAAATACAATCAACTGAGACATACCGGAGTTTCTTGGCAGTAAATAGATGTTTTAACTGAAATAACGAGACGAAACATAAATTTATTCCTTCCCAGGATTCCAACACCTATCGCTGTAATATTCTAGAGGAAACGAACGTTAAAAATGGGTTTGTTACACCAGCAGCAACATGTGAGCAAGTTTGAACTAGAAATAATATGACGAAGAGTTCAGTCCTGACCGGGAATCAAACCCCACAAAAAAAAAAAAAATAAAAAAAAATGGCTCTGAGCACTATGGGACTTAACAGCTGTGGTCATCAGTCCCCTAGAACTTAGAACTACTTAAACCTAACCAACCTAAGGACATCACACACATCCATGCCCGAGGCAGGATTCGAACCTGCGACCGTAGCAGTCGCGCGGTTCCGGACTGCGCGCCTAGAACCGCGAGACCACCGCGGCCTCAAACCCCACACCTATCGTTGTTGGCTACACACAAAGAGACGTCAGCTACCTAATTTTTTGCCACCATCTGCTCGAAATAACATCCTTTAGCCTCCACTGATCTCGCTAATAATTCTGTGTCTCACTGGGAGTCAAAAACGTCAGATATCGTTAGTGTTGACAACGAATGAAAATACACTAAAAATCAAAATTATTATCCACCAGCAGATAGGTGTTCTCATGCTAGATCTTGATAATGCCTAATGAAAACTTCAGTGCCGGGCCAGGATTCGAATCCATTCACGCGCAATATGTGGAGATGTTGATGAATCTGCAGTTTTGATCAAACAACAAATAGTAGTCGAACTGTATTGTCACGAAGGGATCAAATTACGCCTTAAGGGCGGTCTGATTTGCATTCCCAGTTCAGAACCAATTTTATCGACACTCAGAAGCTCAAATAAAAGATGGAATAAGTGTCCGATGAGCCTACATAGCGTTTGTTTCGTCACTAGAAATAAATAACTGGTGTCAGAAAGATTACTGCTGATAGAGTTTCTACATGTCGCCATTCCTGACTTTATTGTGGTTCAACCTAACGTCTACTTGGTAGAGAGGGAACATCGTGTTTAATGTGAATTTCAGACCACCGTGCTATTATACCTTCTTCACCTTGAATAGCCAGAAGAGAATATAATCTGTCTCTCCCTATCTATAATCATTGGGAGAAGTTGGAATCGAACCCACACCGTAATTATGTAAACGTATCATCAATCCAACAAACCACAAAATCCTCTCCTTTGCGACTCATTTTTTCTATCATAGCGCCGTTGCATCACACTGGATGAGGATTCTGACACACAGGCTCCCTGTAGTGGCTTGCAACATGTTCAGTACATTCATTTACTTGGTTGTCCGAATCGCCATGAACTAGCTGCCTAGACTACCCAGTGCATACTACGACGTATTAGAAGGAGGTCTCAAGAAGTCTAACGAATTGTAACCAAATTCACTGAGACCCTAATTTGTTCACTGAGACCCAAATTTGTCTGTTGTCATGATGTTAATTCGACAGAAATAGTTGGGTATTATTGTGTGCATCACCGGCATCCCGTTGTTGTCTTCTCTTACTGAGATTTCCATATTATCATGACGACAAGACGCCGAGAAATTGTGTATGTTATCCGTGACGAAACATCCCACATTCCATTCATCCTGATCCATTTATTACGTACATCAGCAGCAATGAGTGATAGGAAAGCTGTTTTGGGGTGACGAATAACAATGACAAGGGTAGTAACAACAAATCAGTAGTCACTTCATTACAGACAATTGTTAACGATCAACAAAATAACCAAGAAAGACTGAGTGTTTAATTGCAGCACTGCATAGGTGTTCTTATCACTTTGATCACTTTGTTACTGAATTCTTTTCAGGTTGTTTGTAGGGAGAAAAGAAAGAACTCTGCAGCCAAACATATTGCTAGTACAACGAGATACTACCTATCAACTACCCTTGCTTTACATCACGAGACGAACATGGCTTCACCAAGCTGATATTTGAAAAACATTTCTGTTTTCTCTCTCTGTCTGTCTCTCTCTCTTTTTATTTTTAATTTTATTATTCGAGGGAAGCATCGAGAAGCGCGAGTTAGAAGCAATTAGGCGTATGATCTATTTACAGTTATTTTCATCGGGATACATAATGCAAAAATACGCCTTTTAGGTGTATTATTCCGTAATTATAATTACTGACAGTCTATTCGTGAGCTTGCTCGCATACAGTGGAGTAAAACCTATCACAAGAGCAAGCAAAACACAAATATTTTTTGCACCATCCGCAACACACAAACGAAATCTCGCTGCACTGACGTGTTGTCCGATATATTGTTTGGAAAACGTACTGCTAAACATAGCTCTATCAGATATCAATTTTAATGCGTACCAAATGTATAAAAGTATATATTGAAATACATAGAAAGGCACATAGAGGTATTTGACGGAAACATAGCCATGACCAACATTGTAACTGGGTACGACAACATCATCGTCTACCAGCTTGACCGCTAGAACGGTGACAGTGCTCGGCCGGTTACTTACGTTTACTCGTATCAAAACTACAGTACGAAAACACAAAAATGTTAATAATCTAAAGATAATTAACATTGGAACCCATACTAAAGTAAAGCACTGATCAGTTGGAAGATTGGTTTTACCACCACAGTGCTTTAACAGGCACGGTCCTGTTGGAGGTGGTATGCCGTTGCTTACCTCCGACCTTCGAGCTGACTTTCCTAGCCAGTTAATAGGGGAACCTACAGTTTAACGTTGTTTCGGACCACAGTGCAACTCTGATACCTTAGAATGAAAATCTCTCTGTTGATTGAAAAGGACAATATTGATTTTCTAAAACATTCTCTGTCATACAAAACTTGAAACGTCACGACAACCAAATCATATGAAAGAAATTACACTACATATATCGAAAGGCAAGATATCCCATGACTTTTAGTTTGGCAGTATTCGACAGCCGTTTCTATGCGCAAGTAATGAAGTAAGGCCGCGCGTTTTTGTTATCAAATAACGCCTTCATCAGTTGCTTTAGATTTAATATAATCTACGAGTAATTGCTGATGTTTGATATTAACATGAAAAGGATTCCGTAGACAGGGAAAGAACATATTCTTGGGCACCTACTTCTATAATGACCAAACGGCATTAAATGATCTTCAAGCACAAGTGTTCCAGCAATGGTACGAAGAAAATGGTAGTAATAATGACGGTAACAATCGAATTATCTGGTAACTTCAGACTTCACAGTGGATTTTCTCGAACTAAAGAAATTTGCTGAAATACTGAAAATTTCAAAATGGATTCACATGGAAGCCATAATGCTTAGAAGGGTCTTTACATCACGCTGACAGGAGAATAGCATAATCTCCGTGCCAGAAGCTTGTTTCTACTTAATCAATTAACAGACTCGTATTTTTTCCACCGCGACTAATTTTGTAAGCTAAGCACATCATTCGTTACAGCACACTTCTGGGACTGGGAAATGTGGCCACAGTGGTCTGGTGGAACGAACTATCACAGGAGCAGTGCGTGGTTTCAGGCATTTACTTTTAAGAGTCACAAAGAGATTTGCTTTACCTCTGGTAACCTTAAGAGAAAGACGTTATAATCCAGAATCCACTTTGAACATCACTTTCCTTCATTACCATCTGGGCAGAGCCGGTTTATGTAATGTAATGACATAGGCGGAAGTCATGGTACACAGAAATACTGTCACCAGTCAATTTACTTACATTAGAAAATTTTATTTTATTTGATGAACCGATAGCCATTTAAAGGAACAGGGCTCTTATTTTATTTGTACTTGATTGAACTAGATATGTTGAAAAATTTGGTGCTCGGCTGTGATTCTAATTCATATCTCTTCTTTCGAGGATCGGAATCTCTCCGGACAGTATAGTTCAATCATTTAGTTCCTTTCCTCAAGACTGCAATCTTCTCCAGATCTCCTAAAAAGGTAAGTATATGGGTCCGAATCCTGATCCAATAAAAAAATATTCATAATTTCATTTCGAGCCCTATCATGTGCACACCGGTCTTCTAGTGAAAATTAACGTGCATTTTTAATGTCTGTTCATGTGTTGCAAACAATTGCAATAGGTGTCGTTATTACTGGTCAAACACGAACACATCTTACTGTTGATCAGTAAGCAATTGATACTTAAGCTATATTCGTGGATGATAAAGAAAGACAGTAGGTGTGCTGTTAGATTGTCTCTCAGGCACAAAATTTAATATCCTTCATTTAGATATGTAACATTTGATTTTACTTAGTTAACAATCCCATTAAATGGGGGGTTCGTTGTTCCACCACAGAACTTCATACGCTTCACCTTTAAATGCAAGCAAACTTTGTTACTTCTGAATGGAGGTATATCAGATATATTTCGTGTTTAGTTAACAGGGACTAAAGGGTCTTGATAGGAGTCCCAGTTTATTACAAAAACTGTCGTCTTTTATTTTCAAGTTTAGATTTGGTTACTGATATTGCCGAAAATTTCGGTAATTCATGACTCTTAATGGCTGGTTAGAAAAATGGTTAGATTAGATTAGATTAGTACTTGTTCCATAGATCATGAATACGACATGTTGTAATCATCTGGAACATGTCAATTTAATGAAAGATTTCTTTACATACCATTATTCAGTTCTTTTACAACTATTTTTTACTATCTCCCTCATTGGTTTTTATATTTATCTCTCTCTCTCTCTCTCTCTCTCTCTCTCTCTCTCTCTCTCTCTTCACACACACACACACACACAAACACACACACACATTTTTTTCTTACTTTTATTTGTTTGTTGTGCTGAACTACCGGCCAGGCACGAAAACGTCCGTGAATGAGTTTCTTAGTTTTGAGTACAACTTACGAAAGAAATGTAAAAACAACTATGAGAGTTACTCATTTATGATGCTTAGTTTGCAGTCAGTTCTGAGTATTATTAATAGCTATGCTCCAGTCCCTAAACCTAATTACAGAATGCGAATGAGACGCATTACGTATTCCAGGCTGTGGCAGCTGCATCTTTGAGACACCAGCTATGGTCACTTCCAAGCCCGCTGTAGGAACACATGGATTCGTCTTCTTTCTGCTGGTACTGTAACTGAGATTTAGCAACAAGGCAAGGTACGTTTGGCAACTCTGGGATTGACGAATTACTTCCTGGTGTGCACAGAATTAAGCCTCAAAGTTCACTTGATTTTTCCTGTCATTTACATTGAATGATCTGAGTTATTATCGCTTGAGGTGCAACAAAAGATTGTAAATTTACGGGTTTCAGCACAGGAAAGTCGTTGCACGTGGAAATCGCAACTAATCTCGCCCTTTAAATAGCGATTTACGAGTTCTAGTCACTATTGGCCTCCTAAGGGGAAGCCAACACACATACATCTTAGCTACCTCAGGCGTAACGTACAGACCTGTGAAAAAACGTCTGTTGTGGCTCGCTGTTTCAGTCTCGTTGACTGTAACCTCTTTATCCCTTCTGTGAAAGAACTACAAGCAGTCAGATGAAACATCGATAAGGAAATAGCAAGAAAATACTTTCGGATCATAGGGCAATTGGAAAAAAACAATGCTGCCAAACAGTTAACGCCTCTTTCCGCTGCTGACAAGCAAATTTTGGGTGTCTATGAATACACACCTTTATTTATGAAATACCACATTTGCATACCTCTTAAGCATGACACAGCATACAAATTAAACACAGACCCAATCGAAATCTAAGTGAGTAAAATTTTACTATTTCATGCTGATAGAATCAGGCTTGTGTACAGATACTCAGGTTTATTAAAATAGACTTCCATAGTAAGGTTATCGTGGGTAGTTTTATTTAATTTCTTAAAATACAGTGCACAATTTTCGTTAGGAATTTTTTAGTATTGTTGAAACAATAGTAAACATGAGAGAGAGAAATAATCATCAACGATATATGCAAATTTTCTGATGTTATCTATAACAATCTGACAATGCCCATGCAGTTTATCGATTACATGAATGTAAAAAACTTGTTCTAAATTGAAAATGTCAAACAGGTTTGAAGAAGAATAAAATGAAACTACCGCACGACAGCTTATGGTGAAAATACTTTCCTTGCCTATTTTGTCACGATGCGCTCACCCCATACATACTGCAATAGTTTCGAGATGCATCTGCTGCCTGGCCATCTATTAAACGTGAAAAGAACAAAGTGTCGCAGAAGATAGCCCTTTTTCCACAATAGACTATTTTGTGTTGAGAAGTGAAGGGAATTATGCTCAAAGTTTGATTACATTGATAACTCCTGCAGACAGCAGGATTGCGGTATAAAAAATGTAGCAGTGAAAGTACTCAAACTCGAGAAGTCTCATCTATGGTGCACGACGCCTACCGTCAAGCTACTATCTGACACGTAGCTGCAGCACCTCCAGAAGTCAACAACAATTCCTCCAGAACTTTCGAATTCCACAGTGCTGTGAGATAATTCATGTGGCCCTATCTAGATTTCTGAGAGACGGACACTTACAGCTTTTCTGTTGCAGTGCACGACGTTTCCAATAAACAGATAGTGTAGTAGAGTAGCTCCAGTGGAAAGGAACACTTCCTACTTGAATTTCTGCATCCTACAGTGTTGGAAGTTTTCTATAGGGGGCATTTACGTGACTTTATTTCGGTGATTACAAAATAGAGTCAAATGCATGCACTGGGTAGCTGAGGCAGCCAGTTCATGTCGATTGGGTCAACCACGTAAATGAATGTACTGAACATGCTGCAAACCACTACAGGGAGCCTGTGTGTCAGAATTCTCATCCAGTGTGGTACAACGGCGTTAATGTAGAAAAAATGAGTCACAGAGAAGAGGTTTGGTGGTCTGTTGGGTTGATGATACGTTCATATACTTATGGTGTGGGTTCGATTCCAACTTCTGCCGATGGTTTTTAATAGGGAGAGACAGATTATATTCTCTTCTGGCAACGCATAGTGAAGACGTTATAATGACATTTTGGTCTGAAATTCACATTAAACATGATATTCCTTATCTACCAAGTAGACGGTAAAATAAAGTCAGGAGTGCCGCCATGTAGAAACTCTATCACCAGTAACCTTTTTGATACTAATTATTTATTTATAGTGACGAAACAAACGCTATGTAGGGTCACAGGACACTTATTCCATCTTTTATTTGATCTTCTGCATGTCGATAAAATTAGTTCTTAACTGGAAAAGCAACTCTGACCGCCCTTAACGCGGAATGTGATCCCTTCGTGACAATACGCCTCGACTACTATTTGTTGTTTGTACAAAACTGCAGTTCCGCAACATCTCCACGTATTGTGCGAGAATGAGTTGAAATCCTGGACCGGCACTAATGTTTTCATTAGGCATTATCAAGCTCTATCGTGAGAACACCTATCTGCTGGTGGATAATAAATTTTGATTTATAATGCATTTCCATTCGTTGTCAGCACTAACGATATCTGACGTTTTTAACTCCCAATGAGACACATAACTATTTGCGATATCACTGTAGGTACAAGGATGTTATTCTAAGCAGCTGGTGGAGAAAACTTTGGTAGCTGACGCCTCTTTGTGTGTAGTCAATGACGACATCCGTGGGGCTCGATTCCGAGTCAACACTGAACTCGACGTCATATTATTTCTAGTTCAAATATGCCCACGTGTCGCTTTCGTTTCCTCTAGAATATAACAGCGATAGGTGTTGGGTTAGAGTCCTGGGAAGGAATAAATTAATGTTTCGTCTCGTCATTTCAGTTAAAACATCTAGTTACTCCCGACAAAATCCGAAATGTCAAAGTTGATTGTGCTTCGATAACAATCCGACCACATAGCTTTACCTCACGGCATTTCAAGTAAGTGACTTGTGAAGAAGTAATATTTAATATCTGACTGTTAGTTTCCGTCAGTCAGGAAGTCTTTGCTTAGTCTGCGGGACTTGGGTTTGAATCCGCATGCAAAACGAGACGGTTCATCTACATCTACATCTACATCCATACTCCGCAAGCCACCTGACGGTGTGTGGCGGAGGGTACCCTGAGTACCTCTATCGGTTCTCCCTTCTATTCCAGTCTCGTATTGTACGTGGAAAGAAGGATTGTCGGTATGTTTCTGTGCGGGTCTAATCTCTCTGATTTTATCCTCATGGTCTCTTCGCGAGATATACGTAAGAGGGAGCAATATACTGCTTGACTCTTCGGTGAACGTATGTTCTCGGAGCTTTAACAAAAGCCCGTACCGAGCTACTGAGCGTCTCTCCTGCAGAGTCTTCCACTGGAGTTTATCTATCATCTCCATAACGCTTTCGCGATTACTAAATGATCCTGTAACGAAGCGCGCTGCTCTTCGTTGGATCTTCTCTATCTCTTCTATCAACCCTATCTGGTGCGGATCCCACACTGCTGAGCAGTATTCAAGCAGTGGGCGAACAAGCGTACTGTAACCTACTTCCTTTGTTGTCGGATTGCATTTCCTTAGGATTCTTCCAATGAATCTCAGTCTGGCATCTGCTTTACCGACGATCAACTTTATATGATCATTCCATTTTAAATCACTCCTAATGCGTACTCCCAGATAATTTATGGAATTAACTGCTTCCAGTTGCTGACCTGCTATTTTGTAGCTAAATGATAAGGGACCTATCTTTCTATTTATTCGCATCACATTACACTTGTCTACATTGAGATTCAATTGCCATTCCGTGCACCATGCGTCAATTCGCTGCAGATCCTCCTGCATTTCAGTACAATTTTCCATTGTTGCAACCTCTCGATACACCACAGCATCATCCTCAAAAAGCCTCAGTGAACTTCGGATGTCATCCACCACGTCATTTATGTATATTGTGAATAGCAACGGTCGTATGACACTCCCCTGCGGCACATCTGAAATCACTCTTACTTCGGAAGACTTCTCTCCATTGAGAATAACATGCTGCGTTCTGTTATCTAGGAACTCCTCAATCCAATCACATAATTGATCTGATAGTCCGTATGCTCTTACTTTGTTTATTAAACGACTGTGGGGAACTGTGTCAAACGCCTTGCGGAAGTCAAGAAACACGGCATCTACCTGTGAACCCGGGTCTAAGGCCCTCTAAGTCTCGTGGACGAATAGCTCGAGCTGGGTTTCACACGACCGTCTTTTTCCAAACCCATGCTGATTCCTACAGAGTAGATTTCTAGTCTCCAGAAAAGACATTATACTCGAACATAATACGTGTCCCAAAATTCTACAACTGATCGACGTTAGAGATATAGGTCTATAGTTCTACACATCTGTTCGACGTCCCTTCTTGAAAACGGGGATGACCTGTGCCCTTTTCCAATCCTTTGGAACGCTTCGCTCTTCTAAAGACCTACGGTACACCGCTGCAAGAAAGGGGGGGGGGGGGGTGCAAGTTCCTTCGCGTACTCTGTGTAAAATCGAACTGGTATCCCATAAGGACCAGCGGCCTTTCCTCTTTTGAGCGATTGTAATTGTTTCTCTATCCCTCTGTTGTCTATTTCGATATCTACCATTTTGTCAACTGTGCGACACTCTAGAGAAGGAAGCACAGTGCAGTCTTCCTCTGTGAAACAGCTTTGGAAGAAGACATTTAGTATTTCGGCCTTTAGTTTGTCATCCTATGTTTCAGTACCATTTTGGTCACAGAGTGTCTGGACATTTAGTTTTGATCCACCTACCGCTTTGACATAGGACCAAAATTTCTTACGATTTTCTGCCAAGTCAGTATATAGAACTTTACTTTCGAATTCATTGAAAGCCTCTCGCATAGCCCTCCTCACACTACATTTCGCTTCGTGTAATTTTTGTTTGTGTGCAAGGCTTTGGCTATGTTTATGTTTGCTGTGAAGTTCCCTTTGCTTCCGCAGCAGTTTTCTAATTCGGTTGTTGTACCACGGTGGCTCTTTTCCATCTCTTACGATCTTGCTTGGCACATACTCAACTAACGCATATTGTACGATGGTTTTGAACTTTGTCCACTGATCCTCAACACTATCTGTACTTGAGACAAAACTTTTGTGTTGAGCCATCAAGTACTCTGAAATCTGCTTTTTGTCACTTTTGCTAAACAGAAAAATCTTCCTATTTTTTTTAATATTTCTATTTACGGCTGAAATTATCGATGCAGTAACCGCTTTATGATCGCTGATTCCCTGGTCTGCATTTGAAGTTCATACATATTCTCAATTATCTGTTCGTGAATAACTTAAATTTTTAATGTCATTTTGTGTTAAATATTAAGTACAGTATGTTACTTTGAAGAGGAATTCATGACGACGGCTAACTTACTATGTGCGTTACCTATCTAACATTATAATAAGAGTGGTAACATTGCAGGCTTGTCATTTATTGAAATAAATGTTAGCTTAGAAGCTATAAGCACAGTCTTATCTGTGATAAGGTGTTCCCTGATATTTGTAGTATCGTAGTATTACTTTACATCTTGAGTTATTGCGATACAAAGCAGAGTTTTCTAGTGGTAACTTGTTGGAACCATTTTCAATTGTCAAACGATCGTACCAAGGAGCGATCAGAGGACCTGCTAGGTAGATGCGTTATGCAGGTTACATGCGAAATGCAGGAAAAATGCAATTCAGGTCGTTCGCATACTTTTGAGCACGACTGTACATTCAGTGGTATATGGATACTGTCTGATAAATGTGTTGCAAATAGGCGGTACTAAAACCATAAGAAATGAAAATGACGTACCTGATTCTGCTTTCTAAGATAAAAATTCTTTACGTACACCATAGTACATGCAGAGAGAGGAAAAGTTTTCATAATAACGTTATGAGAGTGCGACCCTCAAGAGTCGCAGATCGAAAGGTCGACTACACATCTAACACGTCAAGAGATTCGTTTAATGGATGTTAACCATTTTCATAACTCTTGGGATGGTGCCGATGGAAGAAGAATCAGAAGAATGTGTTGAAAGACGATGAGCGTATTGATTGACATGTAGGACAAGTTTGCCTTGCAAGGGCGATTTGGATGTTGCAATTAATATTTGATGTTAGTAGTGAAATGCACTGAGCGCCGAGCCAATGTCGATTGTTAGTGTAAACTACACAGGTAGTGTGAGGCACCAAGCTGCTGTGTAATTACTTGCCACGTCAGGTAGAGGTACGTGAGATCAAGAAACTGAAGACGCAAAATGTTTCACTATCTTGTAATTACTGTTCACAGGGGATGCAACTGTCATCCGGTGGAAGCCCACCGTTTGTGATGTTAAAAGAGTTTTACAGAAATACGAATACCACCCTCGGATGCAATGATTTGGCGAGGAACACTATAATGTGAAAAATGGAAGTTACTTGAGCTCACAAATACAGGTACAGTAACTACTATAAGGACATATATTGCAGTTGTAATGAATATCATGATAGAAACTTATATTTATAGTATCAACGTTATGCGAATGTACGCTTGTGTGTTTCAGAAAATTGGTACGAGACAATAAACAAAAGAAAACATCAGAAGAGAGAGAGAGAGAGAGAGACAGGGAGACAGAGACAGAGAGAGGGAAAGAGAGGGAGCGATAGACAGAGGAAGACCCATCATGATAAACAGGTAGTATGTAAATGCAAAATACTACCTCAGTGCTTAGCTGTATGGCGCACCGGTAATTTATATATCGTGAATGCAGAAAATACGAGCACGAAATTCCGTTTAGTATCCGTGGATACCTCAGAAAGCTCCCGTAATTTGTCATCCTTCTTCCAGTGAGTCACATCGGTAAGAGTTAAAATAGTTTAATTATTACAGAGCTAGTATTATAATTTACTCGTTAAATGTTTTCCGGCATTTTTAAAAGGTTCAGAGGGCTAAGGCTAGATGTTTCAATTTTAAAGGCCCTGGATTCCAGTCGCGTTTGTACAGTAATGGACACTTCATTTTTGTTATTTTTGAATATGAGGCCAAAGGGCAACGTGTCCAGTAACCACAGCCGTTCTCACCTCAGCTGCCGTGTCTATCGGATCGTACCTGCTGCTACTAGTGGTAGCAGCTCATCCCTTCTGTGACTGGTTCCTTGTCACGAGTGGCAGCTCCTTCCACTCGACTTGAGACCCCATCGCACCGCAGATGCTTATGGCTTGCAGTACCAATTTACGACAGCATCGTGCCAACCATCTGTCAGAGAACGAAGCTATGTTTCAGAGGTCGACCAACCTATGGCCGTGGTTATAACAGAGTGAATGATTTGCTATTTCAATATGATGACTGTGAAATGAGTAATTCATTGTAGATGGGTTTGAGTATCTGTGGATTGTGACAACAAGCCACCCATGTGTGTGAGTCCATTAACTCACTGTCTTCATTCATAAGTATTCTCAGAACATTCAGAAACTGTGTAATATCTTGCGCCGAGTATTCGTCTTATTATTTATTATATGTATCCAGAAATAAATTTACCCGTACATCAGTACATAAAAGCTAATGTGAGGAGCCTTGGAAACAATTGCGCTTGTGTATTTTCTTGCTGTTTACTTTGGAACCAGCTTTACCCTTGTAATCCAAGGTATGATATTCATCAGACAATGAGTACGTGAAACGAAAAGCAGAAATGATAGCCACGTCCCAGTTAAAATGTCTTTGACGAACTTGTGCTATACGCGAAGCTCATCACAATTTGTTTGCAGGTCGTGGTGCGGTGGTTAGCGTTGCTGCCTCTGGATCACGGGTTCCGGCTTCCATTTCTGGCTGGATTGGGGATTTTCTCTGCCTAGGGACTGTGTGTTTGTGTTGTCCTCATCATTCCATCGTCACCATCATTATTTGTGACAGCGGCTGTTTTGGATTGTGTAGAAATTGGACTGCGTAAAAATTGGGACTATGCAAGGGCGCTGATGACCACGTAGCTGAGCGCCCCACAAACCAAACATCATAATCATCAGCACAATTTCATCAGCATCCATTTTATTCACAATGAGAAGGTGATTCTGCATAGCAGTTTATCCCTAAACTCTTACGAACCCTTTAATGTCATGTGCAAATACTCACGATCAATATAGTCGACCCTTTAATGAAGCCTAATAACCGCAGATGATATTTAGTATTGCCAGTGACTGCACAGGCAAGTTACAAGTGGTTAAAATAGATCACATCTATTGCTAGCAGAATGAAGAATAAATACTTGTGGACAGGCGACTGGGAAGAAAATACTTGCTTCCAGATAACACTTGCACCCATATGGATGTTTCCATTGTAGTTCCGGGTCCAGAGGTCAAGGCAGACTTTACTGTTACCTCCGCTGTATGCCGGCGGGGTCAGGGATTTTCTCTGCCTCGTGATGGCTGGGTGTTGTGTGATGTCCTTAGGTTAGTTAGGTTTAAGTAGTTCTAAGTTCTAGGGGACTGATGACCATAGATGTTAAGTCCCATAGTGCTCAGAGCCATTTGAACCATGCTGTATGACAGTGGTAATAGAATCACCAAATCGATTGTAGTTAACTTCCATGAGGACCTAACTGCACAATTTTAACATTCTCAGCCATACAGTTGCTTGTGTCACGCAATTTAATGATTCTGCTGGTGCTCGTTCTTATTTTTCCGGTTTCTTGCTTTTAACCACGTCCCATTCTTGCAGTATCCACGACTTATTCTCGTGATAATACATTTACTGGGCTCTCTCACCTGACACAAAGTTATATTTCATGAGTACAATCCTTCTTTAGTTCATTAAATGTTAATTTGCTTATCTCTGTGAAACATATGTTGATGCTTCATGATAATAAACACTCAGTCTTACAGTGACTGCTCCATCCTTTACGGATAAAGATCCCCCACCCGCCAGTAATATATGCATACGTAGTGTGGTACCTATAGAAGCACAACAGTATTTCTTATTTACTTTCTTGATTAAATAATATTTATTTCTGTTTGCAAAAGAAATGATATGGAATATGTTATCTGGCTTTAAAATGTAAAATCTTCATCTTTCCTTCTCATTGTAAATGTATTGGTGCAAATAATTGTCTATTTTACACCGGTAGTGAGTTTATTTTTATTGTTTGTTAACGTTCATCTGTCTGTTATATTATTAACAATTCAACAAGTGGAAAAGTGGGTGAGTGTTATGTAAGCCTCAGGACACGCAATTAAGTTTTCATGTATTTCTGGGGAATTATCTAATGCACCACCCAGATACATTATTTTATCCGTATTTTCAGGAAATAAGGATATTTATTTAGTGTAATTTTATTCAATTGCTTGTTCGGTGGGAGTACTATATATTTCGTTTATCACTCAAAAGTATTTGATAATATATTCCTTGGATACAAAGGAAATCTATGTCATGTACACATATATCGATAAAGCTGTCATCAACATGAAAACAGGTTCGAACTCCATAGTAATTTTCTAGCCATGGTCCCGTTGCTTTCTGCGACTTCTCAACTCATTTATCCAGCCTGTTGTAAGCGGCCCTGCAGTTTAACAGGAAATACAAGTCATAATTCGACCTCGCATTACTAAAATTAACAAATCATTGACGAACGTGAAAGAACAGTTACGTGTAAAAACCGTCTTTGGACCAATGCAGGACTGGTACTTGGACCGTCGTGATTTGTTATGTGACACTTAGCCACTGTACCGCCGAGCAAATTGGAAATCATAATATTTACACTTTTATTAGTTTTTGAAACAGACCATCGCACATTAATAAAGTCAAAAACTCCTGTGAATTTTTTACAATGAAATACTGAAGGTATTTTATCGCCAGACTGAAGCACATCACTGCAGGAAATTGAAAGCAGAACGTCTGCCTTGAAAGGATAAGCTGGAGATAGGATGATAATCTTAGGGTAGCAGTGGTGAGGGGGCAGGAGAATTTGGGCATGACAAGCCGTAACATTTTACTGCATACCACTGTGGTAGGGACGTAGGCTTATCTGTTCTTATCCAATTACAGTTACGATTTACATCAGCTGTGTAGCCAACTACTGTTTTTAATTATTTCTTAGTCTGAAAGGTTCAAAATTCGTCGTTATATGATGAAGCAGTAATTCTACTGAGGTTGGGTAAATGCGAGTAATGATCGACTATTCACATTTCAGATGTTCTCTAGAAAGGGGCCTTACACTAAATTATTTCCACCTTTCCTTACTTAACTGAATTTGTTTTGAAGTTAATAATCTCCGCACAGAGTGTTTCAGATGAAAACACATTCCTGTTTCTTCGTTGGATTTTCAGAATTACTTCGTTATATTTTCCCGGCATCTCATTGCAGTTGGAAAGCTCTACACATCCATGTACATAATGTCTACCTTTAGCAGTTGCATAGCATTTGCTGCAGCAGTCGACGTAGATATTTACGTAATGCCCTCACTAGTTCGCATATCCCTGTTAAGCTTTAGGACTGCTGTGGCAGTGGTGCTTCGTTTCATTAGCTGGAAAAGATGACAAAATTATCTTAAACGCGTGTCGACACCTCTCTCATTTTGTTCTTCTCCCCTTGCCAGGCGCCGACGGAAGGTCGTATTGCATTTGGTTCCCTTGTCCGCAGTAGATAGTCAAATGAGTTACTACAAAGAGCGGAAAAATGTCACAACACGACCCACCATCTGAAATGACTAATCTTTCCTAAAAGCATACAGTTTCTGGCGGTTGCCATTGCTATTGTTATTGGTCGCTATCGATCTGCCAATACGCAGACGGTTAATCCTGGTTGTGGATGAAGCTGGAATTGTCGCCCGATGATGTCCCATATTGCTCGACTGGAGACAGATCTGGTGATCGAGCAGGCCAAAGCAACATGTAGACATTCTATAGAGTACTTTGGGATGCAACAGCGGCATGTGGCAGAGCGTTATCGTGTTGGATAACACCAGCCGGAATGCTGTTCATGACTGGCGTACAGTATTAAAGTCAGGATTCATGTAATAACCACAGGAGTGTTCTTACTGACATACGAAATCGACCCCAGACCGCAATATCGCAGAAGGAACATCCAGATTTTTTACCCCTACTACACTGTCTCATTCTTACTGGTTGTGGAGCTGATAATATCTCTTGACTAACATAAACTCACCTGGTTCAATCTCAAAGATAGGTATCGCTCACAAAATTTTCAGTATGTATTAAAACATACATGATTTGCAAAATCAAATGGCTCTGAGCACTATTTCCGGTCATCAGCCCCCCTAGAACTTAGAACTACTTAAACCTAACTAACCTAAGGACATCACACATATTCATGCCCGAGGCAGGATTCGAACCTGCAACCGAAGCGGTCTTGCGGTTCCAGACTGAAGCGCCTTGAACCGCTTGGTCACTACGGTCGGCCATGATATGCATTCTCATAGTGGCGCTACTGGGTTGTTTCAGCTTTTTCCGTCAGTGTATGTGGAATAAAAGAACCTATTGCTCATGTGATCCATCTCAGTGTCAAATCTTCCATTTTCATGACGGAGAGATTCAGCGAAAGACACAGGAAGTTAATACACCAGAAAATGTGTTTGTGGTATTACACACACGGATATAGAAAAATGGTGAATGTTCGCTGCGCTAAGGGAATAAAATTTGGAGCGTGTGAAAACATTTAAACATAATACGTGAATGCGGGATCGAGGACACGAGCGTGCGACGTCGCTTCGAAGCGATGCTGTAATAAAAAAAGCTGCAACATATATTTAACTTATTAAAAATTTTATTTCAGTGGTCGTTTAACAATTTCTGTCATCGTTCCTATAAAATGTTGTGCTCTGTTGTCTCTATGTTGATCATCGGCTCTGCTAGCAACAATGCTGTGTCACCTAAACCGTTGAGGACCGTTGCCTAGCAATTGCTTCCGTATTCTCTCGAGTACTAGAAGTGCCTACCCGAATGCGCTGTGTGAGTTATTGAGTGAACGAAGCTTCGGATTTGATTCAAGTGTTGTAGAGTGAATTTTGTGTTTCGAGAACAATTATCGAAACATTTTAAAGTTCTTGGGGAGCTTTAGAAGCTTTGAACGAAGCGAACACCCAGGTTCAGAACCAAGGAGCATTGTACCTACAAGAGGTATGAGCTATTCGCGTATCTATCACTTATTTAATCACCTTTCGGAATCATCTTTAGTTATGATATCGTAGAATCTTTTAATTGTCTTTGTACTTAGTGGAGAAATAGTAGCAAGTTGAAGCATGTGTTAGAGTGTGATGTGATTACGGAACCTGATCTTATTAACAGTATATAACGTGAAACACCATTTTTTCAATTTTTCATGGAGATTCAAATATTAAGAGCTTGTTTTTTTCAGACAGATTTCTATACTTTCTATTTGGCGTAGTTCATGCCCTTTCAGTTTGTATTCTCAAACTAATTTCTTAGTTCCTCAATGGCCAACGTGTCAAGCGCATTGTCCTTTTCCACCCATTTGCTTTGACCCATGAATCCTATAAGACGTCATGACTTTATGATGAATTGGATGTAAGCGGACTGTTATTAAAAGTTATCCTGTGATTGTGTTACTTACCAGTGTAATCTGTGATGTCTGTAAACTATGCTGTAATTCCACATACGTTGTGACATACGAGGGTTTGGCTTCGGTGGAACCTGAGACCATAGATTAATCTGCCGTGGAGAAATCAGTAACGATTACATTTTTATTATGTTTTCTGACATGTATTTGTGTGTTCTTTTTCTGCATATCGCACTATTTTCCAGTGTAAGGGTAGGCAGGACCTTCAGAGTATAAGATAATTTTTTGTGAGTGAAACGATTAGTGATTATGATTATCATTTGATTCTTATAGTTTCTTAGCTGTCTCTTTAATTTGGAAAGTTCGTCGAGAGTGAGATTAGCCCAAACAAAATTGTATTGCTGGTGGTAATGTTACTCATTATTTTTTAATTTACAAATATTTGGCCGTTTTTCGAATGTGAGTCTTTGAGACGCTGCGCTTATGAAATCCACTGTTCCTAAGAGGCTCAATTTGTTTTAACCGGTCGCTCACCCTCGCGCCGCGTAATTGTTTTTTTTTCCTTTTTTTGGGGTTCGTAGTATTTGTTAGCTGAATTGGATCGAGATTTTTGTACTTATTGGTGAAGTATTTGTTTTCGTTTTTTTAGCTATTTATTTCCGTTTATAGTGTGATTCCAGTTTTTTGTACTTTGTTCTTTCGGTTTATTCTAAAGGAATTTGTGTATATAATTTTTGGATTAAGTTGATGTTATGTGCGTGTTGCTTTGTATCTCTGTCCTTGGTTTAGGAATAGAGTTCACACGAAATATGATACCAACTGTCCATGTATATGTCTTATTGTTTCGTTTGTTCGCTTTATTCTGGAGAAATTCATGAACGTCGTCCTAGCATAATGAGATTAGTGTGTTTGCGCGCGCGCGCGCGTGTGTGTGTGTGTGTGTGTGTGCGTGCATGCGTGCGTGTTTGAGGGGAGGAGGTCTTGTATATACTGTGATACCATCTGTGTGCTATTTTTTTACATTTTTAGGTTTATCACAGAAAGTTCCTATGCGATATTTTCGAAGATGTCGTTTGGTGGAGCTCTTTCTGGTACCGCTCTCTTCCTTTGAGGTACAGGGCAAGCGGAGAATTCGATTCCAGTTCTGCGATTTTTGCACTTTTCTGTTTATGCTAGAGACATTTGTAGGGGATCTGTTATCGCTGCCTGTTAAAGGTATATAGGTACAGCGTACGCTGAGATTACACTTGTTTTTCTATGTTTTCGTTTGCACCATTCCGGGAGAACGTGTGTGTGTGTATGTGTGTGTGTGTGTGTGTGTGTGTGTGTGTGTGTGTGTGTTTGTGTTTGTGTTTGTGTGTGTGTGTGTGTGTGTGTGTGTGTGTGTGTGCATGCTATTTTCCAGTTTTGGTGTTTTGTGGAGGTCTCTAGTAGCACTTTCTTCATTTCATCTGTATTGGTAAAGCGAATTATTCGATTCCATATTAGTGTTTACTATATACTTTCGTTCGGTTGATCCTAGAGAAGTTCTTAATTGTTCTTAGGTTTAGTAACCTTTTTCGTATGTCACTACCACAATTCCCTCCCATTCCTGGAATTGTCCCGATATTTCATTTCATATGATGATTCGAATAGTTCTCATGGGTTTTTGTTTGTTAAGAAGAGCATTATACAATACACTACGTTATGTTTTAACAGAGGAGGTCGATTTTGGTCTAGGACCACACCATCATCGTGTCCAAATACCGTCTCAGCTATCAGTCTGAGTAAAGGGAATCGCAGTTACCAGATGTACATTGTTCCGTCATTGATACTAGCTGTACATTCGTAACATTTCGTCTATTTAACCTCGACAACGGTTTTTCCCAATATATATATATATATATATATATATATATATATATATATATATATATATATATATATATATAATGTCAGTGATGGAGCTTCGTACATGTGCTAACTGCTGTTCCAATTAAACAAACGCATAGGAGAAATGGTTTTTGGACCCGATGATTTTCTGGTTCTACACCGAAATCGATAGTCTCTAATAAAATATACCGTTACTGACGTATGCTGCATATGGCAGTTCATAACGTTCATTAAAGCTGTACAGCACCACCTACACAAAATGTTTTGTGTTTATTTTTGATTTTTGATTGTAATGGTCTATATTGCTGACTCCGTCTTGAACAATGTCATCAGGCTCTTATTAAAAGTTATCTGTGGTTGTATTGTGTACATCTACATCTACAAGATTACTCTGCAATTCACATTTAAGTGCTTGGCAGAGGGTTCATCGAACCACAATCATACTATGTCTCTACCATTCCACTCCCGAACAGCGCGCGGGAAAAACGAACACCTAAACCTTTCTGTTAGAGCTCTGATTTCTCATATTTTATTTTGATGATCATTCCTACCTTTGTAGGTGGGGCTCAACAAAATAGTTTCGCATTCGGAATAGAAAGTTGGTGACTGAAATTTTGTAAATAGATCTCGCTGCGACGAAAAACGTCTTTGCTTTAATAACTTCCATCCCAACTCTCGTAACAAATCTGCCACGCTCTCTCCCCTATTACGTGAAAATGCAAAACGAGCTGCCTTTTTTTGCACCCTTTCGATGTCCTCCGTAAATCCCACCTGGTAAGAATCCCACACCGCGCACCAATGTTCTAACAGAGGACTAACGGGTGTAGTGTAAGCTGCCTCTTTAGTGGACTTGTTGCATCTTCTTAGTGTCCTGCCAATGAAACGCAACCTTTGGCTCGCCTTCCCCACGATATTATCTATGTGGTCTTTCCAACTAAAGTTGTTCGTAATTTGAATTTGAATTGACAGCCTTGAGAATTGTACTATTTATCGAGTAATCAAATTCCAATGGATTTCTTTTGGAACTCATGTGAATCACCTCACACTTTTTGTTATTTAGCGTCAACTGCCACCTGCCACACCATACAGTAACCTTTTCTACATCGCTCTGCAACTGATACTGGTCTTCGGATGACCTTACTATATGATAAATTACACCATCATCTGCGAACAACCTAAGAGAACTTCTCAGATTGTCACCCAGGTCATTTATATAGATCAGGAACAGCAGAGGTCCCAGGACACTTCCCTAGGGAACACCTGGTATCCCTTCAGTTTTATCTGTGATTTGCCGTCTATTACTATGAACTGTGACCTTCCTGACAGGAAATCATGAATCCAGTTGCACAACTGAGACGATACCCATTAGGCCCACAGATTTATTAGAAGTCGCTTGTGAGGAACGGTGTCGAAAGCTTTCTGGAAATCTAGAAATACGGAATCAACTTGAGATCCCCTGTCGATAGCGGCCATTACTTCGTGCGAATAAAGAGCTAGCTGCGTTGCACAAGAACGATGTTTTCTGAAACCATGCTGATTACGTATCAATAGATCGTTCCCTTCGAGGTGATTCATATTGTTTGAATACAATATGTGCTCCAAAACCCTACTGCAAACCGACGTCAATGATATAGGTCTGTAGTTTGATGGATTACTCCTACTACCCTTCTTAAACACTGGTGTGACCTGCGCAATTTTCCAATCTGTACGTACAGATCTATTGGTGAGCGAGAGGTTGTATATGATTGCTAAGTAGGGAGCTATTGTATCAGCGTAATCTGAAAGGAACCTAATTGGTATAGAATCTGGACCTGAAGCTTGCCCGTATCAAGCGATTTGAGTTGCTTCGCAACCCCTAAGGTATCTACTTCTAAGAAATGCATGCTAACAGCTGTTTGTGTTTCAAATTCTGGAATATTCCATTCGTCTTCCCTGGTGAAGTAATTTCGTGTATACTACCCACTTTACCCCAAATATGTCCGCCCCGGTAGCTGAGTGGTCAGTGCGACAGACTGTCAATCCAAAGGGCCCGGGTTCGATTCCCGGCTGGGTCGGAGATTTTCTTCACTCTGGGACTGGGTGTTGTGTTGTCCTAATCATTATCACTTCATCCCCATCGACGCGCAAGTCGCCGAAGTGGCGTCAAATCGAAAGACTTGCACTAGGCGAACGGTCTACCCGACGGGAGGCCCTCGTCACACGACATTTCATTTCATTACCCCAAATATGGGTCAGTGCAGACGGATAAAATTGTAACATACTCTATTCCTTTCAGTTGTTGAGATTCACAATGACAACGATGTTAGCGATCTTTCTGGCTTGTTGATTACATATATGTAGTGTCTGTAGTCATAACAGGGTCATGCTGCTGAACTTTTCTTCCGTCCGTGAAAACGAACACATTTTGGAAAATGACGCCAACTGTTTTGTGTCATACTGAGTTGACCTTACACCATAACAATGGAGTATACCTCTGTTATTGATTAAAAAAATTCAATTAAGAGCTTGGAGTATTTTTAATTGATAAATTCTTTGTGATGTTATTAGTTATTCGGGTGTTTTCATCCTTTAGACACTGCTGTATATCTTTCAATAGCAAGGCATGATTATTTCGTCTGACATATATTTAAATTACTAAAAATTTTCTGCAGTGCTTGTTTACCTATTGATATCGACGTTCCTTTAAAATAATGTGCTCTTTATTTGCTGGGATTGTTATTAGTGGTGTTGCTACTTAATGTGGATCACAGGGTATGCTAACAACAATGCTATGTCACCTAAACCGTCGACGACCGTTGCCTAGCAATTACTTCCGTATTCTCTCGAGTACTGGAAGTGCCTATACGAATTCATTCTGTGAGTTATTCAGTAAAAGAAGCATCAGCTTTGATTGAAGTGTTGTGGCGTCGAAGTTTGTGTTTTCAGAACAACTTAGGAAACTTTTTAAAGTTCTTGCGGAACCTTAGAAGCTTTGAAGTAAGCTAACGCCCAGCTTCAGAGGCGAGGGGCATTGTACCCACAAGAGGTATGAGCCATTCACTTAAATGTAACCTGTTTATTTACCATACAAAGGCATCTGCAGTAAGAATACCGTACAAACATTTAATTGACTGTGAATTTAGTGGAGAAGTACTGGCATGTGGAAGTTTTACGACGGACCGAGTTATGGTTTCGCAACACGTAATGTGAAAGATCTCTTTGTCTTAATTTTTCATACTGGTTCATAAGATACGTGCCTGAAGTTCACTTACGTTTGTCATACTTTCACAGATTAATCACTTAGTTTCACAATTATAAGTGTCACCAACCTCCTTGCTTCTCAATCGTACGTACATATTGTCTGTGATCATTGCACAGTCGTGCCGCTGGAACTTTCTTCCGTCTGTGAAGAAGAAGACGCTTTGGAAACTGATGGCAGCTGTATAGAGTAACATTTGGTCGAGCTGGCTCTGTAACAAAAAAGTTTCCGTCTTCTGTTTCTTCAGGAAATTCAATCAATACCTTGGAATCTAGTTAGCTGTTGAATCCGCTGGGAATTGATTAGCTATTTAGGTTTTTTATTAGATACTGCTAGATACATCCCAGTCTCAAAGTACCATTATTTTGTGGTACATACAATGATTTATTTAAATTTTTCACCACTGATCGTTTACCCACTCCCATCGACTTTGCTAAACAGTGTAGAGTTCTGCAGCTACTGGTGTTGATGTTTAATGTTGTTCACAGGATATGCTAACACCGATGCTATGTTACCTAAACCGTAGAGGGCACTGCCTAGCAATTACTTGCGTATTCTCACGAGCACTTGAAATAACGCTACGAATTCGTCATGTGAGTTATTGAATTGAAGAGGCTCCAGTTGTGATTCATATACTGCACTGTTGCACTTTGAGTTTCGAGTTAAAATAAGGAAACATTTTAAAGTTTTTGAGGACTTCTAGAAGCTTTGTACGAAGTGAACACCCAGCTTCAGAAGCGTGGTGCAATTTATGCGGGAGAAGTATGAACTACTGACACTTCTGTTTACTTACCGTATAGAACCAGATGCAGTTTCAATATCGTATAAGCTTATAAATGACTGGATGTGTAGCGGCGAAGTACTGGAACACTGAAACATTACGACGTACTGTGTTTTGATTTCGCGGTATGTAAAATGAAAAAAAAAAAAAAAAACAGTTCCATTCACATGCCAGTACACTGTTTCAATACGTGATGCAGCTGCAATGGTTACGAGAGAGCGTGTCTTATAAGGACAGATCTCTTTGCTGAGGTTTTCACAATTTTAGTTGCTGGAATCGTCTATTGTTTAACTTATTATTTAGTTTCACAACGAGAGCGGTGTCACCAATCTCTGTCACCCAGTCTGTTATATACTAACTTCTGTGAAGAAAAAGGCAATACGTAAACAAGTTCCAGCTTCGTGCAGTCATAATGAGTTTACATGGCACCAAATCGAGTGTGTTTTGTCTCTATGTTACTCAAAGAAACTAAATTAACACCTTTGAGCATCGTTAAATATTAATTCCGTTGGGAGTTTATAAGCTGCACTGCCGTTTTCTTAATTCAAATGTCGCTGGTTAAATTTCAATCGTAAATATGGTAGTTAAGTCGTACATCTTGTTGAATAGTCCACATGGCGCTGAAGAGTAAAGGTTGTTGATGACTCTCCCAAAAAGAAGAAAAGGCGCAGCCCGGTGAGAATACACTGACTCAGACAACGGGTATTTGTAGAAATCGTAATCTCTTCAGACACTGCAAAGAGATTTGGGATTTAAACCACCACACTGTTGCATGTTTTATTAACCATTAATGTCATATCACCAACAAGATGTTCCCTTAAGTACACACTAATTAAATTACAGATCCTGCCCCACGATGCTATATTGACCAAACGTAAGATAGTGACCAAAGCGCGGCGTAATATCTGTGCAAGTCCGAAGTTTAAAAAACTTTACGTGATGTATATCTGAAACTAGTGTTGCGATGCACTGTCTTGCTAGTAGTGCTGTCTCTCTAATAGTGATAACTTTAAATAACTGCTATCGAGACCAAATTATTCATTTCAGATTAAATTTACCTGTAATGGACACACCTTTAGCTGTCATCGAAGACCGAGTGTTATTTTAACTCATCTATTAAGAATTAGTAATGGAGAATTAACATAATGAAGTCCTCACCACCATAAATCTATAATATTTTTCAGTTAAATCAATGATATTTAATCGATCTGAATGTTATAGATCCTTTGTAACACTGACAGCTCTTATTACTACAAAAGTTAAATTTAAAGCCATGAACTCACGGTCTCAAGTTTTTCCTTGACTTACACTTCTGAGACATCAAAATAAGACTCGTGGACACGGTATGGTCGTATCTAACGTGCTGCCCGTTATCGTTGCAGCAATGTTCCGACGAATCAAGGCGATTGTCTCCCGATGTGTGGGAGGGGAGAAAGACGAAGGTCTGCGAATTGACAAGACCTTGGTCGCTGCTCGAGGTAGCTTTGAGGTGAGCCACGTCACGTTGCGTTACTGATATCATAATAAGCAGAGCACTAAAGTTTTAGAACTACTTCATTGTCGATAGGATGGTCAACAGGTATTACTGACCTCTACTAGCCTATTGACTATGACGATTGTGTGTTGATTTCCGTGCAAGAGAGCAGTACGTTTATGGGAAGAGTGACGTTTAATGTGCTAAAACAGTAACAATTCAACAAAGAATTAAAATACGAAAAATGTCGGGAAACCTTACTTACACACGCATTCACACACAAGCACGCGCGACTACACACACACACACACACACACACACACACACACACACATACATACATACATACATAATTACAAAAATTATATTTAATACCATTTGTATACGTGGTAACAAAAGTGATTGCGTTTCACTAGTTTATCCGAATGATCTATAGTACCAACTACAAACTTATTACCTCAGAACGAGCCTCTGAAGGCGACATGGTACTGACGGACTGCCACGTCACACTTAACAGATAGGCTTCACTGGCTGCAAATATTGGAGGGATCCTTGTCAGTTTTCGTGACCGTTTCTAAAATACAGCCATAGATGAACATCATTGGCGAATGGATGGATTTCTTCATCACTGGAGGGAAATGGTATTTGCTGGTCACCCAGGAACACACGAAAGCCTCCAACCTCGTCTCCAGAGATAAAGAAAATTTTTGAAATTTACCGTATCTCGACTTCAAGTACAATGGCTGGTCTCCTCTTAAATTCACTTCAGCATTCTGATCAAAAGATAACGTGCTCAGAAAATATGGCGTATAAGAAAATTTACCCCACAGCCATTACAGATTTAACTGTCTTCTTACCAGACTATGAAGACATTAGTTAAAAATGTAGGCTCTTTGGAGAGGAGTCAGGGTAATTTCAGTATGTGAAAGTGATATATATAAGGTCGGACTTGGTCTGATGATTGGCCAGTCACACCTATTCCTACAGTCGTATGTCTTTCTCACCTGCAGGATAATGGCACGTTGTCTCGATGGGTTGGTTGCTCACAGGCCTCCTTGTTTGCATGGTATGCTTGCTCTTATCCCCACATCCTACAGGCTTCTGCTTCTCTCCTCCATGATACTAGCATATTACATCCCCACTTCTGGCATTAGATATGACTAAGTGGAGAGTCTAGCCGCAAGCCGATTAAATGGTTGCCACAACTCTATTGATGGCCATTAAAATTAACACTGACCAATCGGGAAGTTGTGTCTGGCATTAGTTAAAAATGCCTGGACTATCATGCTGATGCGGAGGTGATTGAGAATGGAAAATATCCTAATAAATGGTAAAGAATTATGCTGAAATTTCTTGTAAGAGCAGAGCTTAACATAATAGAAGGGAGAACGGATAGAGGTACTCAGGGTACCTTCCGCCACACACCGTCAGGTGGCTTGCGGAGTATGCATGTAGATGTAGATGTAGATATGCGTCCAAGACAGGTGACTGGTTGAAGACAACATTACAAACTATATGTTTGCTCTACTAATTACCTACTAACTGGGATTAGCCGGCCGCGGTGGTCCCGCGGCTCTAGGCGCGCAGTCCGGAACCGTGCGACTGCTACGGTCGCAGGTTCGAATCCTGCCTCGAGCATGGATGTGTGTGATGTCCTTAGGTTAGTTAGGTTTAAGTAGTTCTAAATTCTAGGGGACTGATGAGCACAGCAGTTGAGTCCCATAGTGCTCAGAGCCATTTGAACCATTTGAACTAACTGGGATTAATACCTGAATTTCAGACTTCGAAGTCTAATGTTGTTTTCGGAGGAGTCAGGGAATAGAGAAAATGGAACTGTCAGTAACAATTGTCGCAGTCCCACTTACATTCCTTACCAGAGAAAGGACACACCAGAATAGAGAATAAAAAGGTCATGGTTACACTGTACCTCGAATAATTCCTCTGTAGCCCTCCAGCTGAACAGTTCGCCCATAGCATAATGGTAGCTATTACAGCCAAACAATGTATAATCACTAACGCTATATAACGGCCCATACATTCTTAATAAGTGTTACACTTTGTAAGACCTATAAACGAACACAAGGCGTGCGTGTCCATTACCGCTTATAGCGCGGACGTCGCAACTTAATACGTACCCTTTCCCCTGTGATTTCTAATACTTTACCTATCACTTTGAGCACTGTAGTAGTGTCAGAGAAGAAACGTCCCTAGCAGGAGAAAAATTATTTTTATATCTTTCCATTTCCCGGAAGTAATGAGTTGGTGCAAATCTCACGGAAAACTGCAAATATCAAATGAGGTGGGGAAAAGAATATGCAATCGATCTGGGCAAGCTCAGTGAATATGTGCCTCATTGTTAATCACGAGAGAGTTGCACATTCGATGTATTAACAATTACCCACGTACCTTTTACCATATTCTAATTAAAAAACATTGCTCAAAATACTTCATTCCATGATTCAAAAAGAAAGAAAGAAAAGAAACAAAAACATTCATCCACACAGTTCCTCCCATGACTTAACTGAAAAACACTGATCCACTTACTGAGTGTGCTCACACAGATCGAACGCGTAGCAATAGGAAGCACAGACATATTTCATTAGATTTTCTTGTACATCGTGAGTTGTGGCGCTGTCCTTGGTTTGCAGATACTCTAGCACAGTTTAAATAGCTACGACTCAAATAAGAAGCAAATAAATCTATAATCCACTTTTAGGGCTATGTTTCGCCCTTTCTTCCGAAAGTATTACTTCGTAACACGTTGCCTGCCTGCTGGTCTCTCATTTGCTGTGTAAAATGAACAGCTGACACGCATTCTATTGCTCCCATAGTACATGACGGCAAGCACTGGCAACATTCGTGCTCGAAACACGTAAGTACGGCACTGACCCTATTCTAAAATTTTTCCTGAAACTTCAGTCGACGTATATAACTCAACTGAAAAACTAGTCACAAGTACAAAGAGCAGACAGCGATACCAATACAGAAAGCCAAAAATTGAAGCCAATACATAAGGCCAAATGTCGGTAAATTGACCGAACACGGTAACGAGAACAACATTTGGGATTACCTCACGTTCCGATTCCACAGGTCTACTTTGACCTATGATGTTATATCGGGGATATAATGTTGTTGTTGTGGTCTACAGTCCTGAGACTGGTTTGATGCAGCTCCCCATGCTAATCTATCCTCTGCAAGCTCCTTCATCTCCCAGTACCTACTGCAACCTACATCCTTCTGAATCTGCTTAGTGTATTCATCTCTTGGCCTGCCTCTACGATTTTTACCCTCCACGTTGCCCTCTAATGTTAAATTTGTGATCCCTTGATGCCTCAGGACATGTCCTACCAACCAATCCCTTCTTCTTGTCAAGTTGTGCCACAAACTTCTCTTCTCCCCAATCCTATTCAATACCTCCTCATTAGTTACGTGATCTACCCACCTAATCTTCAACATTCTTCTGTAGCACCACATTTCGAAAGCTTCTATTCTCTTCTTGTCCAAACTATTTATAGTCCACGTTTCACTTCCATACATGGCTACACTCTATGCAAATACTTTCAGAAACGACTTTCTGACACTTAAATTTATACTCGATGTTAACAAATTTCTCTTCTTCAGAACCGTTTTCCTTGCCATTGTAAATCTACATTTTATATCCTCTCTACTTCGACCATCATCAGTTATTTTGCTCCCCAAATAGCAAAACTCCTTTACTACTTTAAGTGTCTCATTTCCTAATATAATTCCCTCAGCAACACCCGACTTCATTCGACTACATTCCATTATCCTTGTTTTGCTTTCGTTGATGTTCATCTTATACTCTTCTTTCAAGACACTGCCCATTCCGTTCAACTGCTCATCCAAGTCCTTTACTGTCTCTGTCAGAATTACAATGTCATCGGCGAACCTCAAAGTTTTTATTTCTTCTCCATGGATTGTAATAGCTACGCCAAATTTTTCTTTTCTTTCCTTCACTGCTTGCTCAATATACAGATTGAATAACAACGGGGAGAGGCTACAAACCTGTCTCACTCCCTTCCCAACCACTGCTTCCCTTTCATGTCCCTCGACTCTTGTAACTGCCATCTGGTTTCTGTACAAATTGTAAACAGCCTTCCGCTCTCTGTATTTTACCCCTACCACCTTCAGAATTCGAGAGTATTCCAGTCAACATTGTCAAAAGCTTTCTCTAAGTCTACAAATGCTAGAAACGTAGGTTTGCCTTTCCTTAATCTTTCTTCTAAGATAAGTCGTAAGGTCAGTATTGCCTCACGTGTCCCAACATTTCTACGGAATCCAAACTGATCTTCCCCGAGGTCGACTTCTACCAGTTTTTCCATTCGTCTGTAAAGAATTCGCGTTAGTACTTTGTAGCTGTGACCTATTAAACTGATTGTTCGGTAATGTTCACATCTGTCAACACCTGCTTTCTTTGGGATTGGAATTATTATATTCCTCTTGAAGTCTGAGGGTATTTCGCCTGTGTCATACATCTTGCTCACCAGATGGTAGAGTTTTGTCAAGACTGACTCTCCCAAGGACGTCAGTAGTTCTAATGAAATGTTGTCTACTCCCGGGGCTTTGTTTCGACTCAGGACTTTCAGTGCTCTGTCAGACACTTCACGCAGTAGCGTACCTCCCATTTCATCTTCATCTACATCCTCTTCCACTTCCATAATATTGTCCTCAAGTACCAAGTACATCGCCCTTGTATAGACAGTCTATATAGTCATTCCACCTTTCTGCTTTCCCTTATTTGGTTAGAACTGGGTTTCCATCTGAGCCCTTGATATTGATGCAAGTGGCTGTCTTTTCTCCCAAGGTCTCTTTAATTTTCCTGTAGTCTGTATCTTTCTTACCCCTAGTGAGATAAGTCCCTCTACATCCTCACATTTGTAATCTACCCATGCCTGCTTAGCCATTTTGTACTTCCTGTCGATTTCATTTTTGAGACGTTTGTATTCCTTTTTGCCTGCTACATTTACCGCATTTTTATATTTTCTCCTTTCATCAATTAAATTCAATATATCTTCTGTTACCCAAGGATTTCTGCTATACCTCACCGAGCGAGGTGGCGCAGTGGTTAGCACACTGGACTCGCATTCGGGAGGACGACGGTTCAATCCCGTCTCCTGCCATCCTTATTTAGATTTTCCGTGATTTCCCTAAGTCGTTTCAGGAAAATCCCGGGATGGTTCCTTTGAAAGGGCACGGCCGATTTCCTTCCCAACCCTTCCCTACCCCGAGCTTGCGCTCCGTCTCTAATGACCTCGTTGTCGACGGGATGTTAAAACACTAACCACCACCACCTACTATCCCTCTTCTTTTTACCTACTTGATCATCTGCTGCCTTCACTACTTCATCCCTCAGAGCTACCCATTCGTCTTCTACTCTATTTCTTTCCCCCATTCCTGTCAATTGTTCCCTTATGCTCTCCCTGAAACTCTGTACAACCTCTGGTTTAGTCAGTTTATCCAGGTCCCATCTCCTTAAATTCCCACCTTTTCGCAATTTCTTCAGTTTTAATCTACAGTTCCTAACCAGCAGATTGTGGTCAGAGTCCACATCTGCCCCTGGAATTGTCTAATAATTTGAAACGTGTTTCCTAAATCTCTGTCATACCATTCTGTAATCTATCTGATACCTTTTAGTATCTCCAGGATTCTTCCATGAATGGAACCTACTTTTATGATTCTTGAGCCATGTGTTAGCTATGATTAAGTTATGCTCTGTGCAAAACTCTACCAGACGGCTTCCTCTTTCGTTTCTTAGCCCCAATCCATATTCACCACTATGTTTCCTTCTCTTCCTTTTCCTACTGTCGAATTTAAGTCACCCATGACTATTAAATTTTCATCTCCCTTCACTACCTGAATAATTTCTTTTGTCTCATCGTACATTTCTTAAATTTCTTCGTTATCTGCAGAGCTAGTTGGCATGTACGCTTGTACTACTGTAGTAGGCATGGGCTTCGTGTCTATCTTAGCCACTATAATACGTTAACTACGCTGTTTGTAGTAGCTTACCGGCACTCCTATTGTTTTATTCATTATTAAACCTACTTCTGCATTACCCCTATTTGATTTTGTATTTATAACCCTGTATTCACCCGACCAGAAGTCTTGTTCCTCTTGCCATCGTGGATATAAATCGTACTTATTATGACAACCACAGATTTAATAGCAGGCCTGTGGCATACTTCAATATTACTATCACAAGATAAACCATTGTGGTCGCAAAAGAACATAAGAAAGATGCGAAATTTTTCAGTCACTTAATGAAATGAAACTAATGGAACAACCTCGGGACAAGGCCAACTAAAAATATTACAATAAGACTAGCATCACTTCAGGAGAGTCATATAATTGAAAAATAACTCTTACGAATTCCTCCAGAATAAACCCAACAAAAAAAGCACAGAAAACTCACAACTGGAATAGAATGTACTTCTAGAGCTATGTAGCTAAAACGAAGACATACCCCCGCCCCCTCCCCACCCCACGCCAAAGAAGTAAATCCATTATTATGAGTATTAAAAATTTCACCTGACATACATAGCTGAAACGAAGACAGTGATGTAGGCAATCCTCGACCAACAAAGCTAATAAGGATAACGAAATTCACTATATCGATGCAGCGCCAATGAAAACGTCGGTTCCGTAACACCCCTCCCCACGGACACCACTCCCCTCAAATAAACCTAACCGAACACAAATCTAAGAACCTCATTTCAAAGAAGTATCCTTTCCATAAACAAACTACGATCTCACACTAAACAAAAAAATCATAAAAACGTTCTTACCAATCATAGTCCAGTACTGTTCTGTATTAACTTGGTATTAGTATATTTGCTTCTGTAAGTCGTGTGTCATAGTTTCATATTCCTGACACGTTCTAACCATTATTTAAGTAATGACAAATGTTACGTTGTGGCTTAAACCATTTTAACGCTTATCCGTGAGGATAAGATAAATCAGCTGGTGGTCAAACATTTTATTCATTACTTGAAGGCCGTTGAGGGTCACCTTCCAAAAATGTTTAATCAAATTGGCTCCAAAACACAAACACAAGCACAACACACACACACACACACACACACACACACACACACACACACACACACACACACACACACACACACACACACACACATACACATAGAAACACACACACACACAAACACAAACCATACTCCAAACAGCACATTATTTAAACACAAATCCAAGGCAAAACTCCACACAAAGACACAACTTTCACTCTAGTATACCAAACTGTAAACTAAAAGCAACAGTTCAAAAACAAGAAACAATTAGATAACCAGTATCTACTAAAGACTCGTTCTCATTCAACTGCACCTTTACTATAAACCGAATCACAAACCTAAACGTCCACCACAAAGACTCAGCAACCGCCTCGAACATGTCTCTTACAAAAATAATCAATTTCGAATGTGCCACGTTGGCACGATGTCACATTAGAAAAAAAAAACCTTTAAGAATCAAGATAATAAATATGGTCACTACTTGTTTCTCTCGTAACAATGCAAGCTGTGTTCCTATGTTCGTACCTAACATCTCCATCGACAGTAAATTCAAGAAATAACTAAGTATTTGTGGGAAACATGGTAAAAAACCTCACAAACCGTCTCTCTCGCAACAACTTAAGCCCTACCCTTTGTTTCCTGCCTAGCCTTACCCTCGGAACTCGCGCACATGTGGAGAGAAACAGCCAGACATATGAATTTTGGCGCATGGTCTGATTCCACCAGTCAGCATTGATCCATGACGTCTTCTTTGGAATAAACAGCTTATACAGTTTACACCAGTCACTAAGGCCAAACCGCTCATATTCTTCGCATCCTGAACTCAAGACGTCACACTGAATGTCACTGATCAAAGCAATGGACAAAACACGATATCGAAAACATTGATTCGCCATCATAGCGCAATTTAAAACAGCAAAATCAATTAGAACGTCTTCACTGCAATAAACTGCAGCAACAACATGAAGAAAGCAGTATATTTGCCATTTTTTATGTTTCTTATCAACTCTAGTAGATGTGAATCTCTACGTCACAGAACAGTTTATGTATGACTTTTTTGTAACCTAAAGGTATTGATTTAAGAATGTAGTGTTCCTTAGGAACCGAAAAAGTGCTAGTAAACAACAGCAGACCTGACCTTTTGAAGAAGGGCGACGTATATTTTCTCAAAAAGTTTTCTTCGCTACACTTCCATTCAAATCAGTGAATATGGAAAGAAGGAAAACAGTATGGAATGCAATACCTACATTATTTTATGTAGCAGACGAGCTAACACAACTGTAGCTGGAGAAAAAAACGTGCACAGTTGTGATAATAAAAGAAAAAAAAGCAATAAAGCTATTTCCCATCACAGTAGAAACCAATTCCACAATTGTTGCTGCATCTCAGCCACAAAAGGGAAGAAGCATCAACACATCCGCTTTTGCAACTAAAGTAATTACATTTTCAAAAATATTTATGTGTTGAAACGCCGACGAAGTGTAAGACTGTGTAAAACATTACGTTCCATAAAAGGTTATTACGTGTGAAGGAAAGTGTCTGGCACTATACGAACAAAAAAAAGAAAAAAATGCTGTTCTCATACATGAAATGTGTATTTGTATGGTCTTGTTTTCAGTGGAGTAAGTTACAATTACACACATATTCGAAAGTATTTCTTTATAATTATGTTGTAGCTTATGTCACTGAATCAAGGAGATTCGGTCGTTTTTAGATGTATGTCATGGTCATTCATGTCTCATAATTATTTAATAATTATATAGCTAATTAACCAGGAAAATGATTAAAAAGAAACTGTAATTTTTTCGCTGCTTTGTCCCCTATTGGGGCGCTAGAGTTTCACAAACTTTCAGATGGTAACAATTTTCTCATCAGTGAGTGCCGTGACTGTATATGTTAGTTTGTGGCAGAGTGAAACGTAAACTCATTATTTTCTGTTAACTAAACTTGTGGATTCAACAGCGTGCAATCAGAATTTGCAACGCTCTTTATGAACCCAGTTCAAATTACAAGCATGGCATAAGCTCACACTACTAGAACGTCTAAACAAAACAAACCATCGTTCCGCACAAGTATGTCATTCACCACGCCAGTACATCACAGCTCAAACCCGAAGGGCGATATCGAAGTCTCGAGCTAAGCCAATTATTCTGCTGTCGTATTGTCTGCATCCTACTTTTTCTACGGCAAATCACTGTATTAGTCAAGCTAAAGCCGAAATTTTGTAGCTCAGCACCACAATGACTTTGATGACTGCTGCGTCTCGACGGAAGGTTTTGTCCTGAAACAACCCCTACTCTTTGCAGTTCACACACTTTTTCCTTTCGGACTGCTGTAGACAGATATCTCCCTTGCTTTTGATTGTTTGAAGATAAATGGAAGCATGTGAGGAGAACGATGTGTCCCGGTGAAATTCATAGGACGGGCCATCAATTTTGTCATTCCTGTATATTTCGCTTCGATCTACATGTTGCCGAAAGGCTATGTACGAATAATTTTGTTTCTGTATTCAACGTACAACACTTAACTCCACATTACTGAGCCTTTTTTTGCATCATATTGCTGTTTCTCCAACCACTTATAGCGTTACAGCGCTGAGCGGTGAGAATTTACATATCGGAAGGAAACAAGGGATATCTTTACTGCACGCAAATTTTAAATACTTCTAGAACAGAGGTCATACACGGGAACACATTCAGTCGACAAGTTAAGTACAGACGATAGTTCCTCTTATAACAGCAGCCTATCGTAGGTCGCTGGAGCAATGAACTTTTTCGACTGGAAAAGGGGCAGGTCAACCTGGTTTTCAAGAAAACACACTGTAGGCCTATATCACTGATGTTATTTCGTCGTAGAATTGTGGGGCATGTTTTACGGTCACGCTTTACCTCCATCTTGTGCATCAGGAACCCCTTCTATAAAAAGCAATATGGATTCGGTAAACATAGATGTAGCGACATTCATCTCGCTGTGATAGTCCGTGAGATCCAGAACGCCGAAGAACACGATTCCCAGGTGAACGCCGTGTCCCTCGCCTATGGTACAGCTCGGCACTGTAGTGAAGAAAATACAGCGTGTCGAGTAGCGGACTAGAAGCCTGGTTGCGGCACGTGCTAGCAGACATAGCTCCAAACGTGTAGCTTAAGGTCCAAGAGAGCTCTACAGGGCCGTTGCTGTTTATAGTATTCAGGGTGTAAGTCCAAATGTTTCTATTGGTGACTGTGGACGGTGTGCTGAAAGGCATTACATCAGTACATACATCATTTACAGACTAGTAATGAGAGTTAATAATAGAAAAAGACAAGAACGTTCCATGTGAAATAGTTTATTTCGTCACTGTTGTGGTTGGCAGGAGAGCCAACACCGTGTTACTAGAGAAGGCCGAAAGGCACGCGATTTAGCTCACGCAGGCTGGCGTGAGGTCTGGAACAGGACAAGGAAATTATAATTTAGAAACAACGGACATAGCTGGTGGAATGCTTAACTTTAATCCATTAATGATGAACGTCGCTCTTGACATTACATAGTTCACAATATCAGTAGTAACTGATAACGGCACCTTGCTGCGTCGTAGCAAATGACTTACCTGAAGGCTATGCTAAACTATCTTCTCGGCAAATGAGAACGTAAGTAGGCAATGAACCATCGCTAGCAAAGTCGGCTGTACAACTGGGCCGAGTGTTAGGAAGTCTCTCTAGACCTGGCGTGTGGCGCCGTTCGGTCTGCAATCACTGATAGTGGCGACACGCGGGTCCGACGTATACTAACGGACCGCGGCCGATTTAAAGGCTATCACCTAGCAAGTGTGGTGTCTGGCGGTGACACCACAGTCACCAGACTCGACAATAAGTAGCTGTCATCCTAAGATTCTCAGATCTCCCGAAATATAATTATACATGATTCAGTCGACGTTCTGAGAACACGCTCAGTTACAACAACGGTTCCGCATTTGTTTGTTAAATACATAAAGCTAACAGGTATATAGCTTTATTACTATATATGGAGAAAATTTGCAATATATCGATGAGATGATTTGTAATTATGTTTCTGGGAGATCTGAGGATGGAGGATGGGTACTGTCAAATCTGGTCTTGAAATAAATTATTTCAAATCAAGCGATCTTAGCTTCCTCATCATAAATTACAGTATCAGATCGCCCCAAAAGCATGTGTGAATTATATAATAACTATGGAATGGACATTTAATAAGTAATGCAACACTTTCTTTCTGAAAACAGTTTTTCTACTCCTGACCTCAATAGACCATATTATTGATCCCTCTTTTGGCTACAAATACGTAGTGTTTAACATATTTTCATTCAGTATGATGCCCTCATGCCACCTCATAGGAAGGGCCTATATACACACATGGTACCACAGCCAACGTCTTCCTGCATCAGTAACCTCCCCATCATCCACATACTTCTTGAATCGGAGTGCCAGAGTGCATCTTACATTGGGCCAAACAGATGGAATTTGGAAGGTATAAGATCTGCGCCGGAGGGCGGATAAGAAGAAACAATGAAGTGTTCTGAGTTCCCCTTGGTTGCACGGCCGTTTTGAGTCCTTCTAATGTCTCGGAGAAGGAGAATATCGTTTGCATTTTTCTGGCGGTGAACATCGTGATGTTTTTCCTTCATTTTCCTTCAATTTCCTGATGGTAGCACAATACAGTTCAGAGGCGGACGTTGCAAAATGAGGGAGGACATCAAACAGAATAACCGCTTCAGAGTGCCAGAAGACCGTTGCCATGACTTAACCCACCGTGAGCGCTGCTTCCAACTTTTTCTTCGGATGAGAGGTGGTGTACTGTCCACCCTCCCCTCCCCCCCCCCCCCCCCAACACACACACACCATGGATTCCTGGTTTGTTTCCGGATCGAATGGAAGGAGATTCGCCTGTGTGTCTCATAACGGTCAAGCAATTCTGCACAGATGGTCTTCATTGATCGTTATGGTTTTCTGTTTGGCAGAGAGGCAATTGGTGGCGCCACACCTTCGAGTATTCCAACTGGTGGACGAGAGTTTCAGCACTACCAACAAAGGCGCACAGTTGTGTAGCGAGGTGTTTCATTGTGCTCTGTCAGGCTCCTCGAATGAAAGTATCCACCCACGCCAGCAATGCATGAGTCACGGCTGTGTGATTGTAGTCGGCTAATGGGAGATCGGACAGGCTTGTGTGACAGCCGACACGCCCAACGACTCACTACGCTTTTGTTCACTGGCAGTTCTCCATAGACATTTGTAAGCAATGCCCTGACATTCCATTAAAAGAAACCCACTTACATTTTACTGCCTGAAATGCACCTACGCTGTGCCCACTGTTTTGACGGGTGCTTATACGTCTGCTACCTATAGGAAATACACGAATCTATAGGGGCGGGAGTGGTAATATTCCACAATGTTCCACAATAAATTCTGCATTTTTTCAAAGGAACCCGGCTGTAAAAAATGTGTTGCGTTGCTTATTGAACGCCCCTCGTTAATATTAGAAGTTGCTTGTTGTTAGGCTGGTTAGTACCTCCAAATATAGGTGGCAAGAGCAAACCATTAATGTATATTTCCCTCCTTGGGCAGCAGTTCAGTTGTTAAAGTGTGGACGCAAGGAAGCGAAACGATTAACTATGTGACTAGCGATTTCCATTTGGTGGTGTAGTTATGCAAGCAGGTAACATCATGTTGTAAAGTTTGTTACCTGTTTGTGGAAAGACTGTCTGATGCAGAGAACAAACAACTCATAGGTTGATATGTGAACATATTAAGGCATCACATATAAAATTATCTTGATTTATACCTGTTACACCCTGTATATAAATGGTGTAGTGGATAATGACAAACGTTGGATGGTTGGTTGGTTGGTGAAGGAGACCAGACAGCGTGGTCATCGGTCTCATCGTATTAGGGAAGGATGGGGAAGGAAGTCGGCCGTGCCCTTTCAGAGGAACCATCCCGGCATTTGCCGGGAGTGATTTACGGAAATCACGGAAAACCTAAATCAGGATGGCCGGACGCGGGATTGAACCGTCGTCCTCCCGAATGCGAGTCCAGTAATGACAAACGTTCTACGAGGATGTTTGCAGACGATGCTAGTTGTCTATGGAAAGGCTGTAAGAACAGGAAACTTTAATGCAGGAAGACCTGCAAAAGATTGAAGATTGGTGTAACTGACTCTGATCACACAGAAATGTAATGCTTCATTCCAGATATCCATTACTTTTCTATTGCACCACTGGCGATAAATCGCTGGATACAGGCAGGAACGGAAAATACCAGAGAAAAGCGAGAAGATGACAAGCTGAGGTCTGTTGGAGCAACCTGAAGAGAACGTTAACACATCACTGAAAGAAGTGGCTTTCAGAACATTATATTGATCATTTTCTGTGTGTCGCTCATCAATATCCTAAATCGCTCTAAGCATTCTGTGACTTATCATCTGACGTCATCAGTCCCATAGACTTACAGCTGCTTAAACCTAACTATCATAGGGTCATCACACACATCCATGCCTGAGGCAGGATCCGAACCTGCGACCGTAGCAGCCACGTGGTTCCGGACTGAAACGCCTAGAACAGCTCGACCACAGTGGCCGGCCAACGATATTCGATCACTACCAGTTGTTAGAAAGCGGAAAGAAGGTGCAGTGAAGAGCAACGCGTTTTGTTGGTGTTTTATTTAAAAAGATATAAGAATATACAAGTGAGAAATCCTCAAGCACTGCTTTTCAGCACGCTCTCGTACGAATTAGAAACGCCTTCTCTTACTTTTACCTCACTTTAGTTTTCCAATAAATTTTATCATATCTAACCACGGTTAATTACAAAATTACTAAGCGTCTATATCTATGATATACAGGTTTTAGGCATATAACATGTAACTAACGACTGCAGTCGAGAATGGTACCCTGCTCTTTGCAGTCCCAGTGGCAGACAGAGTGAAGACAAGACACTGAAATGGCGTACATAGAATTACATAAATAAGAGATGTAATGTAAGGAATGGAATGCTATATGGGACCTATTAGCTGAAGTGCTTCAAAGATCAATCACTTGATGCAAATATTTTTAAGGGAACAGAAAACAGAGAAATATGACTCACATATAAAACACTCCGATGCGACAAAAATGGGTGTAGCAACCAGAATCGTTTGGAAGTACTTGATTGACGACAGACGCCGAGCCGAGTGGACACGCCAGTAGCGATGGCAGCAGCAGAATTTGCCTGATACACAGCAGTTGAGTGTATTTATTTATTTACTTTTTCACGTCGTTCTGTAATGCAGTTAACTCTACCTGTGTAATTTACTGTGTGGAGTAGTGGTTTCCAAACTAACCCAAGTTTCTGTTTTTGGATAAATCTCGGTGCATATCCCTGGCACACTACTGTAATTTTCCCCCCGCCACCAGGTCCACGTCACGCCACTAAGTTCAAATCTCGTGCTGGTACAGGGCAAATAGTTTCGACCATTGCATTGTAGTGAGCATACGTATTTCGTGCAGTAGCTTTATCGGTAAGCAGAGTTCTAGTAACAGGTAGCTGTAGATACGTCCACTTCATTATAGACATTTCTTTCTGTTCAAGTGCTTGCCATCTCAGGGTTGAGCGAAAAAGCTTCACAGCAGTTTTTATTGTTTCTTTATTCTCCTCTTTATAATTTACATATATTCCACACCCTAGTAACGCCATTTGAGACATTATATCTACTTTTTACACACTGTGGTATGGTTAGATAATGTGGGTGTTTTGAGTGGACACAAGGAAAATGGGCTCCTGTCCGTAAACAGCTGCAAGCTGCGTTGACTACCGTCGTCATGCTTGTGGCTGATACTCAAAATTGCGGCCACATCGGGGAGCTGCTGACGAGACCTGTGAGACCTTTGGTGCCCTCCGAATCTCCTGTTGACCTGGGTTGCGCTGCATCTTCTGATGCGCAACATCTGATCAGTCCGTCCTCATCCGAGGACGGTTGGCAGACGGTTTATCGTTATCTGGACGGAAGGCGAAGGAGAGAGCAGGTAGCGTGGCTGGCACCCAACGCCTCAGCAGTGGGTACGAGGTGCTACCCAGTGTTGATGACAACTCACAGGGTGCTTCTCATGTTGGGCCAGCGACCAATGTATTGCGTATTTGTGCTTGTGATTTGGAGCTCCAATGTTAGGCGCATGATGGAGCCCCTCAGGTAAACAGCAGGCAAGGCGGGAAAGAATGTCAGTTTTAGCTCGATATGTTTGTTGGTGAGCCACGCGGAAATGTAAAGGAGGTCCTGCCGGCAGCATTGGAGCGCACTGGGTGCAACCGGCTGCATGTAGATGCACATGCCGGCATGAATGACGCCTGCCACTTGGGTTCTGAGGACATCCTCGACTCCTTTCGTCGGATGGCTGTTTTGGAGATGGCAGCTAGCGTCCCACACAGGGTGTAAGCTACGCTGTCTATCTGTAGCATCGTACCCAGGGATGTTCATGGTCCTCTGGTTTAGACAGGCCGGAAGGTCTAACCCCTAGGTTCAAACGCCTCTGCGACGGAGTCAGAGTCGAATTTCTCGACCACCGCTATTCGGTGAAGAATTGTAGTGTTCCACTTAATAGGTTAGGGGTGTACTATATGCAGGAATGGGCTACTAGGGCAGCGGCGTATATGCTGCCGGCACTGGGGTTTCTTTAGGTTCGATTAACCCTGCATCCTCTGCTCATTTCGGTGGATTGTAGGAAGAAATTTTTGTTTAGAAAAAAAGACAGGATAAAAATTTCACATAATCTGCACAGTCAGCGTAAAATACGGAGCTATGGAGGACAAATGAAAAATTCAAAAGCATCCTGCAATATTCTCTAGACAGTATGTTTCAAGTAAGGTCCTACGGGATGGGACGGACCTACAATGATTCAATAGCCATGTTTGAAAACTGCTACGCCAACAAAGAGAGATTCATTTCATATTCAAGGGAAGTAAAAACCTAGCTGACAAACAAAAACTGAATGAAGCGAAAACGATAAGGAGAGCAATTAGAGAAGCGTTCAATGACTTAAAAAGTAAAACATCGTCAATCTCTCTGAATAAAAATACTAAGAGGTTTTGGTCGTACGTAGAATCATGTATACATTCACTCAATGACTACACCGGTACCGAAACGGAAGATAACAGAGAAAGGGTTGAACTACCGAATTACGTATTTCGGAGTTATTTCAACATGGAAGGTAGTAAAACGATCCCTTCTTTCGATCGTAGTAGGAACTTAGAAATGACAGATATTGAGGTAATCGATTGTGGAATAGAAAATCACCTGCAATCGCTTACTAGCGTTAAGGGGTCAGTACAAGATGAGATATGGACCGAGCGAGGTCGCGCAGCGGCTAGCATACTGGATTCGCATTCGGGAAGACGACGGTTCAATCCCGCGTCCGGCCATCCTGATATAGATTTTCCTTGATTTCCCTAAATCGCTCCAGGAAAATGCCGGGATGGTTCCTTTGAAAGGGCACGGCTGACTTCCTTCCCCGTTCTTCACTAATTCGATGAGATCGATGACCTCGCTGTCTGGTCTCCTTCCCCAAACAACCCAACCCCAACCAGATAAGATACCTATGTTGTTGTTGTGGTCTTCAGTCCTGAGACTGGTTTGATGCAGCTCCCCATGCCACTCTATCCTGTGCAAAATTCTTCATTTCCCAGTACCTACTGCAACCTAAAACCTTCTGAGTCTGTTAAGTGTATTCATCTCTTGATCTCCCTCTACGATTTCTACCCTCCACGCTGCCCTCCAGTACTAAATTAGGGATCCCTAGATGCCTCAGAACATGTCATACCAACCGATCCCTTCTTCTGGTCAAGTTGTGCCACAAACTTTTCTTCTCCCCAATCCTATTCAGTACCTCCTCATTAGTTATATGACCTACCCATCTAATCTTCAACATTCTTCAGTAGCACCACCTTTCGAAAGCTTCTATTCTCTTCTTGTTCAAACTAGTTATCGTCCATGTTTCACTTCCATACATGCCTACACTACATACAAATACTTTCAGAAACGACTTCCTGACACTTACCCGATGTTAACAAATTTCTCTTCTGCAGAAACGCTTTCTTTGCCATTGCCAGTCTACATTTTATATCCTCTCTACTTCGAACATCATCAGTTACTTTGCTCCCCATATAGCAAAACACCTTTACTACTTTAAGTGTCTCATTTCCTAACCTAATTCCCTCAGCATCACCCGAATTATTTCGACTAGATTCCATCATTCTCGTTTAGTTTTTGTTGACGTTCATCTTATACCCTCCTTTCAAGACACTGTCCATTCCGTTCAACTGCTCTTCCAAGTCCTTTACTGTCTCTGACAGAATTACAATGTCATCGGCAAACCTCAAAGTTTTTATTTCTTCTCCATGGATCTTAATACCTACTCCGAAATTTCCTTTTGTTTCCTTCACTGCTCGCTCAATATACAGATTGAATAACATCGGAGATAGGCTACAACCCTGTCTCACTCCCTTGCCAACCACTAATTTCCTTATAGCTGTCATCTAGTTTCTGTACAAATTGTAAATAGCCCTTCGCTCCCTGTATTTTACCCCTGCCACCTTCAGAATTTGAAAGGGAGTATTCCAGTCAACATGGTCAAAAGCTTTCTCTAAGTCTACAAATGCTAGAAATGTAGGTTTGCCTTTCCTTAATCAAGCTTCTAAGATGAGTCGTAGCTTCAGTATTGCCTCACGTGTTCCTATATTTCTACGGAATTGAAACTGATCGTCCCCGAGGTTGGCTTGTACCAGTTTTTCCATACGTCTGTAAAGAATTCGCGTTAGTATTTTGCAGCTGTGAATTATTAAACTGATTGTTCTGTAATTTTCGCGTCTGTCAACACCTGCTTTCTTTGGGATTGTAATTATTATATTCTTCTTGAAGTCTGAGGGTATATCGCCTGTCTCATACATTTTGCTCACCATGTGGTAAAGTTTTGTCAAGACTGGATGTCCCAAGGCCGTCAGTAGTTCTTATGGAATGTTGTCTACTCCTGGGCCCTTGTTTCGACTCAGGTCTTTCAGTGCTCTGTCAAACTCTTCACACAGTATCGTATCTCCCTTTTCTTTTTCATCTACATCCTCTTCCATTTCCATAATATTTTCCTCAAGTACATTTCCCTTGTATAGAACCTCGATTTACCCCCTCCACCTTTCTGCTTTCCCTTCTTTGCTTAGAGGTGGGTTTCCATCTGAGCAACGGTCTCTTTAATTTTCCTCTAGTGAGATAAGCCTCTACATGTTTACATTTGTCCTATAGTCATCCCTGCTTAGCCATTTTGCATTTCCTGTCGATCTCATTTTTGAGTCGTTTGTATTCCTATTTGCCTGCTTCATTTACTGCATTTTTATATTTTCTGCTTTCTTCAATTAAGTATAGTATTTCTTCTGTTACCCAAGGATTTCTACTAGCCATCGTCTTTTTACCTACTGGGTCCACTACTTCATCTCTCAAAGTTACCCATTCTTCTTCTACTGTATTTCTTTCCCTCATTCCTGTCAATTGTTCCCTTATGCTCTCCCTGAAACTCTGTACAACCTCTTGTTCTTTCAGTTTATCCAGTTCCATCTCCTTAAATTCCCACCGTTTAGCAGTTTCTTCAGTTTTAATCTACAGTTCACTACCAATATATTGTGATCAGAGTCCACATCTGCCCCTGGAAATGTCTAGTAATTTAAAACCTGGTTCTTAAATCTCTGTCTTCCCATTATGTAATCTATCTGAAACCTGTCAGTATCTCCAGGCTTCTTCCATGTGTACAACCTGCTTTTATGATTCTTGAACCTAGTGTTAGTTATGATTAAGTTGTGCTCTGTGCAAAATTCTATCAGGCGGCTTCCTCTATCGTTTCTTAGCCCCAATCCATATTCACCTACTACGTTTCTTTCTCTCCCTTTTCGTACTACCGAATTCCAGTCATCCATGACTATTAAATTTTCGTCACCCTTCACTATCTGAATAATTTCTCTTACTTCATCATACATTTCTTGAATTTCTTCTTCATATGCAGAGCTAGTTGGCATATAAACTTGTACTACTGTAGTAGGCATGGGCTTCGTGTCCATCTTGGCCACTATAATACATTCACTCTGCTGTTTGTAGTAGCTTACCGGCACTCCTATTTTTTTTATTCATTATTAAACTGACTCCTACATTACCCCTATTTGGTTTTGTATTTATAACCCTGTATTCGCCTGACCAAAAGTCTTGTTCCTCCTGCCAGAGAACTTCACTAATTCCTACTATATCTAACTTTAACCTATCCATTTCGCTTTTTAAAATTTCTAACCTACCTGCTCGATTAAGGGATCTGACATTCCACGCTCTGATCCGTAGAACGCCAGTTTTCTCTCTCCTGATAACGATACCTCTAAGAGTCTACAAAGATCATGTGAAAGAACTTATTCCGCTTCTAGCAGTAAATTATCGTAGATCACTTGAGCATCGAGAGCGATTGGAAGAAGGCACAGCTAATTCCCGTTTTTAAGGAAGTTGTTAGGACAGATGCACGCAATTTTATAACTGTACGTTGACGTCAATATGTTGTAGAATAATGGAACACGTTTTATACTTAAGAATTATGACGTTTACGTGAATGAAAATCTCCTCTGTCAAAATGATCAACGGTTACAGAAACCGAGATGCTGTGAAACTCGTCTCGTCTTGTTTCTCCATGAGATCCACAGTGCCGTAGACAATGTGGCTCAGGTTAATGCGTGTTCCATGACTTCAAGAACTCATTTGAGACCGTCCCGCACTGTGAAAAAATAAGAGTTTCTTGGGTATCTGCGCAGATTTGCTACTGGATTCTAGACTTCCTTGCAGATAGAGCTAAAGATGTCACTTTTAACGGAACAAAATCCACAGATGTAAGGTAATTCGAGGAATACCCAAATGAAGGGTGATAGGTCCGTTACTGTTTATAGCATACATAACTGATCTATAAGAGAGCGTTGGATTCTCCTTAAGGCTGTTCGCAGATGATGTAGTAGTCTATAACAAAATAGCAACACCAGAAGATAACGACGATAAGCAGGATAACCTCCTGTGAACTGACGGACAGAGCAGTCTCAGGAAGTTGACACCGAACGCAAATAAATTTAACAAACTGTACATACATTAAAGAAGAAATACCTACTGTACCCCTACACTCGAAACAGAGTGCTCTGTAACAAAGTTAAGTGGAATGACCACATAAAACAAACAGTGGGAGAAGCAAATGCAAGGCTCAGATTCATAGGAAGAATCTTAAGGAAATGTAATTCATCGATGAAGGAAGTAGCTCATAAGCCACTTGTTCGACCGATTCTTGAGTACTGTTCATCTGTCTGAGGTCCCCACCAGGTAGGACCAGTAAACAGATATACGGTCGCAGGTTCGAATCCTGCCTTGGGAATGGATGTGTGTGATGTCGTTAGGTTTAAGTAGTTCTACGTTCTAGGGGACTGATGACCTCAGACGTTAAGTCCCATAGTGCTCAGAGCCATTTGAACCATAAAACAGATAGACTACATCCATTGAAGAGCGGTGTGTTTCGTCAAGGCATCGCTTAACCAGCTCTAGAGCTCAACACGGATGCTGAACGAAGTCAACTGGCACACACTACAAGAGAATCTTTCTGCACCATGGAGAGATAAACTATTGAAATCTCGACAAAGCACTTTCTGTGAAGAGTCGGACAATGTATAAGTTTCCCCCACATACGTCCCACATTACGACCAACGGCAGAAAATTCCAGGGTTTGGGCCAATACTGAGGCTTATAGATAAGAATTCTTTCCACACACTAATCCCTTGTGGTAGAGGGTTGGAGGGCTCATCTATTGGTACAAAAAGTAGTCTCCGCCTCACATCGGTAGGTGATTTCGGGAGTGTGACGTACATGTACATGCGAGTCAAGATGTATTTCACGAGCTTACCTGTTCCCACCAGCAGCACACGACTCGGTGTTAGCGCAGTGGCTTGTCTCAGCTTAGCGCAGACCATTCAGATGAGAGCTCAACAGCCAATAGCAGGTCATTGTTCAAGTCTTAATCTTGTGACATCCAGATATCACTATGTGTACAAAGTACGGCTCGTGTACTAAAAGTAACACACTGCATTAAATTCCAGAAGTCTCGCTGGATTATAAGTTGCAAGATGTCAACACTTAGATATGCTGATATTCAGACCACTTCCTTTTACCTTTGGGTAAATATTCTATTCAGCTAAGGACGAGCATATTGTTATATTTAACAAATATTCACTGCGTCTTCTTGTGGTACAACCAGCACACCCTTGATTCTTTGAAAAATAGCAGTGATGTGTACAAAACAACGTCACATTGATAATTACTTTAGAAATCAATTCATGGGTTAAATATCTGAGATGAAGCAGGTATGTGAGATAGAGTTTATGAAAGTTTTATATTACACTTAAAATTTCTTCGAAGTAGCTATATGGTCTCATTACAAGTATTGGAGCAATGCCTATTCTGCCCTACTATGAACTGTTGACACATGTATCCAAGACAGCGGCGATGACATCATCCAAGATGGCAGAATGTAGCTTTGGCAACAGCACATGATGTCATCCAAGATGGCGGCTGTGACATAATTGAAGATGGCGGATTTTGGTGGGAAAATAGGTCAATTGGGCTACCTCCACCAAACCTAACTCCTCCACTCCCCTCCTCAAGAAAAATGGCGGGAATTGCAAATTGGAACAGGATAAAGCATCACACCACAGTTATCTCACTAATCTAAAAAATATCGTGAGAAGATAGGTAACTTGGGCTACCTCCACCAACCTAAGTCATAAGACCGCCACCTCTTCCTAGGAACTGGCACCAAGTTTGAATTTTGGTGGTAAAGAAATGGAAACAATGCTCACCTCCACTAACCTAAGTCATTCAACTGCCAGCTTTCCAAGGGATTGGTGGGAAAAGGGCTCAGACTGCTCTAGGGTGCTGGTGAGAGGAAGGAGTGTACTTTATTTATTTTGGAACAATGATTTAGAGGTGGATTATATTGATCACAGTGGTGCAGAACACACGCTCTGACATGCCACATAGCATACAAACCTGCAAACTCCTAAACAACACATGTATAATGCTCTACAAATGCGCTTGCTATTTGTAAACTGTCGAAATAATGCATTGCAGGGCCTAAAGACATGGAATACACTTGTAAATAATGCAATATATTTACATCCAGAGAGCCAAACAGCTCGTAAATTTTCAAAATGATAATCCATCTAAAAGATGCTGCAAACATGCCTGCTAATGGTCAACTGTCGAAATCATGCACCAGTCTTTATTTAAACAATTAGATGCAGCACCACCATCCTGTGTGTTCCCCATGAGGTCCACACTCCAAGTGACATAGTACACAGTAACACCACCAGAGGGGGCTGTCCTCCATTCCATAATGTAATCCAGATAGGCAGCCATGACGTCAGCTGATGACACAAGTACCATTATCCAAGATGGTGGCAAACAGTGTGTTCACCATGAGGTCTAGACCTAGTTCTCAGTACCACCACTACAGAGTGCTGTCGTTCATTGCATGACGTAATCCAAGATGGGGGGGGGGGGGGGGAGGAAATGGTGGGATTACGACTCTGACTATGCTAGACATGAGTCATTATTTTACAGGCAGCCACTCCACTATGAGATCTAGAGTGCAACTGACCTAGTATACAGTACTGCCATCAGTGGGAGCTGTCATTCCTCCTGTGACATAATCCAAGATGGTGGTCTAGTGGGGTAAAATGCCGCAAAAATATCTCAGCCTGCGCTGGGTTGCTGGGGAGAGTAAAGAATGAGTTTACTCTATTTATTTTGGATCATTTTATTTAGGGATGGATCATATTTATCACATTGACACAACACACTCGCCCTGATGTGCTTGGGGTCACAATACACAGTCTGCACACCAGTAAACTCCTTCTAAATAACGCTCTGCAGACACGCAAAGAACTCCTAATATACCTAAATAATTTCAGCAGAGATATGCAAACTCATCCTAAATAATGCAGTACACTGACGTGCAGACAGGAAATCCACTCGGAAACTGTCCAAATAATACATAGCACAGCAGACATACCCACTCGCAAAATAATACAACAGAGACGCAATCAATGCATGCAAGCACTCTCCACCACCTATTGTCCACTAGACAGCACAAGAGGCTACAGGAAGTCCCAGCAAAGTGACACGCCCGTCAGCTGTCAAACCATGCACAGCTGCCCCCAAGCTTGGGATGGCGACATCCCTGTCATACTTGATACTTGAGAAATTCGTCTTGAAATACGTGTTCACCTAGGCACCATTGCTGACACGACCGTGCGGGAGCACAGATGCTCATGGTGTGTGAGCGCCGTCACAGCTGCGAGCTGCCAGACGCCTCTGGGCAACAAGTGTCTTTACCATTGATGACAGATTAGCACAGGGCGCATTGTTCCTAGCGCAACATTAGAGACGTGTCTAGCCGTGCTTAATTGCCAAGCATCATTGACGCAACGCCGAGAAGCTCGCGCGCGTACCTACAAACCGTCGCAAGCACATCTAGTAAGGTTCTCAATCTTATAATGATGTCACATGACTATGAAAAAATAAGAACCGAGTCGACCTCACAGAATTTTTATAGTGTCCCAGAAATAGTTAACGCTCACTGTCTTGAGTCTCAGCTTGTATGCAAGAAAATTCTTGCCATAACTGAACCCTTTACTAAAGTAGCGCAGATTAACATCGAATGTAGTCTTCCTCGCGGACCTACCGTGGTACCCCATCCCTCAAGTGTTACCCTTCCTGCTTTCAACACACACAGTGTGTAGAGGCTCCTATATCCCAGAACAAAGGACGTGAAGGGATTGAGCGTTATGATTGGTCGTTATCGAATTTACCTGGCGAATTACTGATGCTCCCACTATCGTAGCACCATCCGCTTTGTTTTCTTCTGCAGACAAGACATTCATTGGTAATTTCACACAGATCGCCATATTGCACTGGCAATTACATCTTACAACATACCATACATATTGTCAAATACAGAAAGACTCTTACTCCCATAGAGGACAGGAGCTTGAATATTAGAATATGAAACGGAGCTGTGAACCATCAATAAATCACCGCATACCCTACTCAACGTCAAATACAGAAAGACCCCTACTAAATTACACTGCTCTCTGATTGAGGACAGCACCTTGGATATTAGAGTTCGAAACCGATCTCCAACCCAGAAATATATCACCGTGTACCATGTCTACGTAGTAAACATACAATTCGTATCCTGTGCCAAACAAAACCATTCCTTTTACATCCTTCTTAAATATAACGCAAAGACAGACTGTACCATATATATACTACTCTCAGCACTGGTTTTTTTTGCCGGACGGTGTGGCCGAGCGGTTCTAGGCGCTACAGTCTGGAACCGAGCTACCGATACAGTCGCAGGTTCGAATCCTGCCGCGGGCATGGATGTGTGTGATGTCCTTAGGTTAGTTAGGTGTAAGTAGTTCTAAGCTCTAGGGGACTGATGACCTAAGAAATTAAGTCCCATAGCGCTCAGAGTCATCTGAACTAGATATTTTCCTGCAGCCAACAATCACAAGTCAACCACCCCCCATTGCGACAGCACCCTCAGCGGATTGAAGTCGCTCTCAGAACTGTTCTGTAAATTCGGGATCGTTTCCCCTCGGCACAAACACGTTACTGTTTCTGCTCCGAACCTGCTTCCTTGCTTGCTCCCTTTTCTGTACACATCTCTAGACTCTGGAATTAGTAAAACTCATGTAGTATTTCACATGGTTCGCATAGCGTCCCCAGTGCTTTATTACGAAAAGACCTAAAAACAGTATTTATAAAGAGGAGACATTTAAAAATTGAATATGTTTTTAGCATGCAGCCGTAAAATAGTAATTTCTCTGTGTAAGTCTCGAGTGCAAAGAAATATAACTAAATGATCTAAAGAGACGACAAGATACTGTCTTTTGTTAATTTTTTAGTCGTCTTCACGTGTTCTCTTGTCTTGGTTATGTGTAGACGGACATCTTTCGAGTGCTGGCAAATGTAAGCAGATAATATATTGATTTAACATTATTGTGCACTTTTAATTTGTAAGAGGTGATCCCTATTTCATGTCCGCCTTCCTTGAATTAACCTACATTCAAGTAATTTACAGTTCAACAATCGCAGAGGCCGATGCCGCCAACGACGCCATTACGTGGCGATATTAACTTATGAAAAATTAGCGGAAGCGAAAACCTCGCCCACTATTAACATAATATTAATGTTTTCGTGGTACTTCTCGATATCGAGCACTAGGCAGCATCCCACCGATGGCGAGCGCAACACAATTCCCAAGATAAAGACTGAAAATTATTTCTCTACAAACCAGAAACCTTAGCTCGTTGGGACGTGCTGTAAGTCACTGAATAACTTGAAACTTGTCATGTGTGCTAAGACATTTACTTGGCAAATTGAAACAAATATTGGAAAATGATATTTATCCCTATAATTTACAAGGTCAACTAAAGTGTTTTTCATGTCTAGAGAACTGGCAAACGTGTCTTCCAGACACTTGATGCACACACCACAATCGATCTTCTCTCAACTAAATAAAGATCCGAAATGTGCAGAACCAGTCAAGCGAACAAATTATATGGGAGGAAATAACGATCCAGTGCAAACGCACCTCCATATTCAATCTTCTCAAATTTCCACGCAATCAAGAAAGCTATCCAACACATACTAAGTCTTAGTCTAGAGGACAACACCGTTAATTGATCTACATTCCTACACTCCTACAGGCATCTCCAGTCTGACAGCTCCTACCATAAATGAGAAACGTGGATCACCTCAGCACAGGTCACTGACACTGCCGGCCGAGCACTTACAGGTAGAATGTTTATCCTAAGAAATCGGTCACATCTACATTTCATCCCTGTACTTACAACTGAATGTTACAATCACGTTGTCAGCTGAACGACATTCGACAAGGAGCAAAGTATAGGAAATACACTCTATTGACCGCTGTGGCTCTGGAAATAGAAATGCCAGTAACATTCTTACGACTTGACATACTCTTCCCATGCTATCACAGTACTCCACGTCAAATCCATGTCTTCCTTACGACTCGACGTAGTCATTTCCTTTACACATGTTGGAACAAAAACACGTACTTTATAAGCCTGATGCTCAAATGCAAACATATCACACACTCCCTACTACTAAGTATAATACTTCGTCAATAACCAATCACTGGTGATATAAAATAATACTGAGAGAAAATCAACCATGGGTGGACATGTCTCATAAGTTTTTCTTGCGAGTGCTACCACCGTGTCCCATGAAGAGAGACGTAATCGGCCAAATGTTAAAAAAACTCGATCCCAACAACTACTATATGTTACTATCACAAGCGGACATGGTTCTACAGGTGCACACAAGTATCAGTGTTAAAAGGTATACTGGCTTTATAAATCAAGATACAACATTCCCTCTGAATGAGGTGGTTTTTCTATCCAGAAAAATACTGAAATGGTGATCGCTGGAGTGTATATTATCAGACCAGCACTCCAGTTAGACGTAGCCCACAATGCAACCTCGTTATAAAATCGCTGAATTTTGAAAGTGATTCGGCTAAGGGATGTGGTATGTAAGTAGTATTTGAGACACCCTCACACCGCCCCAGTTAGATATTTCCATAACACTTGTAACGTTTCTGACTCGACACCGTATCAGAGGTTCTGCGATATATCGACTGAGTTGTAGGCGATGACTGATTGAGAAAGAACACAAACGGTATTGATAGATGATGTGCTGATTGAGGTCATAAGAAAATCTACACTTGCTTTTTAGTTCTGCATTGTTACACTATCTGCTAGAAATGATGTCTATTATTTGGAATCAATTATTTCCATTCAACCACATACCTGTGTCGGATCACACCCACAAGTGAATCATATTTCTGACACTCTCATATCTCGAAGCGAGACACCTTTCTCGAGTATCTATGCTACAGTAAAATTCCAACGTGGTTTTAGTCAACCCCTACACATCTTGCAACTGCTCCCATTTCTACAGCTTAGCTCATGTGATCATTCGAGTTTAAGTCGGAAGTGAGCAGAAGTCGTAGAAAGACATATCTATCACCTTCTGCAACCCATGTAGAAACAGAACAACCTGAGTTAGAGCAACAGAACTGTGTTTCGACCATTCGGTGGAAATACATGCAATGTGGTACGTCTCCGAACTAGATACAGATACTACAGACCAAAGCAGATCCGTGTCCATTCAAATCTATCAACCCAAGATGCTATCATCGGTATTCTGCACCATCCAACAGAGAAAAATTACGAACTATGAAAGCTCCAATAACTTCACCCAATATAGAACTCACCTAGGCACCATCGCTCATGCGATGACGCATAGCTGTGATGTGGATCCTGCGCAGTGAAGGAACTGTTACAATGCTTCCCAGAATAGCATTCCTCATAGTATTCCTAAAGGGACACCCAGTCTATCATCGAATTTACCTGTCAACCTGCTACTGCTGCCTATGCGGAATAATACTATTAAATATACAGCTTTTGATCCATTGAAGAGGTCAGTTTAAGGTTTCATCACCCGTACCGTAGAATGATGACTGTATCCCTCAGACTATACTGTAACTCGCAAGAGACGCTCCCTGTGACCCTGTGTCGTTGTTTGAATCATTGTTCTCTAACATGCTTCATAACTGCCATACTTTTTTTTTCTGCCACGACTTCGAGATCTGTCTCAGGTCCTAAACTGACATTAAGATGCTCTGATTCACATCCTCTAAACAGAAAACTAAACGTCGCATGGTGTAAATAATTTGGTACTGCAGCTACCATAACACACGACTCACAGTGGATGATTTTAGATAAAAGACAGTCATAAAAAAGGAAAGTAGAAGAGTTTGGCTGCGTTGTGGAGAGTTTCCAAACTAATGTCTGAAAGTGAATGACAACCTCTACATTTAAAATCATCTATCACAGTGACGGAACCTATGATGGCTCTGCTTTCCGTTTCGACTGTTTCCTCATTTACCATTCATGTACGCAATCACTTTTTTGCTGCTATAAATCCTCAGAAGGTGTCACCCATACGCAAAAACGCATTCCTCAACTCAAACAAGCACTGTCAGTCAATCATTATGTGGTAACCAACAGCGTGATAATGCACGGATGGGATGCAAAAGACACTGCGGATGTACTGTAATAATAAGTATCACAGTTGATGGAGAGAACAATATTAACAATTTTACAGTAAATTCAACACCAGCCAATGACGTGACAGCATGTTCCCCCAATTTAAGTATCATAGCTAAACCACCCCTTCTCCACTTTGCGAGTATCACTGCAAACGTGGATAGATGACTGTGCAGTACGTCCATACAGCATTAATTCTGGAACATACAAATCATCCAAGTATACCCTACAATGCTCTACATATTCCTCACACCTCGAGTATGGTGCTTAATTTATGACCTATCTCTCTGTGCATGGGAGTCAAAGAATATTCTCGCTGTCTTAGGGTAAAATTAGAGAGTGAATGACCTGCTGTCTTAGGGTAAAATTAGAAAGTGAATGACCTTCCTTAGGTTAGTGGAGGTGAGCTTTGTTTCTAGCAATTTTCTTAGGTTGGTAGGAAAACCCAAAGAGACCTTTCTTTACAGCTAAAATACAAACTTAGCGCCAGTTCCTAGGATGACGTGGCAGTCGGGTTACTTAGGTTAGTGGAGGTAGTCCAAGTGTCCTTTCTTTCACGCGAATTTCTTAACCAACTAGAGAAATGCGAATTGACCTTCAAACCTGTCGCTAGTTCCTAGGAAGAGGTGGCGGTCAGATCACGTAGGTTATTGGAGGTAGCCCAAGCTACCTATCTTCCAGCGATGTTCTTAGGTTACTAGAGATAACCATGGTTGTAATGCGTTATCCTGTTGCAATTTGAACTTCCTGCCAGTTTTCTGGAGGAGGGTATTGGATGATGTGATGAGCTGTTGCCAGAGCTACATGCCGCCATCTTGGAAGACGTCATCGCTGCCCTGTTGGAATTATCTGGCAACAGTGCAGAGAGGGGCGGAGCTGGCCTTGCCCCATTACTGTTATGAAGCATTGAATGACAATAACATGGGTAATTGGCGCCCAATTTTAAACAAAAAACGTGTTTATGACGTTGTATGGCCTGAACTATAGGTATGATATGATTTTTAGGTACATTAGGTGGTATATGTGGATACCGTCTCATAAATGTCATCAGTATTAATGAAATAATAAATCAAAATGTCATACCTAATACTGATTTATAAGGTATAAATTCATTTACTTGTAAGGACGATTGCATGGTGGTTAGACACTGGATTCGCATTCGGGAGGACGACGGTTCAATCCCGCGTCCGGCCATCCAGATTTAGGTTTTCCTTGATTTCTCTAAATCGCTCCAGGCAAATGCCGGGATTGTTCCTTTCAAAGGGCACGGCCGACTTCCTTCCCTAATCCGATGAGACCGATGACCACGCTGTCTGGTCTCCTTCCCCAAACAAACCAACCAACGATTGCGTATTTTGGTTAATATTTGATGCCAGTAGTGAGACGATTTGCATGATTATAACTGGTAGCTATGGAGTGCCGAGGTTATTAGGTTTAGCCAGACAAGATGGAGCGTCGTGCAATGAGGGATGTTAGTGTAAAAGGCACCCTATTATCCAGCAAGTGGCTGTATAACATAATGCCACTCTAGGTACAGGTACATGACATCACGAAACCGAAGATGCATGACTTGCTTCACTATTTTGTATGTACTGTTCACAGGTGATGTGACTGTCATTTGGTGGAAGCCCACATTTGTGTTGTTAAAAGTATTTTACACCAATACGAATACAGTCCGTGTATGCAATGATTTGGTGAGGAGCACCTTAATGTAAAAAATGGAGATTACCTGAGCTCACATACGCAGGTATGGTAACTACAATAAGTAAATATTTTGCAGTTGTAATGAATATCATGATAAAGCTTTACGCTTTGTTATAACATCAACCTTATGCTCATGTATCCTTGGGCGTTTCAGAAAAGTGATACGAGATGCAGATCAAAGAGAATATGTTTTCTCAAGTACAATAAACAAAAGAAAAGCATCAGAAGAGAGACAGAGAGGAAGAGAGAGATGGAGAGAGCAACAGGAGGGTGGGAGGGAGAGAGAGAAAGTTTAAGGTCTAGCATGATAATCAGGGAGTATGCCAGTGCAGAGTGCCGCCTCAATAGTTAGCTTTACTACGAGCCAATAATTTACATATCGTGAATGCAAAAAATACGTTCAAGAAATTAAGTTTGGCATCCGTTAATACCTCGGAAAACTAACTGGCAACTGCATGTGATCTTCGTTAACTGTGTGTCTCTAGCTGCTGTTAACTCCCTCATTTGTCATCTTTCTTCCAGTGAAACTCATCAGTCAGAGTTATAATAGTTTAATTAATATGGAGCTAATATTATATGTTGCAAGTTAAGGGTTTTCTTTCATTGTTTTCTTTCATTGTTTGAGATGTCCTGAAGGCTAAAGCAAGATGTTTCAATTTTAAATGCCCTGGATTCAGTCACGTTTGGAAAGTAATAAACAGGTTATTTTTATTATTTTTGAAGGCCTAGAAGAGATATTAAAAGAAAAAATAAATCAAATAATGATGGCACCAATGTGTCGTATTTGCTAGTTGCATTAAACAAGATAATCGCTTCTAATGGATTTACATATATTACACACATTTGCAAGTACTGGTGTTTAAGGGCCTTGCAAGTAATATGAGGCACCTGACCTGAACGCAAAGATGAGCCGAATGTCTGAACGGAAAAACACACACAGTATACACTGATGAGCCAAAGAAACTGTTACACATGACCAATATCGTGTAGGGCCCCCACGAGCGCGCACAAGTGTCGAAACACAACGTGACATGGAGTCGACTAATCTCCGACGTTCTGCTGGAGGGAACTGACACCATGTATGCAGCATGGCTGTCCTTAAATCCTCAGGAGTATGGGTGTGTGTTGAGATCTCTTCTGAACAGCACATTGCAAGGCATTGCAAACATGTTCAATAATGTTTATCTCTGGGGCGTTTTGTGACCAGCGGAAGATTTTGCAGTCGAAAGAGTGTTATTGGACCACTGTGTAGCAATTATGGACGTGTGGGGTGTCGCGTTATCCCGCTGGGATTTCCAAAGTACTTCAGAATGCGCTATGGACATAAATGGATGTAGGTGATCAGATAGGATGCTTTCGTATTTGTCACCTCTCAGAGTCGTGTCTAGACGTGTCAGGGAGCCCATATCACTCCAACTGCTAATGCTCCACACCATTACAGAGCCTCCACCAGCTTCAATAGTCCCCTGCTGCCATGCAAGGTCCATGGATTCATGAGGTTGTCTCCATACCCATATACGTCCATCTGCTCAACAGAATTTGAAACGAGACTAGACCGACCATGTAACATGTCTCCAGTCATGAACAGTCCAATGTCGATGTCGACGGCTTCACGCGTGGCTTTGTATCGTGCAGTCATCAAGGGTAACCGAGAGGACCTTTGGCTCCGGAAGTGTTGCACTTCCGTAACATTGAACAATTCTCTTCAGTCGTCGTTGGTCTTGTACTTGCAGGATCTTTTTCTGGCAGCAGCGATGTAGGAGATACGATATGTTACCGTCTTCCTGATATTCGCACTACACTCGTGAAGTGGTCGTACCGGAAAATCTCCACTTGATCGCCAGCTTGGAGATGTGGTCCCATCGCTTGTCCGCCGACATAACACTACTTTCAAACTCATTTAAAACTTGATAACCTGACAACTGCCCCATACACTTGTTGTCTTATGCATGCGCTTCCGACCGCAGCACAGTACTCTGCCTTTTTACCTATCTCTCTGTCTGAATATGATGCCTATACTAGTTTCTTTGGCGTGTGTGACTGACTTCAGCTGTCTGGAGAGAGCCGCATATCTGTCGACCCGTGCCTGCTGCTCCTTGAGGTACCAGCTGACTCCTGTGAGACTGGTTCCTCGCCACGAGTGGCAATTCACTCCAATCGACTTGAGACTCCACCACAATTACTTATGGCATGCTCGATCAATTTACGACAGTCTCATGCCAACCAACTGTCAGACAACGAGGTGATACTGCAGAGGTCGTCCAACCAATGGCTGTGGTTCTAACTGAGTTAATGATTTGCTGTTATAATATGATGAGTGGGAATGGAGCAATTAATTGTATATTGATTTTAGCATTTGTAGATCTTTGCAACAAGCTATCCAAGTGTCTGAGTCCATCAAGGCACTGTCTGCATTCACGAGTACTGTAAGAATATTCAGAATGAGTGTAATACTGTATATCTGGTGTTTCTTCTTACTGTTTTATGTTTTCACAAATAAATTTACCGTTTCACCAGTCCATGAAAGCGAATACGAGGAGGCTTGTAAATATATGTGCCAGTGTATTTTCTCGGTGTTTACTTTGGAACCAGTCTTATCCTTTCAATCCAAGGTATGATACTCATCAGGTGATGAGCAAGTGAAACAAGAAGCAAACATGGTGCCCATGTTTCAGTTAAAATGTCTATGACAAACTTCGTCTACAGGTGAATCTCAGCACAATTTCATCTGAATCGTATACAGTTAGACAATATTTTTATAATGTCATATGAACATCCTCATGGTCTGCGTAATAACTGCAGATTATATTTAATATTACCAGTGACTGCACAGCTAAATTTAACTCTTCCGTTTCATTTCTTTTATTTCACCGAAGTCCTGTCATTTTCTGCACCCATGGTGAGCTTTTTCTAGCTGTCTCACAACTAGGGAGTTAACTTAATAGAACAAGGAGCGCAATAAAATCGTTCAGTGTTGAAAGCTGCTTTTGAAAGCAGGGAAGGAATGCTGAAACGCTTCGTCCCAACCCCCACAATGGGCGACTCAGGGAGCGGCTTTCTGCCTAAAAAGACCGGTCTTTCTTGGGTCGTTGGATGGAATCCTTTCAGAAGAGATAGAAATCTAAGCCAGGTGCAGCTTTCAGTGAAGGAAGACCATTACGACAACCATTTTTCTCGGGAGCCATGATACATAGGAATGTTTGTTTAAAATACGTGTAGCCAATTTTCTGACTGGAGGGCACGTGCTTTCTTGTGTTTTCCTATGTGTAAGCCCTTCGATTCGTCAGCTGCGGAATCCTGGCATGGACTGGTAGAAGTCCTCTGTCTTCCTCCCTACACCTTCGAATCATTGATTAATGATAACAAATCCGCAGGAGTATGTGTTTGTTTAAATTATGTACAAAATTATTAATGAATGGAACTCGAGGCGTCGGATGCAATTTGCCAGCGAGATTCCTACAACTGGTAGAAAGAACAAAGTTTCAGGTCGTTAAAGCAGAGACTACTTGTTACTAGCAGACGGAAGGGTAAATCCTCGTGGACAGGCGATTGAGAAGAAAAGACTTGCTGCTAGACGACACTAGCACCCTTATGGAAGGATGCCTCCAGTTTAGTACCGAGTGTAGAAGGTAAGCCACACCGTATTCATGTAGTATGAGATAAATAGCTTTCAACAGAGTCACCAAGTCTAGAGCGACGCGATGCTGGTTAACTTTCCCTGATGGTCTAACTGCACATTTTAACATATTCATCCATGCAGTTGCTGTATCATGCACTTTAACGATTCCGCTGGTGTTCGTTCTTATTTTTCTAGTGTTTTTTTCTTAAACCACTACCCATTGTTGAAGTATTCGCGACTAATTCTGATGATTATACTTTTTTTGTGCTACTCACCTGATGCAAATGCAACCGTTCGTCTATTTATTTTGTGTTCACTTGCTCAACTCAGTGAGTAATTCATATGTTGCTGTATTTACTTTCTAGTCTAATTTTAATTTATTTCTTTTTGGAAAAGATATAATATAGAATATGTTATCTGATTATCTGACTTATAAAAATTAATAATTACAATTCAGCGGACCAGAAAGAATGCAACGAACCATCCTTCTCAATTTTATATTCGTGTTTTCACTTACATTTTTTATCTGTCACCTTCCTCTTCGCCCATTCTCCTCAAGGCCATGGGGTGTTAACACGTATGTGTCATTGTAAATGTATTGGTGCAAATAATTGTCTGTCTTACAGAAGTAATGAGTTTATTTTTATTCTTTCTTAATATTAATCTGTCTAGTATATTATTAACAAGTTACCAAGTGGAAAAGTGAGTCTGTGTTGCATAAGCCTCAGGACACCCAATTAAGTTTTCATATATGTTTTCTGGGGTACTATCTGTTGCACCACTGTGTTATATTATTTTATCCGTATTTCCAGATTAATAAGGATGTTTATTTGGTGTGATTATAATTCTTTTCTCTGAGCGACTAGGAATGGCTGGTAGAAGTATATACACTCCTGGAAATTGAAATAAGAACACCGCGAATTCATTGCCCCAGGAAGGGGAAACTTTATTGACACATTCCTAGGGTCAGATACATCACATGATCACACTGACAGAACCACAGGCACATAGACACAGGCAACAGAGCATGTACAATGTCGGCACTAGTACAGTGTATATTCTCCCATGGAGACGATCGTAGAGATGCTGGATGTAGTCCTGTGGAACGGCTTGCCGTGCCATTTCCACCTGGCGCCTCAGTTGGACCAGCGTTCGTGCTGGACGTGCAGACCGCGTGAGACGACGCTTCATCCAGTCCCAAACATGCTCAATGGGGGACAGATCCGGAGATCTTGCTGGCCAGGGTAGTTGACTTACACCTTCTAGAGCACGTTGGGTGGCACGAGATACACGCGGGCGTGCATTGTCCTGTTGAAACAGCAAGTTCCCTTGCCGGTCTAGGAATGGTAGAACGATGGGTTCGATGACGCTTTGGATGTACCGTGCACTATTCAGTGTCCCCTCGACGATCACCAGAGGTGTACGGCCAGTGTAGGAGATCGTTCCCCACACCATGATGCCGGGTGTTGGCCCTGTGTGCCTCGGTCGTATGCAGTCCTGATTGTGGCGCTCACCTGCACGGCGCCAAACACGCATACGACCATCATTGGTACCAAGGCAGAAGCGACTCTCATCGCTGAAGACGACATGTCTCCATTCGTCCCTCTATTCACGCCTGTCGCGACACCACTGGAGGCGGGCTGCACGATGTTGGGGCGTGAGCGGAAGACGGCCTAACGGTGTGCGGGACCGTAGCCCAGCTTCATGGAGACGGTTGCGAATGGTCCTCGCCGATACCCCAGGAGCAACAGTGTCCCTAATTTGCTGGGAAGTGGCGGTGCGGTCCCCTACGGCACTGGGTAGGATCCTACGGTCTTGGCGTGCATCCGTGCGTCGCTGCGGTCCGGTCCCAGGTCGACGGGCACTTGCACCTTCCGCCGACCACTGGCGACAACATCGATGTACTGTGGAGACCTCACGCCCCACGTGTTGAGCAATTCGGCGGTATGTCAACCCGGCCTCCCGCATGCCCACTATATGCCCTCGCTCAAAGTCCGTCAACTGCACATACGGTTCACGTCCACGCTGTCGCGGCATGCTACCAGTGTTAAAGACTGTAAAGACTGCGATGGAGCTCCGCATGCCACGGCAAACCGGCTGACACTGACGGCGGCGGTGCACAAATGCTGCGCAGCTAGCGCCATTCGACGGCCAACACCGCGGTTCCTGGTGTGTCCGCTGTGCCGTGCGTGTGATCATTGCTTGTACAGCCCTCTCGCAGTGTCCGGAGCAAGTATGGTGGGTCTGACACACCGGTGTCAATGTGTTCTTTTTTCCATTTCCAGGAGTGTATTTCGCTTATCACTCAAAAGTATTTAATAACGTTACCCAACAGTACAAGCTAAACCTGTGCAATTTATACATGTAATTATAAAGTTGTCATCACCCCAGAAGATTGTTCCAACTGCTTTCAGTTGCGTGGGGCTGCAATTGTTTGTGTGTCTGTGTGTGTGTCTGTCTGTGTGTGTGTGTGTGTTTTTGTGTTTGTTTATGAGTGTGTGTGCCCACGTTTGTCTGTCTGTCATCTGTTGTTGACGAACGACTTAATGACCTAAAGTTTTGATTGTGAGACTATTTTTGTTGTGCCCATCTGTGACTCAGCATCTCTGCTATTGGTGAATAGCAATTTTTCTTTCATATATTGTTAAACACAGAAAAACTTTAGCTTGAATTCCTTACGTGTAAAGATTTCCGTAGTAGCTTGGTAACTGAGTGTCTAGGGTCAAGTTTGTGGAAACGTGTGTTTAGTTTTCTGCACTCTGGCCAAATGCAGGGCATTTTTCTTGAGGGAAATTTCATATTAATCAAAGGTGGCAGCCATTCAATCAGAACATTTGACGATGAAAGTGAGAAAACTGTGATCTCTATAATCATGGTGCTAAGAGCACCCTTTTCACTAATATTTTCACTTGTAATTGAATGTCAACACTGTCGGTTTTGAACTGAACGTATACTTAAGCCGATAGAAACAGAATGGTGTAACAAAAACACTTTTAGAAAAGATTAGTCACTTCAAATGGTGGGTTGTTCTGTGAGAGTTTTCCGATCTTTGCAGTAACTCGTTGCCTATCTACTACGAACAATGGGAACCAACCGCCAAGGGGAGAAAAATATGGGAGCAGTGACGACACACAGTTAAGATAATGTTGTCATCTCTTCCAGCGTATGTAACGCAGCACCATTGCCGCAGGAGTCCTAAACGCTTAACATGGATGTGTGAACTAGTGAGGACATCACACTAATATTTACGTCAATTCCTGCAGCACATACTCTGCAACTGCTAAATGTAGAAGACATGTACGTGGTCGTATAGAGTTTTGCAACTGCAATGAGATGCCAGGTAAATACAAAGAAATAATCCAAAAGTGGAAAAAGAAAATTTAGTGTGTTTCATGTGACACACACCAAGCAGAGGTTAATAACTCCAAATCAAATTCAGTTAGGTAAGGATGTCTGAATGTAAGTGCCCTTACTGAAGAATATCTAAAATGTGAAAACTAGATCATTAGTGGCATTCACGCACTGTCATCAGAATTATTGCTTGATCATGTAACGACGAATTTGGAACCTTTCAGACTAAGAAATTACTGAAAACAGTAGTCTCCTACACAAATGATGCAAATCGTAACAGCAATTGGATAAGAATATAAAAGCCTACGTGTCTACCGCAGTGCTATATAGCAAAATATTACGGCTTGTCAAGCCCTAATTCTCCTACTCCCTCTCCATTGCAACACTACACTTACCGTCCTATCTCCAGCTTATCATTTCAAAGAAGACGTTCTAGCATAAATGCCTGCAGTGAAGTGTTTCAGTCTCATCTTAAAAGTACCGACAATATTTGATTTGGAAAAATCCACTAAGAGTGGTTTTCGTTATTAATGTGGGCCGGAGTGTTTCAATAACTAATAAAAGCATCAATACTATCATTTCAAATTTGCTATATGTTTCAGAGGATAAGTGTCAGATTACAAATCACAATTGTTCAAGAGCTAATCCGGGTATGGTCCATAAACCTCGTTTACACATATCTGTTATTACACGTTCGACACTGTCTCGTGTGAGCCCTGCAAGATACTAAGCAGGTGTACAATTTTCTTTGGCTCTTCAGTGGATGTAGTGTGTGTATTTCTGTTCAGAACATCCCTCATCGTTGCATTCAGGTCTGGTACCTCATATTACTTGTAAAGCCTGAAACACCAGTTCTTGGAAATATTTGACAAATGAAATCGCTACGGCCGCAGGTTCGAATGCTGCCTCGGGCGTGGATGTGTGTGATGTCCTTAGGTTAGTTAGGTTTAAGTAGTTCTAGGGAACTGATGACTTCAGATGTTAAGTCCCATAGTACTCAGAGCCATTTGAACCATCTGAACAAATGAAATATACATAGAACCATTACATACAATTATCTTGTCTAATGCAGTTACCAAATTCTTCTGTATGAATTGATTTATATTTCATTTTTTTTACTTTAGGCCTTCAAAATTTTTAAAAAGAAACTGTTATACTTTTCAAACGTGACTGGTATCCAGGATCTTTAAAATTGAAACATCTAGTCTTCTGGACGTCTTAAAAAACAAAAGAAATCATTTAACGAGCAAAATATACTATTGACTCTATATTAATTAAACTATTATAGCTCTTACTGATGACGTTGACTAGAAGGAAGATTACAAATTAGGGGAATTAATAGCAGTTAGCAGATTTGGAGTTAACGAAGATCACATGCAGTTGGGAGTTAGTTCCCTCAGAATTGAACGTGGCTATTGAGGCGGTACTCTGCTCTACCATACTTCCTGATTACCATGGTGGGTCTTCCACTATCCCCCTCTCTCTCTCTTCCACCATACTTTCTCTCTGTCCGTCTGTCTGTCTCTCTCTCTCTCTCTCTCTCTCTCTCTCTCTCTCTCTCTCTCTCTCTCTCTCTCTGTCTGTCTCTCTCTCTCTCTCTCTGCTAAGGTTTTCTTCTGTTTATTGCATTGAGCAAAAATATTCTCTTTGATCTGCATCTCGTTTCACCTTTCTGATACACACAAGGAAACATGAGCATAAGATCGATGCTGTAACAAAACATAAGCGTTTATCATAATATTCATTACAATCGAAATATATTTACGTATTGTAGTTACCATACCTACATAAGTGAGCTCATGTTACCTCCATTTATTACATTAAGGTGTTCCTCAACAAATTATTGCATCGACAGGTTGTATTCGTATTTCTGTCAGACTCTTTTAACATCATGAAAGTGGACTTCCAGCGGATGACAGCCGCATCACTTGTGAAGAGTACTTACAAAATTGTGAAGCAAGTCCTGCACCTTCGGGTTCTTGATCTCATGTACCTATACCTAACGTGGCATGTTATTATACAGCCGCTTGCTGCGTGATACTACATTGGTACTTTGCACTAACATCCCTCATTGGCCTGACGCTCCACCTTGTCTGGTTAAACCTAATTACCTCGGCACTCCATAGCTACCGGTTATAATAGCGCAGTACGTCTCACTACTGGGATTAAACATTAACTACAACACGCAAATCGTCCTAACAAGTCAGACTCATCCAATGTCTCATCCAGCGCACTCATTATCTTCCAATACAGCCTCAACTATTTAAACACCATCCACAAGTCATCCACAAATACTCGGCTACTTCTTCCTTCTGCGCGAGTCCAGAATTATGAAAGTGGTTTTCGTGCATTGAAGTAATCTCTTGAGGTGCGAAATGTATAGTCGACCTTTCGATTTTCGGCTCCTGTGGGTCTGACTCTCAACAACGTTATTATGAATAATTTTCCTCACTCTGTACTGACTGCAATGTACGTAAAAGAAAATCTTTCATAAACACTTTCTCATTTACGTGCTTGAACTCAAATATTTAACCCATGAACTCATTTGCAAGGTAATCATCAATGTGACGTTGTTTTGCACAAGGTACTTCCATTTTTCAAAGAATCTGTGGTGTGCTGGTAGTACCACAAACAGACGCAGTGAATATATGTTAAATATAGCAATATCCGTGTCTTTAGGTTAGCTGAATGAGATATTTTCCCAAAGGCGAAAGGAAGTGATCTGAACATCAGGATAGCTTAGTGTGGGCTTCTTGTAACTTGTTATCCATCGAGACTTCTGGATTTCTACGCAGTGTGTTCCATTTAGCGTGCGACCAGTATTGTGTACATATAGTGCTATCAAGATTTCACGAGATTAAGACTTGAACTGTTCACTGTGACCTGTTGAACTGTCATCTTAACTGTATCTGCAAAGCTGATACGAGCCACTGTGCCCACACCGAGTCGTGTGCCACTAGTGGGAACAGAGCGTCATGAAGCGGAACAGGGAAGCTCGTGAAATACATGTCGGCTCTCATGTATATCCACGTCATACTCCGCAAGCCAGCCAATGGTGATACTTTTTTAACCACAAATTGAGCAGTCGAACCCTATTCAACTACCCAATACCACGTGGAAAGAATTATTACCCGTAATCCTCAGTAGTGGCTCTACTTTCTGGAATTTTCTCCCCGTGGTCATTACGCGGGACGAAAGTGTGGGATGTAATATATTGTCCGACTCTTCCCGGAAAGTGCCCTCTCGAGATTTCAGTAGTATATCTCTCCACGATGCAAAATACCTCTCTTGTACGCATCTGCCAATACAGTTCGTTTAGCATCTGCGTAGTGCTCTCGCGCCGGTTAAGCGATCCCTTGACGAAACACACCGCTCATCGTTGGATCTTCTCTATCTATTCCATCTGTCCTACCTGATAGGGACCCAAGATAGACGAACAGTACTCAAGAATCGGTCGAACAAGCGGCTTATAAGCTACTTCCTTCGTGGGTGAGTTATGTTTCCTTAAGACATTAACTATAAACCTGAGACTGGCATCTGCTTTTCCCGCTATTTGTTTTATGTGGTCATTCCACGTAACGTCGCTCTCAATAGTTACTGCTAGATATTTTACAGTACACACTGTTTACAGTGTAGGCTTACGATAGGAATTTATTTTCCTATGTATGTCCAGTATATTATATTCATTCAAGTTCGGCGTCAACTGCCTGAGCCAGCTCTGTCCATCAATTCTCTGGGGTTATTCTGCTTATCGTGATTATCTTCTTGGTTTGCTACTTTGTTATAGACTACCACAACATCGGCGAACAGCCTTCAAGAGCATCCGACGCTTTCAATTACTTCATTTATGTATGCTGTAAACAGTAACGGTTTTATCACACTTTCTTTGGGTACTCTGGGAATTACCTTTACATCCGTCGATTTTGTTCCGTTAAGAGTGACATGTTGAGTTCTTCTGCAACGAAGTCCAGAGTCTAGTCGCAAATCTGCTCCGATACTTGAAAAACTCTTCTTTTTTCACCAGATGGCAGTGCGAGACGGTCGCAAATGCCTTCCTCAAATCAAGGAACACAGCATCAACCTGAGGCGCATTGCCTACGGCACTGTGGATCCCATGGAGGAAAAGGGCGAGGTCAGTTTCGCAGGACCTCTGTTTCTTGAATCCATGATCATTTTCAGACATAGGATTTTCATTCACCGAAAACGTCGTAATTCCTGAGTTTAAACATTGTCCATAATTTTACAACATATTGACGTCAAGGATATAGTTATATAATTGTGTGCATCTGTCCTAAGATCCTTCTTAAAAACGAGAGTGGCATGCAATTTCTTCCAGTCGCTAGGTATATTGAAACGATCTACGATAATTTACTGTTAGAGGCGGATTAAGTTGTTTCACATAATCTGTCTAGACTCTTGTAGGTATCTCATCTGGTCGTGAAGTCTTTTCACTACTAAGCGATTGTAGTTGTTTTTCTGTTTCGCGATATCAACATCTGCCATTTTAAAGTTCCTACGATGATTGAAATGAGGGAACGTGTTACGACTTTCCGCAGTGAAACAACTTCAAAAGAGCAGATGAAGTATTTCGGCCTTCTCCGTGTTATGTTCCGTTTCGTTACCCGTATGATCACTAAGTGAATGAATAGTTATTTCTAAAACACTTACTGATTTTACATGCGACCTAAACCTCTTATGTTCTTTTTCCGCTATGTTGACATAGTTTTACTTTTAATAGCAACAGAGGAGCAGTTGACAGATATGATTCAGAAATCGGATGTGATTAGGAATATCGGATTGATCTCGAAAAGGGTCCCATTGCGCTTCATCTTCCAGATTTGTAAGAATGTATAATTTTTCTTTTGTGTTCCCTGGACGATATTGGTAACGGAAGTACAGCAAACGGATGACTGAGATGACGTCGATCAGTTAGATGATCTATAGCCGAAACAGAGGGTGCAAGTGCAGCAACTGTGTAAGGAATTTAGTTGTGCGCTGATATATAAGTTATGATTACATGACATAAATATAGAACTGAGTTCATGGGCTCAGCAGCCGGAGGCCACCATATCAGCTGTCGCCCTCACGCATGAAAGAACATGAGGATATGTTAAAAGACTTGTTACAACAAGGTGTTATCTGCCTTTCCTAATCCCTCTAGCTTTGTAGTGCCTAAACAATCTGACAAGTCGAGAGCAGTAGTAGATTAGGGAGATCATTCTCCATCCTATTCTGTTACCTGACTCAAAAACTTCATTTGGATGGTATGCTGGCACCTGGGTCTTTGCCACACTGGACGTATACCAGGCGTATTTTCAGATTATGTTATATGAGGAATCGAAGCATATTATGACTCTGAGTCTAATCCGTTGATGTTAGGGCTAGTAACTGGTGTGGCAGTATTGTTTCTGCTGTTATATATGCTACTTTCTGATAATAGTTTAAATTTTGTGTTTCATTGTCTGGACGATGTAGTGATATATAGTAAGGATTGGGAGGGAAAGATTTGGGGGATTTCCTGGTGTTATTTAAGGGGATTACTGTGGTAAATACCCGGATGATAATGAATCATTGTGGGAAATCACAGAGAAACTAGAAAAGGGAGAAGTGATCATGTCGCACACGATAAGAAAGGGAATTTTATATTGTAACTCTAGAGGTTGTAATAGACCTCGCCAACGTTGTACTCACCGACGCTGACATATTGTTTGTGAATTATCATCAGTCGCTCGTGGTACGACACACAATCAGAGTGCTTTTGTAGTTAATGTTAGCAACCTGATGACCTTGGATTAAAGTCGAGACACAGTATTTAGTACAACTGGGTAAAGGTGCATAGAGTACTGACAATTGTAATTCACTATATTACGGAAATTTCTGAGTGGTCCACAGTGGCTTGTTTTTGTATTACACGTTGGACATGCTGTATATCGGTAAGCAAGCCCGTTAACTCAGTAAAGGCTGGACACCCGACTGTGTTGACTAAATGAGAGATGAAATAGTTTCGGTTACAACAGTCGTGCCATTCTGTAACCGAGATTTTAGACTGAGCTCTGATCTTGCTGGTATCGAACAATGGTTTAAATTAAGTGAAGTGAAATTAATATATTTTCTTATGTGCCTGATTCATGATCTGTGTAACCTGATCGCGGACACAACTGTGTGTAGTTGGCTATTGTGGCTGGTAGTTGATGCCTTGGTGATCGGGCATAATTAGTGCTAACAGAGTAAGGAGTAGTTAGTGCATATATTACTTAACTTTTATGCTAGGTAGTTGCATATTTTCTAGTACTGGGACTTGCTAGTGTCCCAACTACTGAGGATCGAAGCCATAGATTAAACTTTGTGGACCTGATTGCGATTGTTAGGGCCAGATTCTTTATTGTATTTAGGATATTATTAAATTATAGAGGATATTTTGTGTTAATATTCGAACCCTGCTAATGTTAATTTGGGCTTTATAGTATTTGACTGTTTCGCTAGAGTAGTTTATATTCGCATACAGATACCTTGCATCTCTAATATACTCTTTTAAAATTGAGCAGACTTATACAGAACTTGACGTAAATACCATTCATCAACACCTTTTTGCAAATGTTATGGGTAAATACATGCTCGAATGCATTTATCAGTGCCGAGAAGAAAAACTCATAGGATCTGTCGCATTCATGGAAGACGCTTTCACAGGAGTATAAGTGACATACTTTGCTGTAGTTAAAGAACTTAAACGAAATTGTAGGTGAAATGTGTACTTACGAGGTGTTCGTAATGCAGTGTGAAAAGTGAAAACTTAGGAAGCTTAGATCGGTCTGGCAAAACATTGATCATTTTTCGAAGTGTGGTAATTAGATTAAAGAGGATAAGTGAAGATTTAGGGAAGATAACACGTGGGATAGAGGGAGTGCATTCTTTCGTAGGTTTGTAGAATGCCTCCTGGATCACCAGACTCCTATCCATAACAATGCTGCCAAATGGACAAACTAGGATTTTATGGGCTAACTGTGCCTAGAGCCTCCGTGAAACGGTATAGAAGATGATGCATGAAACAGTGAGTACACTATGAACAATGGACCCAAATGTGAGTGATGTGGACTAAACTGGGTACTGATCTCAACTGCAGCAACGTCATCAGATGTACTAGTGTCTATATCACACAACTGGTGCGTAGTTAAAAAAAATAAAAAAAGACAACGAACCGAACTGTACAAATTGTATACGTGTGGTGTCCGTGTATGAGCCCATGAATGTGGAACAGTGAAAATAATATGAAAGGAAGTGGAAACCGTGTGGTAGCTTACTTAGAACTTGCACAGTCGATCAGTGTTTTGTAAAATATAAACTGCAAGAGCAGTTCTTGTGTTGCAGTCAGTCTTCAACTACTGAAAAATTCCGGGGCCTGAATTACCCCAGGATGGAAGGCATGTAGCGCTGTGCACACAAGCCGAAGCCGTTCCCAAAATCTGTTCGCTCGCCATCACTCTCATATCAGCATCTCCCCAACCAAAATGTGGTCCTGGGCCAATAACTGGCATTTAGAGACATTTCGACGATGCTTAGTGGGTCGCGTACGTGATATCAGCAGCGAAGAGACCTGCCTTGCTTGTGTAGAAACAGGCCATTTGGGCGAACTGGGCAAGTCGACACGACCGGGCTTCGAATCTGCTTCCGATGTGTGTTGGATTACGTCGCAACATTATGAAGATTGCCAACGTCCTTCCCAGGCCACCAGATGGTGCGGGACTCGAAAGGATGCTGACGTAGTTGCCCAACAATGATGGCCCTGTCAGTGCCCGCCAAAACGCACTTCAGCTGGACGGATTACGCCGGGCGAACAGCAGAGTAGCAAACGACACGACACTTACCGATCTTACGCTGTATACCGAACGTGCAGTGTCTAGGCACTACTGGGGCTGCAGCTAACGGCCTCCTCGTCACACTGCTTCTCGTACTTAGCGAGATCGACATAAGACCACGCCCTGGGAACAAGAATGCCATGGGGCAACACTGGGCTGTGCCACCGTGATAAAGCTTGTCCCTTAACTGCTGTAGCTTATTAGAGTAATACGAAGCACACCTGCACACCGTCTGTGTTACTGCAGGCGCCTTCACCTCCAAGAGATTATGTACTCGTTTCCAACATTTCGAACACCCACGGTAGTAGAGCCTTCACTGACCTGACCACTTCACTGAGGAAAGCAATTGCATTGGTGAATTTTATCAATTATCGGGTCTGGTGGCCTAGTGGTGCATCGTGTGCGTTGAAACAGACCGATAATGGGAGCGAATGAGGGTCAAATCACAGAAATTTTTCGGTTTGTCGTTACCATAGCGCTCATCTCTCAGTGATGTGAATGTTTGTCAGGAAAATATTAGCCAGGAACGACATATGGATTGGATTCCACGATAACTATAGGACCCCTTTTCTAGTAGGATATAAGTGTAGGTTAGGGACACGCAAGTGGCAGGAAAAGTTTCCAATTGAAAGGCTTGCAGAGAACCAGGAACCGACATGAACTTAGTATTATTACTATTATTGTTGTTGGTATTATTAATAGGATTAGTAGTAGCAGTACCCTGAATGTTAATCCCACTTCTCAGACTTTCTTCTACTTCCGTCACTATTTCCTCGATGAATAGAATAAGAAATAAACTGAAAGACAGCGTTCCTGTATTCCACCCACTTTAAACCGCACACTTAGTTCTTGCTCTACCACTCTTATTGCTCTCTCTTAACTTTTGATCAGGTTATATATCAGCTGTATTTCATTGTAGGTTAATCTATTTCTCTCAGAATTTCGAACATCTTCGACACTTTTATGTTGTTGCATGTCTACTGTGACAGTCCATATGAAGGTGCTGACAATGTTCTTTATTTACACGATCAGTTTCTCTCAACTGACCATCATAAGCTTTGAGTCATCAGTCTGGACAGTTGCACCACAAATTCGTCTCTTGTGACAGCGTCAGCGTCTTCATCTTCGAGGGGGGGGGGGGGGGGGTGTTCGTCTGTCTCCTGATTGATCTGCTACAGTCCTTCACGAAATCCTCTCTTGTATCCCACTATTTATGTACAAGTACCACTTCCAACCTACGTAATCAATTACTTGCTGGATGTATTCCACACCGTATCTTCCTCTACAGTTTTCACCCTCTACAGGTCCCTCTACTGCTGTGTAAGTTCTTCCTCTATATCTTAAAAGATCTCTTACTGTCCTGTTGTTTTTGTCATTGTTTTCCATATATTCCATTTCTCGCTGATTCTCTGGAGAACCTCTTCATTCCTTAACTTACCCGTCCACCTATTTTCAAAATTCTTCTATGCCATCACATCCCAAATGCTTCAATTCTCTTCTGTTCTGATGTCCTCAAAATTCATGTTTCTGTAGCATACAATGCTCTGCTCCAAATGTACATTCTCAGAAATTTCATCCTCCATTAAGGCCTGTGTTTGATACTAGAAGAAATATAAAATTATTGACGTCAGACGGTAAAACCATGAATTAGACACTGTTATAATCACGCAATATAAATTACATTGTCGATCGATAAAAATTGTGGTAGGTACGGCAGTCATTCTTGTTATTACTGCAATCGGCGTTAACACATAGCAGTGAAGATGGGTGCACTACCTAATACAATCTTTATAGACTGATGATGTCATTTGTATTACAATATGATAACAGTGTTTTGGTCATTGTTTCATGATCTTAAGTTAATGACTGTGTATTTCGCGTAACATGATGCTCTGAATACGTTTATGAAGCTGATGATAGTCAGCTAAGCGATACTAGTGGTGTAAGTAAAGGCTTTTTTTAGCATGTCAATACTATAACAGATTTTTTCACATATTTACAAGTTGTTGGGCACCACCTCTTGAACTCACATTGAGTCTCCATGTTCCATAATTCTTACTTCCATAGTCACAAATGCCTTTCTGGCTCCTTACGACTATGTATGTCAAGCTGCTCACCTTCTAATAGATACTCAATTCCTTCATACCTGTATGTTATTGTTGCAATCAACTTAGATTCATGAACCAGTTAAAACAGATTGTGCCATATTACTATTTAAGGGACACTGAGCCAAAAAGTGGTGTAATCTGTTGTTCGTGTACAGTAGGGTGCAGTAATTCATGTTATTATTTTGTTGTGAATCAACATGGCAAAAAATCATACTGGATTAGTGGAAATTTGTGTCAGCATGGCATAATTAACTGAAAGAGTTGTCAGGTGGCAAAGATCAGACAAATCTCAATGGCTGAGCGTGCACGAGCAGACAGTGCCCAGTGAAAGCCAACTGAGGCAGTAATGTCAAAAGTGGAAATCAGTCATGAATCATTTTTCAACGTCTTGCCCCACCCTTGAAGTATATAAGTGGTCAGTTAGTGGGTGGTGATGACAGGTTGTGGGCTACACGGTGAAGACTGTTAACAGTTACACACAAGTGTTATTACTTTTGATACATTGCATGGTGAAGCAGCCACACCACTCCTCGATGACCCTGCCTGGGGTTGTTGAATAAATGGCGGCTTCTGTTTGGTGCTTCTACGCCAGTGCTCTGTGGTTCTGTCGCTGGCAACCTCTGCAGGCCATGGCTGGTGATGTTAGCAGCTGTCATGTTGTATTGTGATGGCATCCCACTGAGGAGACAGCCCTCGACTACACACGTGTCCACAGTGGCAGCATGTGAAGTCTGCTGGATGCATGGTACAACCCATTAATCTCAGGGTTGTCTGCAGTGGTTCCAGCTGTGGAACGAAGACCCACAGGGAACTCAGCATTGGTCGTGGCAGACATGGGCGACAAATAATCATGGTGGTGACACCAAGTTTTGTCAAGGGCTTAATGGAGATGGCAGCCACCAGACCCCAGTCGTCTTCATGTTGTGGGTCACTTTGGCACTGTGGTAGCACTGCTGGCATCTGTCGATGACAAGAGATCCCTGCCTTAAAATCTGGATGCATTTATATTTGTCCAGTGCCGATTTGCTTCATTAAAACCTGGTGGCTAATGACATTGCCATAATAAGATACTTCCCCACTTGCCAACATGGTTGACAATGCATAGCTCTATATACCACTGAGATCAGCTATTCTCACTGCATAATCCACTGGAAAGTCTGTTATTGTGACCCACAGGTCACCATACTGGTGGCTACTCATCTGCTGCTGCGACCATCTTTATTGCACTGCCATGCTACTCCCTCTTCCTTTTTTTTTTAAAGAGTATTAACATCAAAGACTGGGCTACAGAACTACACTGCCTATGTAAAGATGACACAGTCTGCATTTGCTTCTAACCTTAATCAGTAAAACCAGTACACGATACTTAAGTAATTTTAGCTACTATGCAAATTCCTATGTAAATATCTGCCTGTATAAGTCTATCTTTTCCCTCGTTCATACAGCTTAATCTCACAACGTCTCTTGAAAGTAGATGCAGTTTATACATTCTTGTGCAGTTTCCAACTAGTAAATATGTGAAAAATCTGTTAGAATCTGGATGTGCTAAAAAAAATCCTTTACTCAGACAACTAGTATCGCTTGGCTGACTATAATCAGCGTTCATTAAAGTATTCACAGCACCATGTTACGTGAAATACACAGTCATTAACTTAAGGTGATGAAACCATGACCAAAACACTGTTACCATATTGTAATACGAATTACCTCGTCAATCTATAATAAAGTATTATAAAATTTGAGATAACTAACATGGAAACTGATCGAAATTATGACAAAAGATTCCTTGTTCAAAAAATATCAGAAAATCCCAGCAGAAAAGGCTTCAGAGGCGATCACATTTGTTTATCCACAATTTCACCCTCTTCTGTCAGATTACCATCGTTTTTCTCCAGTGTTGTCATCATTTTAGGTATATTTTCACTTCATTTCAGGTTTCTCAAGCTTTTCCGAATTTTTTTAACAACCAACCATTTCCCTATCACTTCATCAAATTTCAATCAATTTCAATGAAATTTACTTGATATTTTGTTACTTTCCATTTTTTTGAAATTTAATGAGAACATTGCTACCTCCATTCGAAATGTAAAGTCCAAAACAAAAACATGAAAAATATTTCAAGCAAAAAAAAGAAAAAATCAGAAATATGTGAAAAATGCATCAAAAATTCAAAAAAGAGAAAACCAATTACATGAAATTCATTATAATCACCTCATATGTTTTGTCATTTCTATATAGATTCAGTTTTCCATCTTGAAAATGTTGAAAATCAAATCCCCTTATCATTTTCTAAGTTTTTAGCATTATTTTTATTTGGGATATTACATCCAGTAATTTCATATCAAGAATGTACTTCTAGTTCTTTATAAAAACTAAAGAAATACTAGAATATAAAGGGATACTACATTTTCTAGCTCACATTTTAAATCAAATGGACAATAAATTATATAGGTTGCTATTAAGCTCAAATTTACAATAGAAGTAAATTAACAAAAGTATCCAATGCTTAGTCATTTTTAACGATTTGAACATTTCAACCACTTTTTCAAGGAAACTTCAATAATTCATAGAAAACATTACATGCCAATACCCAAAAAATGGATGGCAGAAATGGAAATGAATAATTGAAACCTGTAGCAACACATGAAAATGAGGATACATGAAGAAAATGAATATAAATTAATTAAAAATAAGATAAATAAATAAAGAAGATGGTAAATGAATAAAATGTGAAGGTAAATAAATGAGTAATGAAGGCAAAGGAGCATAAATGGCTATTTCAACAAAACATTGGCAACAAAATTTAATGAACATTCAATGGACAACAAAGAAACTGCAGCAAAAAATAGTGACTATTAAATGCACTACAAAAAAATCAACAACAAATGACAATGAGGATAAATAAAAGGTAAATGAAAACATTTATGTATAAATGAAAGGAAATTAATATAAAACTGAGACAATTGAATGAAAAATCAATACAAAATTTAGGTTAGTTATTATATGTATGAAAGATCGTCAACAGTCACAAATGAAAATAAATGAAGGAAATAAAGGTAAATAATTTAAAAAATAAATAAATAAACAGACAAAAATGGATATAAATGAATAAAAATTTGCAGTAAAGTAATGGAAAAAGGAGGCAAATGATGTGTTAATGGCTATTGGCCTCAGATAACAACAATAAACAATAGCGTGAGCTAGCAAGCATACAACAAAGAATTGGACAACAATAAAAGTATCTGGCAGACAGACAACAAAAATAAGTAACAAAAAATTATGCACCTCAAATGGAGAACAAAACAAAAACCAAACTAATGATCAAATAATGGTGAACAAAGGATAATGACTACAAACGAACAAAAGAAAATGATTACTATCAGAGTTACAACAAAAGTAGACAAGCAAAACTAATGAAAGCCAATGGACAGAAGAAACAGATAACAAAAAGTAATGAGCATCAAATGGACAATAAACAATAATGAATATCAAATGAGCAACAAAAGAAGAGTTGAATAGATAATGATATCTAATAGACAGCAAAAATGAACAACAAAAAATAATGATCATCAAATGGCTAACAAAAAGTAATTACTATCAAATGTATAGAAGGAAATGCACAACAAGTTATAATGATCAGCAAATGGACAGCAAGAAAATGATGACAACATATGATCATGACAAAAATATGGACAACACAAAATGAGGAAAGAAGCAAGACTATGAAACAGTAAGCAAAAGGCAGTGAATATTAAATGGATTAAAACACTAGACATCAAAAGATGTTGATTACAAATGGACGGCCAAGGTGGACAACAGACAGTACTGCCCAGAAATTAGCAACAAATGTAGTGACTGTGGAATACACAAAAAAATGGACAGCAAATGCTAGGAAAATGAAGGTAAATGAAAAATATTTATGAATGTGAAAGAAAATAAATACAAAATTGAAATGAATTGGTTAAAATTTAAGGTAGATGTAAAAAAATGTAGTAAAAGATTAGAAAATTGTGGTAAGTCGATGAAAAAACCTATAAATCAGAGAAAATGAATACACAATTGGCATGGATAAATGAAAAATTGAGGTACATGAGCAAAACAATTGAGATAAATAGATGAAAAATGTATGTAAATGAAAGTAAATAAATAGGAAAGTCTTGACGAATTAATTCAAACTGTAGATAAAGACAGAGAAATTAAGAAAACGACTGAATGGCTCTGGTAATGAACGAAAAATTGAGGCAAGTGAAGGTAAATGAATATCATTTTAATGTACAACAACAAAGAACTGAGTATGAGAAACTGAGGCAATCGAATGTAAATGAACAACAAATTATGTAAAGAAAGTAAAATCAATACAAAATTGTTGTTGTTGTTATGGTCTTCAGTCCTGAGATGGTTTGTGGCAGCTCCTCATGCTACTCTATCCTGTGCAAGCTTCTTCATCTCCCAATACCTACTGCAACCTACATCCTTATGAATCTGCTTAGTGCATCCATCTCTTTGTCTCCCTCTACAATAGTTACCCTCCACGCTGCCCTCCAATACTAAATTGGTGATCCCTCGATCCCTCAGAACATGTCCTACCAAACGATCCCTTCTTCTAGTCAAGTTGTGCCAGGAACTTCTCTTCTCCCCAATATTATTCAATAGCTCCTCATTAGTTTTATGATCTACCCACCAGCATTATTCTGTAACACCACATTTCGAAAGCTTCTATTCTCTTCTTGTCCAAACTAGTTATCGTCCATGTTTCACTTCCATACATGGCTACACTCTACACAAATACTTTCAGAAACGACTTCCTGACACTTAAATGTATACTCGATGTTAACAAATTTCTCTTCTTCAGAAACGCTTTCCTTGCCATTGCCAGTCTACATTTTATATCCTCTCTGCTTCGACCATCATCATTCTTTTTGCTCCAAAATAGCAAAACACCTTTACTACTTAAAGTGTCTCATTTCCTAATCTAATTCCCTCAGCATCACCCGAATTAATTCGAATACATTCCTTTATGCTCGTTTTGCTTTTGTTGATGTTCATCTTATATCCTCATTTCAAGACACTGCCGACTCCGTTCAACTGCTCTTCAAAGGCCTTGGCTGTCTTTTATAGAATTACAATGTCATAAGCGAACCTCAAATTTTTTATTTCTTCTCCATGGATTTTAATACCTACCCTTTATTTTTCTTTCGTTTACTTCACTGCTTGCTCAATACTCAGATTGAACAACATAGGGGAGAGGCTACAACCCTGTCTCACTCCCTTCCCGACCAGTGCTTCCCTTTCATGCCTTGACTCTTATAAGTTCCATCTGGTTTCTCTACAAATTGTAAATAGCCTTTCGATCCCTGTATTTTACCCCTGCCACCTTCAGAATGTGAAAGAGAGTATTCCAGTCAACATTGTCTATAAATGCTAGAAACATGGGTTTGCTTTTCCTTAATCTAGCTTCTAAGATATGTCGTAAGATCAGTATTGCCTCACATATTCCTATATTTCTATGGAATCCAAACTGATCTTCCCAATGGTCGGCTTCTACCAGTTTTCCCATTCGTTTGTAAAGAATTCGCATTAGTATTTTGCAGCCGTGTCTTATTAAACTGATAGTGTGGTAATTTTCACATCTGTCAACACCTGCTTCCTTTGGGATTGGAATTAATATATTCCTCTTGAAGTCTGAGGGTATTTTGCATGTCTCATACATGTTGCTCACCAGATGGTAGAGCTTTGTCAGGACGGGCTCTCCCAAGGCCGTCAGTATTTCTAATGGATTGTTGTCTACTCCTGGGGCCTTGTTTCTACTCTGGTCTTTCAATGCCCTATCAAACCCTTCACACAGTATCGTACCTCCCATTTCATCTTCATCACATCCTCTTCCATTTCCATAATATTGAACTCAAGTACATTACTCTTATATTGACCCTCTATATAGTCCTTCCACCTTTCTGCTTTCCCTTCTTTGCTTAGAACTGGGTTTCCATCTGAGCCCTTGACATTCATAGAAGTGGTTCTCTTTTCTCCAAACGTTTTCTAACTTTCCTGTACGCAGTATCTATCTTACCCCTAGTGTGATAAGCATCTACATCCTTACATTTTTTGTCTAGCCATCCCTGCTGAGCCATTTCGCACTTCCTGTTGTAACATCACGTGATAAATTTTTGGCTACAGTGCGACAAGACGAAATTATGCCTCTAACTGTTATAAACATTACCTATTCGACATATAAAAAAACCCAGTGAAAACGATGAATATTAATTATTTATATTATTTTTCTATGATGTGGTTGTACATATCGATGTGTATTATACAAAGACAATGAAAATTGTAAATTCCTTTTATGATCTACTTTCGTCTTCCTTTGTTTTTACCTTTTGTTGGATGGCTTTTGTAGGTTCAGCACGCAAGACACATATCAAACTGACGTCTGTTAAGAAATTGTAATTGTTTGTTAATTATTACTTGAAAATAGAGTTCATTATTATTATAAGCATGAGTGAATAATTATTTGAAACTGTAATTCCTCTCTCAGTAAGCATTATCTGTGTTAATTGTTTCTTTCCGCTGCAAGGAGCCCAGCCATTGATGATAGCGATTTGTATCAGGTTTTTGTCTGTGTTTCCATTAGAAACAAATCAATTGTTTCCTTGATGAGGTATAAATAGTGCACAATATGAAAGCAGATTTTCTGTCAAATTTAATAATAATTTCAAATACTTACTTATTTGATCTAACAATAGAAAGTCTCTATCAATGGTCTGGGGCCATCTTAACAATTACTTCAGCAGCAAATTCAAATTACGAAACTCTGCAGACATAAATGCTGAGAGTAATACAAATGTGTAAAAATAAATGTGCACCGGTGGTCCCGAACTCATTTTAATGAAAGTGATTCGAATCAGATTGGTTCTAAAAAAACACTGCTCTTAGCACGAAAGTTATAACAAACTTTTCTAACTGATGTATGTAACCGAAATTAATTACACACGAGTTGCGAAGAATATTGTTTCAGGTAACATACATCAGTGTTGTGTGCGGCTCATATTCGGTGGTTTTAATGATCATTTTGCTGAAGATAACAGTTTCCATCGTAATCCATAGTTGTGCAGAATCTGTTGTATGAACTGTGATTTAGTGACAGTTACACTTCTTACAGACAACACTTTAACACGACGTTAACTTGGAGTTATTTAGCAACTTGATCAAATCTTTAGCTGGGAGAAAAACTATTCAGTAATTATTCAATGTATTAAAATAAGATTATCATTTCCATTTACAAATTAGTTAAATACCAAACCACTGAATAACACAGCGAACGGCACACTGGCGCCCAACGTGGGGCCACCAATCCACATTTATTCACTTTAATAATCGAAATTGTGATCTATTACACGTACGGAGTACAAAAACAAACTATTAATCTTTGTTTATTTATTTGTTTCATGAGCATTGACATCTTACTGCCGAATTGCTGTGCGAATCTGTATCTGCACTGGTGCCAGACACATGAGTAACTTCACATAAGCAGTGCAGTTCACAACTGTCAATCAATATAGGTAGGCACAGATGTGGATGTTCACAAAAATTACATAGCAGCACACTAACAACATTCGCTGTGTGTAATTCTAAATTAAAATCAGTGCCTGCATCCACAAGTAATAATAATTGAATATTCTGGCTGCAAGAATAATATTTTTGAGTGTCATTTGTTTATATGTGTTAGTTATAAGATCATTTTGTGTCAATTGGTGCTTGTCAGTGATTTATATATTTGTTGTGCTATGTTGGTGATAGAATGATAATTTAGAAACTGATGTCCCGAGTGATAGTAAAACCGAGGAGTGGCCAAAACAAACTGACACTCCTGCATTCAACCAGTTACGAATTATGACGATATTTCTTCTGGGCAAGGGGCAGAAGTTAGCAATGCTCAAGCTAAGTCCATACAGGATATGCTAGCAGCATTATTTGAAAAGTTTACTATTAAAGATCAGAAGAGTGAAAAACAACGCGAGCTAAAAGAGCAGGAGTGTGAAAGATAACGTCAGCAGGAAAAAAACGTAGAAAGGAAAAGCTTATAGAAAAACAACAACAGGAGATTAGGGATTAAGAAAATGAAAAGAAATTTATGGAAAATATAAGCAATATTTTTCTGGAAAGAGATAAAGAAATTGTCCGTAGGATAAATCAAGTGTTGGTCGATCGTGATAATGCTATTACTACCCATTTTAATTGGGAGATCGATGTAGTAAAAACCACTATTGAACCGTTAACAAACATTCCAGTTCAGGTCAATAGTCTTCAATCAGAAGTAGACAGACTAGAGAACCAATTCAAAGCTTTGGCTACCACTGTGGAAACAATGCAGGAGGACATTGCCTCGGAATTCCGAAAGCAAGTCCCAACAGAAGTAGCTAGGGTGCTGAACTCTGAAAATCAAAACTTTGAAAATCTGACAGTATGCAGTAATGACAACACTGGTACTGACAGGGAAAAGATCGCAGATAATTTAGTGGCGAATTTTAATGCACCACAAGGAAGAGCAAATTTTGGTAATCTATCTTACCAGAGCAATATATGACACCAAGGAACAATAATAGTGGAATAGAATATACCTGTAATAAAGTAGCCACACCACCAGCGAATGATAGCAATTCCATGCACTTAACTACTTTGATGCATGAAGAAAGCCTAATTAAGCACAGACAGTTTCAAATATTTAACGAAGAAAGCAAGAAAAACATACATCCAGTAGTTTTCATTCGAAACTTCAAAAGCGTTCTTCAAAAATCATGGTCGGAAGAACAGAAAATACAGTTTGTGGTTTCACATATTTCTGGTGATGCGTCGCTCTGGGCATTAAATGCATCGGAAACTTGCAGGTTTTTCCACAACTTTGAGAAGGCGTTCCTTGATCAATTCTGGTCAACGTCTACTCAAGAGCGACTCTGTAAACTTGTTTGCAATACAGAAATGTACAATCCGAAGTCATGTTCCTTAAGAAAGTACTTTGCCAAACATATTAACATGACCTGGTACTGGGATGAGCCAGTAACCACCGGAGACTTATTGCGGGTGTTAAAAGCTAGATTACCCATACATATTAGAGAAAAATTATTTAATGTTACAGACACCGATCTGAAAGAATTTCTGTCTGTAATTGATTCTCAGAATCTAGTGCAAGAAGACGCCAGACCAAATTCTGACGTGATCAGTAATAATAGTAGTCCTAATAGAAAAATTCATGGAATGGAAATAATGGAAATAGGGGCGGAGGTAGTCCAAAGACAAATAAAAGTAAAGCTTATAGTAAGCTTGTATTCCTTTTTCCCTGCTTCATTTACTACATTTTTATATTGTCTTCTTTCACCAATTAAATTCAATATTCCTTCTGTTAACCAAGGATTTCTACTAACCCTCGTCTTTGTACCTATTTTATCCTCTGCTGCCTTCACTACTTCATCTCTCAAAGCTGCCCATTCTTCTTCTGCTGCATTTTTATCCTCCATTCGTGTTATTTGTTCCCTTATGCTCTCCCTGAAACTCTATACAACCTCTGGTTTAGTCAGTTTATCCATGTTTCGTCTCCTTAAATTCACAGCTTTTTGCAGTATCTTTAGTTTTAATCTACAGTTGTGGTCCTATCTGAAACCTGTCAGTATCTCCAGGCTTCTTCCACGTACACAGCCTCCTTTTATGATGCTTGAACCAAGTGTTAGCTATGATTAAGTCGTGCTCTGCGCAAAATTCTACCAGACGGCTTCCTCTTTCATTTCTTAGCACCAATCCACATTCACGTTTCCTTGTCTCCCTTTTCCTACTACCGAATTCCAGTCACCAAGGACTATTAAATTTTTGTCTCCCTTCACGACCTGAATAATTTCTTTTATCTCATAGTACATTTCTTCAATTTCTTCGTCATCTGCAGAGGTAGTTGGCATATAAACTTGTACTAATACAGTAGGTGTAGGCTTTGTGTCTATCTTCGCCACAATAATGCGTTCACTACACTGTTTGTAGTAGCTTATCCGCACTCCTATTATTTATTCATTATTAAACCGACTCCTGCATTACCCCTTTCTGATTTTGTATTTATAACCTTGTATTCACCTGACCAAGTGTCTTGTTCCTCCCACCAGCGAACTTCACTAATTCCTACTATATCTAATTTTAACCCATCCATTTCCATTTGTAAATTTTCTAATCTACCAGGTCGATTAATGGAGCTGGCATTCCACGCCCCAATCCGTAAAACGCCCGTTTTCTTTCTTCTAATAACGACATCCTCCTGAGCGGTCCACTCCCGGACATCTGAATGGTGGACTATCTTACCTCCGGAATAATTTACCCAATAGGACGCCATCATCATTAAACCTTACAGTAAAGCTGCATGCCCTCAGGAAAAATTACGGTTGTAGTTTTGGCAAGCGTTAGAAGGCCAGACTAGTCAATCATCCAGACTGTTGCCCCTGCAACTCCTGAAAAGGCTGATGCCCCGCTTCAGGAATCACACGTTTGTCTGGCCTCTCAAAAGATAGCCCTGCGTTGTTGTTGCACCTATGGTCTGGCTATCTGTAACGCTGAGGCACGCAAGCCTCCCCAGCCATGTCAAGGTGCATGGCTCTTGGGGTGGTGAGGTTAAAGTACATTAATGCACCATTGAGATAAATGATCAAGAAATTGAAGTTAGTAAATGGAAACAGAGACTAAAAAAGTTACAGCAAATGATGGTAAAAATTGAAAATGAAGTTAAATGATGTTAAATGAAGCAGATAAGTGAAAAATTAAGTTAAACTGTGGTAGGGCAATGAAAATGAATAAAAAATAATGCAAAAGATGGTAAATAAGAGTAAAAGAATAAAAAGGGGTGAAACAAGGTAAATGAACGAAAATTTAATTTAAATGATGATAAATGAATGAACAAAATGAATAACAATGGTAAAAGAATACAAATGAACAAAATTAAAGAAAGTAATAGTAAATGACTGTATATGAATTACAATTAGGCATAACTGATGGCAAATCATAGGAACTAGAAGTAAAACGAGTTAAATTAATAAAAAATTACGTAAATCAATAAGAAAATGAGGTAAATGGAGAAGAAATTGAGGTAAATGAAGGTAAAATGAGAAAAAATTGTTGTAAATGAATAAGTAACTGAATAAACGAATGAAAATTTGAGGCAAATGACAAAATTAAAGAAATTAATGAAAACTTAAGACAACAAAGTTAGACAATAAATGGACAATGAAATGTGGGCAGCAACAACTAATGAGCAACAGATAGAGAACAACAAAAAGATAATAACAAAAATTAATGACCATCAAATGGAAAACAAAAACAGATACCAAATGTAATTACATCTATTGCACAAGAAAAATTGGATACAAAAAATAATTACCATAAAAGCGACAACAAAAAACGACCATTGAATGGATAAAAAAGAAGGGGCACTAAGAAATGGTGAACCAAAAGACGCGTAAAAGGCAAAAGAGGATAACTAAAGTTAAATGCAAAAGTTTTATGTAAATGAATCGAAATAAATACTAAGTTAAGATAAATAGAAAGGTGGCTACACTGAGTCACAGAGCCAGAGATTGCGCCAAAGAGTATTATTCAGCCGCCTCCACTGGCAGTTGCCACTGGGAAGTTGCTGAAGGCAGTGGTAGTTCTGAGGTAGGCATGATCTGTGCTTGTTGAGACGTCGATAGAGTACTAGTTGTTCTGTTAGGCAAGACACCATATCTTATTCGATTGGGGATGGTGTAGCGATCAAAGTGTATATTTCGTCAATATATATGAAGGTAAAGAAAATTTTTTATTTCAAATGTCTTATGTCTCTGGGTCACAGGTTCAGTCAACAAAGCATCTGGCTCGTGTTCTTGTGTTAAACTGTAATTTGGGTTTCTATATGCAATCATAGTATTTCTGGTTTTTTTAATTACTTCATTGTAAATGGCGTTTAAAATATCTTGTCTTATTGAGGTAGAACCGTGTCAGATGTGTACGTTCAATCATACTTCCACAAACAGAACAGTTACATTTGTACTTTGTTGTTTCGTAGCTTTTATAATTGCTGGGGACTTAATTAATTAATTGTGTAAACAGGAAATTTCCTTTCATTCCTTGTTGTTATTCTCTGCAGACAGCTTAAGTATTAATATTAATCAGGGCCAACCCGTTATGAGACTGCATAACTGGACAAACAGCGACGAAAAATTAAAAATATTTGCATTTTATTTAATTAAACCCCCATGCAAAATGAATAACAAAATTATTTAAATAAAAGTCCAAAAAATAAAAAGCACAATGAGAGAAGAAAGTACATGCATACGTTGGCAACATAGCTGTAGTATCAACAGATATACAAAGGCTGCCGAAAATCATTGAGAAAGTAAATCAATGGTGTACTGAAAACAAACTACACATAAACATAACAAAGACAGATCTTCAGAAAAGGAGGCAAAACACCGAAGAATGCGGAAATCATGTGCAGAGGACAAAAATAATAATCTCATTAAACCTTAAATACCTAGGGGTGACATTGTAACCAACTGTCGAATGTTTCACAAAACATACAACAGAACGTGCCGTCCAAGCAATAACAGCAGAAAGGACATCAAAAAGATCCGCCTACTCAGTCCAGAAAAGGCCATCAAATTATTTAATGCAAAAATCTTGCCAAACTTGGCCTATGGCATGGAGGTTATATGTGACCACCTGACAGAAAAATCTGGAAACACTAGAAAGGGTAAAATAGACTTACCTAAAATGAGCACTACATCTATCAAAGAGTGTACTGACTAGCATGAGAGACATTCCTAATTGAAGACATCAAAGTTTGATATATGATGCCACACACCAGAGCTACCATAAATCAACTGAAGTTCATGGAGGATAAATGTCAAAAAGAATGGCCAGAGTTCTATGGAACCAAAGCAATGACAAACTGCTTATTGACAGAACCTAACTTTGAACTACAAGATATGATAACTAGATTTTCTATTCAAGATTTCAACCTCTAACTTGCAAAAACACAACTTATCATGACCCAACCACAACACGTGTGTGCGAACTGTGTAACAAAGCTGGTGAACTATAACACATATAACTGTGCAGTAAAAGAGTGAAATCTTTAAATGAACATGCAAAAATGTAAACTGTAAATGTAAATACAAAATGTTATGCAAAGTAACTGTAAATGGAAATTTAGCTGCAATTGTATTAAATAAAGAAATTATTTAAACAATAAAAAATTGACATTGGTAACTAAAAATTAATATAAATGACTAAAGATTGATCAAAAATCAAAGAAAATTAGTAACAAATTAAAATGAGTGAATGAGAAATTGCGTGATAGCTTGGAAAATAGAGGTAGATGCATAAAAAGCTGACCACTGACACAAATGGAGACGAATGAAGTAAATGACTGTAAATAATTTAAAAATATAGATAAATGACTGAAAAATCAAGGTAAATGAAGAAAATTGAATGTTATGAATGAAAAATGAAAGTAAATGACTGTAATAGGCTATTTGGGGACAAAAAATAGACTACAATGAGCTTCTAAACAGACAACAGGTAACAGAAGTAAATGAATACAAACTGTTGCTCAATAATAAAAAAATGGGCATAAAAACTGAGAAAAATGTAAGTAAATGATTACAAAATTAGTTAAATGAAGGTAAGTCAATACATATTTGAAATAAATTAAAGAATTAATGAAGTAAACGAATAGAAATGGACATAAATATATGAAAAGTTTTATGTTAATGAAGATAACTGAATAAAGAAAAGACGGTAAATGAAACTTATTTTACTGAAAATTTATGTATCAGTATCAAAAATAGGCATCACATTTAATGTAAATGACTGGAAGTAAATAAAAAATACTATCAAACATTGAAGAAGTCAATAAAAAATTGTCGTAAATGAGATAAATTAAGATATCTGATTAAAGAATAAGATAAATGATCATAAATGAATGATAAATTAAGATATTTGAATGAAAATGAAGGTAAATGACTGTAAATAATCATTTCCCACTAACAATAAAAATGGGCAATGAAACAGATTGTTAGTATGTTATGTATAAATATCAAATGGACTATATTGTGCAGCATATAATCCTCTAAATGTTATTTATTTCAGAAAGTAAATAAATGTAGGAGAAAGAAAATATAAAATCAAGTTTTAACTTATGTGTGAATAAATATTAATATAATAGGTATTAATTGTATAAAAGCAATAATTTCGTGACCCAATCAATAATTAAGATTAAATGAGACAGTTATCGAAGACATGTGCTACATGTGAGTTGGTAAAGAATATAATACAGTATGGGAAGAGTTACATCAACATAGGTCACATTTTCAAAATGTTTAGACAGTGATTGTGTTTGCAGATATTATTCTAAAAAGTTAATAACACAGAGAATGCTATAGACATTGAAATAAAAAGGACATTGGAATCCTCAGTATCAAAAGCTTGAAAATATGCTCCTCATGTAATGTTGTAAAGAAGTTACAATATTTTGAAAATGTCATGGAAAGATAGTTTCAGTTTGTCAAAAGTGTAGAAAATTAAGATCAACAAAGATTTAAAATTTTTTTTACAAAACTGCAGTCATCTGACATGATTAAAATGTAGTTCTAAAATATAGCATTTATTACTAAACCTAGCTTACATTCTTTAATTTTATCATAGAAAAGAAGCACTCATTAATAATAAATTCACATACAATGATCAACAAGTAACAATGTTAATTGATTAAAACATAACCCTTTTTCTAAATTAATGATGTATCTGAAATATTGGAATATAAAAATCCTAAATGAGAAATAAAAAAAGATTGTGGTAGAAACACATCTAAACCGTCATAAAAATTTATGCAAGACCAATTCATTCACCTAACTAAATATAGAACAAAATAGAATACTTTTTGAAACGAGGTTTATATTCATTAATTTTAAATCCAGAAATGAAACATCTTGTTAAGAAAAAATATTTATAATGAAGATGAAATTGTTTATGAATGTCTTAATTTGGCCCTTCAGACATTTTAAAAATTAATGAACATATATCATATTCATAAATGAATGTAGATTACAATAATCAATTTTATCTTAAAGGAAAAGAGCGAAAACAATTTATAAATGGATAACAAAAAACATATTAGCAACTGTTAAAAATTAAATAGAACACCTTAACAATAAATACACAGGAAATGTTATTGTAACTAAAAATAAAAATATTATCATGAGTGAAAATGAAACTGTAGAAAATGAATTTAAACCATTCACTATACTTGACTTTATCTGCGAAGGCAATTACATATAGTTTTAGGTACATGTTTCCTTTGACAGAACAAAAAATTGTGCTGAAGCGTAAAATTTCTATAGACTAATAAAAGGTAAAAAATTTTACATCGGAAAATTTTAAATTTCGAAAGGATTTTCACTAAATGCTAAAAATAGATCTAGATCATAATGAAGTTAAATATAATGATCAATTGGCCTTGGATATAAATATGTACACAACTAAGAAAATGAATAATTAAAAAATTTTATAAAGTGACACAGATTTTACTGTCAGTTAGAAACCTTAAATATTTTGTAATGAGTTAAGAATAAAATTTGTCTTACTAGAATATCATCAAGAATGTAAAACATTGAATATTTTGATGACTACAGAAAAGTCTATCAGAAAATTTTATCTCATTCAATGTAGATATACTAAAAAAATGAAAAATCTTCATATATTAATGATTCAGGGTTATATTATCTTACTTCACCATCAAAATAGGAAGAAAGTAAAAAGGAGCAGCTGACAATTTAACTTTTTTGAATAACACTGCACAGCAATCACATTACCTCCAAGGAACTCTTATGCCATTTAGAGAAGACTATGTTGGATATGTTGAACATATTCACATTCCATTTTTGGAAATAAAAGACAACAACCTATCAGCTCTTGGTTATTATTATACATAAAACGAACCCTAACAGTCAAATTTTTTTGGGGGGAGGAGGGGGAAGAGTTCTTCAGCCTTGTGAATGGTTTGATGAAGCTCTCTAAATATGTCTCATCTGTGTTAAACTCTTCATCTCAGCAACAGATGTCCTCAATTATTTGTTGGATGTTTTGCAGAAAATGGTGGCTCTGAGCACCATGGGACTCAATATCTGAGGTCATCAGTTCCCTACAAATTAGAACAACTTAAACCTAACTAACCTAAGGACATCACACACATCAATGCCTGAGGCAGGATTCGAACCTGCCACTGTAGCAGTCATGTGGTTCCAGAGTGAAGCGCCTAGAACAGCTCGGTCACTGCAGCCGGAGGATGTATCCCAAACTGCGTATTTTTTTTTACAGCTTTTACCCTTTACACACATCTTACAGTCCTGCTCAGTGTTCCCCATATATTCCTGTTCTCGTTGAATCTCTGTAGAACCTCCACATTCCTTAACTTATTAGTCCCCCTATTATCAAAATTCTTACCACCACCACATCCCAAATGCCTCCATTGTCTTTTTTCGTCATTCCACAGTCCTCTTTTCACTAGCATACATTTTTCTTTTCCAAATGTTCATTTTCAGAAAATTTCTTCCCCTGATTAGAGGCCACTTTTGATAGCAGCAGATCTCTCTCAGTCAGGAATGCCTTTCTGCCAGTGCTAGTCTCATTTCGATGTCCTCACCGCTCAGTCCTTCATGTGTTATTTTGGTGCCTAGGTTATAGAATTCCTCATTTCTGATACTTCTCATTATGGTCATCTTTCTTATTTACTCTCCAGCTATGCTCTGTACTCATTAGCCTGTTCATTCTGTTCCAAACATCCTGTAATTCTTCTTCACTTTCATTGAGGATAACAATTTCATCTTCAGTTTTTATTCCCCTCTTGAACCATCTTTTATTTCTGTCATTGTTTCTTTGATATATAGATTGAACAGTAAGGGGCGAAACACTACATCCAGCTGTTATAAATTTTTCAATCCAAGCATTTCGTTCTTGGTCTTCTACAGCTATTGTTCCCTCTTGGCTTTTGTATAATACCCCTCTTTCCCTATAGGTTACTCTTTTCTTCTCAGAATGTCGAACATTTTGCCCAATTTTACATTGTCAACTGCTTTCACGACAAAAAATCTTATGAACGTGTCTTGAATTATCTTTACTGTTGCTTCCATTACCAATTACAATGTCAGACTCGCCTCTCTGGTGTCGTTACCCTTCCTAAAGCCCAATTGAAGGTCATCCAACACATCCTCATATTTCTTTTCCATTCTTCGGTATATTTTCTTTCTCAGCAACTTGGGTGCATGATCTGTTAAGCTGATGATGCGATAATTCACGCATTTGTTGGCTCTTATAGTCTTTGTAAGTGTGTGGATGAGTTTTCCCAGAAGTCAGATGGTATATCGCCAGACTCGCACTTTCTACACACCAGCTATGAATACTCGTTTTGTTGCCACTTCCTCCAACGATTTTAAAAATTCTGATAGTGTCCATTCTGTCTTATTTGACTTTAAGTCTCCCAAAGCTCTTTTAATTTCTGTTTCTAATACCGGATTCCTTATCTCTTCTACATTGGCTCTTGTTTCTTCTTCCACCACATAATCAGACAAGTCTTCACCCACAAACACCTCTACAATACACACTGTACATCTGTATCCTATCCCCTCTGAAATTTACAATGGAATTCCCATTGCACTGTTAGTGTTACAACTTTACTTTTAATTTCATCGAAACTTGTTGTGACTGTTCTATATGCTCAGTCAGTCCTTCTGACAAACATTGCTTTGTAGATTTATCCTTATTTTTCATGCAGACTTTTCACCTTAGCGTTCCTAGAATTCTTATTTATTTCATTCCTAAGTCACTTTGACTGCTGTATTCCTGAATGTCCCTGATCATTTCTGTACGTATTTCTTTCGCTGCTCATCGGAAGTATTTCTTCTGCTACCCTTGGTTTCTTCACAATTACATTTTGGTATCTGTGTCTTTCTCCATAACTTCTCTGAACTCCTTTTTACAGATGTATATTCCTCTTGAACTGAATCTAGTGAGCTATTCCTTATTATATTATCTGTAACCTCAGAAGGCTTCAAGCATATCTCTTCATTTTGTAGCACTTCTCTATCCCACATCTTTGGGCACTAATATTTCCTATCTAGTGTTTTAAATTTTAGAATACTTCCCATCACTACCAAATTGGGATCTATGTCTATATCTGCTCCTGGTTAAGCCGTAAAGTCCAGTATCTGATTTCAGAATTTCTTTCTCATCGTCCTTTTCGAAGTACACCTCCACCTCCGGTGATTCTTGAGCAGAATATTCGTTATTACTTGCTGAAATTTATTGCAGAACTCATTTAGTCTCTCATTTGTAGTATCTACTCATATTCTCCTGTAACCCTTTCTTCTACTCCTTTGCCCACAACCGCATTCCAATACCTCTTCGATATTAGATTTTCATTCCCTTTGCATATTGATTTACACATTCAATATCCTCATATAGTTTTTCTTCCTTTTCATCTTCCGCTTGCAACGTCGGCGTGTATACCTGAACTATCATGGTCGGTGTTGGTTTGTAGAGTCTGTTAAGAAGAATCCTATCACTGACATATTCACAGTAACTCACTCTCTGAACTGCCTTCCTATTCTGCTCCTATTATACCATCTTCTGCTGCTGTTGGCATTCCTCCATACTCATCTCACCAGGAATTCTTGTTTTCTTTCCATTCCACTTCACAGAGTAACTGGATTGAGGCTTAGCATTTTCGTTTCAGATTTCCTAGTTTTTCTACCACTTATGAACTTCTGACATTCCATGCCCTGGCTCATAGAACGTTATTGGGACTAGTTCAGACACATTTGCCAATCATGACACTTAATCAATTGCAGGCCACATTATCTGTGGATACATACTATGTGGCTTTTATGTAGGAGATCCATTGCCTTCTGCATCCTCATGCCATTGAATATTGCTGAGTCTTCCCCCTTCCTGCCCCAATGGCAAGAGGATGTCCTGAACCTTTGTTCACTCATTTGCCCTTTTGACAAGGCCGTTGGTTGAATGAGGATAATTTCTTACAATAGTAGTCTTTGGCCATCACTGCTCATGACTTTTATTCAGACTTTAAAAGGTATTCGAACTAATCAAAGACGGTACTCCTAGACCATAGTTCTTGAATAAAACATAATAAAAACTAATAACATATATAAATATTGTAACAAATCGAAGCTTTCATAGATGTCAACAACAACAACCTACAATATAACGTAGATTTGTGATAACTGATACAACAAATTATTCTTGGTTTAAAGCTAAATATGATGTTGAAATATTGTAATACAAAAACTTGATAAATTATATAAAGGTATTGAAGAAGATGATAAAGTAGATTAAAAAATTGCAATTCATCCAATCTGAAAGTATTAAAAATAAGTGAAAAATCATCTGTACTTGTTAACAAATTAGGTTTGTATTCTCTTATTTCATCACAGGAAAAAGTAATAAGCTAAAATCATCAAATTTAAAAATGTTAACTCGTGACATTTTACTATGAATTAGAAAATGTGGTGAATATAATCTAAAAAGAAAAAGAACTACTTACAATCAATTTGAAAATAAACTAAAACTGAGAGATAACAAAGTACAAGCTGAAGACCAAGAATTACAAGAAGTGAAAGAAAAGAAGTAGAAAGTTAAGTAAGATTAACAATAGAAGATAAAGGTCTGACACATGTTATCAGTACAAAACTATCACAAAAGATCATTTTTATGAGGTTGGTGGCACAATGATAAATACCGGTTAATCAAGATTATCTACATATAGTGGTGGGAAACATTTTATAATGTATAAACAAGTCAGTGTTAAAAAGTTAATAATCTGTAGATAATGATGAGAAGTCACTTTTTTCAAGTCAGTATTCTCAAGGCGATTTACCTAGGCCAAACACTTAAAATAAGTAATGTGATATCAACACAGGTGGCACCATATGATGCAAAATACTCCTTGATATATTTACTAACGTTTAAACTCGTTTGTCGCATTAAAGGCGCACCACATGATTTCTCTACACAGACAACAGCTTTCTGTCTCCGAAGATTAACTGTGGCGTCACGTTCAGTCGAACATTTACGTTCAGGCTCACATGGCACCGTTCATCCCCTCCATAGTCATTGCGTGCGTCAGACTTCGGCTGTGACGTAAGTAGCTCGCTGTGCACGTCATCTCCTGTGACCCAGTACTTGCACGTGCACGAGACCCTAAATCTCAGATGTACAGTCGTGGACAAAACGAGCGAGACCCCTCGCATTTTCATTATGCTGTTCCGCACAGCTTTAATGTCTGCAACACAGCATAACAAACAAGTCGAAGAAGTGCTAAGAACATACTACGCACAGGCGTGAAATAGAAAAACTATTCCAACTTTGTGAAACTGTTTTCAGTCACTTGTAAGATTATGTTAACGCTGATTAGTGTGTTAAACACAACAGGTAAATATAAGATATAAATGGAAGAAGAAACGCTAGTTAGTATGAACTGTACTAATAATTATTAATTTCGACTTATCGAGATAACGTAACTGATTTAGTAAGACAAAGTACCGCAGATCGTTACGAATTAGCAAAATATTATGCGCTTTCAGCCGCGAAACGGCCTGTGTTAACGTTCAGACCAGTCAAACTGGATTACCGTGCTGACCTACTATGAAAGAGTGCAAATATAGCAATGCGTGAAGATTCATAACGAAATTCAGCTAAAAATCATTCAGTGCCTCACTTAAGTCAATTCAATTATTGACTGTAGCGGAAAAAGTACGCAGTAACAAGTATGAAATTCTACAGGAGTTTTATATTGACACCCACAGGGCCGGTACAGAATAAAGGTAGCAATAAATCGTATTGGGAACGCGAGAATTTCTTAAAATTGCTTTACTGGTAGTCTATCTGCCTCCATCTAGATTAGAACCGAAAACAAACCAAACCCCTCTTGCAGACACAAACACCTTTCTCTACGCTAGTAGGCAACCCAGGCAAACAGCCATCTATTATTACCCCAGACATGAATAAGGTGGCAATTTCGCAATGACAATGGCAAAATGATCTGCAGTTTCTGTTGTATAGAGCTTTCTGGACTCAAAAACATTTATTTCCTACCTTTATGTCACCGCTTATGTTACAATCATTCGGGATGTCTATCTAAATAAGAAAATATTTTTATTAACGTGTAATATCCGTATGATAATTCTGCAACACCTCAGTAAATAAACGACGACCCAGCTGCCAAACGTATTCCACAATGTTTCGAATTCTCCATTAGACTTGACACAGCCAGAAAACGTTCATTAGGCGAAGTGCTTCTTAAGCTAGCAATGGGAATGGTCGCACTTCTAAAACGCGGTTGTGTTAATACTGCGATCTGAACTGCAAAATGTATAAGCAAATGGATGTTATTTGAATTCCTGTAAACGTGATTTGGATCGAGAGCGTAGCTAAGATTAGTATGCTGATGTATCGACTGCAACTAGAACGTTTCGAATAAAGAGTATGGGGAAATACTTATGTGGCCCTAATCTTCAGAAACTGTCATAGCTGTTTCCGTTGTTAGGATTTCGTCACCCGGCCGTCTATCTGTCTACCCAAGCCTTAAAACCCGTTTATCTCGAGTACAGGAAGATACAATAAGGACTTCCCGCTGCATACGGTCCCTTGGTGGTGTAAAAAAGTGAGCTTCTATGTCAACGCAATCTAAAGATACGGTCGTTTATGTAAAGATCATTTATGCGATAGGTCAAAAAATGGCTCTAAGAACTATGCGACCAAACTGCTTAGGTCATCGGTCCACTAGAACTACTTAAACCTACCTAACCTGAGGACATCACACACATCTATACCCGAGGTAGGGTTCCAACATGCGATTGAAGCAGCAGAGAGGTTCGTGACTGAAGCGCCTAGAACCGCTCGGCACCACACCCGGTGAAACCCTTTTCACCTCATGTATGATGATAATATATACTGTCTAGTGAGGATAAACTGTATTCACCAGCAACTCAGATCGTTTTATCACAGAACTTTTACGAAGCCACATTCAAATTTTGTTCGAAGTCATCTGCAATATCCACTTATAGACACCCTAGGAAGGTCGTATGCGATATCCACTTCTGAAGACGCTGGCAGATACTGCAGTACCATAACAAGTAGTTAAGAATTTATTGTTATGGGTACATGCATGACACTTTATTTCAGTATCAATTTAACGCACTTAGGTGTTTGTCTATGGCTGAAAATAATGAACAAAAAATAAATAAACAAAAAACAACTTCGATGTTCAAATCAAATGCAACTCAGATGTCGTAATTACAACATAATTTCGTTGTTACATATATAGGGTTTCTTTGCAATCGAGCCTTACTTGCCTGGCAGAGGGTTCATCGAACCACCTTCGGACTGTTTGTCTACCCTCCCACTCTTTAACAGCATGCAGGAAAAGGGACCTCTTAAATGTTTTCTTACTACCCCTGAATTATATTATTACTACGGTCATTTCTTCCTGTGTAAGTTCTCGAGGAAATAATGTTTTGGCATTCAAAACAGATGTTGGTGACTGATATTTCGTGCAAATATTTCGCGGCAACCCCAACTCGCTTATCAAATGTGGGACTCTCTCTCTCTCCTGTTTCGTGACATTACAAATCGTGCTACCGTTCCTTGGACGTTTTTGGCGTGCACTGTCAAACACGTCTGTCAAGGATCCCATACCGTGCATGAATACTATAGCAGTGGACGGACAAACGTGGTATAGGCAGTGTTTTCACTAGACTTGTTGCGTATTCTTATTGCGCGGCCAATAAAGCCCAGTCTTTCGTTTGCCTTCTCCACAAAAGTATGTTTGCTATCGCTCCAGTTTGAGTTTTACTGGGTACTGAGATGAATAGACAGTATTTCGAGCTTTGTTTTGTCGTGTAACTGGAAGTGAATTATTGTTACTGGACGCAGCTTTAGTGTTTAATGTATTCCTCATTCAACAGAATACACTAATCGTACACTGCACGTAACTGTTTCAAAGTATTAAATTGTAACGGATGTTAACAAGTTGCAGTGGTCATCTAAACTTGCCGCTTTGAAACAAAAGAAAATATTATAGGGAAATATGGCAACTAAGGAGCAGACTATTCAAATAAACAAACATTTCTGTTTCAAGTCATTGTAGTAGGTCTACGTAAAATATGAGCAAAGTCCATTAGTAGGTCGTTATCAGGAAAACCATCCGTCATAATGCAACATGCCACTACTAGAACGAATGTTTCCGAACATGTCAATGAGTAGTAGAGGAAAGTTGACGCATTGTCTAATGAATCGCAACGCACGCCATTTACGAGGGGACCCGCCAAGTGTCATATACAGGTCGTAATGAAACTTCGCTCAGTGAAAGAGGGGCCAAAAATAAGCGAACACGTGGCTCGGCTAATCTGCATACACTCGACCGCTTCTGAGAAAACGTCGGTCAATGTTTGCAATGCGCTGTTGCTATAGTGTAGATACCTTTTAGTAGCTGAACCTGCACTTTAATTGAATCTTTACACACTAAAAAGTTTTCCATTTCAGTCAATAATTGAATTGACTCATGTGTGGCAGTGAATGATTTTTAGCTGAATTTCGTTATAAATCTTCACACATTGCTAAATTTGCACACTTTCATGGTAGGTCAACAACGGTAATCCGGTATGACTGGTCTGAACATTGATACAGACCGTTTCGCGGCCGAATGTTCGTAATATTTTGCTAATTCGTAACTATCTAAGGAACTTTGTCTTACTAAAACAGCTACATTACATTGATAAGCTGAAAGTAATGCTTATTAGTACAGTTCATACTAATTAGCGTTTGTTCTTTCATTTATGTCCTTTATTTACGTGTTGTATTTAACACACTAATCAGCATTAATATAGTCTTGCGCATGACTGAAAACAGTTCTACAAATTTAGGATAGTTTTTCGATTTCACGGCTGTGCGTAGTATGTTGGTAGTACTTCGTCGCCTTGCCTGTTTTTCTGTGCAGCAGACTTTAAAGCTGTGCGGACGAGCATAACGAAAAGGCGAGGGGTCTCGCCCGTTTTGTCCACGACTGTACACTCTTCAACGAATGCAGCACTGTCTGCCTGATCAGCCCTTTCATGAGCTCCCTACTCATTCGTTTCCCCTGTTTACCTTGCTGCTTAGGGAACATGTCTGGCCTGTATCCTTCGGCCACAACAACTGCCACACAAATATCAACACGTTTTTGCGCAACAAGTGTAGTACTAAAATACCAACATCGCCTCCAACTGCACTCTGTACAACACAAGAATTACCGGCACATGCAGTTCCCTATGTATCTGGCACAGGTTCTCTGACCTCAACTAAATAACCATTAACACACAATGGGCAGATGCAGTTCCACTTAAATCATACACGTTGCAATCCTCACACTTAATCACTTCAGTACAGCCCACACTCGTTACGACTGGCGCTACACGTACCCCAGACTCCAAAGATCCATTGTATGTGGGAAGTTGTATTTTTACACTCCCCTCCTTAAATTAAATAATGTCACTACTCCGTGCCTTATTTAAATTCATAGTAATTAGTATTCGACACCATCTACAATTATTTTAATCTCCCAACAAAAGTCGTGTAACCGTCTGGGACATAGTGTTCTACTCCTCAGAGGTTCAAAGGTTTAAATACATCAACAAGAGTCGGAGCCTCTGCAGGAACAGGTAAATCATCCCAAAGCCTGCTTCCCTCCCTTTGAGGTTCCACGTTCTCCTTGCCTCTGCCTCACATTTTTGTTTTTTCATATCCTCTCCACAATCGACTTATTCCTCACACCCAGAGGCCTGTTTTCCGCTAGTCATTCGTCATAGTCTCTCCTCATCTTCTTCCTATACTCTGGAGATCTGCGGTAAGTCATTTCCTTCACCTATGCATCAAGCGCTTTTAATTTATTATCCTTCTCCACATTTTGAGCTTGCAACCTGTCCACTCTACTGATTACAATTCTCAATATATATATATATATATATATATATATATATATATATATATATATATATATATATATATATATATATATATATTCTTCCTTCTAGGTCCTAGCGTTACTGACGGCTCTGCTACCTGTGGTACTGATCATGACGTGGATACCTCCTATCAGCTACACGATCATAATCGAAAGAAAAAAAAAAGACGCTAGGACACATCCATATTATAGCACTCCTCAAAATCTTACGTCATTAAGTGCTCAGTCATACTCCTTGCCCTGGCAAAACAAAACCTAATTATGTGAACGCCTAAAAGTAACACTATCATATTACTACAATACAATTTCTTTCCTAAGTGCCTGCTCATAGTTATTATTACACATCGAAACAATCACTAAATTTGACTTCACCTCCAGCTTGTACACTACTCAAAATTGTGTGCAAGACCGAGGCTTGAACTCGGGACCTTTGCCTTTCGCGGGCATGTGCTCTCTATATGCTTTGTTACTCTTGTTGTCATCGAAAGTCTTGGTGACGGGCTCAGCGATTTCCTGCTGACGTCAGATGATGCGGTAAGATGGTGATCGATAAAGACGGGACGTGATTTCGATTAATGGCGCAGTGAGGAAGACCTCAATGTGGCTGCTGAGGCCGGCAGCCTCTGTTGGCCACGGTCATTGTAATCAGGAACACGTCGTGTTTTGATGCGGCAGCGGGTGCTTTGGCAGCAAGTCCCACTAGAAACTCAGCAGTGATGGCGGCAGGCATGGACTGCAGATGGGCAGGGCTGTGACACCATTGGCGCAGTCCTGATCTCAAACCCATGGCTACAGCTGGTGGAGCTCAGTCTGATATCGGCCCACTATCGTTCTGATATTGTGATGACACTGCTGGCTTCCGACGATGACAAGTGGTCCGTGCCTTATAATCTTCAATTGTTTAAATGCTTCCAGTGTCCATTTGTTTCATTAAAATCCGACACCTATTCTCGTTTCTACTACAAAAGACGTGGTGACACCTTCCCACTTGCTACACAGCTGCATAACGATGTTTGACAGTGAGATGTACTACCCTGGCTTGCAAAGTGAACTTGTGTGTCTATTATTGTGACCCACACGTCGCCACGCTGGCGGATATCGATCTGTGGCTGTTAATGAAACGCTCTACGATGTTCTTTCTTCTCACGTTTGTTCAAGACTAATAATTTTCTGAAAAAAGACTGGGTCTTGGCACATCACACGACAAAGTTTGCCATAATGTAGTTTCCTGATTTCTTACATCTATTTTAAAAGCCTGTCGTTGCTAGGCAAGAGCTGAAGTGTTTCAGAGTGCCACGCGAACACAAACTGCGTCATTAGTCACTTAATCACAATAAACAAGAGCTCAGTGTAAGACAAGGGTAAGTCAATAAGTATCGGTTCCTTCCATCGTCTATAGGTTAACAGTACTGCTTCATGCGATCGCCAGACGTTTGATGGAACGTTTCTCTTCACTTCTGGTAGACTTCAGTGATCTCAAACTATTTGTTTAAATTATTTAATAGTCACTGTCAAAATAAAACAAAAATTTACAAATCTATAAAAATAAACAAAAAACTGCCTTTCGGTTAATTCGAACTTAACAACATTTTGAGCCTACATTATTCAAAAAAGTATTAAAACGTAAAAATAGCAAAAAAGCTCAAGTCCACTATTGGCCACAACACCTTTACTACTCAGAGTGGCTCAGAATCTATAAAAACAAATGGTAAACAGCCTTACAGTTAACATGACAAACCAACAGTCTTGAAAGCATACATTATTCAAAGGTATTCATATACTCAAATTGTAAGAAAAGGTACCATGCTTACTAAGGAATTAACATCTAAGTACGATGTTGCCCACATCAGTGGTATTAAGTGTGGCACTTCGACAGTAACAAGTTGATCAAAAAAGACTCTCAAAGTTTAAAAGAATCACAAGATTAATCTCTGTGCGTGCTTGTGCGCGCCTTTACTGGTTTGCCAGTCATGATGGGCAGGTGAAGCACAAGTGCGCACAACTACATTTTATTTTGTTGAGTTTACGGGAGGATATCTAAGGACGTGTTTTGATCCACAACATCCCATCTCATTCTGAATAGCGAGTCACACATGCTTCTTTTTAAGGGTATCAAATTAAAAGTTATCTATTGCTCTGAACGATTTCAGGAAACAACGGAAAACTTAAGGCTAGATAGCCTCATGGAGAATTGAACCATCGTCCTCAACAATGCAAGTCTAATGTCTTACCACTGTGCCACCTGTATCGATGTAATTCAGTCCAAATTTCGTCACATGAAAACAGAATAGCGAATTGGTACTGCAGTTGCTAACAATACCTATTTAATTTTTCCAAAAATAATTATTCATTCAGGGCTCATTATAATTCACTCGATCTGGAAAGTTTTTCTTCTCAGATATCAGTGTGCTGCACGCTCCTCACTTTTCATATTACTCTCATATCTGTCGGAGAAGTTTCTCAGTTGGCGGCCTACCCGTCTGCAAGAACATCAGCCTGACTGGAGCGACTTGACGTCAAGGACTCGGCAGGACCGTGCCTCGGGCAGCTATTCTGCTCCGCCAGGATCAAGAGAAGAGCACGACGGAGCAATTACTGCGATAAAATCTCCCCCCTTGCGGGAAACGACCACCGGAAATAGGAAGCCCGACACGCCTATGAGATATACACGTCTCTCGTGCCGCCCTCTCAGACAAATTCTTTAGCTGTGTGCGAAATGAGACGCTATCTCCTTAAGGAAAATTAAATTTTGTCTCGGCGAGAACATTAGGGTCAACAATAACTGCTGCTTCTGGCAGCAAGTGCAACACTTCTCTGCGGTTCACCGCTGTATAAAATCGCTCAATAAAGAAAATTGACTAACTTATAAAAGAATTATATATCTTGTGCCCGTACAACAGAATTTGTTCATCATCTTTACTTACTTAACGTTACTTCACATAAATGACATTTCACTGCTTTATTCAAAGTGGGTTCTTTCTTTCTGTACCACAGGCTTTTCCTTAAGTTTTTTATTTTCATTCAATTAGTTGAAAGTTCCATTTTCCAGTTTTATACTGCTTTCAAAATACACTCCAGGAAATGGAAAAAAGAACACATTGTCACCGGTGTTTCAGACCCACCATACTTGCTCCGGACACTACGAGACGGCTGTACAAGCAATGATCACACGCACGGCACAGCGGACACACCAGGAACTGCAGTGTTGGCCGTCGAATGGCGCTAGCTGCGCAGCATTTGTGCACCGCCGCCGTCAGTGTCAGCCAGTTTGCCGTGGCATCCGGAGCTCCATCGCAGTCTTTAACACTGGTAGCATGCCGCGACAGCGTGGACGTGAACCGTATGTGCAGTTGACGGACTTTGAGCGAGGGCGTATAGTGGGCATGCGGGAGGCCGGGTGGACGTACCGCTGAATTGCTCAACACGTGGGGCGTGAGGTCTCCACAGAACATCGATGTTGTCGCCAGTGGTCGGCGGAAGGTGCACGTGCCCGTCGACCTGGGACCGGACCGCAGCGACGCACGGGTGCACGCAAAGACCGTAGGATCCTACGCAGTGCCGTAGGGGACCGCACCGCCACTTCCCAGCAAATTAGGGACACTGTTTTTCCTGGGGTATCGGCGAGGACCATTCGCAACCGTCTCCATGAAGCTGGGCTACGGTCCTGCACACCGTTAGGCCGTCTTCCGCTCACGCCCCAACATCGTGCAGCCTGCCTCCAGTGGTGTCGCGACAGGCGTGAATGGAGGGACGAATGAAGACGTGTCGTCTTCAGCGATGAGAGTCGCTTCTGCCTTAGTGCCAATGATGGTCGTATGCGTGTTTGGCGCCGTGCAGGTGAGCGCCACAATCAGGACTGCATACGACCGAGGCACACAGGGCCAACACCCGGCATCATGGTGTGGGGAGCGATCTACACTGGCCGTACACCTCTGGTGATCGTCGAGGGGACACTGAATAGTGCACGGTACATCCAAACCGTCATCGAACCCATCGTTCTACCATTCCTAGACCGGCAAGGGAACTTGCTGTTCCAACAGGACAATGCACGTCTGCATGTATCCCGTGCCACCCAACGTACTCTAGAAGGTGTAAGTCAACTACCCTGGCCAGCAAGATCTCCGGATCTGTCCCCCATTGAGCATGTTTGGGACTGGATGAAGCGTCGTCTCAAGCGGTCTGCACGTCCAGCACGAACGCTGGTCCAACTGAGGCGCCAGGTGGAAATGGCATGGCAAGCCGTTCCACAGGACTACATCCAGCATCTCTACGATCGTCTCCATGGGAGAATAGCAGCCTGCATTGCTGCGAAAGGTGGATATACACTGTACTAGTGCCTACATTGTGCATGCTCTGTTGCCTGTGTCTATGTGCCTGTGGTTCTGTCAGTGTGATCATGTGATGTATCTGACCCCAGGAATGTGTCAATAAAGTTTCCCCTTCCTGGGAGAATGAATTCACGGTGTTCTTATTTCAATTTCCAGGAGTGTATCTGCAAAATACCTTCTTTCTGTTCTTTTCACTAATGTTGCATACTCACCAGGCAAACTTACACGCAGTTGATACGGTATCTACCATACACATTGCTGGGAGTATCTTAAATTTAGTTACGATAGTCACTGACTCGGCTGTCTATAAACACGAATGACAACATTTGAAATGAAAGTCAATGACTGCAGTTCCTTCCCAGTTCTACTGTATAACAATACATCATACAGCCTGACATGGTGTATATTGTACTTTTTTATGGTAAGAAACATATAAATAAAAAATACAGTGGGTCTAGCATAAGGCAAATCATTATTAAATTGTAACTGAAAGGATGTCTTGTTTCTAAAAAAAAAAACACTTCTCAGTCGTTATTACGACAATGCTCTCCATTCAGTTTCTCACATAGGTTAAATACCATCCCTGAAATGCAAGAATGGCAAGCCTGTAAAAATATATGCATCTACTATAGCCTCTTCGTTGAATTAAACATTTCCATACACATATTTCATTACATGTATAAACAGATGGAAGTCAGAGCAGCCAAATTTGGTAATCTGGAAAATGTTACCACAATTTACTTCTCGTATACTTTATTGTGCCGAAGCTAAATGACCATTGACTGCTCTGTTCAAAGTGGGTTCTTTCCTTCAGGCCTTTTCTTAAGTTTATATTTTCATTCAACACCACTCACCATCTGATCGCACGAAGGCTTTTGTGACAACAGGAGTAACAACACTTAAATAGTCTACTTGGTAGGTAGAGTGAAGTCTTTTTGTTTTGTTTTTGTGTGATTTGAGCGTCATGGCAATTCGATGGGTTTGTCAAGGGTTGAATCGAACTTGTAATTTCAGTAGGTGTAGTGTGAATGCAGTTGGTATTTGCGGAGGAGGTGTAAATGTGAGTGCAGATATCGGCAATATGGGTGTCACAAACAAGTGGTATGGCTCATTGGTGAGTAGTGTATAAGCTGTTAATGATGCTAGTTCTTTACCTTACTGACAGCTCTGCTACCTGTGGTACTGATCATTACATGGGTACCTCCTATCAGCTACACAATCATAAACGAAGGGAAAAAAGACACTAAAACACATCCATATTCGAGCACTCCTCTCAATTTTACATGCTTAAGTACCCAGTCACACTCCTTGCCCTGGACAAATCAAAACCAAATTACGTAAGCACCTAAAAGAATCACTAATCTATTACTGCAATTCAAATTCTCTCCTCGGAATCCCAAAGAGATTCTGGTCTTACATAAAGCACACCAGTGATAAGACGCAATCAATCCTTTCACTGCGTGATAACAGTCGTGAAGTCACTGACGACAGTGCCACTAAAGCAGAGTTATTAAACACGATTTTCTGAAACACCTTCACCAAAGAAGACGAAGTAAATATTCCTGCATTCCAATTAAGAACAACTGCCAAAATGAGAAACATAGAAGTAGATATCCTCGAAGTAAGGAACCAGCTTAAATCGCTTAATATAGCCAAGGCCTCAGGTACAGATTGTATACCGGTCATGTTCCTCGCAGGGTATTCTTATAAAATAGCTCCATATTTTGCAATTATATACAACCACTTCCTCACAGAAAGAGACTGGAAAACTGCTCAAGTCACACCAATACCCAAAAAGGGAAGTAGGAGTAATCCGCTAAATTACAGGCCTATATCATTAATGTCGTTGTGCATTAGGGTTTTGGAACTTATACTGTATTCGGACGTTGTGAAGTACCTCGAAGAAAAGGATTTATTTACACATCGTCAGCACGTATTCAGAAAATACCGTTCTTGCGAAACATGGATAGCTCTTCATACTCATGAAGTAATAAGTGCTATCGACAGGTGATGTCAAACTGATTCCATATTTTTAGATTTCCTGAAGGCTTTCGACAGCCTTCCTCACAAGCGTCTTCTAACCAAACTGCGTGCCTATGGAGTATCGCCTCAGATTGTCGACTGGATTCGTGATTTCCTCTCAGAAAGCTCACAGTTCGTAGTAATAGACGGAAAGTCATCGAGTGAAATGGAAGTAATATCCGGCGTTCCCCAAGGAAGTGTTATAGGCCCTCTATTGTTACTGATGAGTATTAACGACATAGGAGTCAATCTGAGTAGCCGTCTTGGATTGTTTGCAAATGATGCTGTCATTTACCAACTTGTATAGTTATCAGATGATCAAAACGACTTACAAAATGATTTAGACAAGATATCTGTATGATGCGAAAAGTGGCAATTGGCGCTGTATAAGGAAAAGTGTGAAGTTATTCACGTGAGTACTAAAAGAAATCAGCTAAATTTCGATTACGCGATAAGTCACACAAATCTGAAGGGTGACAATTCAACTAAATACTTAGGGATTACAATTACAAATAACCATAATTGGAACGATCACATAGATAATATTGTGAGTAGAGCAAACCAAAGACAGCGAGCGATTCATTGGCAGAACACTTAGAAGGAACAACATGTCTACTAAAGAGACTGTTTACACCACGATTGTCCTCCCTATTCTGGAGTTTTGCTGTGCGGTGTGGGATCCGCATCAGGTGGGACCGACGGCTGACATCGAAAAAGTACAAAGAAGGGCAGCTCATATTTTATTATCGCGAAATACGTGAGGTATTGTCACAGACATGATACGTGAATAGGAGTGGCAATCATTAAAAGAAAGGTGTTTTCCGTTGCAACGGGATATACTCTTGAAATTTAATGACCAGTTTTCTCCTCCGATTGCAAAAACATTCTATTGGCGCCCACCAACATAGAAAGAAATGATCAACACGATAAAACAATAGAAATCAGAGCTCGCACAGAAAAATTTAAGTGCTCAATTTTCCCGCGTGCCGTTCGAGAGTGGAACGGTAAAGAGACAGCTTGAAGGTGGTTCATTGAACCCTCTGCCAGGCACTTTACTGTCAATAGCAGAGTAATCACGTAGATGTAGATGTAGATAAAGTGGCTGCTCATACTTATTGTTACACATCGAAACAATGACTAAGCTTAGCTTCACCTCCAGAATTACTACTCATCAGCGTAACTGACACCGTGCAAGTACCCCGGCTTTATTCATTCAGTATTTGAGAGTGAGAGAACTTCGCGTATGTCAACAAACTTTAGAGATAATTTCGAACTTCAACGAAACGTCTTCTCGTCAACACCCCTCACAAAATTGTGAGAGAAAAAAGTTTATCGCTTAAAATATTTTCGCTGTTCATGCAATCAGACTTCTATATCAGGCATGACGTTTTAATCTACTTTTTTACTGCTAAAAATATTCGTAACATACTTTGCACACAGTATCGCTGAATGCACCTTCTCAGTTTCACCGTTGTACGATGTATATTTCAGGGTATAGGACGTCGTAAACATTGGACTGCGTGGAAAACTAGATTTTGCTGAAAAGAGAGCGCAAATTACCCACACTATAATCATCAAGTGTTTCATAAACACAGCTCGTAGCCCCTTTCGAACAAACTTAAAGCATAATTTCGTACCTTTCCTAAACTTAGCTTCGCTTAGATGCTTAAAGAGAAATAACTATCATATTATCTCATGGTAAAGTTATCAGACGTTTGAAGCCGTTTTATCCATGAGAGTTCCATTCTTTAAGGAACTGGAAGTTTACTAGTATCAAGTAACTACCACCTGCGAAAGTGCGGACGGTGACTGCAAGTTATGTACACTATGTGATCAAAAGTATCCGGACCCCTGGCTGAAAATGACTTACAATTTCGGGCGCCCTCCATCGTTAATGCTGGAATTCAGTATGGTGTTGGCCCACCGTTAGCCTTGATGCCAGCCTCTACTCTCGCAGGCATACATTCTATCAGTTGCTGGAATGTTTCTTCGGGAATGGCAGCCCACTCTTCACGGAGTGCTGCACTGAGGATAGGTGTCGATGTTCGTCAGTGAGGCCTGGTAGGTAGTCGGCGTTCCAAAACAGCCCAGAGGTGTCCTACAGGATTTTGGTCAGGACTCTGTACAGGCCAGTACATTACAGGGACGTTATTGTCGTGTAACCGCTCCGCCACAGGCTGTGCATTATCAACAGATGCGCGATCGTGTTGAAAGATGCAATCGCCAACTCCGAATTGTTGTGCAACAGTGGGTAGCAAGAAGGTGCTTAAAACATCAATGTAGGCCTATGCTCTGATAGTGTCACGCTAAACAACAAGCGGTGCAAGCCCCTCCATGAAATACACGACCACATCATAACATCACTGCCTCCGAATTTTACTGTTGGCACTACAGACTCCGGTAGATGACGTTCACCGGGTATTCGCCATACCGACACGTTGCCATCTGATCGCCACATTGTGTACCGTGATTCGTCACTCCACACAATGTTTTCCACTGTTCAATCGTCCAGTGTTTACTCTCCTTGCACCAAGCGAGGCGTCGTTTGGCATTTACCGGCGTGATGTGTGGCTTATCAGCAGCCGTTCGACCAAGTTTTCTCACCTCCCACCTGTCACAATGATAGGAGTGGATTCTGACGCAGTTTGGAATTCCTGTGTGATGGTCTGGACAGATGTCTGCCTATTACACATTACGACCCTCTTGAACTGTCGGCGATCTCTGTCAGTCAACAGACGAGGTCGGCCTGTACGCTTTTGCGCTGTACGTGACCCTTCACGTTTCCACTTCACCATCACATCGTAAACAGTGTACCTAGGGATGTTTAGGAGTGTGGAGATGTCAGGTTCAGTCGTATGACACAAATGACGCCGTCACCTGACCACGTTCGAAGTCCGTGGATTCCGCGGAGCTCCACATTCTGCTCTCTCACGATGTGTAAAGACTATAGAGTTCGCTGATAAGGGGTACCAGGCAGTAGGTGGCAGCAGAATGCATCTAATATGAAAAGCGTATGTTTTTTACTGGTGTCCGGAAGCTTTTCATCACATAGCGTACCATCTGAAAATTAGTGACTGAAGTGTACTACCTCTTTCGTTACAGCTTTGCAAATTCCAGTTCGTGACGCGCTAGGTAGGTCTGTTGAGTATTCCAATGGGGGATCATCCATATCACAGTATACACACTGAAATTCTTACGTTATTCCTTGAGAAGTCTGGATGTGTACTTTCTTAACCCTAGGGGGGGGGGGGGGGAGGTGACTTTATGACCACGTTTTGAAAATATTGTTACATTGTCATGCAGATTTCATTCTAAAATTATGAAACAAAAATTACTGTTTTTAACGATTTATTAAGCGAGATTCCACAACTGTTTAAATTTTATCAGTAAAACATAATAAAAGATTTAAATATTAGCAGTGAATGTGATGTTTACACTACAAATGTCATGTCCATATTTTCAAGTTCAGGACCCTTTTCTACATCCATATACCTTCAAAAAGTATCTTGTGAATAAAAGTCAACGGCAGTAAGGAAAGCTGTATCTTTAAAAAAAAAATTGTAGTGGCTATAAAGCATCTTGGACTCCTGTGTACAAATTGTGGAAAATCTATCGGTGTTGCTAAGTGTGAGCTAAGAAATATATTTAGGTTCTGGACACTGCTTACACATCGGTACCAATTTAAAAAGAAAGACATTGCACTAAAAGATAACAACAATGAACTTACTTTACTTTTTCGTGTCTGGAAACTACAATTTGTTTGCCCAGTATTGGGCAATGTCGAATGCTTCTTCTTTAGCTAGCCATAGATCGTAGAGTGTGCATCTGTGGGGGCAGGCAAGGCATTGTAGATGATGTTCCATGTCCTGTCGAGTGCTGCAGTCACATTTGTCGTCATTTTCGTCCAAAAAACCCCATTTGATCAGATAAGATTTCACAGGAGCCACCCCAGTTCTGATGCGGTTAAGCATTCTCCAGGTTTTCCAATCACCAGAAACGCCGCTTGGTGGGTCCTCTCTTAGTGGATAGTAGATGGGGGGCTCATCTAAGGCGCAACTTAGGAAACGGCGTCTGGATTTGAGTCTGCTGGGGCCACACTCTAGGCCAAATATTGAGTGACGGGCATCAAAGGTTTGTATTAGCTTCTCGGTATGTTCATGGGCTTTCCTACGTGAGTCAGGGTTTGTGAAACCTGCGGCTCTGTGAAGATTTTCTATGGGGGTTGGTTTCATGCAGCCTGTCAGTATCGTGCATGTTTCATTCAAGCTGATATCTACGTTTTTTGCGTGGGCGGATTTGCACCATACCGGGCAGGCATATTCGGCAGTTGAGAAGCACAAAGCTTGGGCTGAAGTTCTGAAACGGTAGGTTTGGCACCCCATTTGCTATTGTACATCTTTCTTATTAGGGAATTTCGTGCTTCTACTTTTTTGCGTTTTTCTCGCAATGATATTTGTATGTCAATGTTCTGTCCAGCACGACGCCAAGGTAGGTGGGAGTATCTGTGTGTTCTAGTAATGTCCTATCCAAGGTAACATTGAGCCTGTACTTTGTCTGCCTCGAATTCAGATGGAATGCACTCACTTGAGTTTTGGAGGGATTGGGTTTTAGAGAATTCTTTTTGTAGTAGGTTGACATTGTAGAAAGGGCGGTTTCTAGTTTCTCCTCGATGGCGTCAAACCTGTTACCTTGAACTGTTATTGCCAGGTCGTCTGCATATACAAAAATTTGGGATTTGATTAGCTTGATTAGGTGGTAGTCTTTCAGGGTCTCATAGGTTTTGTGCAGTAGTATCCGGTGATCTACTGTATCATAGGCGGAACTTAGGTCGACTAGTGCCAGGCCGGTGATTAGTTTATTCTCAAACCCATCCTTGATATGTTCCGTCAATGCCAGAATTTGACTGGTAGAGGACTTTCCAGGTATGAAACCTGCTTGGTGTGGAATTAGCTTCGAGTCAACGATCTTCTCTATTCTGCTGAGGATCAATCTTTCATAGAGCTTAAATAGGTGGCAGAGAAGGGTTATGGGTCGAAAGCTCTTCGGAGACTCTGGGTCCTTCCCGGCTTTAAGGAGAGCCACTACTTTTGACTTCCTCCACAGTTTCGGGATTTGAACTAAATTTATATTTTTAACTTTTTTCCATTGCGGATATAAAGGAGCGCACTCTCGGTAGTACACGTTAAGGAAAATGCGTTGGTATTTCTAGGATTAATTTTCAACTAGTTTATAACAAAAGTGCCCCTCATCTAGCACCTTTGAATTATTAACATGTTCTGCTGATACGAAGGACGTCTTTGTACGTGGCATATTCACTGACATTACAATCCACGGTAGAGGCAGCAACTTCTGCCCGTTGGATTTTAACGCAAATTCCGGCCAAAAATATCTGGCAGCTACTCGCTACAGAAATGAGAGCTGAACACAATTATATTTAGCGAGATTTAATCACTGCTTTCCAGAATTAAACGGGTCGCGTTTTAAATCCGTCTGCGGGACCAATGGGCTTGTTACAAAAAGCGGTGCGCAAAAACGCAGTGTGACACAATGGACTGGAAGGAAAGCCCTATACACGCGTTGCAGTTTTTGAAACGACGACGTGGGCAACAGAAATGGATAATTTTGTAGCCCCCACCACAATAATGACGCACGCATAAACCACGCAAATTAGGGATTAATAAAGCTTCATGTAGCTAGAAAAGACCTGCGCTCACAGCTGCAACAGAATGAAACAAAATGAACCTGCGATTACGCCTCCTGCACACGGAATGGCTCTCGTATTCTGCTTACAGCTTCATAGGATGCTACTGTCATGTGGTCCATCAAACTGCTGACTAAGAATTTCCTAGAACTATATTCACTATTTTTTAATATGTTCTTGCAGTATTACACAACAGAACAGTAAAACCTAACTACTTAAGAAACATTTTCATATTTCTCCCATTCTCTGTTAACCTCACTGTTGACGCACAAAATGGAGAAACGATAGTAAATGCGTACAAAGTGACAGGGACTCCGCCGTCCCCTTGTTCTTGTGCCTTTACCCGGTCCTGCATAGGGCGGCATGGTTTCTAACCGATTACTTTAAGAGATGGCCGTATTCCCATACTGTTTCCATTTCGTTACCAGTCCCCCTAACCCTCCTTCCTCCAAGACAAAATGTGTGTACCACTACTGTCTGCCAGTACTGTTATTCATTTGAAGGTTAGCGAAAGATTTCAATAAGTGTTTTTGTGACGTGTAAATGAGGAGGGAGTTTGGTAGCTGCCCGGAATTCACCTAGACGGATGTGGGAAGCTGATCCGGGGTCAGAGCATCTCCCTTCGCGGAAGCGATGCTTTAACACACACGGCTATCCAGACGTGCATAAAAATCCCTCCATCGATTATCGTCTTCACATTCTGACTTCAGAGCATCACAGTCAAAGGAATAAGCTACTTTCTAAATAAAGTGTCAACTATTTTTTTCTAAAAACCACTACAGACGTAAAAAATTACGTTCTTTCGAACAATGATCTACTGCTGCTTTCCTTCATACAGACAATTTAATATATGTTAAAGTTGTGGTAAAAGAAATATTGAACAAATAATGCATAATTTTCTCTGATTCCAACATGAACATGACATAGCACAATACACGCACCATTATTGTTACCTACATTTAACAGATGCACTTGTGCCCAATATTCACATACCTTGCGAAGGGAAGGTGCTTGTTGGCGAGAAGGTCAGTGAAAACCTTATCATTATCTGCAAATCAGTAGGCTGCACAGTCTGCATTACAAGTTACGTATGTGACTTAAAAAATCACTTGTTGGTTCAGCGGCATCGTAATGAAATTTCAGCCATTAGTAGCAAATCATTTCTCTTTAGGCCTTTCATAAATGTTTATGTATGATAAACTGAGAGCCAAAGTAACTGGTACAACTGCCTAATATCTTGTGTGGCCCATGCGAGCACGCAGAACTTCCGCAACATGACGTGGCATTGACTAGACTGTCTGAAGTACTGCTGGAGGAAATTGACAAGATGAATCCTGCAGGGCTGTCCATAAATCCGTAAGATTACGAGGCAGTGGAGATCTGTTCTGAACAGCACCTTGCAAGGCATCCCAAATATGCTCAATGATGTTCAAGTCTGGGGAGCCTAGTGGCATGCAGAAGAGTTTAAACTCAGAAGAGTATTCCTGGATCCACACTCTAGCAATTCTGGACGTGTAGGGTGTCTCATTATAATCCTGGAATTGCACAAGTCCGTCGGAATGCACAGTGGACATGGATGCAGGAGATAACCAGTAAGAGTCGTATCTAGACCTATCATGGGTCCCATATCACTCCCACTGGGCATGCTCCACACCATTAAAGTTTGAATAGTCCCCTACTGACATGCAGTGTCCGTGGATTCATGAGGTTGCTTCAATACCCATGTATGTCCATCCGCTGGCTAAAATTTCAAACGAGACTCGGCCGAACAGGCAACATGTTTCCAGTCATCATATGTTGGTGTTGAGCAGCCCAGGCGAGGCCTAAAGCTTTGTGTTGTGCTGTCGTCAACGGTGCACGAGTGGGTCTTCGGCTCCGAACGCCCATATCGATGATGTTCGTTTGAATGGTTCACACGCTGATATTTACTAACGGTCCAGCTTTCAAATCTGCAGAAATCTGCAGAAGGGTAGCACTTCTGTCACTTTGAACGATTCTCTAGCGACAGAAAGTTGGCTGAAACCAGACGTAAACAGTAATGAAGTCCTAAACTCAGATTGGAATGTATACCGCAGAGACAGGCTGGACAGTGAAGGCGGAGGAGTGTTTATAGCGATAAAAAGTGCAATAGTATCGAAGGAAATTGACGGAGATCCGAAATGTGAAATGATCTGGGTGGAGGTCACGGTTAAAGAAGGCTCAGACATGGTAATTGGATGTCTCAATAGGCCCCCTGGCTCAGCACCTGTTGTGGCTGAGCACCTGAAGGATAATTTGGAAAATATTTGAGTAGATTTCTCCACCATGTTATAGTTCTGTGTGGAGATTTTAATTTGCTGGATATAGACTGGGAGACTCAAACGTTGATAACGGATGGCAGGGACAAACAACCCAGTGTAATTTTTTTAAGCACTTTATCTGAAAACTACCTTGAGCAATTCAACAGAGAACCGACTCGCGGCGATAACATATTAGATCTTCTGGTGACAAACAGACCCGAACTATTTGAAACAGTTAACGCAGAACAGGGAATATGCGATCATAAATCGGTTACGGCATCGATGATTTCAGCCGTAAATTTAAATATTAAAAATGGTAGGAAGATTTTTCTGTTTAACAAAAGTGACAAAAAGCAGATTTAAGAGTACCTTACGGCTCAACACAAAAGCTTTGTCTCAAGTACAGATAGTGTTGAGGATCAGTGGCTAAAGTTCAAAACCATCGTACAATATGCGTTAGATGAGTATGTGCCAAGCAAGATCGTAAGAGATGGAAAAGAGCCACCGTGGTACAAAAACCGAGTTAGAAAACTGCTGCGGAAGCAAAGGGAACTTCACAGCAAGCATAAACATAGCCAAAGCTTTGCAGACAAACAAAATTTACGCGAAGCGAAATGAAGTGTGAGGAGGGCTATGCGAGAGGCGTTCAATGAATTCGAAAGTAAATTTCTATGTACTGACTTGGCAGAGAATCGTAAGAAATTTTGGTCATATGTCAAAGCGGTAGGTGGATCGAAACAAAATGTCCAGACACTCTGTGACCAAAATGGTACTGAAACAGAGGATGACAGACTAAAGGCCGAAATACTAAATGTCTTTTTCCAAAGTTGTTTCACAGAGGAAGACTGCACTGGAGTTCCCTCTCTAGATTGTCGCACAGATGACAAAATGGTAGATATCAAAATAGACGACAGAGGGATAGAGAAACAATTAAAATCGCTCAAAAGAGGAAAGGACACTGGACCTGATGGGATACCAGTTCGATTTTACACAGAGTACGCGAAGGAACTTGCCCCCCCCCCCCCTTTCTTGCAGCAGTGTACCGTAGGTCTCTGCAAGAGCGTAGCTTTCCTAAATATTGGAAAAGGGCACAGGTCATCCCCGTTTTCAAGAAGGGACGTCGAACAGATGTGTAGAACTATAGACCTGTATCTCTAACGTCGATCAGTTGTAGAATGACTCTTCTGGAGACTAAAAATCTACTCTGTAGGAAGCAGCATTGGTTTCGAAAAAGACGGTCATGTGAAACCCAACTCGCGCTATTCGTCCACGAGACACAGAGGGCCATAGACACGGGTTCACAGGTAGATTCCGTGTTTCTTCACTTCCGCAAGGCGTTAGATACAGTTCCCCACAGTCGTTTAATGAACAAAGTAGGAGCATATGGACTATCAGACCAATTGTGTGATTGGATGAGGAGTTCCTAGGTAACAGAACGCAGCATCTCATTCTCAATGGGGAGAAGTCTTCCTAAGTAAGAGTGATTTCAGGTGTGCCGCAGGGGAGTGTCATAGGACCGTTGCTGTTCACAATATACACAACTGACCTTGTGGATGACATCGGAAGTTCACTGAGGCTTTTTGCAGATGATGCTGTGGTGTATCGAGAGGTTGTAACACTGGAAAATTGTACTGAAATGCAGGAGGATCTGCAGCGAATTGACGCATGGTTCAGGGAATGGCAATTGAATCTCAATGTAGATAAGTGTAATGTGCTGCGAATACATAGAAAGATAGATCCCTTATCATTTAGCTACAAAATTGCAGGTCAGCAACTGGAAGCAGTTAGTTCCATAAATTATCTGGGAGTACGCATTAGGAGTGATTTAAAATGGAATGATCATAAAAAGCTGATCGTGGGTAAAGCAGATGTCAGACTGAGGTTCATTAGAAGAATCCTAAGGAAATGAAATCCGAAAACAAAGGAAGTAGGTTACAGTACGCTTGTTCGCCCACTGCTTGAATACTGCTCAGCAGTGTGAGATCCGTACAAGATAGGGTTGATAGAAGAGATAGAGAAGATCCAACGAAGAGCAGCGCGCTTCGTTACAGGATCATTTAGTAATCGCGAAAGCGTTACGGAGATGATAGATAAACTCCAGTGGAAAAATCTGCAGGAGAGACGCTCAGTAGCTCGGTACGGGCTTTTGTTAAAGTTTCGAGAACATACCTTCATCGAAGAGTCAAGCAGTATATTGCTCCCTCCTACGTATATCTCGCGAAGAGACCATGAAGATAAAATCAGAGAGATTAGAGCCCACACAGAGACATACCGACAATCCTTCTTTCCACGAACAATACGAGACTGGAATAGAAGGGAGAACCGATAGAGGTACTCAGGGTACCCTCCGCCACACACCGTCAGGTGGCGTGCGGAGTATGGATGTAGATGTAGATGTAGATGTCGTTGGTCCCGTCCTTGCGGGATATTTTTCCGGCGGCAGCGATGTCTGAGATTTCAGGTTTTGCTGGATTCCTAATATTAACGGTAAACTTGTGAGATTGTCGTCTGGGAAAATCCCCCCTTTGTCGCCTCGGAGATGCTGTGTTCTACCGCTTGTACGCCAGCTAGAACAACACGTTGAAACTCATTTAAATCCTGATAAGCTGCCATTGTAGCGGCTGTAACTTATCTAACAACTGCGCCAGACACTTTTTGTCTAACTTAGGTGTTGCCGACCGCAGCGCCGTATTTTGCCTGTTTACATAAATGCCTACAACTGTTTCTTTGGTGCTTCAGTGTAGAATATAACTTCAGGGTTAGTTCATAGTTAGTTACAATATGTGATCAAAAGTACCCGACACCCTTAAAATACATATTAGGTGCATTCTGCTGCCACCTACTGCCAGGTTCCCTGTATCAGCGACCTCAGTAGTCATTAAACATTGTGAGAGAGCAGAATGGGGCCCTCCACAGAAGTCACGGGTATCGAACGTGGTCAGCTGATTCGTGTCACTTGTGTCGTACGTCTGTACACGAGATTTCCACATTCCAAAACATTTCTAGGTCCACTGTTTACGATGTGACAGTGAAGTGGAAACGTAAAGTAACCCGTACAGCGCAAAGGCGTACAGGCCGATATCGTCTGTTTACTGACCGAAACTGCCGACAGTTGAAGAGGGTCGTAAGGTGTAATAGGCAGACATCTATCCAGACCATCACACAGGAGCTCCAAACCGCATCAGGATCCACCTCTGTTACTATGACAGGCGGAGGTGAGAAAACGTGGTCGAGCGGCTGCTGATTAGCCACACATCACGTCGGTAAATGTCTAACGATGCCTCGCTTGGTGTAAAAAGCGTGAACACTGGAAGATTGAAAAGTGGAAAAACCGTGTGTGATGTGACGAATTACGGTACGCAATATGGCGATCCGATGGCAGCGTCGGGGTTTGGCGAATGCCCGATGAACGTCATCTGTCAGCGTGTGTAGGGAGAACAGTTAAATTCGCAGACGGTGGTGTTATGGCGTGGTCGTGTTTTTCCGACTGTTGCAGAATAATTGTGTGATGACATTTGCATCTTCCAACACGATCGAGCACCTGTTCACAATGCACGGCCTGTGGCGGAGTGGTTACACGACAATAACATCCCTGTAATGGACAGACCTGCATAGAATCCTAAGCTGAAGCTGGAGGGCGCCACGAACATTCAAGTCATTTTCAGCCAGGTGTCCGGATATATTTGATCACATAGTGTATGTAATTATCAGGGTACTGACACGTTATTTAATGAAGTCTCTTATCTTCAATGCTTAGCGGTCACAATAATTGAAACAAAAAGTAATTGCGTATCGAAGAATTTTATGGCAAAGCTAGACTAAAGGGAGGATTAGTTGACGGAACACATCCTGAGGTATCAAGCAATAAGTTATTTGACAAGCGAGTAAGGTGCTGGTGGCGGAGCGGGAGATGGTGGTTGTACAATGAGACCAGTGCTTGCCTACCAAAAGAAAATAAGCAATTGATGTACAATAATGATAAGGTATGCACGACGGTGACGTAAGTGAAGAACTGCATCAGCCAGTCATCGGAGTGCAATAATATCCAACGAGTACGAATCTCACGTATTGAGTGATGAGGTTCTTTCTGATTTTATGAGATGTGAGTGTGCAACAGAACTAAAGAAGCACTTTGCGGCACTTAGGTTTGAAATTTGGCTCAGAGATGCGTACCACCTTGTGGCGCCCTGCGGTATCACCTTCGGACTCGAGGATGCTTCAGACAGCAAGGTGCCAGCACATTCGGAAAGAAGGCCTCGGTCCAGAAGTTCCTTTCACCTGTTAGATGGTTTAGTGATGTCACTGTGACAACAAATTTCACCAAAATTCTGCCCAACGCCACCGTGAACGTGTCACACCATGGAAAGGCATCCGGGCATACAAACAGTATGGAGCGTCACTCTCCAGAACCTCCAGAATCACAGGAAAATTGTGCTAAGATCTTATGGGACCAACCTAATGAGGTCATCGGTGCCTAAGCTTACACATTACTTAATCTAACTTAAACTATGTTATGCTAAGGACGACAATCGTACCCATGCCCGAGGGAGGACTCGAACATCAGTCGGGGGAAGCTGCGCGGACCGTGACAAGAGGCCTAAGACCGGCCGTGTACGCCGTGCGGCTTCCAGAATCAAAAATATGATCAACAGAATCAAATGAGAGAGGTTACAGAAAAGGCTCCGTGCATCGCACAGAACCTCACTGTCATACTTCTTAGAGGCAAGGAACCATTATTTCCGCGAAACATTATCTCGTGTGAGGGACACGATGTCATTGTCGACACTTTTTCCCTTGCACCATCCGTTAACGTATGGCATTCGAAGAAAAGTAACTCTGAAACATCATATACAATCAGCTACACACTGAATGTTGGCTTGGTCAGTGCCTATGTAAAAAACTACGCTATGCTAAATAAACCGTAGTTATACATTCTTTATACAATTTTAGTGGTTTTTCAATCTAGGTATTCAATACTGAAAATTTTAGCTGTGATAGTTTTGCAGTTACTCACAAAACAAAGAATCCGATACTCAGTTGGTACAAATCAAAACAATGTTTTCGTTCATAATCTTATTTGTACAACCAGCAAACTTAGTGTGCTGGCAGTTGTAACCTTGTGACAAAATGAACGACAATTAAACAGTTAATGTGCATACTCAACATTTATAGTAGTCTTTCATGAAACTTTATATACATGAGAAACTGTAAAGATGACACAGGCAAAAGATGTCAACACACACTACACTTAACCAGTTATTCTAGTACTTTGCTGATACTATCATGACATGGCAACTGTACATTACGTTTCACCTCATCTGTCTACTGACTGGTTATTGTAGATGAGTCCCACCGAGTCTAACTGAACCCATAGAGAACACATAGTTATGTATCGGTGCCAAATTGATGTTTTAAAAAGTAAGATTTAATTTTCTCACCAGATGATTCACCTTTATGTCGGTACTACGTGGATCTCCTTCCTACAGACTGAAAGTTTTGTGCACTCCTCACATACGAAAAATAAAAAGTAAAAAAATATGTGGCTGTGCCTGACACTTGTTAACACAAATAGTTGTATTCTATAGACAAGGACGACGTTTTACGTAACAAATTTAACAATTTTCATTCACTGTAAATGTATAACTACGCAAAACAGATTATTTTATTTGCCACTGCTATAAGATTCTATCGAAATGTATTGAATTTCAGTGCCAGTTTTAGCTTTTTTGAAGATATATTTTGCATTATCTTCGTGTATTTATTTGCCTGTAAGCAATACTTCACTTTTGTTGTCATTTGTGGTACAGAGGTCTTTTGAACTTTTATCGAAATGATGCGCAAGGAGATAACTTGTAGGACATGTGATTAGTGTCAATAATGATGAACATATAAATTTTTAGTTCTAGTCCTGAAACAACACTTAATAAACTTTTCTTCCTTACATCTACCAGTCTGTAAGTAAAAATTAGTCCGTGAAATAGAAAGAGTTTTCCTGGAGAAGTGATTTCAACTTCATATTTGATACTTCATTTACTACCTGCCAGTCATTTTACACATAGGTGACAAGTCATGCGATAGAGATACGCACATAAACATGTATCGGTATTATCACGTACACAAGGTACGAAAAGCCTGTGCTTCGGCCAAGCTGTCATTTGTACTCAGGTGAGCTTTGTAGAAAGATTTCCGAAGTGGTCATAGCATCACGACGGAAAGTAACAGATTTTTAAAGCAGAATGGTAGCTGGAGCTAAACGCATGGGACATTTCATTTCTGAAATCGTTAGGCAATTCAATCTTCCGATATGCACAGTGTCAAGAGTGTGCCGAGAGTACCAAATTTCATCCATTACCTCTCACCACGGACAGCACAGAGGCAAACTACCCTCAGTTATCGACTGGAGCAGCAGCATTTGCTTGGTGTTGTCAGTGCTAACAGCAAGCAACACTGCTTGAAATTAATGTGAGACGTACATCGAACATATCCCTTCCGACAGTGCGGCGAGGTTTGGTGTTAAATGGCTATGGTAGCAGGCGACTGACGCGGGTAACCTTGATAAAAGCATCATTTCACTTGGAGCGGCTCTCCTGGGCTCGTCACCGTATCGGTTGGATTCTAGATGACTGCTGAAGCATTGGCTGGTCAAATGAATCCCGATTTCAGTAGGTAAGAGCTGATGGTAGGATTCGAGTGTGGCGCAGCCCCACGAACCCATCGACCCAAGTTGTCAAAGAGGCACCGTGAAAGCTGCTAGTGGCTCCATAATTGTGTGGCTTGTGTTTACGTTGAATGCGTTTGATCCTCTGGTCCCATTGAACCTATCATTGACTGGAAATACCTATGTTCGGCTACTTGGAGGACCATTTCTAGCCATCACGGACTTCTTGTTCCCAGACAATCATATCGGGTCACCGGGCCACAATTGTTAGTGACTGGTTTCAAGAACATTCTGGACAACTGGAGCGAATAGTTTGGCCACATAGATCACCTGACGTTAATCCCATCAACTTTTATAGGACTTGATCAAGAGGTGAGTTCGAGCACAAAATCCTGCATCGGCAACATCTTCGCAATTATGTACGGCTATAGAGGCAGCATGGTTTCTAACGAGTTGTTGGGTCTAATCCACATAGAGTTGCTGCACTAGCCCGGCCAAAAGAAAGACCGACAGATATTAGGTGGTATCCCATGAGTTTTTTCACCTCAGTGGATATTATTGGGCAATTTTTGTTGGTAAATGTTGAACTCCTCTCCGAGTCATTGACATCTTTAATAATGGATACTAAATGTCATTCATTCCGGTAGTGTTGTTCGTATAAGCGTCACTGTTCTTCTCAAATTGTGTTGGAGTATTTGTAATGAATCTCATTCTCCTACATATGTATTGCCTACTTCCTCGAAGAGAACTATACGCAATGACTGTGTGTGAATACCATGTGCTATTTTTACATCTCGCTACTCTGCAGTCGATACTTTCTTTCAAAATGATGAGTTACTACTGAAAATTTTTCAAGAAATGTTGTTGTGCGTAAATATGAAAAATATGTCAAAAATTGATTCTTTTTTCCAAGAGTAGCAATTACATGCAGAACAAACGTGGATGAACACCACCGATTGAGAAGTCAGTAGTGTGCTGCTTCCAGTTCAAGTTTTCATCAGTATTCTATAATATACAACCAAAATTTTAGAACCTTTTACCATACTTGTTGACTCGTGTTCGTATGCTACATCAGTTGTAGGTAAGTCTATTTCTTGCATTGAAATGAATATTGTATTTCTCTAAAGTAACGGGAGTCCAGTTTCAGAGAACAACTTAATATTTCCCGGGAAAACAAATTAACAGTATCTTCGGCTATTTTCTCTCTAATGGAATTTACTACAACACTAGTAGCCTCTGTAAAAGGCACCAGTTGCGCTAGATGAGTATTAAATAGATGTTGATTTACATATATAAGGAATACGAGCTGACCCCAAACTGAACTCTGTGGGAGACTGTGATTGTTGCCCAGCCACTGAAATGTTCTGTCCTTACAACATTGTTTGAGTTATTCAGTACAGCATTTACATTGTGTTTGTTAAGTATGATTGACACCAGGTGTTGGTAAAGCCATCAGCTCTATAAACCTCAACTTTTTTTTTTACTGGAGTGCCTACATAACCAAACAAGGTGGAAATATCACGGCGCGAGGGGTAACCGCGCGACCTAGGGCGCCTTGTCACAGTCCATGCAGTTCCCCCCGTTGGAGGTTCGAGTCGTCCCTGGCGCATACGTGTGTGTGTTGTCCGTAGCGTAAGTTAGTTTAAGTTAGATTAAGTAGTCTGGAAGCTTAGGGACCGATGATCTCAGCAGTTTCATCCTACAACACCTTACCACAAATTTGCGAATTTGTTTTTTTTTCCAAAGATCACGAAAATTACCAATTGGCAATAATTCATTACGTAAGGCTTGTAATTTTAGTTTCCTGTAGGAATAAGCAGCAATCTCAGCACTCACTATCTGTTTGTAAAGGTAATTTTTACTCTGCCTGCAACTGCACATTTCTGAGGTAGCATGCATATCGCTTGGTCCAGTGGCTCTTAGACTGATGTACGACAAAGGAGGTGTGAAAAGAAAGCTTGGGCACTAGAAATCTATTGCTTGACGGTTCTCAATTCATTATACATTCCAGTAAGGACTTTGATAAGAATCACAGATTAAACACTTTTAAAAATTAACTGGCCACTGGTAGGTAGCTATAAATACAAGGAATTAAAAAATAACACAACCTTACCAGTGTTAGCTAGTGTGTTGCCTGTGTTTGCTGCTAAAACGCTGCTTTTTCTTCCTCTTCTTTCATTTGAATCAGAGCTATCAGATTCCACTCACTGCATAAGGTTATTTTAAGTTTTTCCATATGTAATGGACTGTCTCAGTTATTTTTTCCTGCGTATTTATAACTCGTTTAAGTTGGTAAATATTGTTACCTAAAATGCACGGTGTTTCTCGATACCATTTGCAGATTTCTAGGTGCTGTACATGGGACATAGAAAATAAAGTTTTGCTAAGGAACTCATGACCGAAAAAGTAGCTTTTGAATGTAACACTAGTTTGACTAGAGGATCTCCCGCTCCCTGGAGCGCAGCCAGCTGAGACAATGAGTCCCAACTTGTGTGCTCTAAGAAAGCCAGTGGGATGAGCAATGTTTCGAGTATTCGTCATCGGATTGTGGTCTGCGTGGCGAAGGACGTCTTCTTCAATGTCAAGAGTGCTGTGTGTCCGTGGAGCAGCATTATCAACTCTCCTACCTGCGAATTTAGCGGTTTTTCGCAGCCGTTTCTGAAGACGAACTAAAACAGTATGTGGTGTTGTTTGTATATCGTTAATCGGGCGATTTAACACTGATACGATCTTCAGGCTTATTCTTTATCGACACGATGCATTTTGGAACATTGTTTCCTTATCAGGACTTTATTAAAGTCATCTCCACAGCACTGTAGAAGCCTGTAACAAGAAGTGTAAAACAAATTGCATGTTATTTTTACGCACCAGTGCTAGAATTACCAGAAGTAAATACTGCTTCTCCCATCTATCACCGATAATAGTTGAACGTTCTCACTAATTATTCGCATGAATTTAGAATTCTAATTATGGTTTAGAGACGTTTAGTTTTCGAGCCTTTCTGCATCTACATTAGAGAATGTGAATATCTTTAATGTCATTAACAGAATTCATTGCAGTCCTTGTAAGGTAAATCGGTGTTCCCGGCCACTCGTTATTCTGTTTCAGTCTGGTTAAATGAGAATGAAATAAAATAGCAAGAACGCGTTTCTAACAGTTCAGTCTGTACAGAGGTGCCAAAAGCCGTGAGACACCATCTAATGCCGTGTTGGACCTCCTTTTCACTGGCGTAGTGCAGCAACTCGACGTGACATAGAATCAACAAGTCAGTGAGAGTTCCACGCATAAATACTGAGTCATGTTGAGTCTATAGACGACCATAATTGCGAAGTGCTGCTTATACAGGATTTTGTGCACCAACTGCCCTCTCGTCTATGTCCCATAAACGTTCGATACGATTTATGTCGGGCGATCAATGTGGCCAAACCATTCGCTAGAATGGTCTAGAATGTTCTTCAAACCAGTCACTAACCATTGTGCCTAATGGCTTGGCACGTTGTGATCTATGAAAATTCCATCATTGTTTGGGAACATGAAGAGCATGAATGGCGAAAAGTATAAGTAACCGGACCCACCGTTTACAGTCAATGATTCTTTCAGTAGGAACAGAGGACTCAGAACATTCCATGTAAACACAGCCCATATCATTATGGAGCCATCACCAGCTTGCACAGTGCCTTGTTGACGAATGGGTCCACGGGTCCCTGATGTCTGCACCACACTCGGACCCTACCATGAAATCTCAGCAACTGAAATCGTGACTCATCTGTCTAGGCCTTGGTTTTCCAGTCGTCTAAGAAAGTCCTACGGATATTATCACAAGCCTAGGAGTGGTACGAGTACTGCAGACGATATCGTGCGTTTAACAAGGACACTCGCTTCAGTCGTCTGTTACCGTAGCGCATTAACGCCAAATTTCCCGCCGTATCCTAACGGATACGTTCATCGTATGTCAAAAATTATTTTCTACCTTTATTTCGAGACGTGTTGCTTATCTATTAGCACCGACAACACTATGGAAACGCCACTGCTCTTGGGCGTTAATTGAGGGCCTTGGCTCGTGCGTTGTCCGTGGTGTAAGAACATGCCTGAAATTTGGTGTTATTGGCACACTCTTGACACTGTAGATCTCGGAATATCCCATGCGCTTAGCTCCAGCTGCCATTCCGCGTCCAAAGTCTGTTAATTCCCGTCTTGCGGCATTAATTGCACATGAATCACCTGAGTAAAAATGACGTCTCCGTCGTGCACTACCTTTTTATACCTCGAGCTCGCGATACTGCCGTCATTTGTACATGTGCATATTGCTCTCCATGACTTTTGTAATCTCAGTGTATGTATGGGAATTGGATATAAATCCTAATCTCTTTCTCCCTGTTATCTCTGTCCAACTTATCCTCCCACTGTCTTCGCCAATACGCTCCTCTCATCCCCCCCCCCCCCCACCACCACAACCCTTTGTATGTCCATTATCTCCAAACTTTCCCTCCCCACCTCCTACTCCTTCTCCACTCTATCTCCTCCTTCCCACTTTCTACGACCATCGCTTCCCATCTCCCTGTCCATCTCCCCCCCCCCCCCCCACCTTGTTTATTGTTACTGCTAATCTGCTAGTTCAGAATCCGTACGAGTTGAGTAGCCCGAAGATGATAACGTATAAATACAACTGTCCTCTTTGCTATCAACGTTTCTTTATTTATATTATCTGTTATATATGTATATATGTACATGAATGTTCATTTGACTATTGTTAAAATACTTCAAGTAACCTGACCAAGACTTTTTCGTGATTTATTGTAGTAACGCCTCTACTTTGCATGTTCGTAAAAAAGTAAGTATACCAAAAGACGCTTGTATTGGAGATCAGTGTTGTGCCAAGATAACGTAGAATCGGTGAAGAACTTTCGAAGGTTTAATATTTTCAACAAACGAACATTCACATTTTTGTATAGATTGACAATATAATTGTTACATGTATATATTTATATATCATATTTTGTGGTTGGTGGTTATATAAAAACGTGAGTGTCCGAATTCAAAGTTGTGTCACGATTTTGAACAACTGAACCTATATCTATAATAAAAAATGTAGGTGGTTACCTCACGTGACCCGTCAGCGCAGGCGGCGATCTATAATTTCGTTGGAAAACCAGTTTATTTACCAAGATCGATATGTGACCACAATTACGGGGTTAGTAGTTCCGGTAGTCCATTAAGTATGTTTACATAGCGATCTTGGCAAAAAATTGATTTTCAAAAGAACACTACAATACAAAAACGCAAATGTTCATTTGGCCAAAGTCTTAAATCTACAAAATCTTTTCACCGGTCCCTTTGAAATTCTTACACAATTTTGCATTCATCCTATATACGTATTGGAGTGCCATATGATATGTAAACATGAATTTTACATTTTCATTTGTATTGTATATGATGGTGGTATTTACATATCATATGGGGATCAAATGGTTCAAATGGCTCTGAGCACTATTGGACTTACCTGCTGTGGTCATCAGTTCCCTAGAATGTAGAACTACTTAAACCTATCTCACCTAAATACACCACACACATCCATGACTGAGGCAGGATTCGAACCTGCGACCGTAGCGGTCGCGCTGTTCCAGACTGTAGCGCGTAGAACCGCTCGGCCACTCCGGCCGGCCATATGGGGATCCAGTAGGTATATAAAAACACGCTTGTATTCAAATGCAACTTTGAATCAAAATATCAAAGCCACCGGTGAAGAAATTTCGGTGAGTTACAATTTTGTAGAAACGAACATTTACATTTTCGTTTATATAGATATCAAAATGTGGAACATACGCATTTGTCATTCATAGTTCTCGCGTTCGAACCGTATATAGCCTTGGCGTTCATTTAGATTAACCATCGCCGTGCAGTGGGTCAGGCAGGATGGGGCTGCAGGAATACGCTCTCTTGTATGAATAGCTTCAAACTCGAGCACAGGGGAGTAGACTAGCGACATGCTGTTACTGCGTCGCCGTATCACGACAGCAACATGACTCCATTTTTACCACAGCGCATGCGAAGAGTAGAAACACAATCTCCGCTCTCGAACAAAGTTTGGCACAGCGAATCTCGTGCTACGTTCATGACTTTCTCAAACTCGTTTACCGGAAAACTTGTTGTCTCTGAGATGGGGACCAAGTACTAGCTTACTGGATAGCAAAGGCTGCTTTTTCCGTTCTTTTCTTCTTGATCTGTTACGTACGCAACAAAGGATAACAGTGTCATAGTGTTTCTTCCACTCAAGAATATTCAAAGAGTGGCCATGTTTGCCAATTCTGTGATTAGATTCAAAATGCTTTTAAATTTGTTATTCACTCCGAGTAGTCGGATAATGTGTTCTTCACAGACGCTGGTTGCTGTTCACTGAGGTGAGGAAAGCCATGGGATGCCTTCTAACACCGTGTCAGACCTCTTGCGCCCGGCACAGTGCAGCGTTTTGAGGTGGCAGTAACTCGACGGAAGTCTCTTGTAGAAATACAGAGCCATGCTGCCTTTATGGCCGGCGATAACTTTGGAGATGTTGCCGGTGAATGATTTTGTTCACGAACTCTCGATTATGCCCTTAAATGTCCCATAGGAAGTTGGGCGATAAGAATGTCATCGTTGTTTGGGACCATGACGACCATGGATGGCTGTAAAGTGTCTCCAGGTAGCCGAACACAGTCATTCCCAGTCAATGGTCGATTCAGTGGGACCACAGGACTCAGTCCTGCCGGCCGCGGTGGTCTAGCAGTTCTAGGAGCTCAGTCCGGAGCCGCGCGACTGCTACGATCGCAGGTTCGAATCCTGCCTCGGGCATGGATGTGTGTGATGTCCTTAGGTTAGTCAGCTTTGAGTAGTTCTAAGTCTAGGGGACTGATGACCTCAGATGTTAATTCCCATAGTGTTTAGAGCCATGTGAACCATTTGCACAGTCAGGGAGATTACTTGCTATCGAATACAGACTGACTTATTATGAGTGAGTAGAGAACACATAAAATCGATTCAGTCGCTGAGAATTTGTGACCGATGCGGGAATAGGTTCGTGGGCATTTCGACTTGGCAGTCGTCGTAATGGGATACTTTTCGCAGCGATTCTCTCGACTGTACGTCTTACTAAGCTGAAATCGTTTAAAAGGGGCATCAGTCGTTTGACGTCGCTCAAGTACGAGGACGACGGGGGAAGGATCGACATAAGTGGTGAGTTGTAAGTACATATCAATGGCTTTGCAACAATAAGGGCACACACATTAAGATTTGGGTGTTTCATACCGAGTGCTACAGCCACAAATTTACTAAATTACAATTTTATTTTCGGCCTCGGGTGTTATGATCACAATCATTCGCTTCACTTGATCAACTGATTTTTCACGATGTGCCTTTTCAAAGGCTTCCTCGTAAGGCTGCAGTTTCACAAAATCACAAATTATGGGTATATAAAATGTACGTCGGTCGTTTAATACATTGTCGTAAGAGACTATGGCACCAGTTAAATGTTTAAATCGCCAAAGTTAGCTGTATACACCCACACTGGATGATTGTGTAAAACTGCAACTTGACAAGTTAAGCCCTTGAAAAGATACGTTGCAAAAATCAGCTGATCGTGAGAAATGAATGACTGTGATCGTAATACAAACGAAGTTTACTTTTGGTTAAGATCGACGGAAAATGGCAGATATAAACCGGTGGCAGGAAGGAACAATTCTGTTAAGTGTAAACGAAACAGTGAACTTACTTTTGTCTGTTGAGATGTAGGTTAAGGTAGTTGGAGAGGAAATTTGCTGATTTGTTATTAGCTAAGCTGACGGAAGAGTTGATCGCTGTGACGGTACAACTTAGTGGCCATCTATACGAGTTTTATTTACTCTAATACGTTATAAGGCAAAGGCGATGTGAAGTAACATGTTGCTGAGGAGCAGAATTAAGCTGCGAGTAGGAAACAAATGTGACACTGATTTTTCTCATAAATGATCTGGTAAATACAACACGCCATCACGCAGTAATTCGTCTCGCTGTGGAGTGAACCGCCTGGCACAGCTGCTTGCATGGCTACAACACCGTTAGACTTTGGCTACCGCCATGAACGTCCAGAGCGAAACAAAATCTCGCGGTGAACTGAAATGCTCTACTTACACACAAAGCACTTCTGTGTATAACTATTCGACTGACTTAATGATTTTGGTTCCGACTGGGCAGATTATGTAAATTAACTAAATGTTAATTTTAACTGAATTGTTTCAAGACTACGTAAGGAAATAGGGGAGAGTTGTCTAAATTTTACCGAAATTATTATAGCACGAAGAGTAACATACACAATTATTTACGAATTACCATCCGGAACACAATGTGGTTCTTGACTTATAATTTAAGAAACGGGGAAAAATAAAGATAAAACATTTAATTTACCGAACATCTGAAAGTAATGCAATTCAGGAATCTACATTTCTAGCTTGTAGCAGTACGTGCAGAAATTGCACCACCCTTACAATATTTCTTCCTCAGCTTAGGGATACGTACGTGTCCAAGAATATCTTTCATGTTTTAGTTATACATCAATGTTTCCGAACAATGTAACTTTTTTACTCTTTTCCTAACTCTGCATATCTTGCATGAACCTACATTTCCTATTTCATGCATGCGACCATCTCTTCCATTCCATCTTCTTTATACAACTTGTTTCAACATTCCTTTGTTTTGCGAATGAGTTTCTTAGACAGACAACTTCAGCCCACTTTGTGCCTGTCATGGCATCTTTTCCACTGAAATTATGCGTCAGTCCGTTTAGTCCTTGTAGCGAGACATTCTCCTCTAGCGTTACTTTTTCTCAACAGCAGTTGTCGACACCAGTATTATTTTTCGAATTTTGGACAGGTTTTGCTGTTGCTTTTCTGAAAACTTTCATGTAATTTTATACAAACTACGTTAGATTACAAACTAAAATTTATGAAAAGGAATTAATGAAATACTTTAGTTTCGATGCTATAATCGATAAGTAGTAGTTCCGAATGCTCAGTTAATTTTTTCTTTTTTTTTTCTTTTCCTTTTTTTTTTTTTGAGAACCGTTTGAAATTACGGATTATCGACACACTTGAAATTGCTATTATTAATTGCGGAATTCTGTACTGTTTAACATGTTTATTTCTGAATTAATTTATGCTATAATAATAATAATGAATAAATTGACGGAAACTAGTAGAAATTCATTTGTGAAAAATTTTGAAGCCTTAGGAATATGGTTACTTCCGCAGAGTGTAGGAGTCGTTCGGTTGCTTCTGGTGTGTTCAGGCGAATTTTTGGGCGAACAAGGTCATTACGGCTTTGGTTATGTGAAAAATCGAAACACTATATGTTATGCTAAAATGTGAGAAAAAATATTTACGAGGAAAATGCTTTAACAACAATCTTCAAATTTATTTAGTTCAAACCAGCTGTGAGGACCTGATGTGAGACTTTTAACTTCAAGAATCAGACCCCATGACAAGAAGAACTGCAGCCATCTCAGTACCACAAGCTATGTAATCTTGAAAGTTTATTGTAATCTCCGTTCGTCTCAGATCTTCATAAAAGACTTTGCTTATTAATTACTTGGACAGGGCTTTGTTTAATGTGGACAATAGATGGAATCAGGAAGGAGGAGGAAATTACATCCTGCAACGTCGCACGCAGGTTTTCTTCTCTCCAACAAGCTTAAACTGCAACATCATCACTTCAAATGTAAGAATCAGCTCTTCCAATTCGTTTTCAACTTTGTTGGAAAACACTTTGCAGCGTCCAAATTTATTTTTGTTCATAATTTTAGTTTGCTTCTTAATTTTTGGCTTACTAACATTTTAAATTCGTGCACATTTATTTAATCTATGATCACCACTAAGATACAGTGCTACAATTAAATACAACTCGTCTGCGCTCCACTTTCCGTAACGCCTCTTTGTTGCCATACTATTACACTAAATACACTACTGGCCATTAAAATTGCTACACCACGAAGATGACGTGCTATAGACGCGAAATTTAACCGAAAGGAAAAAGATGCTGTGATATGCAAATGATAAGCTTTTCAGAGCATTCACACAAGGTTTGCGCCGATGGCGAAACCTACAATGTGCTGACATGAGGAAAGTTTTCTACCGATTTCTCATACACAAACAGCAGTTGACGGCGTTGGCTGGTGAAACGTTGTTTTGATGCCTCGTGTAAGAAGGACAAATGCCTACCATCACGTTTCCTACTTTGATAAAGGTCGGATTGTAGCCTATCGCGATTGCAGTTTATCGTATCGCGACACTGCTGCTCGCGTTGGTCGAGATCTCATGCCTGTTAGCAGAATATGCAATCGGTGGGTTCAGGGGAGGGGGGGAGGGGGTAATATGGAACGCCGTGCTGGATTCCAAAGGCCTCGTATCACTAGCAGCCGAGATGACAGGCATCTTATGCGCATGGGTGTAACGGTTCGTGCAGCCACGTCTCGATCCCTGAGTCAACAGACGGGGACGTTTGCAAGACAATAACCATCTGCACGAACAGTTCGACGACTTTTGCAGCAGCATGGACTATCAACTCTGAGACCACGGCTGCGGTTGCCCTTGACGCTGCATCACAGACAGGAGGGCCTGCGATGGTGTACTCAACGACGAACCTGGATGCACGAGGGCAAAACGTCATTTTTTGGGGCGAATACAGGTTCTGTTTACAGCATCATGATGGCCGCGTCCGTGTTTGGCGACATCGCGGTGAACGCACATTGGAAGGGTGTATTCGTCATCGCCATACTGGCGTATCACCCGGCGTGATGGTGTGGGGTGCCATTGGTTACACGTCTCGGTCACCACTTGTTCACGTTGACGGCACTCTAAACAGTGGACGTTACATTTCAGATGTGCTACGGCCCGTGGCTCTACCCTTCATTCGATCTCTGTGAAAACCTACATTTCAGCAGGATAATGCACGACCGCATATTTCAGGTCCTGTAGAGGCCTTTCTGGATACAGAAAATGTTCGACTGCAGCAAATTATCCAGATCTCTCACCAATTGAAAACGTCTGGTTCATGGTGGCCGAGCAACTGGCTCGTCACAGTACGCCAGTCACTACTGTTAATGAACTGTGGTATCGTGTTGAAGCTGCATGGGCAGCTGTACCTGTACACTCCATCCAAGCTCTGTTTGACTCAATGCCCAGGCGTATCAAGGCCGTTATTACGGCCAGAGGTGGTTGTTCTGGGAACTGATTTATCAGGATCTATGCACCCAAATTGCGTGAAAATGTAATCACATGTCAGTTCTAGTATAACGCAAGCACACAAAACATATCGAGATGCAAAGCGTTTGATATATTACATTATATTCAGTTCAAATAAGATTTCGATGTATTTTTTACTTCGTTTGAATTTTGAGATGATTATGAATGCTACGGAAAATTATCTCACATGCTTTATGTTGAATGAGAAACACTGAATCATCCGCTTCGATTTCCCTATGTTGAAAAGATATAATATCGACGTAAACAGTCTTCTTCCACGCCGGAAGCTGAAACATGTATCAGTCTGGGTTGATTATAGTTGAATGCCTCAAATGTATACATAGCCCACAGGGGTACGTCAGAAACTATCAGGGGAGAACGCCGCATGAAAACCAAACGTGCGCGCGCGTGTCGACCCTCTGAAGAACCGAATCGGACAGTCGCGACAAGCATTTCGCTAAAGAGCGCCTCGTAAGAGAGCTGAGAATTGGCAGCGTCGTAGCAAGTATGTGTCAACACTGTGATAGTGCATTTACTTCCGGGTGTAGCCCGGCATTACCTCGCTAAATTCACCTGGCATTCGTTTTTCACATCGAAGACTCATACGATATAATCCGCTGTAAGATGAGACAGAAGGTATATTTAATTTCTGGACTCCAACAACGACGTTCTTCACATAAGTAACACCTGTTTGTGTGATTAATGTTTCGTTTTCAGGATCAGGCAATATCTCATTGACTGTAGTTCGCTTTTTGCCGCCAGTGTGTCGCCAGCTCAGCGGTCCCTTTATGCGCTGTGATGATAGAGTTATGTGATATGGCAGTTCCAATCTCTGTGAAAGCCGCTGGACACAACGTTTTATTTTCCATTTTAATTAATGGAGTGGCAAACTGCCAGTAAAAATGCCTCATACGAAATCTGAAGAATGCCTTTACACACAAATCTTCGTGCAATTTCGACTTTAGTAAATTATGTTATTATCACGGATGTATGCTTTGCAAATGCCAAGGTGTTCCACTGTAAACTAGTTTCTGAAAAGATTCAAACCGACTGTCAACGATACGAATTTGAGCATTGTTCGTCATATAGGTCTAACATGGCAGGCAGTTGTTTATGAAGTGAATATGTTGATTAATATAGTTCCTCACCTCAAAATGTTTGCAATAGCATTTAACTGTAGAAGTTTTCTAACACCGGCGTTTGTTATTCCTTTCCGTTCTATGAAACCTCAAAAACGATAACTTTTTCTGGTTTACATCTGATGATCTTAACTATCACTTCCGACCAACGTCAAATACTTCATTAATCCATACATGGAACTCCAAATATGCAGTGTTCCTGCACTGCCACAGATCATGCATTGCAAGGTATTCACACAATTTATCGCATAGACTTACCATAAGGATTGAAACAAAGACTGTAATACACTTTACACCACAGACGCTCACTCTGCCTTGACGAAAACATCCCAATATTGGCCAAAAGTTGCACAAACAATTGAGTTTGAAAGAAAAAGAAACGAGGTATGAAGCATTTATAAATTCATTGAATGGAGTGAGGTGGTGTAATTTCGTCCCAGTCTATAAAATTAATTTCGGGCCATAATCAGCTCTTGCCGATTAATTTAATACAGTAATCTCCGTTGCTTTCGAGCGTGAATGGAAAGAAAAGCGTTTTAAAACATCAGAAGCGATGGGTGGTAGCCGCCGCTATCGATAAAAAACGGGGGAGTGCAGCGCCGCTGCTGTCGTCACGGCCGCTGCCGCTAACCAGCTAGTGGATCCCGGAGGTATGCCGCATACGGAGTCCAGAGGAGGAGAGTCTGCGAGAAATCTGCCGCAAAATGGTTTCTGGAAAAAATTTTGCTATCGGTGTGTCACAAAGTGAAATAGATTGATTCTACGCTACCATTAAATTAACGTCTTCAGCATTCAGACAGAAGAGGCTATAAAAATACTTCACGTCAGGGGCTCTCGATCGACAGACATCGGACACAGAAACAACGCAGGCTACCGCTACACCACGGGCATCAACAGTTTAGACGTACTCTAGCACGGGACAAGATTTCATCCAGGAAGTGCTGCAGTATACAGCGTTGCCAGGTTGTGCAGATAGCCGGACTTGGAGAACTAGCGAGTTGGGCAGTTTATTTGTCCCATGTCGCGATCGGCGCGGACTTAGCATTTGCAGCGGCCGGCCCCCGCTCAAGTCTTATGTCAAAGAGTGTATATTGTGGGCAACGTCACCTTTTCCCGCTTAATCAATGTCACACAATCGTGTCACTGTGAATATTGACTGATGACTGTCAAAACTCTAAGGCTATTTGGTGTATATATTCAGCCAAAAATAAAACCGTATGCTGACATTTATCGCATTGCACCAATTCCCTTCGCCACGTCCACAGGAAAGGAACAACAAAATCAATGCTGCTTTCATACTACATTTCCCTCATTACGCAGGACTGATAGCTGACAATTTGTCTCTCTAAAGCATGAAGTTTACGCTAACCACACTAAATGTCAGATAGTATACGAAGCACGAATTTTTTAGTACAGTACAAATTGTGACCTGGTACAAGATCATATTCTATGTTGGCTTTAACCGTGTTTCCTCGTTCTCAACTGGCAGTTTAACAAGACGAGAGTGATCGACGGAATTTTTAATTAGTTACATGCCGTGCAAGATTTCTATTCAATTTGTATAATATTACGTAAAATCATAGAAAAACACCTATTCCTTAAAATATATAGATATTCTCTGAATTTACGATTTTTACCTGGGAAAGCCTTTGGTTATCACACAGTCTGATATATTTCAACGCCCATATACTCACAGTTTTGTCAGATATCCAGTGCACATATTCAGGAATTTTATGGACGTTTCACTTGGTCGGAATTGAATTATTCCCTGAGCGACCTGCAATGGGTGTTAGGAACAGACAGCAGTTAGCTGTATGTTGCCACGACCCCCACCAATACAAGAAACCCCACGTCTGACGAGATCTCAAACTTCCTTTCGTGATTAGAAACGAGAAGGCACGTGCGTATTGGCAGATAACTGTGTAGCCCATGAGTTTTCGAGATTGAAGACGTATCTTGTCGCACCTGTCCACGATATTTCGGATGACAATGACTCCCAGGTGAATATTTTACACTTTAGATTATTGGTGGATATCGATAAGGCCACACAAAAAATTTACTTTGAGGCAAGTGGTCGAGACCCGGGAAAACTTCAAGAATCGCAACTTACGGTGTACTTCGCAAAATCATTAAGAAGTAGTGTCAGGGTAACCAATGTTTAGTTGATAATGAGACGTGAGTAGTATAATGTAATTAAGAAACGTATTCTGTCATACTTTACATATACAAGAAAATAAAGTTTTTTTCAGTTTATGAAGGGCGAACAAACATTTTGGTTTACGGTAGTGATGTAGGCTGAAGCAATGACTCAAAATTTGTCTCAGAAGCATCAAATGTTTATAATTAATAGAACACCTTGATGAAATGTGGATCAGTGAGTCATGTGAGTACAGACTGAAGACAGTAAGGGACGTAAGTCGTAAGTCTACTCAGCTCGTAAGCAAATACAAGGCGTATTTGATTCCCGGGCGTGGGTATTGACTTCAACAGGTCAGGTTACCAAAAGAACTGTCTTTTATCAAGCAAATGAAATACCACCATTGACGGATAAGGACACATTAACACACCTCCCTTCCCGTGCCTCTCCACCAACTGCCTTGAAGTCCTAAACAGGAGAGGAATTTTTAAACAACGGAGATCCGTACGAATAAGACAAAACACAAAATAAAACAAATATATACAACAAAAAAGAGTGTTGGGTTATGGAATCAGTGGAATGCCGGAAAAACATAAAATCATGTCCCATGATGTGAATAACGAAAAGGAAATCGTCGAGAAAGACTGCGAAACTGCTTTAGACGGAAGCATTTCCCAAAAGCAAGGAATTCGTGAAGCGCAATCTCTTGGAGAATTTACACCTGCAGGTGACACAATTCCCATATGAGCGGATAACACAAAACGAACACATAATCCAAAGGAGCAGATAGAGACTACTGAAGTATAGTGATAAATGCGAAGTTCCAGAAAATCCATTGGATTTAAAAGTAAATTTAATATGTGGATAGTGGACGATTATGTGAAAATAGAGCTTCACGGAGACAAAGCGCGCTAGTGGAAAGCCAAGGAGGGGGAGGCATGAAGGACACATATTAATCGACTGGGCACACAAACACTCGAAGAACAAATGCTAGACATTCGTGTAACAATCATATGGGACATTCAGAGTTTGGTGCAGTAGAACAGAAAGCCTTTACTCTTCAGTAATGCTTAAGAGCGGCGCATTTCTATATGGTAATTGTCGCTAAGTTATCACGACCGAGGTAATAAATATCATATGCTCCGGTATCGTAATAAACGTAGGTATTCGAGCAGAATCGGCCGTCGATGGACGAAGCTGTGTAAAACTTAAACAACTAGCTCCCAATATCATAACCTTTAGTTTCTTTCTTTTCTTTCGTTGTTAATTGGTATGAATGTTTTCCTTTCCTCATTAGTAATAAGAAATTTGCACATTGCCGCAGAAGAACGGGAAAGATAGGCTTTTAAAATTATCTTTTAAACCGAAAAACAATTTCCGGATAATATCCAACTTTTATTTCAGTTTAGCTTGAGAGTACCTATGTTTTAGATCCCACCCAAAAAGTACATGTAACTTTTACTCGTGCATCAGCAATATGTGTAGTAAATGCGATAAGTATATAAAAAAGGAAGAAAATATACATATAAAAAGGCATCATAGCAGCAAGTATATTTTTATTTAATGCGCCAATATTCGTTTACAAGCATGGCTTTGGCCTGAAATCTTAAGAAGAGGCAGTAAATTCTTCCACCCTGTAAGACATCTTAAAATACATACGTGCTAATCATTAAGTTGTCGTGGATCGACTGTATGATCGGCAAGCACAGAAAAATAGAGATAAACTAATGACATCAGCGTAACCTAATAGTGTCTTGGTGTGTGTGTGTGTGTGTGTGTGTGTGCGTGTGTGTGTGTTATAACTGAACGTTGACTTCTTGTCAACCACCTAGTTTGCTGCAAACTCCGGCATTCTAAAAATCTACGTCGATAGAGTAAGAGAAGTTATCCTAGATACATTATTTTTGTGCGTTCAGTATTTGTAGGTTTGAATTTTTCTTCCGCTGTGAGGAAGACTGTTTATAACACCAATTTAGTTTCAAAAAGAAACCATGATTTACTTATAGTAAATTTCATGCTGATTCATACTCTTTGTGTTGAAGTGGAAACAACGGGGCAAAAAACCTGAAATTATATCATTAATCAATCACTAAGAGATAACCTGAGATATCACAAGATAAAAGATGATTTCGCATGGTAGAGAACTTGAAAATCATTGGTGAACACCAAACTGAAGAGCTATAAGATGTACGTAGATCTGCACATAAGTGTATGGTGACAGGAGTAATGACTGGTACAATTTGTTATGAAATTATATTACCGCCGCCGAAAGTGGGAATGAGTGAAGTTCGGTGACAGAAGGAACAAGACTTCTGGTCAGGTGAATATAGAGTTATAAATACAAAATAAAGTACCGGTAATGCAGTAGTAGGTTTAATAATGAGTAAAAAAAGTAGGACTGCGTGTAAGCTACTACTAGCAGCATAGTGAATGCATTATTGTAGCCAAGATAGTTCCGAAGCCCACACTTACCGCAGCAGTAAAACTTTATGTGCTAACTAGCTCCGCAGATGATGAAATGTATCATGTGATAAAAGACGTTATTCATATAGTTAAGGGAGACGAAAATTTAGTAGTCACAGGAAACGGCAATTCGATTGTAGGAAAAGGTAGAGAATGAAAAGTATTAGGTGAATATGGATTGGAAGTAAGGAATGAAAGAGGAAGCCGCCTGGTAGAATTTTTCCCAGAGAATAACTTAATCATTTCTAACACTTGGTTTAAGAACTATGAAGGAAGATTGTATACGTGGAAGACGCCTGGAGACACTAGAAGCCTTCAGATGGACTATATAATGCTAAGACCGAGGTTTAGGAATCACGTTTTTGTTTGGGTTTGGAATTATTATATTCTTCTTGAAGTCTGAGGGTATTTCACCTGTCTCATACAACTTGCTCACCAGATGGTAGAGTTTTGTAAGGACTGGCTCTCCCGAGGCCGTCAGTAGTTCCAATGGAATGTTGTCTACTCCGGGGGCCTTCTTTCGACTCAGGTCTTTCACAGCTTTGTCAAACTCTACACGCAGTTTCGTATCTCCCATTTCATCTTCATCTACATCCTCTTCCAATTCCATAATATAGTCCTCAAGCACATCGCCCTTGTATAGACCCTCTATATACTCCTTCCACCTTTCTGCTTTATCTTCTTTGCTTAGAACTGGGTTTCCATCTGAGCTCTTGATGTTCATACAAGTGGTTCTCTTATCTCCAAAGGCCTCTCTAATTTTCCTGTAGGCAGTATTTATCTTACCCCTAGTGAGATAAGCCTCTACATCCTTATATTTATCCTCTAGCCATCCCTGCTTAGCCATTTTGCACTTCCTGTCGATCTCATTTTTGAGACGTCTGTATTCCCTTTTGCCTGCTTCATTTACTGCATTATTACATTTTCTCCTTTCATCAGTCAAAATTCAATATTTCATCTGTCACCCAAGGATTTCTACAAGCCCTCGTCTTTTTACCTACTTGATCCTCTGCTGCCTTCACTACTTCACTACTCAAAGCTACCCATTCTTCTTCTACTGTATTTCTTTCCCCCATTCCTGTCAATTGCTCCCTTATGCTCTCACTGAAACTCTCTACAACCTCTGGTTCTTTCAGTTTATCCAGGTCCCATCTCCTTAAATTCCCACCTTTTTGCAGTTACTGCAGTTTTAATCTACAGGTTATAACCAATAGATTGTGGTCAGAGTCCACATGTGCCCTTGAAAATGTCATACAATTTAAAACCTGGTTCCTAAATCTCTGTCTTACCATTATATAATCTATCTCATACCTTTTAGTATCTCCAGGGTTCTTCCATGCATACAGCCTTCTTTTATGATTCCTGAACCAGGTGTTACCTATGATTAAGTTGTGCTCTGTGCAAAATTCTACCAGGTGGCTTCCTCTTTCATTTCTTTGCCCCAGTCCATATTCACCTATTACGTTTCCTTCTCTCCCTTTCCCTACTACCGAATTCCAGTCGCCCATGACTATTAAATTGTCATCTCCATTCACTATCTGTATAATTTCTTTTATTTAATCATACATTTCTTCAATTTCTTCGTCATCTGCAGAGCTAGTTGGCATATAAACTTGTACTACTGTAGTAGGTGTGGGATTCGTTTCTATCTTTGTCACAATAATGCGTTCACTATGCTATTTGTAGTAGCTCAGCCGCATTCCTGTTTTCCTATTCATTATTAAAGCTACTCCTGCATTACCCCTATTTGATTTTGTGTTTATAACCCTGTAGTCACCTGACCAGAAGTCTAGTTCCTCCTGCCACCGAACTTCACTAATTCCAACTATATCTAACTTTAACCTATCCATTTCCTTTTTTAAATTTTCTAACCTACCTGCCCGATTAAGGGATCTGACATTCCACGCTCCGATCCGTAGAACGCCAGTTTTCTTTCACCTGATAACGACATCCTCTTGAGTAGTCCCCGCCCGGAGATCTGAAATGGGGACTATTTTACCTCCGGAATATTTTACCCAAGAGGACGCCATCATAATTTAATCATACAGTAAAGCTGCATGCCCTCGGGCAAGATTACGGCCGTAGTTTCCCCTTGCTTTCAGCTGTTTGCAGTACCAGCAGAGCAAGGCCGTTTTGGTAATTGTTACAAGGCCAGATCAGTCAATCATCCAGACTGTTGCCCTTGCAACTACTGAAAAGGCTGCTGCCCCTCTTCAGGAACCACACGTTTGTCTGGCCTCTCAACAGATACCCCTCTGTTGTGGTTGCGCCTACGGTAAGGCTATCTGTATCGATGAGGCACGCAAGCCTCCCCACCAACGGCAAGGTCCATGGTTCATCGGGGGGGGGGGGTATCTCATTTAATTGATTAAAGGACAAAATATAAAAATACAGTAAATGAAGCAGTCGAAAAGCAATACAAACGTCTCAAAAATGAGATCGACAGGAAGTGCAAAATGGCTAAGCAGGGATAGCTAGAGGACCAATGTAAGGATTTAGAAGCATATATCACTATGGGTACTATAGATACTGCCTATAGGGGAATTAAAGAAACCTTTGGAGAAAAGAGAAACACCTGCATGAATATCAAGAGCTCAGATGGAAACCCAATCTTAAGCAAAGCAGGGAGAGGAGAAAGTTGGAAGGAGTGTATAGATGGACTATACAAGCGCGACGTACTTGATTGCAATATTATAGAAATGGAAGAGGTCTAGATGAAGATGGAATCTGGGATACGACTCTGCGTGAAGAATTTGAGAGAGCAGTGAAAGTCCTGGAAGTAGACAACATTTCACTAGAACTATTGATAGCCTTGGAAGAGCCAGCCGTGACAAAACTCTTCCGTCTGTTGAGCAAGATGTATGAGACAAGCGAAATACCCTCAGATTTCAAGAAGAATATAATTACTCCAATCCTAAAGAGAGCAGGTGCTGACAAGTATAAAACTTATACAATTACCGAACCATCATTGTAATGAGTAACGATTGCAAAATACAAACACGAAGTCTTTACAGACGCATGGAAAAGCTCGTAGCAGCTGACCTCGGGGAAGATCAGTTTAGATTCCGTAGAAATGTTGGAACACGTGAGGCAATACTGATACAACGACTTATCTTAGAAGATAGGTAAAGGCAAGACAAACCCACGTTTCTAGAATTTGTAGACTTAGAGAAAGCTTTTTATAATGTTTACTGGAATACTGAAGGTGTCAGGGGTAAAATACAGAGAGCGAGAGGCTGTTTACAATTTGTACAGAAACCAGATGGCAGTTATAAGAGTCGAGTGCCATGAAAGGGAAGCAGTGGCTGAGAAGGGAGTGGGACAGGGTTGTAGCATATCAACAGTGACATTTAATCCGTGTATTGGTAAGGCAATAAAGCAAACCAATGAATAATTGGAAGAAGGAATTAAAATACAGGGAGAACAAATAAAAACTTTAAGGTTTGCCGACGACTTTGTAATTCTGTGCGAGACAACAAAGAACTGGAAGAGCAGCTGAACGGAATGGACAGTATCTTGAAAGAAGGATATAAAATGAACATCAACAAAAGCAAAACGAGGATAATAGAACATAGTCGAATGAAATCAGGTGATGCCGAGGGAATTACTACTAAAGTAGTAAATGAGTTCTGATATTTGGGAGGGAAAATTACTGATAAGTGTCGAAGTTGTTGTTGTTGTTGTTGTTGTTGTTGTGGTCTTCAGTCCTGAGACTGGTTTGATGCAGCCCTCCAAGCCACTCCAGCCTGTGCAACCTTCTACATCTCCCAGTACCTACTGCAACCTACATCGTTCTTAATCTGCTTAGTGTATTCATCTCTTGGTCTCCCTCTACGATTTTTACCCTCCACGCTGCCCTCCAATGCCAAATTGGTGATCCCTTGATGCCTTAGAACGTGTCCTACCTACCGCTCCCTTCTTCTGGTCAAGTTGTGCCACAAACTTCTCTTCTCCCCAATCCTGTTCAATACTTCCTCATTAGTTAAGTGATCTACCCATATGATCTTCAGCATTCTTCTGTAGCACCACATTTCGAAAGCTTCTATTCTCTTCTTGTCCAAACTATTTGTCGTCCATGTTTCACTTCCATACATGGCTACACTCCATACAAATACTTTCAGAAACGACTTCCTGACATTTAAACCTATACTCGATGTTAAGAAATTTCTCTTCTTCAGAAACTCTTTCCTTGCCATTGCTAGTCTACATTTTATATCCTCTCTACTTCGATCATCATCAGTTATTTTGCTCCCCAAATAGAAAAACTCCTTTACTACTTTAAGTGTCTCATTTCCTAATGTAATTCCCTCAGCATCACCCGACTTAATTCGACTACATTCCACTATGCTTGTTTTGCTTTTGTTGATCTTCATCTTATACCCTCCTTTCAAGACACTGTCCATTCCGTTCAACTACTGTTGCAAGTTCTTTGATGTCTCTGACAGAATTATAATGTCATAGGGGAATCTCAAAATTTTTATTTCTTCTCCATGTATTTTAACACGTACTCCGAATTTTTCTTTTGTTTCCTTTACTGCTTGCTCAATATACACATTGAATAGCAACGAGGAGAGGCTACTACCCTGTCTAACTCCCTTCCCAACCACTGCTTCCCTTTCATGTCCCTCGACTCTTATAACTGCCATCTGGTTTCTGTACAGATTGTAAATAGCCTTTCGCTCCCTGTATTTTTCCCCCGCCACCTTCAGAATTTGAAAGAGAGTCAACATTGTCAAAAGCTTTCTCTGAGTCTACAAATGCTAGAAACGAAATTTTTCCATTCCTTAATCTTTCTTCTAAGATACGTCGTAAGGTCAGTATTGCCTCACGTCTTCCGGTGTTTCTACGGAATCCAAATTGATCTTTCCCGAGGTCGGTTTCTCCTAGTTTTTCCATTCGTCTGTATATAATTCGTGTTAGTATTTTGCAGCTGTGGCTTATTAAACTGATAGTTTGGTAATTTTCACATCTGTCAACACCTGCTTTCTTTGGGATTGGAATTATTATATTCTTCTTGACGTCTGAGGGTATTTCGCCTGTGTCATACATCTTACTCACCAGATGGTAGAGTTTTGTCAGGACTGTCTCTACCAAAGCCGTCAGTAGCTCCAATGGAATGTTGTCTACTCCGGGGGCCTTCTTTCGACTCAGGTCTTTCAGTACTCTGTCAAACTCTTCACGCATTATCGTATCTCCCATTTCATCTTCATCTACATCCTCTTCCATTTCTATAATATTGTCCTCAAGTACTTCACCCTTGTATAGACCCTCTATATAGTCCTTCCACCTTTCTGCTTTCCCTTCTTTGCTTAGAACTGGGTTTCCATCTGAGCTCTTGATGTTCATACAAGTGGTTCTCTTATCTCCAAAGGCCTCTCTAATTTTCCTGTAGGCAGTATCTATCTTACACCTAGTGAGATAAGCCTCTACATCTTTATATTAATCCTCTAGCCATCCCTGCTTAGCCATTTTGCATTTTCTTTCGATCTCATTATTGAGACGTTTGTATTCCTTTTTGCCTGCTTCATTAACTGCAATATTTTGCCTTTTCATCTATTAAATTCAATATATCTTGTGTTACCCAAGGATTCCTATTAGCCCTCGTCTTTTTACCTACTTGATCCTCTGGTACCTTCACTATTTCGTCTCTCAAAGCTACCCATTCTTCTTTTACTGTATTTCTTTCCCCCATTCTTGTGAATCGTTCCCTAATGCTCTCCCTGAAGCTGTGTACATCTCTGGTTTTTTCAGTTTATCCAGGACCAATCTCCTCAAATTCTCACCTTTTTGCAGTTTCTACAGTTTTAATCTACAGGTCATAACGAATAGATTGTGGTCAGAGTCCACATATGCCCTTGGAAATGTCTTAGAATTTAAAACCTGGCCTAAATCGCTGTCTTACCATTATATAATCTATCTCATACCTTTCAGTATCTTCAGGGTTCTTCCATGTATACAGCCTTCTTCTATGATTCTTAAACCAAGTGTTAGCTATGATTATGTTGTGCTCTGTGCAAAATTCTACGAGACGGCTTCCTCTTTCATTTCTTAGCCCCAATCCATATCCACTTACCACGTTTCCTTATCTCCCATTTCCTACACTCGATTTCCAGTCACCCATGACTATTAAATTGTCATCTCCCTTCACTGTCTGAATAATTTCTTTTACTTGATCATACATTTCTTCATTATCTTCGTCATCTGCAGAGCTAGTTGGCATATAAACTTGTACTACTGTCGTAAGTGACGACTTCGTATCTATCTTGGCCACAATTATTCATTCACTATGCTGTTTGTAGTTGCTTACGCGCATTCCTGTTTTCCTATTGCTTACTAAACCTACTCCTGCATTACCCCTATTTGATTTTGTGTTTATATCCATGTAGTTACCTGACAAGAATCTTGTTCCTCCTGCCACCGAACTTCACTTATTCCAACTATATCTAACTTTAACCTATCCATTTCCCTTTTTAAATTTTCTAACCTACCTGCCCGATTAAGGGATCTGACATTCCACGCTCCGATCCGTAGAACTCCAGTTTTCTTTCTCCTGATATCGACATTCTCTTGAGTAGTCCCCGCCCGGAGATCTGAAAGGGGGACTATTTTACCTCCGGAATATTTTACCCAAGAGGACGGCATCATAATTTAATCATACAGTAAAGCTGCATGCCCTTGGGCAAGATTACGGCCGTAGTTTCCCCTTGCTTTCAGCTGTTTGCAGTACCAGCAGAGCAAGGCCGTTTTGGTTATTGTTACAAGGCCAGATCAGTCAATCATCCAGACTGTTGCCCTTGCAACTACTGAAAAGGCTGCTGCCCCTCTTCAGGAACCACACGGTTGTCTGGCCTCTACAGATACCCCTCTGTTGTGGTTGCGCCTACGGTAAGGCTATCTGTATCGATGAGGCACGCAAGCCTCCCCACCAACGGCAAGGTCTATGGTTCATGGGGGTGTGTCGAAGTAGGGAGGATATAAAATGTAGGCTGGCGATGGCAAGAAAAGCGTTTCTGAAGAAGAGAAAGTTGTTAACGTCCAGTATAGATTTAAGTGTCTGGAAGTCTTTTCTGAAAGTATTTGTTTGGAGTTTAGCCATGTATTGGATTGAAACATGGACGATAACTAGTTTAGGGGAAACGGGAATAGAAGATTTCGAAATGTAGTGCTACAGAAGAACGCCGACGATTAGATGGGTAGATAACGTAACTAACGAGGAGGTACTGAATAGAAATGGGAGAAGAGGAATTTGTGACACAACTTGACTAGATGAATGGGATCGGTTGGTAGGACGCGTTCTGAGGCATCAAGTAATCAACAATTTGTTATTGGAGGGAATCGTGGCGTGGCATGGCGTGGAGGGAGACTAGGAGCTGAAAACTCTCAGCAGTTTCAGAAGGATGTAGGTTGCAGCAGCTACTGGAAGATGAAGAAGCTTGCACAGTATAGAGTAGCATGGAGGGCTGTATCAAAACAATCTTTGGACTGAAGACCACAACAACAACTACAACAACAAAATTCCAAAGAGCTGTCCTTGGTATTTCGAAACTACTATTTGGAAGCAACCGAAGCATTACCGGTGACAAATGATACTCCTCAGCAGAGCTTCAAAACGAACTTCTGCAAAATAAACTCACTCACGTTGGTACCATGAGGAAAAGCATGCGGAAAATATCTGAATAATTTATGCCTTATAAATCAAGGCAGTTGGGATATACATGACACTACTTTTCAAGGAATAAAACGTTAATTTCCTGAGTATCGAAGAAAAATAAAGCTGTTATCTTAATTTCTTCCCTGCATTAGTGCAAACAGGATGATGATGATTTGCCTGAATTCAAAGCATTTTATAATAATGCAGAATCTGGAGAGGAATCATTAAGTATTTCTTAAGGAGAAACACGCGACGTTGGCGAATGTCTTTCTTTTACATAATTGTGGATATGTCTTTAGTAAATTCGCGTATTATCCATCAATCTTGTGCCAACGGGAAACAGTTAGACAGACACATTTTTTAATTAGTGGCCAAACGTCTGTTTCAACCCTTTCTCCGTGAAAGTCGAATGGAAACAGAAGACCTGCCTCAACGGGACCAAGGAATGGTTCCATTCACAAGTAATCACTAAACCCGTTCGTACACTTCCTTGAGAGGGAAAAGCTTCTTTACCAAGTCTGCACTGTTCTATAAAGGAAAACTCGTGCAAAACTGAGCTTGGCCTTTTCCCGCATCAGAGCCTTCACTTGAGGAGGAACAAGATCTTCATTATATCAGGAAAAAGAGACTCCTCACAAAAAATTTCTCGGGGAACTTTGCACATGCACACCTCGTGAAAGAAAGTGATACGGACTACCGGACTGTGCGAATTAAGAAAATCCCGTTCGGGGTTTCAGCGGTTTAAATTGCCATTCGGCTATCCAGAAGTAGTTTTTCCATAGTTTCCCTTAATAACTCAAGGTAAATGCCCGTTTGGGTCCTCTCAAAAGATCATTCCGATTAATTTCCTCGATCCCAGCTTGGGCTCTGTCTCTAATGCCCTTGCAGTTGACGAAACATTAACCCCTAGTCTGCATTTTTTCCAAATTTGTTGTAGAATTTTTTGGTGTGAAAAACTTTTAGCATAACGAGACAGTTAAACTGCTATTGGCACATAACCTATCAGTAATTGCGAACACCAGGAACTATACCGGCCTTAAGGACTGAAGGATATGTGGTCAATATTGCGCTTAGATTTGATTTCATACAATATTTATAATATAATTGCGTAGGCTTCCAAGGCCAGAGTCAGTCGATATAAAAGTTTTCTGGGTATGGTACCGCGTCAGAATGTATATAAAAACGAATGTTTCGGCCACGGTTGCCACGGCCTTCTTCTTTGGAAGTCCCAGAAGAAATCCGCGGCAACCGTGGCCGAAACGTTGCTTTTTATCCAGCATCAGTAGTTTTATACATTATGACGCTGTACGGTACCTAGAAAACTTTTATGTCGAATATGTAGAATGTTGGTGAACATGTCGGAATTCGGAACCACACTTATGTCTCGGCATATCTTTCATTGAGAGCCAGATTCAAGTGAAAATACTAGACACCCGCAACTAAAATGTTAGTTGTGACTTTTTGTTGTGAAGTTGTGTCAGTCATTTAGAGCTTAATATCCAACATCTCCAAAAATCAAGGCCTGCCAACAGCTTTATGACGTAGAAATAACGACAGCTTGTAACTGTTCATCTATGAAAGCCTGTAGGAATACAATCTGACAATTATATTCTAAAAATAGTTCCAGTATAGGCCTCTTAGTTGATGAACCTGTTTCACTCCGTTAATGTATGCATAAGTGTTTTCCTTTATAAAGGGGTTGTATAAGTGCTACGTACTATCCTCGCCTATGGATAATGTCCCCTTTCCAGAAAACACACTTGTTATTAATACACGTTGGTACTACCGTCAGTAACGCTTCAGGGACTGGTTTAATGGCCCTCTACAAAGGAATGACGGACCAATGAGTACTGAGGACTATATAACGATGCCTATTACGAATAGGTTTAGGTTGCTGTCTTCTAATGAAGCTGAAACTGAGGCAGTACAACGCACTGCGCCACTTTCGACGCCCGCACTGTACTACGTCACAGGCAAGCCTGTGAGAAAGAGTCCGAGGATACAGGGAAACGGCAGCAAACGATGGGAAGGATCATCTGGTGCCCTCAGTTCGTATGTTTCAAGGCTTCATTTATCATGTTGGAGATGTTGTTCCGACAGACACTATGGGAGCAGTGTGGCGCAAATGACTCAATGCGACACACTTCGACCAAGCGATGCCTGTCGTCTGGGCCGCAGGCCCATACTTGGATCATTCCAGCGCCTGGCTTAAAAAGTGAAGACCAGGATTGCTCATCATCTTGTGCATTGTCCCCAGAATTGGTCGTTTCCGCCTCGGTCTGAGGCGGATGAGTGAGCCTGATATTTTTAAGGTTCTATGAAAAGCTAGGATATGACTTCGTTGACTTGTGCGAAATGACTGAGTACAGTAGGCTCCCCCTAAACAGGTCAGCTGTGCACTACACATCATAAGATGCTTCCGAGGTATCTGCCTGTGTATGGGTTTTTCTTAGATTAGGCGACATTCCATCTGGTCCAAATACTGCTATATTAGGCTAAGGTCTAACTAACTAAATGCCCGCAACAGATGAACTATTAAAATCCTGGTGATCACGTGCAAAGCATTCGTGACAAAGTCTCGGTTTTTGCAACATTGGAGCGGAAGAATACTACTAGGAACAGAAAACTAGAACACCAACCTGCAAATAGTCAGATTTTTGTATGAAATCTGAGAGTACATTTAGAAGATAGGCTAATAGGAAATGAGGATGTGTTCTTCATAATATTTAAGAAACTGCGTGCGAGATCGTATGGATTAGCATCAATATGAAGAGTGGACATAACTTTCTAATTGGGTACTTTCATCGACTACCACACACAGCTCCACATGAATCTGGAAATTTGAAAATACATACGTAACCCAATTATACCGTAGAGGAGATTGGGCATGACAAGACGTCGTAGTAAATAAGGGAATGTGTTTTCTTTAAAAACTGCTACTACTTTTGGTTCTCGTACAACACGTAAACACGGGAAATTTAATTATAACCACCAGGTATTAGTCAAGTATGTATGACACGTATTAGATAGGACTAACTCGATATGTCGATATGCACAAATAAGAGAAGCTCGGTTGGTAGCAGGTTACGTTACTCACATGTAGTTGTCAAGAAACGAAATAATAATACGAATAAAATAATAGTGTAAAAATAAAAGGAATTTCGGTTGACCGTACATTTGTTTTGAGTGTTTAAACGCAAGTTTGCGAATATTGTACAAGATTAAAATCTAGCTAGGGTAAATGACAAAGTGATCTGATATTTAATACGAGGAACAAAGTGTATGGATCTCTTTACGATTTAAATTATGTAACAGAGATTGCAGACGTATTCGTTGTCAGACTAGACATTTATACTAAAAAAACTTGCAGTTTCTGGGTACCATGGGGTAATTAATTTTTATTTCCATAATAATTTTTTTCACTGTTGAGATCTGTCAAACTACTTTGTTCTCAGTCATATGACTCAGCAGAATACTGCAAGAGAGCACTGACGATCGTTTTGGAGCGACCCAGATTGAAAGAATGTGCTGCTCCACTTTTATTGGAAAATATCGTTAACCATTTGCACTGAAGATAAGGTGTTATTCTACACTTATCAACAAATGGAAGAAGAAACAAGTTGGAAGCAACATGTGAAAGTATAACTACAGATTTTGAACGAAAAGATAGTTGTTGTTGTTATAACTATTACTTCCTGATGAAAAACCTGAAAATATTGGAATGAATGAACCGTGGCATACAATTAGATCAATTTCTACTATTTTATCTCAAGGAAAGCCCCACGTGATATTTTGTATCTAAAAATTCATGTTAACCTCAAAAAAGTGTTCTGTCTGAAGTTCTGAGCGAGGTCGTGCAGTGTTAAACACACTGGACTCGCATTCGTTAGGACCGTGGTTCAAACCGGAGTCCGGCCATCCTGATTTCAGTTTTCTGTGATTTCCCTAATCGCTTCAGGCAGATGCCGGGATGATTCCACGGCACGACCGACTTCCTTCCTCATCCTTCCCCACTCCGACGGGACCGATGACCTCGCCGTTTGGTTCCCTCCCACAAATAAACCAAGCAATTCTATGTTAAGTGTGCAGAGATTGTTGCCATCACACTATTAAAAACAAAAACAAAAATAGCAGTGTCACTAAATTTCATATGTACTGAATGTACATGACGGCGTGATTAATGGCAGAGACTGTAACAGTTGCCAAGTTCTAGAAAAATTCAGTTTATTAAAAGGCTCATCTTATGGTTGTTCTAGACTTTTATATTTAGTGCTCTTCAGCTGCTTATAATTTATGTCGTACATTCCGTTTCTGTCCATTGATTGAGGAAATGAAATTAGACACGTGGCGGCCAGTGCACATTTCAGATGCTTCACTCATGAAACCATATTTTTTTAAAAATGTAATACCGTTAGTAGTAAAGAACAATAGGATGCATAAAGTTAATTTTCTACATTGTAATTTGCATCTTATAACTTTATCACTCTTTAGAAACAATATATTGTGAAATAAAAGAAAATTTATAGCAAGATAGTGAATGACGAATTAGAAGCTGGTATTGAGTTATCAGGACAAGTAAGGGAAAGCTAAATAGATCCTAGCACGCTTCCAGTTCTAGACCTGTCTTTATTGCCCTGAGCCGAGTGAGTTGAGGACCTTCACAAGTGCAGCTTTAAGCGTATAAATAAACCACTGTCTACCACAAATTTATATGCAAACGAGGTTTCGGAGACATTTATTCTGTGAAAGAATTACGAGCTAAAAGCAGCAGCATTTACTAAAGAACAGGAGAAAGAAGCTACTCGTCCATCTCCTTTCACATCCATTCAGTGCCTTTAATAGCTTCCTTTCGGCAGCTTTAACGGCAGGGGAACTTCTGCTAAGAGATCTTCTTGGAACAAGTTCTTTCCACTGGATAATGTACGGGGTGAAGCGTGGCAGGATTTTAAAGTTAATTAAGTACAGCGTGAAATTCAGTCTTTCCCCAAAAAACGGAGGATAATGGAGTTGTTTAGGACTGTTAATTAAATCAATCAAGTCTGTGAAGTGTTTGGACAAAGCTTTCAGTGCAGACCTCTACTAAATACTTTACGTGAAGTCCTTGCCTTAAGCAGTACACATTAAGAAAAATGTGGTCGACAAAAAGCTCTTGAAGGAAAGGCAACTACTATTTCATGGAGGAAAAGTGTAAAGGAGGAAAGAAATGAACAGTTATGGTGTGTGTGTGTGTGTGTGTGTGTGTGTGTGTGTGTGTGTGTGTGTGTGTGTATATAAGCGCAGTACTGTGTCAACAATAACAGTTAGTAATTTCCTGCGACTCGTACGATATCAGTGTCGCGGCAGTATATACAGTGATATAAAAAGGTGTCCATTTCAAATGAAGAGTTCATACAGAGTTGGAAAAAATATTTATCGGAGACATTTGAGTACCAGAAATTGGCCCACATCTCGTGGTCGTGCGGTAGCGTTCTCGCTTCCCACACCGGGGTGCCCGGGTTCGATTCCCGGCGGGGTCAGGGATTTTCTCTGCCTCGTGATGGCTGGGTGTTGCGTGATGTTCTTAGGTTAGTTAGGTTTAAATAGTTCTAAGTTCTAAGGGAATGATGACCACAGTAGCTAATCCGATAGTGCTCAGAGCCATCTGAACTATTTTGAACCAGAAATTGTAATTATTATTTTTTTAAATAAAGGGATATTAACTTTCTGATGACGTTGATACCGGACGTAAAATCTGTCTACAGAGGATAGGGAAAGTATAGGCTCCAAAAAAAGGGAAAATTTTTAGTTAAACATTAATCACATCCTAAGAACATTAACATGAAATTCCCTCAAGGCAGTATTTTAGGACCAATACTGTTTTTTGATAGACATTGCGAATTTTCGGTAACGTTGGGAAAAATACGTTTGCTAATGACAGCATGTTGTAATCACAAATAAAATATCATAAATCGTAGCAGACAAAGGAAATCAAATCCTAAGAGTTGTGTTAGAGGGAAACCATGTGATCAATTTATTATGAACAAACAATTTTTTTGATATAAGAGGAAAACTAGACTTTGTAATTTAATGTGGGTGAAAATGCTATAAGTTGTACAGCGAGCATAAAATTTTCGGTTTGTGGATTAATGTTGCCTATCATCTGAAATGGAATCAACACACAAAATTAGTAGTAAAGAACGTGTCAATATCATATTACGTCCTCGACTTAACTGTAGTGTGAATGTTGTAGATTAACAGTAATTTCTGTTATTAATTGGTCATCTGAAATGATTACAGGTTTCTCTGTAGCTAATCGTAAGTATGGTATATTTCTTGGTTCCTTAGTCACCAGCCATTGCTACTATAATATAGCTACTAAATATAGTGTGAAACACATTCGTAGCAATTCGTTATATACTGTTTCAATTATAATTTGTATTATCCTTGTCAGCCCTGTACAAATTGTAACACTAGTGCATAACTACGATTCTGTAATTCTCTACTATGGACATGAGATATTCTCATTAGATAAAATATGTATACCAAGTGGAAGGTCTTTAAAACCTACAAGATTAGTATACTTTGCGGTTCCCTTCAAACCTATTTCAGTAAAAGTTTAGTTCCCTCAACCAGCTCCGTCAAACAATTTATTATGATGCCCAGTTGATGTACAAGCGATTTAAAGGCTGTATGGTCTCATCAGCTACCAAACGTATCTCAAAATCTAGAGCATTCGTCCGGAATAGGAAGGTGCCTTAGCAAATCAGTAAAGTGTGGAATTGTCTCTACGTCTGTCCCATAATTTGTTACTTCAAGAGAATACTTCACAAACAGGTACTTTTGTTCTGGTAACTGAAGTACATAAACTATGTTGGAATAATTTTGAATTGTACTGCAGTGTCGTTTAGGGGATTTCCCATCTGTAGCTGAGTGGTAAGCGCGGCAGACCGCCATACAGAAGTCGTAGGCTCAATTCCCAGTACTACGAGAGCTAAAGATCGGAACGATTGAATAGTAGCGACAGGAGAACACGAAAACAACTGACAACGGCCTGGAGAGTAGCGTCCTGCCCCCGCATCCATCCATATCGCATCCAGTGACGCCATTGGCGGAGGACTACACAGCGGTTAGCAAGTACTGATGCATCTGCCAGAGCCTGTGGACGGAATTTACAACCCCAGAAGAGGGCCACTGCAACGGTGGCCGAAACGTTGGTTTTTTCCTCCAGCAGCAGTAGTTTTATACATGACGACGCGGCATCGTACCCAGGAATCATTCAAGCGGACTGACTCTGGCAGCGGAAGCCGACGCAATAAGAAGTTTACATAGGATATACCATCTGATTAAAATGTTGATTCTCTTATCTCCATGTACCTCGCAGATACATGTTTTATAGTGATAAATTTCCTGCTCACTACTACGATTGGGTAAAGATTGGGTACAGAAAATTCTTAATTTGTCATACACTCCTGGAAATTGAAATAAGAACACCGTGAATTCATTGTCCCAGGAAGGGGAAACTTTATTGACACATTCCTGGGGTCAGATACATCACATGATCACACTGACAGAACCACAGGCACATAGACACAGGCAACAGAGCATGCACAATGTCGGCACTAGTACAGTGTATATCCACGTTTCGCAGCAATGCAGGCTGCTATTCTCCCATGGAGACGATCGTAGAGATGCTGGATGTAGTCCTGTGGAACGGCTTGCCATGCCATTTCCACCTGGCGCCTCAGTTGGACCAGCGTTCGTGCTGGACGTGCAGACCGCGTGAGACGACGCTTCATCCAGTCCCAAACATGCTCAATGGGGGACAGATCCGGAGATCTTGCTGGCCAGGGTAGTTGACTTACACCTTCTAGAGCACGTTGGGTGGCACGGGATACATGCGGACGTGCATTGTCCTGTTGGAACAGCAAGTTCCCTTGCCGGTCTAGGAATGGTAGAACGATGGGTTCTATGACGGTTTGGATGTACCGTGCACTATTCAGCGTCCCCTCGACGATCACCAGAGGTGTACGGCCAGTGTAGGAGATCGCTCCCCACACCATGATGCCGGGTGTTGGCCCTGTGTGCCTCGGTCGTATGCAGTCCTGATTGTGGCGCTCACCTGCACGGCGCCAAACACGCATACGACCATCATTGGCACCAAGGCAGAAGCGACTCTCATCGCTGAAGACGACACGTCTCCATTCGTCCCTCCATTCACGCCTGTCGCGACACCACTGGAGGCGGGCTGCACGATGTTGGGGCGTGAGCGGAAGACGGCCTAACGGTGTGCGGGACCGTAGCCCAGGTTCATGGAGACGGTTGCGAATGGTCCTCGCCGATACCCCAGGAGCAACAGTGTCCCTAATTTGCTGGGAAGTGGCGGTGCGTTCCCATACGGCACTGCGTAGGATCCTACAGTCTTGGCGTGCATCCGTGCGTCGCTGCGGTCCGGTCCCAGGTCGACGGGCACGTGCACCTTCCGCCAACCACTGGCGACAACATCGATGTACTGTGGAGACCTCACGCCCCACGTGTTGAGCAATTCGGCGGTACGTCCACCCGGCCTCCCGCATGCCCACTATACGCCCTCGCTCAAAGTCCGTCAACTGCACATACGGTTCAAGTCCACGCTGTCGCGGCATGCTACCAGTGTTAAAGACTGCGATGGAGCTCCGTATTCCACGGCAAACTGGCTGACACTGACGGCGGCGGTGCACAAATGCTGCGCAGCTAGCGCAATTCGACGGCCAACACCGCGGTTCCTGGTGCGTCCGCTGTGCCGTGCGTGTGATCATTGCTTGTACAGTCCTCTCGCAGTGTCCGGAGCAAGTATGGTGGGTCTGACACACAAGTGTCAATGTGTTCTTTTTTCCATTTCCAGGAGTGTATTTCGCTGCGCTTGTGGCAATATAATGAAATGACAAATTCTCATGCGGATCATAGACGTACACTTTAAAGATCTGAAAAAGAAATGTGCATATACAGACAAACAGATGATTACAATTTCCGAAAAATTGGATTATTTATTCTAAAAGGACAGTTTCAAACTGAGCAATTCAATAGCGCGTTGATCCACCTCGAGCCCTTAGGGAAGCAGTTATTGGCTTATATTGACTGATTGAGTTGTAGGATGTCCTCTTGATAGATGTTGTGTCAAATATTGTCCAATTAGGTGCGTCAGAGCGTAAAAATCCCGAGCTGAGTGGAGGGCTCTGTCCATAATAAGCCACGCGTTCTCAGTTGGCAACATATCCGGTGACCTCGCTGGACAAGGTATGGTTTGGCAAGTATGAAGACAAGCAGTAGAAAATCTCGAAGTCTACGGGTGGGCATCTTCTTGCTGAAATGTGGGCAGAGGACGGCTTGTTACGAAGAAAGACCAAACGACGCTCAGAATATCGTCGACTTACCGCTGTACCATATGGGGACCGCGGATGACAACCAAAGGCCTTATGCTGTGAAAATCAATGACATCCACGGTACCTTTACTCTTGGTTTTCGAGCTGTATTGCGGGCGACAGTAAAGTTGGTAAGCCAACCTTCCTTGGGGCCTCTCCAGACACTCTCCACTGGCCATCGGGGCTTAATTCGATGCGGCACTCATCACTGAAGACAATTATACTCTAGCTAATTAGTTTACAGAACAGGTACGTGGGTGGAGACACCCGGGACAGTGGTGATACACCGACTGGACTGTCACCCAGCATACAGTCCGACAACTAGGAATATTGCTCCAGGGTGTCATTTCCTTTCACAGAACCCTTTGGCTGTCACCCGCAGCACGCTTAATACCGCAGTGCATCGTCGATATTCTAAGTCCCGTTTTGTTGCCCGTCGTGTCAAGCTATCCTGGGCTTACATTTCAGTAATGCAAGGGTTCCCGCACACGAGAAGATTTTCGGCTGTTGTTTTCAAGGTTGCCGAACCTTACCCTTGCAGCAAGTTCTCCCCAACTGAGAAAGTTTGGAGCACTATGGGCAGAGCCCACCATGTATATCGCCATATTGAAGGTCTATCACTTCAATGGGACAAAATTTGGTACGATGTCCCTCAGGAGGATACACAACAACTGTATTGATTAATTGCAAGCTGAATAACGGCCTTTTATAGGGCTAGAGGTGGAGCTACAGGATATTGACTTGAACAATTCATGACTAAATCATCGACCTTTTCCCGAAATTGTAAGCATTTGTGCTTCTGTAGTTATACAACACATCCATCTGTTTCCGTCCCATTCGAATAATTCCTTCATATTACGCTCTATTTTTGGTGTATTTCTGTCTGCCTTTCAGCAAAATAGGTGCGTTCCAGCGACTTGGATTACCGCGCTGTGTACGACAGACAATCCAGTGAACCATCCCACCACGAAATAAAGTTTGATGTGTCACAGGGGTGCTGGAGGTGGCGACTTTCATTCCCATCATTTCTGACGGGGACAAGGACTTGACGGACTTAGTGTAAACAAAACCGGCTGCGACAGATCTGTCAGACGGCCTCGTTCTCGGTGAATTGCCAGTAATTGAGGTAATATGAGACCACGCTCGGTGCTTCTACAGTGCTATAAGCTAACATGAGTCGTAAACAGGGCCATTAAATGTGCGGTCTCTCCGGGCACAGCAATCGTGCTGCGAGAAGGGCCGGATCATCAGTGATCTGCACGGCTCTAGAAGTTGCTGGAAGCGGATGCGTCTTTTTTTGCGTTAATCTTCCCCTGACCCACTATCCGCCGAGACGCAGAATGATAATGTATGAAAAGTTGTACCTTAACTCACACTTTGCGTGCTATAATAAAGCGAATGTAGAGAACCTAGCAAAATAATTACATATCACGGAGGTGATTTTTTTATGCGTCCGCTCTTACTACTGTGATATTTATCTCAACAACAGCAAATACATACAGAGGAAAAGTAATGTCGCCACCTGCTTCATTACACGACATTATCTAGTAGTAGTTTTTTATTTTGTTGTTGGGACCGTCATGAAATAATATTCAACTAAAAGCAGTAATAACGACCAAAGCAAACCTGAGGCATATTTCTCTCCTTACTCTCCTGTAAGTTACTTATACGTACGTTCGTGTAAACTATATAAATGTATGCAGAGTTTTCAAACGAAATTTAAATACAGTCTAATTCTAACATCATATAGTGTATTCGAAGATTGTACAATGTTTAATGAAGTTTTCAGTGACCTAGTGTATGCTGTACAGCAATGACCGCTTTACTACATCCACATCTACTTACATAAAACAGAAAACGCCATATGGTCCATGGCAGAGGGAACCTTTTACCAATACCAATTCCCTTTCCTGTTCCACTTCAAAATCGAGCGACAGAAAAGTCGACTATTTATATACGATGTGTGTTCAATAAGTAATACAACACTTGTTCTCCGTAAGGAGGTGGATTTTCTTCAGGGCTCCAATACACCATATTATTCCCCACTGTTGTTGCTACAAAATCTACTTCTCAACATAATCTCCGTGAAATGCTACGCCACCGTACTGGGAGAACTAGTATGGCCGCATGGTACCACTCCACTGGGCGACTTCGGAGCAAACGTCTGGCTGCATAAATAACGTCCCCATCATCCAACGCCTGCTTCCCTAGGCGTGCATCGTTCATTGGGCATTGGCTCATTCTGCCAAATCTTGTCAAAGGGGGGCAGATGAACGGACAGTGGTTCAGCTCTCTTTCTTGTCTTTGAGGTGAGAAATTGCCCCTAAAGATGGAAGAATTAGCAACGATCAGCGGCATGAGGATGCAGAAAGCAATCGAAACCACTACATTAATGACGCGTAATGTGTATTCAAAGGCCTGTAACCGAAAAAGTTTCATAATGATCTCTCCTTTCCCTAAATACTCCGGAACAGTCCCCATTCGGAACCTCGGAAGAGGACTAGACAGGGGGAGGTGACCATCAGAAAAAGACTGAATATCCAGAGAAAAGATAACGTCCTACGAGACAGGGCTTGGAATGTCAGAAGTGTGAACATGGTAGCACTCCGTCTGCAGGCCATAACTGGCCGATCGGGACCATCCGACCGCCGTGTCGTCCTCAGATGAGTATGCGGATAGGATTGGCATGTGGTCAGCACACCGTTCTCCCAGTCGTTATGATGGTGTTCTTTGACCGGAGCCGCTACCATTCGGTCGAGTAGCTCCTGAGTTTGCATCACGAGACTGAGTGCACCCTTAAAAATCGCAACAGAACATGGCGGCCCGGACGGTCACCCATCCAAGTGTCGGCCACGCCCGACAGCGCTTAACTTCGGTGATCTGACGGGAACCGGTGTATCCACTGCGGCAAGGCCGTTGCCGTGAACATGGTAGAGAAGCTAGAAAATCTCAAAAGGGAAATGCAATGGCTCAATCTATATATAGTAGGAGGGCTCAATGAAGTTAAATGGAAAGAATGCAAGGATTTCTGGTCATATGATTACAAGGTAATATCAACAGCACTAAGAAACGGTATAATGGGAATAGGATTCGTTACGAATAGCAAGGTAGGGCAGAGAGTGTGTTACTGTGAACATCTCGGTGATATGGTTGTTCTTATCATAAACTACAGCAGACCAACACCGACAACCATAGTTCTGGTGTACATGCCGACGTCGCAAGCTGACGATGAAGTGATAGAGAAAGTATATGAGGATATTTAAAAATTAATACAATACTTAAAGGGATAAAAAAATCTAATAGTCGTGAAGGACCTTAATTCAGTTGTATGGGGAGGAGTAGAAGAAAAGATTACGGGAGAACATGGACTTGGGACAAGTCATAAGGGAGGAGAAAGACTAACTGAATTCTGTAATACATTTCAGCTAGTAATAACGAACACTCAAGAAGCACAAGAGGAGGAAGTATATTTGGAAATGGTAGGGTGATATGAGAAGATTTCAATTAGAGATTCTGGATTGTAAGGGTATTCAGGATCCAATATAGTCTGGAATTACAATGTAGCAGTGATGGACAGTACGCTGAAGTTCAAGAGATCAGTCAGGAAGAATCAGTACCCAAAGAAAGGATATGCAGCTACGCTTCAAGTTCTCTGAAGGGTATAGATAGTATAAATACAGCGGTAAGGAACAAATTTACAGCTATGGAGAGGAATGTACTTCTCTAAAGCCGCTAAGTCACTAAGTCACCTAGGAATGATATATATCGGAAGCGTAAGGTAGCTAAGACGAAACGGCTGCCAACCTTTGGTGACATAAAAAGCAAGAATTCTAACATTAGGAGTTCAACAGGAATCCCACTTTTAAATGCAGAGGGGAGAGCGGATAGGTAGAGACAGCACATCGAAGGCCTCTATGAGGGGGGAGATCTGTCTGATGTGCTAGAAGAAGAAACAGGAGTCTTTGTAGATGAAATTAGGGATTCAGTATCACAATCAGAATTTGAAAGAGCTTTCTAGAACTTAAGATCAAATAAGGCAGAAGGGATAGATAACATTCCATTATAGTTTCTAAAATCATTGGGGGAAATGTTAACAAAACGACTAACCAAATTGATGTGTAGAATGTATGAGTCCGGCGACATACCCTCTGACTTTCGGAAAAATATGGTGCACTGAATTTTAAAGACGAAAAGAGCCGGCCAAGTGCGAGAATTACGGCACAATCAACTTAACAGCTCATGCATCCGTGTTGCTGACAAGAATAGTATACAGAATAATGGAAAATAAAATTAAGAATCAGTTAGATAACGATTAGTTTGGATTTAGGAAAGGTGAAGGCAGCAGATATGCAGTTATCAAGTCGTAGTTAATAATGGAAGCAAAAGTAGAGAAAAATCAAGCCATGGGCATAGGATTTGTTGACCTAGAAAAACGTGTTCGGCAATGTAAAATGGTGCAAGATGTTCGAGATTCTGGGAAAAAGAGGGGTAATCTGTGAAATATATACAAGAGCTAAGAGGGAATAATAACGGTAGACGAGTAAGAACGAAGTGCTCATATTAAAAAGTGTGTAAGACGGGGATGTATTCTCTCGCCCCACTGTTCAATCTGTCACTGATGGAAATGAAAGAAAGATTCAGCAGTGAATTTAAAATTCAAGGTGAAAGGATACCAATAATACGATTCGCTGATGACATTGCTATTCTGAGTGAAAGTGAAGTAGAATTGCATGATCTGCTGAATGGAATCAGCAGTCTGATAAGTACAGAGTACGGATTGAGAGTAAATTGAAGAAAGGTGAAAGTAATGAGAAGTAGCAGAAATGTACGTAACTAGAAACGTAACATCAGGATTGATGCTGACTATATTGATGAAATTAAGGAACTCTACTTCCTAGGCATAAAAATGACCTATGACTTACGAGACAAGGAAGACATCAAAAGACGACTAGCCTTGCCAAATAGGGTATACCTGGCCAATAGAGGTATACTAGTATCTAAGATTGGCAGTAACTTGAGGAAGAAATTTTTGAGAATGCACATCTGGAGCACAGCATTGTATGGTAGTGAAACCTGGACTGTGGAAAAACAGGAGCAGAAGAAAATCGAATCATATCAGCTGTAGTTCAACAAACAAATGTTACAAATTAGCTGGACTGATAAAGCATGGAATGAAGACATCAGGGAATGACCTCCACGGCAGTAAAGGGAGCTGTAGAGGGCAAAAGTTTTAGAGGAAGACAGAGATCGGAATACACTAAACAAATAATTGAAGACGTAGGTTGCAAGTGCTACTCAGAAATGAAGATTATTTCACAGCAGTGATATTCGTGGTGGACCTCATCAAACCAGTCAAAAATCTGATGACTCAAAAAAAAAGGATAAATAAAAAAATAGAGGCTGCATGAGCGAAAACAGTCCAATGAAGTTTTGTGATCTCCTGTAGGGCTAGTGGACGTCTACGGTGCCTTACGTTGTCATGGAAAATGGCATGTCGTTTTCGTTTTTGTGATGACGCCCATGCGGAAGCCGTTTCTTCAATTCCTGGGGATAGTACAATGCACTTCTTATTTGATGGTTGCATCACGAAGTTTAGATGACGTCGTTGTGTCTGTGGCCGAGCGGTTCTAGGTGGTTCAGTCCGGAACCGAGATGCTGCTTCGGTCGCAGGTTCGAATTCTGCCTCGGGCATGGATGCGTGTATTGTGATTAGGTTAGTTAAAGTTGTCGTAAGTCTAGGGGACTGATGACCTCAGATATTAAGTCCCGCAGTGCTTTGAGCCATTTGATTTGACGTCATTGCGGCGGTAAGAGTCCTTTTGCACACCGACTCACTGTGCTTTGGTACTAAAAGCACCCTTGAGACACTGCTATGCTCTGGTTTGCAAAGAAAAACTTAGTGGCAGTCCTCCATTACAGACGCCATTTTGAAGGCTACGTTAACGCCATCTCGTGGGCGAACATCATGAAACTATAGTGACCGAAGTAGGAATATTGCACAATCGCCCACAACAAATTACGGTTTTTTTCAGCTGAAATTTTCCGATAAAAAATGTATACCATTACCTATTGAATTCCCCTCGTACTTCCACATCGGTCTAGTTTCTCTTCGGTCATTACACTAGATGTATCGTGCGCGAGTAGCAGTAGTTTCATTCTGCAGTGCGCCGGAAGTACCCGTTCTCTAAATTACGTATCGCAATAGTATAATGAAACTGAACACCTACAGCCATCTTTACTATGTTATTTATTATATGGCTACCTTTTTCGGTGCTTCGGTACATAATCTTCAGGTCTAAACTAATGCTGAGGAGATTAATTGCAGTCGCATATACGATAGATCAGTAGCCATCATCTATGAACTGGTTGTCGCAGACTGTTACAACGATGCTGTGTCTCCAACCACCAACAACCAACTGAATCCATAATGCTTCGCAAAAAGAACTTCTTCTCTGCATTGATTCCCATTTTCTTAATATTCGCGTCCTTATCCAACCTACCGGTATCAAACCCACCAGCATGAACTGAATGTTTCCATTAACCTGGTGGATGATTTCAGTCATTGTAGTATTACCCAAGAGTGGGTTGCACAAGTGTTCTGTAGGTGGTCTTTATTATATCTGAACTACCTTTTCCTTCAGTTCTTCCAATAACCCAAAATCGACCAATCAACTACCACACAACCGACCTTAGGTGTTTGTCCCATTTCATGTAACCTTGCAGCGTTATGCCTCTATATTTAATCGACCTGAATGTGCCAAAAAAAAAAAAAAAAAAAAAAAAAACACAAAGGTAAGGGTGTTTAAGGGGATACAGACCAATGAAGTTTTGTGATCCACCATATCTACGTATAATAGCATATTTGAACATTACATGATTCCTCTTCTAGTCATCTGCTGTAACTTACTGTTTTCTACATTTAAGGAAAACTACCTTTCACTACACCAAATAAAAAATTTGTCACAACCGACGACACTTTCCCACACACTGAAGCGTTAGCAGCATACAGCAGCCGATTCCTGCTCACTAGTTTCGGCATATAATTTGTTTATACAGAGAACACACTTCTCTTGAGCATTCTTGAAGACACCCTTGTCTTTCATGAAAATTCTCTGCCGATGACAACGTACAGGGTACTATTAATGAAAAAGTGTTCGATTGGGTCACATGTCTGGGGAACATGTTCCGTTGAGGTCGCACGGTGATACCGACAGCACCGTTCATATTGACGACTGGCGTCAGAGTCATCTCGATAAGAGATAAAAAATATCAGACATCGACGAATGTTACCTTACAATGGCGTGGAGATGGTACTTGGTACGGCCCATGATTCTCACAGCTCTGATGAAAGAAAGCTCCCAGCAGGACCACCCCAGTCAGACTGGTCACTTGGGTGCGAGTCAGACGAAGAGAAGTCCACAACAAAAGAGGGCATGGGGAAGGGGGGCACACTCTGCAAAACCTGGAGAGACGAGCAGACGAACAGGTAGCCGTAGACAAGGCATCCATCCAAGGGAAGCAACTCCAAAAGAAAACTTACCGTACTGGAATATCTAAGGATAGCAGCCCCATCACCTTGCTACTTTGACTATAGGGCAGTGTTCTCTTAACGTGTAATAATTATATTACTCAGAACATCCATAACGAAGAAAGCTGGACGGATAAACTGAAAACGACCTTGACGTACAAAAGGAACAAACTACGCTGAATAGACAGTGATTACAATCTGGCCTCTTATAATGGCCTCATTTTCAAACATGGTTAAAAAATTGGATTCAACGACAATAAACAGGTATGACTGGACTTACCTTAAGGTCCATCAAAGAATGCGCCAATGCTGCTGCTCTGTGGAGGAAGATTCTTGCACCTTCACCTATGAATGGATAATTATCTTCACAATGAAGATACCAAGAGGTTATCTCTTTGTAATTGGAGTATATGCCACAGAAGAAGGGCGGGATGACAATTCTGAAGATATCTAAAACGTTTTGCAAACAGCACCGTGAATTCAGTTTACCAACGTTTCTTTTCTATATTGAATACCAAAAGGTGTTTGGTGGAATAAATCGAAGCTAACTGTGGGAACGTTTAAGGAACAGATCGTTGCCATCTCATCTTTTAAGAGCTTGCAGAGTTTGAATATTAATTGCAATACAGAAATAAAAATAGCGAACAGCAAACACAAGATATTGAAATGAACCCAATGTTAAACTCTTTTTCATATGAGCACTGACGATGTAGCCAAAACTTGTTTGCAGGCAATAAAACATTTGATGTTGGTATGCCTTCGATCGACGACCAAGTAAGTGTCAGAACGCAAAAGGCCTATAAGAAGTTGTTTTTAATTTAAGTAAAATACCCAGAAAATACAGTCTGAACATCTACATTTTTGGGACACTAAACAGAGCGAGTTAAGATCGAAATTGACAAGCAAATAATACAGCAAGTTAAGACATATAAATTTTTAGACCACAGTGTGATACATGGCCAAATAAAGAAACAGAAGACAAGTTATGTTTAACAAATTCTGCTCAGATTGGAAATTGACAATTAGTCTGTTACTTTCGTATTTCGGTTTGTTATAGCTCACATTTCAATTATTTCTCATACTTACCGACGCAGGGTTTCTACAATGATGGTATTCTGTATTACGAATCGACTGCAAAGAGGCTGATAGTCACTGAGGTGAATGAGAGATATTAATTGGGTTTACAAGTGAACGACCCAAACAGATCGCTACCCACTGCGCCAGAGACAGGAGGCTCCAGTTTTGAAGAGACCTACGCTGTGTAGGGAAATGATATGTTTGCTGTAAAATGCCGCATGTTGCTGGACACTGGTTGGTGATAAGATGAAGTTGGAGCCTACGTGCAAAAAATGTACATTTTCTACTCGACTTTGTTATTCATACATAACGCATGTGCGGTTCGTGGTGAACTATTTCCTTAACTACACTCCTGGAAATGGAAAAAAGAACACATTGACACCGGTGTGTCAGACCCACCATACTTGCTCCGGACACTGCGAGAGGGCTGTACAAGCAATGATCACACGCACGGCACAGCGGACACACCAGGAATCGCGGTGTTGGCCGTCAAATGGCGCTAGCTGCGCAGCATTTGTGCACCGCCGCCGTCAGTGTCAGCCTGTTTGCCGTGGCATACGGAGCTCCATCGCAGTCTTCAACACTGATAGCATGCCGCGACAGCGTGGACGTGAACCGTATGTGCAGTTGACGGACTTTGAGCGAGGGCGTATAGTGGGCATGCGGGAGGCCGGGTGGACGTACCGCCGAATTGCTCAACACGTGGGGCGTGAGGTCTCCACAGTACATCGATGTTGTCGCCAGTGGTCGACAGAAGGTGCACGTGCCCGTCGACCTGGGACTGGACCGCAGCGACGCACGGATGCACGCCAAGACCGTAGGATCCTACGCAGTGCCGTAGGGGACCGCACCGCCACTTCCCAGCAAATTAGGGACACTGTTGCTCCTGGGGTATCGGCGAGGACCATTTGCAACCGTCTCCATGAAGCTGGGCTACGGTCCCGCACACCGTTAGGCCGTCTTCCGCTCACGCCCCAACATCGTGCAGCCCGCCTCCAGTGGTGTCGCGACAGGCGTGAATGGAGGGACGAATGGAGACGTGTCGTCTTCAGCGATGAGAGTCGCTTCTGCCTTGGTGCCAATGATGGTCGTATGCGTGTTTGGCGCCATGCAGGTGAGCGCCACAATCAGGACTGCATACGACCTAGGCACACAGGGCCAACACCCGGCATCATGGTGTGGGGAGCAATCTCCTATACTGGCCGTACACCTCTGGTGATCGTCGAGGGGACACTGAATAGTGCACGGTACATCCAAACCGTCATCGAACCCATCGTTCTACCATTCCTAGACCGGCAAGGGAACTTGCTGTTCCAACAGGACAATGCACGTCCGCATGTATCCCGTGCCATCCAACGTGCTCTAGAAGGTGTAAGTCACCTACCCTGGCCAGTAAGATCTCCGGATCTGTCCCCCATTGAGCATGTTTGGGACTGGATGAAGCGTCGCCTCACGTGGTCTGCACGTCCAGCACGAACGCTGGTCCAACTGAGGCGCCAGGTGGAAATGGCATGGCAAGCCGTTCCACAGGACTACATCCAGCATCTCTACGATCGTCTCCATGGGAGAATAGCAGCCTGCATTGCTGCGAAAGGTGGATATGCACTGTACTAGTGCCGACATTGTGCATGCTCTGTTGCCTGTGTCTATGTGCCTGTGGTTCTGTCAGTGTGATCATGTGATGTATCTGACCCCAGGAATGTGTCAATAAAGTTTCCCCTTCCTGGGACAATGAATTCACGGTGTTCTTATTTCAATTTCCAGGAGTGTATAATCACTAACCTGCAGTAGTTATCATATGATGGATACATGTTCCACATGTTGTTGACGAAATTTTGTACCTCTGTGAGGCGAGTTCATTTCAAGCTTCGGTACAGAATCTGCTTGTTATCAGTTCTTCTGAATGGTTGTACAGTCATTTAAGTCACACTTTTTACTAGTGAATTGTTGTAGATGTTTTGAGTTCTATATTTTATCGCAGACGTCAAATTTTCTTAGACTTCGGCTACCTTTAATGCTACGTGTTTTCTGGGCACAAGTAATACCTGAATATCTGTGGCTTATTTACGTTGCAGGTGTCAGTTATAAGAATTTATAAAATACTATACAATCATTCGCCTTGTCATACATATCCTACTTAAACAAAGTAAAACGATTCTGTATTCAACAACTTGAGCGCAATCACTTTACCTGAAAAGGTCTTGCTTGTTTACCTCAATTATTCGTTGGATGTTTCCAAGCGTCTGTCTACTTCTACCGTTCGTACCTCCTACCTCTCCCCCTAGTAACGTGGAAGCTGAAGCATTACTTGAAGAACGTCATCTATTTTAAACATAAAAAATATTTTAAAGTGAACCTCTTGCATGGATATGCGCTGCTTCATTAAGGAAGTGTTTCGTGTTGTCTATGAAAGATGTAATAAAGCGAGTATGAATTGTGAATTCTGATCAGTGGTATCAGGTAGATCAACCCGTGGCTGAAAGGAATCGGCGAAACTGTTTTTTTTCAAATGTCTTATAACAAAATTTACGCTAGGAGGGAAACTCCTCTCAGTAAACTGTATCCTTTTTTTTGGTCGCCATCGAACTGAGCAGTCGTATTTTACGTAAGCCTCTTTGTAGCAAAATTAGTTTTGATTTATAATCAAATACGTTACAATGGGTTATATTTATGTTTCATTTAAAAGAAAATGAAGTCCTCGCAATTATTAAGTGGTATGTGACTTACGATGACCTGTAATATTTGCTTCAGAAAAACTAGCTGGAAATACGAGCTAAGCAGATCGTGGGAAAGAAAAGCGGGTTCTTGAGATTATTTGCGGATTATTTAACAGTGGCTTAGGATCGTTTTGAAGAAGCAGAAATTGCATACGACATAGTCATGGTCTCCGAACTCCGAAACTGCTGCTCTCGCTTCTGTTAGATACAGGTCCTGCAGATCCTATGGCGGTGTTAAATTGCTACGGCTCGTAGTTGGTAAAAACTTCACGAGTCAATTTTGTTTTGAAATCGATGCATCCATTTTAGAGACGTGTCGGATGCAATATAAACAGAATGTGCGCCACCATCAACGATGACCGTTGCTCCATTGCTCAATGAGAAGTAAACTATATCCATGAGATAAATTCATTTTCTCAAACTGTGTAGTTTTATTCAAATACAGAAACCAATCACGCCACAGCATAATCGTACAGTTTACGCTGGTGCAGTGCACGCTTATGCTGTCTATGTCATGGTGCCACGCGACGCCAGTCAGTTGCATCATGCACAACCGCTTTTATCACATTACCGGTTTTATCTAGACGATGAACTATGAGACTAGGCTGTAGGCAACCAGTTCACCACGCCTCAATCTTTTTAAGTAGCTGTCACCAGAACATGCATCTCTATGTGGCGAAACCGGTACTGACATCTTAATAAAAGTATTTTAACAGCCAATGTGGAAGATTTTATTCACAACGTGAGTCTCTGATACTGGTCCTGCTACTGTGACGACTGGAAGCTCTGATTTACCTAAAAATGTAAACAATTTGGCTTGTGGTAGCGGAATGGGTACATTGAATTGACGTTTTATGAACTATCGGGAGATCGTTGGTGGGTTTTCACTTTGCTTTTACATGACTGTAAATTACGTGGCCTTCCAGATACGGGAGAATTGTATTTCTTTCCATGGAACATTCTGCATTAGTATTTGACGTGTAAGTATGATGGATATTCGTTTGCTTCCTCGAGTTCTTTCGAACACATGAGCTGTCAGTAACCATTTGTAATTTAAACATTAATTGTTTCAAGAGACTTATCTCAGCGCCCTTCTACTATTAAGACGATATCTAAGGAACGTATAATAATACATTGTAATTTTCTATCGCGCCCGGTTGGGATGTGGAAGAACATGGTCTTTTGAATTGTATTTACCCGTAAACAATGTTAGCATGTGCATGAACACTGCTCGGTAAATTAAACATCGTTGGAATTTTTACGAATTTACTGTCCTCTTCCGTGCTATTTGTTTAATGAATCATTCATATGTTCCATGTATCCACGTATGTTCACTCATGAATTACGTTGTCGATTTTAATTTTATTTAAAACTATGCTTAAGTATGCTACCTTAAACAAAAATTTTCAGCTGTATGCGTGTCTATGTCGTTGTAGAAGTTCGAGACACGTGACGCTGAAGGCGCAGTCATGAGAGAATTTCAGCTCTGACAGAAGTTCAGCGAATTTCATTCTATTAGATAACGTAGGATACAGATGCCAAAAATATTTGCATTGCATGAACTCTATCTGTAAGGTACAATTTATTTACGAACAATGTAAGAAATAGATTGGAATTCCAATTTAGTTTATCACACTCATATTGGGTTTACATACATGTGGTTTGGATCTGACACAATGAGATAACATCTGAGGACATAAAATACAGGATGATAGACTCATATCCCCCCATCCCCCGATGAACCATGATGGACCTTTCCGTTGGTCGGGAAGCTTGCGTGCCTCAGCCAAACAGACAGCCGTACAGTAGGTGCAACCACAAAGGAGGGGAATCTATTGAGAGGCCAGACAAACTTGTGGTTCCTGAAGAGGGACAGAAGACTTTTCAGTAGTTGCAGGGGCAACAGTCTGGACGATTGACTGATTTGGCCTTGTAACACTAACCAAAACAGCCTTGCTCTGCTGGTACTAAGAACGGCTGAAAGCACGGGGAAACTACAGCCGCAATTTTTCCCGAGGGCACACAGCTTTACTGTATGGTTAAATGATGATGGAATCCTCTTCAGTAAAATATTCCGGAGGTAAAATAGTCCCCCATTCGGATCTCCGGGTGTGGACTACACAGGAGGACATTGTATCAGGAGAATGAAAACTGGCGTTCTACGGATCGGAGCGTGTAATGTCAAATCCCTTAATAGGGAAGGTAGGTTAGAAAATTTAAATAGGGAAATGGATAGGTTAAAGTTAAATATAGTGGGAATTAGCGAAGTTCGGTGGCAGGAGGAACAAGACTTCTGGCCAGGTGAATGCAGGGTTATAAATACAAAATCAAATAGGGGGAATGCAAGAGTAGGTTTAATAATGAATAGGTAAATAGGAATGCGGGTAAGCTACTACAAACAGCATAGTGTACGCATTATTGTGGCCAAGATAAATACGAAGCTGCCGCCTACCACAGCAGCACAAGTTTATATGCCAAATAGCTCCTGAGATGACAAAGAGATTGAAGAAATGTATAATGAGATAAAAGAAATTATTCAGATAGTGAAGGGAGACGAAAATTAAATTGTAATCAGTGAATGGAATTCAATGTAAAAGAGAGAGAAGGAAACGTAGTAGGGGAATATGGATTGGGGGGAAGGAATGAAAGAGGAAGCCACCTGGTAGAATTTTGCACAGAGCATGACTTAATCATAGGAAACACTTGGTTCAAGAATCATAAAATAAAGAATGTATACATGGAAGAAGACTGGAGATACTGACACGTTTCAGATAGATTATATAATGGTAAGACAGAGATTTAGGAACCAGGTTATAAATTGTAAGACATTTCCAGTGGCAGATGGGAACTCTCACCACAATCTGTTGTTTATGAGCTGCAGATTACAACTGAAAAGACTGCAGAAAGGTGAGAATTTGAGGAGATTGGTCCTGGATAAACTGAAAAAACCAGAGATGTTCACAGCTTCAGGGAGAGCATTAGGGAACGATTGACAACAATGGGGGAAAGAAATACAGTAGAAGAAGAGTGGGTAGCTTTGAGAGACGAAATAGTGAAGGTACCAGAGGATCAAGTAGGTAAAACTACGAGGGCTAATAGGAATCCTTGGGTAACAGAAGAGATATTGAATTTAATAGATGAAAAGACAAAATATAAAATTGCAATCAATGAAGCAGGCAAAAAGGAATACAAAAATCTCAAAAATGAAATCGACAAGAAGTGGAAAATGGCTAAGCAGGGATGGCTAGACGACATATGTAGGGATGTAGAGGATTATCTCACTAGGGGTAAAATAGGTAATGCCTACAGGAATATTAAAGAGCCCTTTGGAGAAAAGAGAACCATTTGCGTGAATATCAAGAGGTCAAATGGAACCCTAGTCCTAAGTAAAGAAGGGTAAGCAGAAAGGTGGAAGAAGTATGTAGAGGATCTACACAAGGGCGATGTTCTTGAGAACGATATTATAGAAGTGGAAGAGAATGTAGATGAAGATGAAATAGGAGATATGATACTGCGTGAAGAGTTTGACAGATCACTGAAAGACCTAAGTCGAAACAAGGCCCCGGGAGAAGACAACATTCAATTAGAACTACTGACAGCCTTGGGAGAGCCAGTCGTGACAAAACTCTACCATCTGGTGAGCAAGATGTATGAGACAGGCGAAATACCCTCAGACTTCAAGAACAATATAATAATGCCAATCCCAAAGAAAGCAGTTGTTGACAGATCTGAAACTTATCGAACTCTCAGTTTATTAAGCCACGGCTGCAAAATACTAACACGAATTCTATACAGACAATTGGAAAAACTGGTAGAAGCCGACCTCGGGGAAGATCAGTTTGGATTACGCAGAAATGTTGGAACACTTGAGGAAATACTGACCCTACGACTTATCTTAGAAGATAGGTTAAAGTCAGACAAACCCACGTTTCTAGCATTTGTAGACTTAGAGAAAGCCTTTGACAACGTTGACTGAAATACATTCTTTCAAAACCTGAAGGTGCAGGGGTACAATACAGGGAGTGAAAGATTATTTTTAATTTGCATATTAACTGGATGGCAGTTATAAGAGTCGTGGGGCATGAAAGGGAAGCAGTGGTTGGGAAGGGAGTGAAACAGGTTTCTAGCCTACCCGCGATGTTATTCAAGCTGTAAGTTGAGCAAGCCGTAAAGGAAACAAAAGAAAAACTCGGAGTTTGAATTAAAATCCTTGGAGAAGAAATAAAAACTTTGAGGTTCACCGATGACATTGTAATTATGTCAGAGACAGAAAAGGACCTGGAAGAGCAGCTGAACGGAATGGACAGTGTCTTGAAAGGAGGCTATCAGATGAACATCAACAAAAGCCAAACGAGGATAATGGAATGTAGTCGAATTAAATTGGTCGATGCTGCGGGAATTAGATTAGGAAATGAGACGCTTGAAGTAGTAAATGAGTTTTGCTATTTGGGGAGCATATTAACTGATGATGGTCGAAGTAGAGGGGATATAAAATGAAGACTGGCAATGGCAAGGAAAGCGTTTCTGAAGAAGGGAAATTTGTTGATGTCGAGTATAGATTTAAGTGTCAGGAAGTCGTTTCTGAAAGTATTTGTATGGAGTGTAGCCATGTATGGAAGTGAAACATGGACGATAAATAGTTTGAACAAGAAGAGAATAGAAGCTTCCAAAATGTGGTGCTACAGAAGAATGCTGAAGATTTTATTTATTTATGGCGTGTGATGAGGGCCTCCCGTCGGGTAGGCCATTCGCAGAGTGCAAGTCCCACAGCGGAGAAAATCTCCGACTCTGCCGGGAATCGAACCGGGGCCTTTAGGATTGACAGTCCATCGCGCTGACCACTCTTTTTTTTTGTAATCTCCTTTTGTTCGTTATTATTCGTTTGAATTGCTCGTGGCGGACGTCACCTGACGCCCATTGAAGTTCGTTATTGATCCATTCACTCAGTTTTTTTTATTACAGAGGGCAGCTAACCCTCTGACCGAACACGCTGAGCTACCGTGCCGGCTAACTCAGCTACCGGGGGTGGATGCTGAAGATTAGATGGGTAGATCAGATAACTAATGAGGAGGTACTGAACAAAATAGAATAGAAGAGAAATTTGTGGCACAACCTGACTAGCAGAAGGGATCGGTTGGTAGGGCATATTCTGAGGCATCAAGTGATCAACAATTTAGTATTGGGAGGCAGCGTGTGGGGTAAAAATCGTAGATGGAGACCAACACGTGAATATACTAAACAGATTCAGAAGGATGTAGGTTGTAGTAGGTACTGGGAAATGAAGAACCTTGCACAGGATAGAGTAGATGGAGAGCTGCAGCAAACCAGTCTCTGGACTGAAGACCACAACAACAACAAAAACAACAGTCTCATATGAACCCCAAGATTAAACCAATTAAAGGATGAGAGTTTCCTACTTAAAAGTGGTGTACATCATGCTTGCACAAACCCAACGCAAATTCAGTTGGGCCTGCTTGCGTGGCCGAGCGGCTCTAGGCGCTACAGTCTGGAACCGCACGACTGCTATGGTCGCAGGTTTGAATCCTGCCTCGGGCATGGATGTGTGTGATGTCGTTAGGTTAGTTAGTGCTCAGAGCCAGCAGTTGGACAGAATAACATCCAATGAAAATTTTTTGAAAGAAATAAACGACCGTGAAACGTAATAATAGATTTTGAAAGAATAAATTGAAACTTTATGGAGATTTATTTAGACACAATAAGACTGAAGAAATGTGTAGGAAGGAAACTTTCTGGGTCATAAAACCAACGGCATACAAAGAACAATGTAGCACTGATCATACTCAGAAACAGGTCTTTTCGGCGATCTGCTCTTGTGAGTTGGCTCGTGTTCACGCCCTAGCAGTGAGCAAACGAGCAGTAAGCAAACGGCCGGTTCACGGCGAGTAATGGAAGAGGAGAGGAGCCGAAATCGTAGCTAGGCATCTCGGCACGACAACCTGTTGTCAATGAGTTTGTTATATGACCGCTAACAGCTATACGGCAGCTAATTAACGCTTTCCGTGCCAAATTTATATCATGAAATTGTCGCATAGATGAGAAATGACATTAAAATAAAATTTATATATTTTTTTAATTGATGAGGCAAAGAATATGGTGCAGGTGAATACGAAACTTGGTATTTGTTACGATGGTGCAACATTATGATGTCGTTTCTTATTAAATTTAAATTGATATCAACATATATTTCGTGACTATTTAATTCTCATGTTAAATGTAGGAAGACAATATGTCAAAAAATCCTACTTATGTGAACGTTCAATAAGTAATGCGACGAAATTCTTTTTCTAAAGCAGGTTTGTATTATTCAGGAATCCAGTACACCATATTATTCCCCACTCTTTATGCTACAGAACCCTATTTTTCAAAATAATCTCCGTTCAGTGCGACGGCCTTACTGGGAGGGCCTGTATACCCGTATGGTACTGTAACGCCGGAAATGCATATTCTCCATTTCCATCTATTCAACTATAAAATTTTTTCCTCATTTATTTACCTGCAGACAGACATTTCTGTGTCTTTATACATTTAAGTCGATGTATAATTGGCTTGTTTTGTAAATATTATTCGTATTTTTACGCTAGGCCTTGCCTAGGGAAAACTATGTTATCGATTACATCGATAGGTCGTGTAGAGAACCAAAGTGATTAGGGTCTTGGGTAGTGTTAACTCTGCCACGCGGAGCGCGGACAAAGCAGCGTCTGGCTGAAGTAGGGCGGTGGAGCAGGTGTGTTGAGTGACGCTCCCGCGAGTTGCCTCGCTTTCGGAGTTTGGCAGCATGTAATTGCATTCCACTTGCTATGATAGTTTCTGGCACGGTCTCGCGCACGGGAAACATTAGCTGGATCACATCAAGAGCCCGTTTCGCCTGGTGACCATGTCGAGAAGAAGGCACATCAACATCCAGCTTCTGCAACAGTGATGGCAGACAATAAGCGACTGTCGCCACCTCCTGGATCGACGGCTGCAAACTTTCAATCAACCAACAAGGAAGACTGAAAACATGTAAAATTTTAGAACTGTATGGCAGGCCTCAAGTTTTCAAACTGTTCCATTTACATCACGAAAATACAGCAACTTAGCATGAACCTTTGTTGTTCAATGTCCAAATTGCATTGCCAAGTAGGGTCCTTTTCTTTTCCGAAATGAACCCGTGTGTTGTTGAAATTCAAACGTCAGGATTAAAGTAATATCACTGCATTTCACTGCTAGAATTTTAAAGTTCAGTTAAAGTATTCATAGCTGGCTACAATAACCAAACAGAACTATATTTAGATTACACAGCACAAATGAAGAGTGCGAGTTTTGTTACCATATTTTAGCTTACCTGTGAGTGCAACTCAGCTTGGTACGTACTAAGTTTTACTATTGTTAATTGTTCAAAATCTTTTAATTCAAGTTCAAAGTTCAATCACTTATTTCTAAATTGCGTAGATTCCAGTTGCTTTTGAGATGATTGTTGAGGTAGCCCAAGACTAACCTCATTTTATTTAATTTCGTAGTGCTTCGGAAACAAAGTTCACTATTAATTTTAGTCCCTAAATTAACTTTCAGTTTTCTGGTTTTATTAATTCTTTTGCTAAATTAAATCAGAATGTAGCGAAGTTTGTTACTTCTGACAAACATTCAGTTTTCACACAACAAGTGTCAACCTTCAGTTGCCACACATTTATTGCTAATTATATGTACATTAACCTTTCTTTTTCAGTTAATATAGTAGTTGTCCATAGGACTGGCGACCGCAATTTTCCCCAAATCTCAAATATCTTTTTAACGCCAGTTAATTGTTAACGTAACGACTGCACAGTTTCTTTCTTTATTAACATTATACTTTTTCAAAATTAATTTCCACCAATTTCATTTTCATTTTTCCTTTAATTTAGATATAATCCTTCCCCCCTCTTTACCAACAGATTAATTCGGTGACGATTGCTTTTCCCCAATTTCCACTAGGTACACGCGGTTTGATTTTTCAGTATTATTAAGGTCGATAAGTGTGAGTGAAGTTACAGTACCACTCCACTGGTCGATGTCGGAGCCAACGTCTTGCTGCATCAATAACGTCCACTTCATCCAACTACTGACTGTTCCCGTGGAATGCGTCCTACCCTGGACCTAATAGATGGAAGAACCCACGGGCACCCATGTTTGAATACCCCAACTGGTGGGCGAGTGTGTCAACACTACCAACAGAAGAGTCCAGCTGTTTAGCGAGGTGATTAGTTGTGATCCTTCGATTACCTCGAATGAGTATTGCAGGAGTCACAGCTGCGTGCGGCAGGCCGGCACTCATTATGCCGTCCAGGTTAGCGTGACCTTGTTGCTATGATGAGAGACACTGCGTCCAACGACTCACCGTATTTTTGTTCACAACCAGACCAATGTAAACACTGTGCAAGGATCTATCTCTGGCTTTCCGCCAAAAGAAACTTAATAACAGCTCTCTTGTTGGAATGGGCCTCCGTTACCGACCCCATTTTGAAGACTACGTAAAGTGTGAAGACGCATATTATCTTCATGAAACTATAGTGGCTGAAGCCGGAATATTCCACGATTTCCACAACTAATTATGCATTTTTCTCAACCGAAATTGGCCGAGAAAAGGAAGTGTATTGCATTACCTACTGAACACCGCTCGTACTTTGTTTTTCAGAAATGCGCCGTTGTCTGGTTCCACTTTGTTCAAAATGTTCAAATGTGTTTAAAATCTTATGGGACTTAACAGCTAAGGTCATTAGTCCCCAAGCTTACACACTACTGAACCTAAATTATCCTAAAGAGAAACACACACACCCATGCCCGAGGGAGAACTCGAACCTCCGCCGGGACCAGCCGCGCAGTCCATGACTGTAGCGCCTAGACTGCTCGGCTAATCCCGCACAGCCGGTATCACTTTCAGACCACACACTAACTTGATGATAATTTTTACTTTGAAATCTCTTAGTAAGCATCAAAAATGGTTCAAATGGCTCTGAGCATCATGGGACTTAACATCTATGGTCATCAGTCCCCTAGAACTTAGAACTACTTAAACCTAACTTACCTAAGGACATCACACAACACCCAGTCAGTAATCATCAGTCGGTGGATTTCGTTCCTTTCATTGTGTAAAATAGTTGCTCGCACAAATATGTAACGTCAAACACAGATGTAATCGTAGATACAAACTTGTGGAAATTCATGTTGAACAAAGTATTTATACGAGAGTACAGAACTTATTTTATTACGATACTTATTGCTCAACTGCTTGCAGTACAGCTAGTTTATAAGTTCAACTGTAGCGAGGCATCCTGCACTGACGTGTTATAAATTGACACTGATTTACCTGACCCTCGCTTTGAAGTAATGCCGTCTGACCATCACATTTTACCGCGAGTGCTGGCTACTCAGGCGGCGAGCGAGCGTGTGTGCTTGTGTTCGACTAGCCGCCTCCTCAACTGGCCTGCTCAGAAGTAGTCCAACGTTGAGCACTGCACTCCGCCTGATTTGTATGAAACCAGCTTTAACTTAACTTTCTTACAGATCATCTAGTCACTTTCGATTACAGTTTTTTGACAATACGATACTGCCACCACAACAGACAAAATTCGACGCTGCTCTGTCTGGCTATCAAACCGGATGAAAATTGATTAGTGAGTTGTCTGTACGCAGCGTCTGTACTTGTCAGTGTAGAAAGTCCCATAGAATGTTCCCTTTGACAAGTGTGCGTATCCGAAGAAACAGACACTTCTGGCGACTTACAAGAGTATTAAATCATAATGTATATTACCACCCGTTAGCAAACCGCGAGTGGGAAACGAAACAGCCGGATACACCGGAATACAGTAAGGAATAGCGTTTTCTTTTCTTTTTTCCCCAGAAATTAATGTCGCAGTGCGGAACTAAAGAACTGCGCTACCTCCTGCGTGCATGTCTGCATGTCTGTGGGATGTTACACTGATTTAATCAGAGAAAAAGCGTAAGATTCTACGTGTCTGTCTCTCACCCACAGAAGTGTCGATGTCGTGATGTGTGTTCGTGGGTTTATTGCCAGTAACCAAGTTCGTCTTATTCTCATCTCGGAAGAATACACAACGGAAATGCCCTTAAACTATGTGAGGGCATTATGTTTGGCTGGTGGTAAGTTAGAGTCTCTTGAATAGAGATGCACCCAAGCTTCAACAATGGTGGACAGGTCGCGAAATCAACACCCAAGAATGGGTGTCAGCGACTACCATACGTCGTGGTACGTAGTCCACATCGGTATCTGGACGAACACATGGGGAATCGGTTGGTCAAATACCGATGAGGTGGAACAAATTTGTGATTGGTAACACAAAAACCCCAGACTCTGATTGCTGTGGGAAGAAAGGGCGAATGGAGAGACCTCCACACTGTTGGCCATCGAGTCTTCGGATGCCTGGCTTCTATGCCATTGCAGGGAAAGTGTCGCTGTAATATCTTCGAAAAATGTTTCACTCTCTGTATTCGTTTGGTTGGAAGCCAACCATGTACTTAGCTGCATTCAGTGATGAAGCTGGAGATATGAGAAAGCGTGCGCGACCAACAGTGGCTGTGATACAGCGCCTGGTATAAGGATTTTGAGGAGCTTGCACGTGACGGACGTGTGGCGTCGAATTTATCGTTTCATCATTGTGCTTGTGTATAAACCATCGCCCTCGTGCGTAATCTAAGGGGGCCCAGTCGACCTTCACTTGGAGAAATGTTAAGGGTGTCGTACCAGACCTGGAATTTAGGCCCAGAGGAGACACTATGTGAAGAGGTCGTCTGGAATTGGTACCACAGCACTACTGGCAGGACCTGTGCTACGTGAATCAATTTCCACGCGTTGGAGGGGGTGCTGCTTTCTGGACTCGGGTAGATGCGCTGGTCCCGGATCGAATCCGCCCAGCCAGTCTGGGTATTGTTTTTTGGGCGGTTATCCTCATCCTGCTAGGTGAATATTGGTCTGGTTTCCACACTCCGCTTCAGTTACACGACTCACAGACATTGGAAAACTTTCACACTATTTAATGGCTTACACTAAATGCAGACACCTGGGGTACACTACATACGCCCCAGGGGGTTCGGGATGGCGGCAGGTTCGGCATCTGGCCACCCTCTGCAACTAACACTGCCAAATCCGTAATAACACGTCCGATCCAGCTTTGAAGCAGGACTAAGGCCCAAACAAAGAATGAAGTAAAGGAGGGAGGGGGCAAAGTTGGCGTATTAGTTGCAGATGGCTATCCGTGTCGACTGCTGGTAGCAACCTGCGCTAGTTGATCGCCGTCATACGACACTCATCGTTCGTAAAGGTTTTGGGCAAGTATCTACGTTCATCGACCTGAGGCAGAGGCAACTACATTTCCTGCAAGAGACCACAATGTTTAGAATACTGTCTGAGGCACTCCTACATCGCATGATCCACTCCATCGTGACAGCAATATCGGCCTCCGATCGTTCAAGGTCGTCGGCGTATGCTCGTTAGTGAAAGGTATCAGCACGTAGTGTCAGACTTGAAAGACAGGCTAAGAGACTTCTTACCAGTGGTTCCAAGGCAACGGCGTATAAAATCGAGAAGACGGGACGACGTTGCCGTACGCCACCTTGTGGTCACCTTCCATACCACCATAATGTTGACCTGCACTTGTGAAACTGCATCAGTTGACAGTCGTAGTAGACTGTCGCTGAAATCGTACTGGCTATCCGAGCACGCTTCAAAGACAGACCAACTTCCATACGTCCCACTGTCTGCTTCTCATAGTGCTCGCACAATTATGTGATTGCCGCACAAGGAGAGACTTCTTTAGTTTTCTCATCGGGCGAGCTTTAGCGCATTGTCTGTATTTGACAGACTGTAAAGCTCGATGTAATGTTCCTTCGGACATGAGTAAAGCGGGAAATCGAGATCAGAGTCCCTGTCTGGCACACATTTTCATTTCTTTCCACTTAACTGTACACTGCAGATATCAAGAAACCCGTTATTGCAGATGACTTTCCTTAACGCCTGTAAACTCAAATTTACTACTGTAAATGACATTCAAAAAACTGGGTCTCAGCTTCAAATTACCTGATGAAATTTGAATACTGCACAGGCAGCTGGTACTCCCTCCAGGAGCTATTGTTCCTGTTAACCCTATGGTGTATGAATTTCACTGCAGTGGGCAACTTTTAATGGTCAATTCTCTGGCGTTTTCAATCAGTCATGAGGCTGAAAATGCATGCAGGGCACAACACCAGCAGGGAGGGCCCACTGCAGTGAACTATGTGCATTTGCAGTCTCAGGACTGATTGAAAATGCCAAAGAAACGACTATTAACAGCTGTCCACTGTAGTGAACGCTATACGATACAGGGTTAACTAACCGCGAAAGACATAAAGTATGATTTCAAACAAAAGTAACAACGTGTGCGCGTTTTTTACTTCAAATTAAGTGCAGTAAAGTTTTTGTAAGGTGGATATTAGTTCCGAACACATTATCTGATTGCTGAATGAGCACAGTCAAATTTTACGTAGCGAAATTTTTCACCAGTAATAAGATGATAAACTGAAATCCCAGGACTAGAAAATTTTGCATTACAGGGATTCAAAAACGGCACCTACCGCCGTTGTTTTCAAGTCATGGGTGAACATCAAACATCGTTTTATTTTACGAGTAGCGAGATGTGGGTACGTCTAAAATGAAAGTAACGTGACGAAAAGGTCTGGCACAATTCAGATCATTAATATTGACAACGCAGGAAGAGATTGTACTGTTTCTCCTGGGTGGACTTGGGTTTTAAAAAAAGTATACTAATAATTACTTTACTTTTTATAAATCATCGACAAGTACGCCACAGAAGAAGGGATAGAACTACAATGGACATTTTATTCCACGGACTCTTGCACTTCTATGCATGACATATCTTTTCTTTCTCATTCACTTATCTTATCTACTTGAATTCGGACCTAAGAGGACGTTCTTATGTTAAGCTCATCTTGCTGTACCAGCTGATAATGTAAGATGTACTTAAAACCCGAAAAATATAGTGGCTATTTTATCAAATCTATCCTAAATTTGATACCTTTATTGTCTTAAGGAGATATGGACCTTAACAAATAATTTGCATTGTTAGGTGCCATCTTAGAAAAATCTTTAACATTTTTATTTAGATCTTCTACGAGACGTGCCATCGGTTAGGACAATTAACTTTACTTCTGATCCCACGAGACCAGAAGCAGCTACTAATAATTTAACAATTTTACTTACAGATTTTCTTTTTATGACGAGATAACATCCCAGGCAGAAAAGGTCTGGTCACAGGACTCCAGTTCCATTATAGGATTTCATTTGTAGATGTTACTCTTGTTATCTTATATTGGGGAATCGAGACGAAACCATGATGTATCGACGGTTACGTAACTACCATGAGATCTGAGCTAGTTGACTGAGTGCTTATACACGTCGGGCTAAATTAAACAACATGTTGCTGTAGTTGTTGTCCTGAGACTGGTTTGATGCAGCTCTCCATGCTACTCTATCCTGCGCAAGCTTCTTCATCTCACAGTACCTACATCAACCTACATCCTTCTGAATCTGCTTAGTGTATTCATCTCTTGGTCTACCTCTACGATTTTTACCCGCCACGCTACCCTCAAATACTAACTTGGTGATCCCTTATAGCCTAAGAACATGTCCTACCAACCGACCCCTTCATCTGGTCAAGTTGTGCCACAAACTTCTCTTTTCCCCAATCCTATTCAATACCTTCTCATTAGTTATGTGATCAACCCATCTTATCTTCAGCATTCTTCTGTAGCACCACATTTCGAAACCTTCTATTCTCTTCTCGTCCAAACTATTTATCGTCCATGTTTCACTTCCATACACGGCTATACTCCATACAAATACTTTCAGAAAAGACTTCCTGACACTTAAATCTATACTCGATGTTAACAAATTTCTCTTCTTCAGAAACGCTTTCCCTGCCATTGCCAGTCTACATTTTATATCCTCTCTACTTCGACCATCATCAGTTATTTTGCTCCCCAAATAGCAAAACTCCTTTACTACTTTAAGTGTCTCGTTTCCTAATCTAATTCCCTCAGCATCACCCGATTTAATTTGACTACATTCCATTATCCTTGTTTTGCTTTTGTTGATGTTCATCTTATATCCTCCTTTAAAAACACTGTCCATTCCGTTCAACTGCTCTTCCAAGTCCTTTGCTGTCTCTCACAGAATTACAATCTCATCGGCGAACTTCAAAGTTTTTATTTCTCCTCCATGTATTTTAATACGTACTCCGAATTTTTCTTTTGTTTCCTTTACTGCTTGCTCAATATACAGATTGAATAACATCGGGGAGAGGCTACAACCCTGTCTCACTCCCTTCCCAACCGCTGCTTCCCTTTCATACCCCTCGAGTCTTATAACTGCCATCTGGTTTCTGTACAAATTGTAAACAGCCTTTCGCTCCCTGTGTTTTACTCTTGCCACCTTCAGAATTTGAAAGAGAGTATTCCAGTCAACATTGTCAAAAGCTTTCTCTAAGTCTACAAATGCTAGAAACGTAGGTTTAACTTTCCTTAATCTTTCTTCTAAGATAAGTCGTAAGGTCAGTAGTGCCTCACGTGTTCCAGTACTTCTACGGAATCCAAACTTATCTTCCGCGAGGTCGGCTTCTACTAGTTTTTCCATTCGCCTGTAAAGAATTAGTGTTTGTATTTTGCAGCTGTGGCTTATTAAACTGATTGTTCGGTAATTTTCACACCTGTCAACACCTGCTTTCTTTGGGATTGGAATTATTATATTCTTCTTGAAGTCTGAGCGAATTTCGCCCGTTTCATACATCTTGCTCACCAGATGTTAGAGTTTTGTCAGAACTGTATCAACGGTTACGTAACTACCACTAGAACTGAGCTAGTTGACTGAGTGCTTATACACGTCGGGCTAAATTAAACAACATATTACACTGTTAATAATATTCTTACATTATTTATTTCTCTTTTTGCTAAGCCATTGCATTAAAGTGTGTTTCTTTTTATACAAGTCACGGCTCATATTTTATTTTATTACATTACACTAATAGTCACAAAACAAATAAATTCTTATATTTTATTACATTACAAGATGTAAGAAATTGTAGTCTCTCATCTGTACTTTGGTATGTGAATGCTACGGCTTGAAATGGTATAATGAACATTTTTGATCCAGATCTGGATGAAAAGACAGACAGTCGCTCCAAAACGACCAATCTTTATCATTCCAAAGGTGTCATGACTCTCTAAAGTGGAAATTGAGTTATAATTCCAGTCCAACCTCAATATTTTCAACATATCAGATTAAAATAATATAAGAATCAAGTGCCCTGTGACTTACTACGACGACTGATTCACTAATAATTTGAAGTTGCAAAGTTCTTTGCAGATTACAACTTAGCACTGGGGCCAGTTTCGAACTCTGGACGTCTGCCAATCGCGGGTAAGTACTCCGCCTGCTGAGCTCCACCGTCACGGCGAATGACCCCTCCTCGCAGCTTCACTTCTGCCATTATGTCTTCTCATACCTTCCAAACTTCACACAGTTTTAATCTGCCAGGAAACTTCGTATCAACGCACACATCGCTGCGAATAAAAGTTTCTGCTGGAAAATGAAATTTCTTTTGTAAGGATGATTACTGGTGACAGAGATGCTACCTGGTTGTGACTTCCACCGCTGTCTAGCCTGAAAACCTCCCAGGACTTAGCGCATTCCCACTTTTAACGTGCCACAGACGTCAATGATTCTCATAACAATGACCAAAAATATTTCTCCCTTTCTTCTCCTGAGCGTTTATCCCGTCTAGTACTAAGTCGCATGTTCAGGATGCGCCAGTTCAGAGCCTCCATGTCTGAATGGAATTACGGTTGTGTAATATTTCACACTGCGGTGACGTTCTTAACTAAGCAGATGTCGATGAGCAGTACAATCAAAAGACAAACTGATGTGAGCAGAGACTACCGTGAAAGCATTACTATCCTCTCCAGTGGTCTCTAATACGACAAAAAATTACGACTAACGTTGTCCACTGAGTCAGATTCGGCCGGATATACCACAATATTTAATGTGGTGATCTGCTCTAAGATTTACACGTCGATAATTCTGATATGAATGCTCTGACTGCTTAGAGGATTTGTTAATGTAAAACAACCGAAATATAAACTACGAGAAAAATGATCCACCTGTTATGAGCTGCTTACATATTCTGTCTCAAGTCCACCTAAGTGAACCTCTTTCTGTCAGTTTATTTTATTTCTCTTTCAAGTAGTAGAAAACAGAAAAGTTCTTCCATGACGCACTTCTCGCTTTTATTGGCAAACCTTCTTCAGTAGCTACAATGTAATCGTCACTCGTAGATGATATTTTTCGTTACTTTGTTCTTATAGACTGAAAGAGTTTTATTTGATAGATTAGAAACGATACTCTTAGAGTTCTGTGTTCATTATTCCATATTCAATCTCAACTGTTAACCTTTCCATATTATCTGCAGCTGGAATCAAACTTGACGTACTCATCACTCGTTTCATTCTCTTCATTGTGTTTTGAATTGTGTTTTCCGTTCACTGTGCTAGATTTTCCTGCACACCTAGCTCTCCTGATTTTAAGCTAAAGTTTCTCGGCGTATGAAGTTTCTTTGCGAATGTTCACATTTTGTAATCAGTGTTGTGTTGCCTAGCATTTGTGTTAGTGGTAATGCCAACGAACTAAAGAAAATTGTTTTTAAGTGTACAATATAAAAAGAATATTATTTAATAATAATGTTAATAGCAGCTGGCGACACTAAAACAGCAAATCAGTGCGTGAGATTTTTTGTTTGCAGTTATGGTTAGGACAGAGAAACAAAAATAGTCGCAACAACTACTGAACAGGAGGAGCAGACAAATAATTCACCCTGCTCTCTATTTATGACGTTCGAGTTGTAGTCGGTGCATCTGGATATTATTGACAACTACACTGTAGATCCAACTCATAGCTACAGAAACGGCAATAAAACTCAGTGGTCTACACTTGAGCTATTTTACTTTCTAGTGAATGTGGTGTTAGTAGACGACAGCACGTTTTTGATGTGTTGTCAATTCTCCATAGGTCTAGGAACAAGAAGGATACGTTTTCACAGCCACATTGTTGAGCTGACTAGCACTTTGGAAAAGCTTCCAAAATGCTAGTCAGCTCAACAAAGTGGCTGTGAAAACGTTTTCTTTTTGTTCCTAGACCAACGGAGAATTTGCCACATTGAAGAATATGTTTGGCCACTATGTAACAATCGATTTACTTCGTGGAATGGTTTAGAATTATCAGACTAAATTCACTTGATATTTTCTTGTGATTACCAAAAAATATTCTGAAAGACTCTCACTTTTAAGATGTAACATTAAGTTATCAAATTTGTGATTTGATTCCAGGGAGGCACTCCACGCAGAACCTAAAACTAAACTCATATCTTACATCTTGTGTCGCCGTGCCATCAATCACTTTGGAAAATGCTAGCAGAGTGGCAATGAGAGTGATTTGTCAGGATAAAGATGCAATAGCTCGCTGCTCCAATCTTACTGGAGGACTAGAAAAATTTTCATATATTTATCTGTACTGGTACAGTGTTACAGCTTCCTAAATTATAATCAGTAACGCAACCTTAGATTCTCTATATTAAGCCTTCTATCAGCTCTGTTTTTTCCGCGGCAGATATAACGGTGAAAAATTTAAGAAATTGTGGTATTGTACCTTTGTTGAAACTTATATTCTTCTGCTTATACCGACACAATTTTTAGTTTTTTTGTGAGTTTAATTGGCTTTCGAGGGCCGTTGAATTATTTGTTAAATGAGTTTCGTTTTGGGTATGATCTCACTGACAGATTTCCATACTTTTGTGACACTGCCAAAATGTTTCTTGGGTAGTACACAAACCTTCACGTTGATATAGACCATACCAAAGTCAAAAGTGCGTAATCTCTTACTAATGCGTCAAGTTTTGGGCAGGTTTTTATTACAGATAGCATTTGCTTCATTAAATTACACTTTCGTCCTAAGACTGTCAAGGTAAGTTGCAGTTTATTTGTATTAAAACACCGCTTATTGTTATAGTGCACGTCGTTAGTTTACTGAATAAAACGCAGAAACATAAGAAAGAACTAAAAAACGAATAATATAATCTCTCATATAAACTAAAACAGTCTGTTGATGCGCAGGCAGTTTTTGGATTTAACGCTCTTGTAGGACGATTGGTTGTGAGATAAAGATGTCGCAAATGCACGTTCAAAGTGCATTTTCTTCCACATAGGCATTTTCGTAATGACAATTCCGAGCAAGAAAGGTAAACGTTTGAGGATGCTAGGTTAGAATAATTCCAGTAAGGACAGGTTTTCATCCAGGTACCTAGATAGATATTGTTCTGAAATCGGCAGCGTGCAGATGATTGTTTTCGTACAATAGCAACAGTTGATGAGCTTCCGTTGGTTATTTATTTTATAAGAGGCGTCTCAGTTATGGGCAAGGGATGCCACATTCGGTGGACACCCCCCGCTGTTTGTAAAACAAAACTTATCTGTGTGACACCAGATGCAGAAAGTTACATTTTGAGGAACCACGCTTCAGATATTTTTTTGCTAGGACCAACCATTGTTTTCTTTATATGTACTCACTGTGGTCCAAATGATGATTTGGGCATCCTGATTTTTCTGTTATTTCCTTAAATCGATTAACCCTAGCAACAGCAACACACTTTTCTTGACACGCTTTACCAAAGGGAAGTGCGGGTGTACTGTATGTCCAGCCTAAGAGAAGTTGACTTATACTAACGACAGATCTTTTTAAGAGGTTATGGTGGGCAAGTAGGGTCTAGAACCATAATATATCTTTTAGTACACTGTTAGAAGTATCTGCGCATTTTCTATAAGGGTACTCTATGACCAGTTAGTAGTTGTAGAATTTTACTCAACTCATACTTTTTAAAGCGATATGTAACATTCTGAAACTGAAAATTTTGATCTGATATTCTTTGAGGAAGGATACAGCTTCTATCAAAATTAAAGTTCAGTTTACCTGAAAAGATTGAAACATTAACGGAATGTGATGGAAGAAGTAATTGAAAACAATAATTTTTTTTAAAAAAAATCTTAAAGCTTTAAGTAACTCACTAGATTAGAAGAATTTTCAAATGTAGGCATAAGGAATTCCCTTGGTATTGCGAGCGTTAATTCAAATTATGGAATCCCTCCTTTGAAGTGGCGCAGACGACATCCATCCTTCCCAATCGTAACTTCTGCGTTGTCTCTAATGACGTCATAGTCGACGGAGCATTTAACGGTAATCTTGTTTCTTTCCTTTTTACCGAATGTTGGCCATTGAATGTAAATGCTTCACGAAGTTTAAATGGTTTCAGATCATTATATTCACCAGTAATGTGGTACACGGACAAGGGCCATAGTGGTAAATCGTGAAAAAATTTCTTCATCAAAGCACGTTGGCTTCACACTGTGCCACTTTCGTCTCTACACGATCAGTATATACAGCACTACAGTAGCTCTAATGGCAAGCGACAGTTCCTATAGAAATTTACCAGCCTGATGTTACTTCGCTCAGATCGTTGTTATGTGATTTTAATTTAGTGAGTAAACATGAAATGAAGAACGCATTGGGTAACCGAAGAATCTGGTAAAGGCGATGCTTACGAACAAAGAACTGAATGTTTTGAACAGTCTTTAACCTTTCTCCGGGAGTCCGAATTTTCATCCAGTGTGGAGCGTCTTTCGGTACGACAAAATTATGAACCTGCTTGATGTGTTTATTACACCACAATTTTTTTGACTCAACTGAACGTTGTATAAGAACATTTGTTTCTTACTGTAACTGGACTTCAGATGCTGAAAATGTTTTAGTATAATGGAATTCGAACTCAGATGTTCCCTTTTGGCGCCGGAATTGATCTCCTTGGGGCGCTGCTCATTTGTTCCGTTGTTTTCTCAAGATTCTGAACTACTCTACGTGAGAGGCGCACGTATGGATTCGAATTCAGGAGCAGCACTAAGGTTTCCATCAGGTCATTTCAAACTGTAGGATACACGCACCGAACTACAGATAAAAATAATTATGATGATTAACGTCTGTTCGTGTGTTGTCAACATTAAAGATCTTTTCCTTTTTGGCTTCCAATCAAACACAGATGTTTTCGTCATATTAGTTGCAGTACAAAAATTCACACAAGTCGCTGCTGGTGAAATAAACGATATTTAACATTTGTTAGTGGCTCGAAAACAACGTTGACAGGTCCTGGGCTCGACTCTCAGTAAGAAAGAACCTTTTCGTCTTGTCATATCACTTTCAGTCATCTCAATACTGATGAAAAACTTTTATATCTGACATTTTATTGTGCCGATTTAAAAAATCTGATATGGTGCTGTGTTTGAATCCCAGTCGAATACAAACTGAACGTCCCTTTATTTCCAGTTGGAACTTGAGTACACTTTATTACTTTTAATTGTAACCATATTTAAGTTCTTTCGCGTTTTGATAACAGGAACCGTAGTAGCTGGATGAGAGTTCCCGATCCTGATCCTGTACAAAACTTTCCGTCATATAATTTCACGTCGAAACTTATCATTTTTAATGACATTTATTGTAATAAATTTGGGTTTAGAAGCGTTAAAGACTATGTCATCTCTAATAACTTCTTTTCTGATATTTCCAATATCGAGGTATTAATATGCATCTACACCGATAACCATACACAGGAGTGTTCTCTAGTGGTCTCTTGTATTAAGCATTTTGACAATACCGAAAAATGTTAGTCGACATCCAAGAGTGTTACATTATGTTGGTTACATACACATCAGCAGGAATGAAATTCAGGTCGTTCTGAAACTTTGGTACATGACTAAGTGTCTCTGGACTCTAACAAAAGTTTGAAATTATCCAGAAATGAAGGGGGAGCAGAAATCTGAGAAGCGACGGAGTACATTTTTTAGAAACTATAGAGAACATGCAATTTCTGATGACAGTGCAGTATGACTGACGATACAGCAGCAGTTCTGCCAGTACCTCGTCTCCTACATTCGAAATTTCACAGAAGCTCTTCTGCGAACCTTGCAGCTAGCACTTTTGGAAGAAAGTATATTGCGAAAACATGGCTTAGCAACAGCCTGGGGGATGCTGTCAGAATGAGATTTTCACTCTGCAGCGGTGTGTGCGCTGATATGAATCTTCCTGACATTAAAACTGTGTGCTGGACCGAGACTCAAACTTGGGACTTTTGCCTTTCGCGGGCAAGTGCTCTACCAACTGAGCGACCCAAGCACGAGTCACGACCTGTCGTCACAGCTTCGGTTCTGCCAGTACCTCGTCTCCTAGCTTGCAAACCTCACAGAAGCTCTTCTGCGAACTTGCGAGAGGCAAAGGTCTCGAGTTCGAGTCTCGGTCCGGCATACAGTTTTAATCTGTCAGGAAGTTTCATATCAGCGCACACTTCGTTGCAGAGTGAAAATCTCATTCTGGAAACGTCCCCCAGGCTGTGGCTAAGCCATGCTTCCGCAATATCCTTTCTTCCAGCAGTGCTAGTTCTCCAAAGTACAGCATTTTTCACTGCATACCCTTGGTGAACGAAGGATTGTTCGCTTTTTGTGGTGATCTCCAAAACGTTATTATCACTCTTGCGGAGTCCTTTTAGTTATTATAACGTATCACTTATAAGTGCTGAGGACTGGTTTAAGCGCTTTTGTTGTTGGCGATCACATTAATTCCACTACGTGCCCTGAAATGGCAGTGACTCTAACCTACGTCCGACTCATTCTGTTTTCTGCAATAATTCCGCTGCAAATTACACTGGATCTTACTACAGCCACAGAAAAAAATGCCACGTTAATCGCTGTCCCAAATTCATTTTCGTTGTCTCCATTCGGGGCTACTGACTTCTAGTTGGTTGACAATTCATCCGGAGGCTGGTATATCACATCACTGATCAAGTCAGGAGCTCGCAGGTTTCTTGCTTCCATTGTTGAGAAGCGGTATCTCACACCTTGCTTGCAGTAATTATGGAATGAAAGCCAGATGACAGTCTTGTTTAGTGCGAAGCTACTTTCTAATTTTGAAGAGACGTCAACGATTAAAGAGTAAAAAATAAAGTTCACAGGACTTTATAATCACAAACAAGAAGGAATTCCTATGCTGTGGAGCCCACATGAAGCATAAGCAACAGCTGTAAGTCGTTATCATGGATCTGCTAGAAAATCATTGGTTGGCTAGGTAGTCGTCCTACGAATGTCGTTTGATGTCGTAACAATTTGTATAGTGTTCAATTGCATCAGAGGTTGAATCAGGCCTCGGTTCGTCGGGACGATTAACAGTTTCACTGTTTGTTAACCTGTCCACGTCAAACAAAACTTGACATCACCTACACTTTTAACGTGCCACAGATACCGATGATTTTAATCATGAGAACAAAAAATATTTTTTCTGTCGCTTTCTTTGATAAGCATATCTGCCAAGTGGGGAGCATTAGGCAGCAACTGGCTGAAGCAGGAGAAAGGAAATCAGCTTCTGACGAACATGTAACTTTGAGATATGAAATAGTGAAGGCACCGGAGGATCAAATACGTAAAAAAGAAGGTCTAGTAAAAATAGTTGGTTTTCACGAGAGATAATTAATTTAATTAATGAAAAGAGAAAATAGGAAAATGAGCTACTGAAGTACTACAATCGTCTCACAAATGAAACTAAGAGAAAGTGCTAAATAATTAAGCAGGAATACCTGAAAGATGAATAAAAAGCTGTAGAAGCATGTATAAGTAGTTGAAAGAGAGATACCACCTATACGAAAATTAAAGAGGCCTTTGTGGAGAAGAGAAGCTATACGAAAATCCATATCTCAGATGGAAAATCAGAAACGAAGTAATGAAGGGGAAACTTAAAGGTGGAAAGAGTATATAGATGAGATATAAAACGGAAATAAACTTGCAATACTGTAGAAAGGAGAAAGGTTGTAGTTGAAGGCAGAAGAGATGATAGTACTAGAAGAATTTGAAAGAGCTCTGAAACAACTAAGTCGAAACGTTGTCCCTCGAGTAGACGACATTCCTTTGGAACAGATGATGTTTTCGGGCAGCCAGTTATGGCAAAATATTCCACCTGATATACAAGATGTGTAATACCTGCAAAATAGTCTCAGACTTCAAGAAGCTTGTAATTATTCAAATTACAATGAAAGTAGGTGCTAACAATTGTGAATATTACCGAACTGTCAGTTTAATAACTCATGGTTGCAAAATACTGGCACGAAGTATTTATAGAACAATAGAAGAACTTCGGCAATATTAGTTAGTGTTCTGGGTAAAGGTAGATACAAGCGAGTCTGTACTGACCACAAGACTTCATTAGGAATTAGCGTAAGGAAAGGAAACTTCAAGTTTATAGCATTTCTAGAGTTAAAGATAGATTCCTTAATGTTGACTGGAATATACTTTTTGAAATTTTAAATGTAGGAGTAGTAAAATACAGGAAGTGAAAGACTGTTACACTTTGGACAGAAACTAGATATGAAGAGCAAGTAGTGGTTGAGAAGGGATCTAGTCAGGTTTATAGCATATCTAGATGTTATTTACATTGAGCAAACACTGAAGCAACCAAATAAAAAGTTTGGAGAACAAATTAAAGTTCAGCGAGAAGAAACGAAAACTTGGTGATTTGCGGATGACACATTATTATTCTTTCAAAGATACCAAAGGATCTGGAGGAGCAGTTGAACGGAGCTAATGATGACTTGAAAGGATGATATAAGACGAATATCAACAAAAGCAAAAGAAGGATAATGGAATGTAATCCAAGTAAATCAGGTGATACTGAGAGTAGGAATACAATAATACTAAAAACAGTGGGTGAGTTTCGCAATTTGGACAGCAAAACAACTTATTGTCCCTGAAATAGAGAGGTTATAAAATGTACACCGGCAATGGCAAGAAAAGTATTTCTGAAGAAGAGGAATTTGTTAACATCGAAGGATGATTTAAGTGTTAGGAAGTATTTTCTGAACTTGTATGTCTGGAGTGTAGCCTTGAACGGATGTAAAACGTGCACAATGAACAGTTCAGACAAGAAAAGATTGGAAGCTTTTGAAATGTGGTGCCACAGAAAAAATGCTGATTATTAGATGGGTAACTATGGTGTGATGGGTAATAGAACTGAAAAGAAAATAAATCTGTGACACAGCTTGACTAAAAGGAGGGATCGGCTTACAGGGCACATTATGAGCAATCAAGGGATCGTGAATGAAGTATTAGAGAGACGTTGGGAAGGGGGGGAGGTGAAAACTGAAAACGGAGATCAGGAGTTGAGTCTCGTGTACTTAATCAATAACGAAATGTATTTATATAGTTGTGTTTCACAAGGTAGAATCTGAATTTCGCTTACGAAGATCGACAATCAAGATTATTAACATTATTAAGAATATTAAAGCTATAAGCAGCAGGTTGGAAAGGGGAGGCGAGGCACGCTACACAGTCTACGGACTGAAGCCCACAGCAACAACAACAGTTCTTTATTTAACGGCTCTAAAGTAAATATGTCTGAAAATTGTAACAAATTTTATCTGTATATAACTTTTGCTACGAATGTGAACACAGACTGTATGTTATAGGCTTAGGTGTGTATAACGGAGGGCACAGCTGTTTCATTCAGTCTTTTTCGCGTACTTGCGGAAAATCATTCTGTTTCTCATTTTTTTTCTAAGTGGAGCCTTTTTTCCTTTCTATCTTACCTGAAGTTTGCCTGCTCTACCTGTAGATTCACGAATCGTACCTGATTTTCTCTCGGGGATGAGGGAGGATCACACATTTCTAAAGACTACAGTTTGTTTTAAATGTCATTTATTGCTGAATGTACCCACAGCTATTATTCTACCGTCACTTATTTATTGAAGATGATGTGTCTGGGAAAGTAGTTCCCTCGCATTATTCGAAATATTCGAGGAGGGTTTACGCGTGAAAATCGATCTACGACGCTGTTGTACTCGCATTAGACTAGTATTGAAGAAGAAATGGATTCAGCCCCCACCTAAATTCTGGTGAATTTCAATATTGCTGCGTTCACTAATGCATACGCTTGAAAATCATACTGCCAATATCTGTCTACATGTTTGTCCATTGTTATTATTTCCTTCGTTCATGACGACTCATTGCGTGGTAAATGTTTGTGTAATGGTATTTGCTTTATTTTAAGCAAATATATATGTAGTACAGAAATGTGAATATTGTCAAAAGATTACAACCTACAGTGGTGCTTACGAAAATGGAATAGTGTTTCGTTCTGGCATTCGCGGTAGTGCGTATAGTTCCAATGGGCATACTGTGCTGTTTGTTCTCGTCCTACGCTAGCAGTGGGTGCTCGCATTGAAGAGACGACGTTAAGTATCAGCGACGTTACTCGACGCTCATGAATATGTATGCCACTTGTAACAAGCACCCACGAGCTGAGCGTGCGGTAAACACTGCAGAAGTAAACAAGGCGAGCATCAGACTTAGTAGTGGGAGTTGGGTAGCTTATCGCTGCCTGTTCCCCCTGGTACTATTATAATGTAGAACCTAGGGAGAAATGTCGAGAACTCGCAGCGAAATTAGAGTAGTATTTCATTCCATCAAGTGACATCAGCCATACCTGTAACGATTTATGTCATTCTGTAGTGACCCATCAACGTCATGTCTCTGAAACTGCGTTAAATAAGCTTCAGTATTGGCTCAGTCGATGCATGGTTGCTCCTATAAGTCTCTTATCTAGTGGTGATTCATCAGTGTGAAAAGCTTCTGACAGTACTTAAATGTAGCTGGCTGATCACTGGTACTGAAAAAGATGAACTAGCCACTTTCCAACACACTGCCAAGAACCTAACTCCTTCGACTCTATTCCAAACGTTACACAAAACTGTAAAATTTTCTCTATAATCTTCTCATCGTTGGCTGAAGTAAAGGACAATTTTGTTCGGTGTGGTGTACACTGACTAAATTTATGACACGACGGCTTAACAACTCGAAATTCGTTGGCTAATTGACTCTATGACGGGGTTTGGCATATCTTAAATATGATATTGGTTTATTGTTAGACATGAAGACTGTAATGTTGTACAAAATGCGGTAAATTCGGTGTGGCGACACATATTGGTGGTGATCACGCGCTGAGTGCCTGTTGTACCGTACGGAGCGCACGCACGTAAGGACCTCCGTTGGACGGTTCTTGAGAAAAGACACTCCACAACGGACTAACACGAAGGGGTGGCGTCAGTCTGACGGTGAATATGCAATGAGAAGGAGGTACGCACATAGCGGTAGGGCGTGCCTTATTTTGCTTCAGTTGTGTGTAATTACATTTGTTAGTACTCATGGTTACGACTACTACACATTTCACAAGGATAGTGCTTGTAAAAAAAAAACAAAAGGTATAATGGCAGCCCTAAAAAGTTATTTGCACATTGCCACTGCTAACCATGAATTTTTTACCGATCCTCATTACAATCAAGGCGAGTGCCTCATTGTTCAGACAACCGTGCGAGGTATGGGACACAACTAGAAACGACGTGAGATGAGTGAAAAGAGCATTTGAGACCTTCAGTTGAGGGTACATGTCCACGTGCAAAACACATGTGAAATGACCAAATTGTCATGTTTTCGGCAGTAATGAATGGAATTGTTGAAAACTATATGAGCCGAAAGAAATAAGTATCCTACGAGTGTGATCTGCAAAAAATAGCAACAATTTCTCTACTTTTGTTCATGTGGATATATTGGAAGTTACTGATTCCACCTAAGTGTGACTAAAAGATGAGCAACAAATATGGTTGTGTATGAGAAAATGGTTGGTTTTGCAGTTGAGTTGGACAAATGTGTAATCTCTGTAATGTGCACAGGAGAACTTGTTTTCCGTATATTAGTAAGGTTATGCAATCGCCCATGGAATAAATGATAAGTAGTAATCCATCTTTGCAAGACACGTTTTGAGTCCAACACATGGCCTAGTTTGGACGGTCTTAGAGTAGTTCCTTCTTCGTATGATTCTGTTGTTTCCAAGGATCTGTTACACATTACTTACCTAGTCCTAGAAGTCCTTTATTTGAATACGTCCATTTGAAAGGCTGTCATTCCGACAGAATGACCTTGTAGTGAACTAAAAAGTATAAGAATTTAATTCTATTAAAATGCCTCACTAGAAAAGAAAAAAGTCAGTTCAGTGAAACAGCCGTCACTGCCCTTGGCATTGTTTCGTAATATTACTTGATATTCAAACATGCTCTTAGCGTGAATGAAGAAATAAGAACGCAGATTGACAATTAATATGAAAAAAATTACGATGTGTTGTATTTTCGGCAGTTGCAGTTAAGGGCAAACTTCATTACGCAAGATTACCAATAATTCTTTTCAGTATTTACATCGTCTTTGAAAATCCTGTTTTTCAAACCTATAAATTATAATCATTTTGAATTTCTGTGCAAAAACACTCATCGTTCCAATAGTCTCATCATGCCCGAAACTCGGCATAAAATTGTTTAATTTCCTTAGGTATGAACAAGGCAGCAGTCGCAATTAAAATATCTAGGAGTAAAGCTGCTGAACGACATGAAATGATAGGAGCAATTTGCGTCATTTGTTGGGGAAGTGTATGGTTCACAATGGGTACTTGTGAGTCTCGAGAAGATACACGACTCCTTTACTGTAAAGGAGTGGGTGTATAGAACCCATGTCCTTCACATTCTTCAATGGTGCTCGAATGATAGTGGTTCACATTAGTCCGGAAAGAAGGCTTTAGAGATGTAACTCTATGTTCGTCGGTTCTATCGGTATGAGTGCATATCTAACACTCTCTGTGGACTAGAGAACCAGCGTCTTCAACAGGCTACAGAGCAATCTTATTTCCCTCAGCGCTCATAATGCATAAAGACTAATGACAAGATAGTTCTCATACGGAGGCCAAGACCGATCGTTCTTCCCACGCTCCATTGGCAACTGGGACATGAATGGAAATGAATAGCGACCGAACAACGTAGCCTCCGTCTTATTCTTAGAGTGGCTTATGGAATATAGATATACAAAATCTCATCTTATTTTTATAACATTTGTATGTATGTCTTATGTTAACCGGGGATCTAGAAACGACGGAGAGGCTCCGTCTCCACCGCAGCCGCAGTGGTTCACAACCCCACGATGACTACCGCAGTCCACTTCAGCCCTCCGCCGCCACACACCGAAGCCAGGGTTATTGTGCGGTTCAGCCCCCGGTGGACCCCCCCCCCCCCCCCCCCCCCCAGGGAATGTCTGACACCAGATGAGTTTAGCTCCTATGTTTGCGTGGTAGAGTGATGGTGGTGTACGGATACGTGGAGAACTTGTTTGCGCAGCAATCGCCGACGTAGTGTAGCTAAGGTGGAATAAGGCGAATCAGACCGCATTCGAGGAGGCAGATGGAAAACCGCCTAAAAATCATCCACAGACTGGCCGGCTCACCCGACATCGACCCAGGTCAGCCGGGCGGATTCGTGCCGGGGACCATGCACTCCTTCCCGTTCCGGAAATCCGTGCGTTAGATCGCTCGGCTAAGCGGGCGAGCTTTATAACTTTTACTGTACGTCCTTTATTTAATTCTTTTACTGTGGTTTAGTGGCTAAGGCATCATTCGAAAGATAGAGCAGGAAGAAGTACTATTATTCATAGTTGCACCATATGTGTTAAAGTACCTCAGCAGTGCCTAGTGCATAACCATACACTAAAAGCCTACATTGTAGCTTGCCTTCAATATAAATAACAGGACTAAGCTGCTGCAGTCGACTTGACGTCTGAAACATTTTTTATTAGCTTTCTATTTCAGGTCAGGCATGAAGATGTTCAGGTTGTGAGCCCTATCCCATATGGGAGCTAATCATGTAAGATCATTACGAAACTGCATTTCGTGACATGTAAACATATTAACAGCAAATACACTCCTGGAAATGGAAAAAAGAACACATCGACACCGGTGTGTCAGACCCACCATACTTGCTCCGGACACTGCAAGAGGGCTGTACAAGCAATGATCACACGCACGGCACAGCGGACACACCAGGAACCGCGGTGTTGGCCGTCGAATGGTGTTAGCTGCGCAGCATTTGTGCACCGCCGCCGTCAGTGTCAGCCAGTTTGCCGTGGCATACGGAGCTCCATCACAGTCTTTAACACTGATAGCATGCCGCGACAGCGTGGACGTGAACAGTATGTGCAGTTGACGGACTTTGAGCGGGGGCGTATAGTGGGCATGCGGGAGGCCGGGTGGACGTACCGCCGAATTGCTCAACACGTGGGGCGTGAGGTCTCCACAGTACATCGATGTTGTCGCCAGTGGTCGGCGGAAGGTGCACGTGCCCGTCGACCTGGGACCGGACCGCAGCGACGCACGGATGCACGCCAAGACCGTAGGATCCTACGCAGTGCCGTAGGGGACCGCACCGCCACTTCCCAGCAAATTAGGGACACTGTTGCTCCTGGGGTATCGGCGAGGACCATTCGCAACCGTCTCCATGAAGCTGGGCTACGGTCCCGCACACCGTTAGGCCGTCTTCCGCTCACGCCCCAACATCGTGCAGCCCGCCTTCAGTGGTGTCGCGACAGGCGTGAATGGAGGGACGAATGGAGACGTGTCGTCTTCAGCGATGAGAGTCGCTTCTGCCTTGGTGCCAATGATGGTGCCGTGCAGGTGAGCGCCACAATCAGGACTGCATACGACCGAGGCACACGGGGCCAACACCCGGCATCATGGTGTGGGGAGCGATCTCCTACACTGGTCGTACACCCCTGGTGATCGTGGAGGGGACACAGAATAGTGCACGGTACATCCAAACCGTTATCGAACCCATCGTTTTACCATTCCTAGACCGGCAAGGGAACTTGCTGTTCCAACAGGACAATGCACATCCGCATGTATCCCGTGCCACCCAACGTGCTCTAGAAGGTGTAAGTCAACTACCCTGGCCAGCAAGATCTCCGGATCTGTCCCCCATTGAGCATGTTTGGGACTGGATGAAGCGTCGTCTCACGCGGTCTGCACGTCCAGCACGAACGCTGGTCCAACTGAGGTGCCAGGTGGAAATGGCATGGCAAGCCGTTCCACAGGACTACATCCAGCATCTCTACGATCGTCTGCATGGGAGAATAGCAGCCTGCATTGCTGCGAAAGGTGGATATACACTGTACTAGTGCCGACATTGTGCATGCTCTGTTGCCTGTGTCTATGTGCCTGTGGTTCTGTCAGTGTGATCATGTGATGTATCTGACCCCAGGAATGTGTCAATAAAGCTTCCCCTTCCTGGGACAATGAATTCACGGTGTTCTTATTTCAATTTCCAGGAGTGTATGTACTGTATGCTCTAATGTTGATGAAATATCTGTAACAAAAATAATTTACTAGCATATCAGCCCACAATGTAACCATTGTTGGGTACAGTCTAGTTCGCAATTGATTAATCTCTATGAAGAAACCACAAACGTAAACGGAAAGTAGTCATTCTCGATAAAATTTCTCTTTTTAAAGAATGGTATCAGCCTCGGAAAACCCACCCTACGGACTGCTTTTGAGCCTCCCAATCTGGCGAGTCTTTGGCGCCCTCCCAACACCTTGCGATCGAATTCGTAGCCTTTCAGAATCAACGATGCCTTCCCTTTCTTTACTCAGAGACCTTGCTACTTACCAAAGGTACTGATTTTGATATTAATAACGTAAAAAAAATGTCCATCACTGAAGAAGATGTAATAATTTTACATACAAAGTAACACTCATGAATAAAATACTAGATAAGGCTAAGTTACATAATTGTAATATATGAACTGAAGTGTTGGTTTTACTCATTTTCCTTACGTTAATGTATTTTATGATTTTTGTGGCAGTCTTCAGTCCAAAGACTGGTTGTATGGAACTTTCCACCCTTTATGTCTCTGCAACCAGTGAAACTTCATTTACTTGAACCTGTACTCAAGCCTTGGTTTTCCTCAGTAATTCTTATCAACACCGCTTCATGCTCATCGCTTCATTACTAAATTAACTTAAATAGCTCAGAAGGCGTCCTTGCATTACGTATTTTCTTTTATTCTTCTTGTGCCTTCACACTCTAGTGATCAACATCCCGATGGAGGTACACGTGGCAGGACTGGACTTTTACCAATTTCTGGACAGCAACGAACTTCTATGACCTTGTTAACGTTCGTTTAAGAATTGTCGAAGATCTGTTCTTTTATTCGTTTGTTAGTAGTTGTGGAGTAGACCGCTACTGGAAATAACTGACAGTTGAATTTAAATAGTAAGTCTAACTATTAAAACAATGCTTCATTCAGGTTCGAAAACTGAAAATAGTTCCTTAATAAATCAGCCACCATATGTCATTTACTTCAGTTAATGCAACATTATTTGTGTAATTGGGGCACACACCAACTTTTCAGCATTACATAAAACTAACACTAAGTATTTATGACACCACTTTAACAATTTTTATGTGTTATTTCTGTTCTAATTTTTCTTGTAGAACAAGTTTTGTGATGTGAGAGAAAATTTTACCCTCCACCTCCCCCCAAATTTTCCCCCTTCCAAGAATAATGTTAAAACAGAATAATGTTAAAAGACATTCTTAGCGGTCAAGAAACACAATGAAATTCCTTAAGCATACATGCTTACAGAATGCAACAGGCATATCGGTGGAACTTAAGGAATAGATCAAAATGTGAATCAGTGCTGGAATTGCTACTTCGATCTTTTCATTTGATTGCTGAATTTCTTAACCCTATGTCTTAAGAACCATGACACTTTTGTTATAATAAATAAACATTTACCGTCTAGATCACCACATTTTATTTAGCGACAGCCGGTTTCCGACTTCGGTGCAGATCACCTACAGGTCTGGTCCCGTAAGGAGCAGTTTGTCAACGTTGCCAAACTGGAACCAGACCTAAAGATGATCTTCAATCCAGACTAAAACCAGTTGTCGCCTAAATAATGAGTTGTGATCCACATGGTGTTTATTTATGCCACTGAATACATTTCCTGGATATTCTACGACAAAAATGGAAACACATTCACTCATGTAAAGTTTCGGATAGAATTCTCACATGCTTAGTTGAGGATGTACGAGAACTCAACAAAAGGACCTGAACGAGCCCCGCACTCCAATACTGTAGCAGACCAGCTCCGGTTTGATGGAATCAACCACTCGATGGTGAAAATAAAGGAACTGAAAAGAAGACGATATACTGGAATAAATCGTAAGACATCAGCAGTTACCCAGTGCAAGAAATATAACGTGGTATTCTGTGTTGAGTATTTTGCCGCTTATCATACAAAACAGTTGGTTGTTTTCGTTCTTGATTTGTACTCATGTTTAATTTAATGTAGGAAACTGTTGTTCTGAATACTGCCAGGAGGTACAGTATATTATATCAGAACTAGAAAGGTTGAAATTACTCGTTCGAATTAAATGCTTCATTTTCGATGTAACAATCAAGCTTAAACTAATAAATGTAATATATTTTTAAAAAATGTTGGAACAAATTGATTAAGGCTCTTTTTCCCCAATTGAATTCAGGACCTCTATATCTAAAATCGGACTTACACGTCCAATGTTCAGTATTCCTTTACAGCACCATATTTCAGAACATTCTAACCTCTTCAAGCCAGCATTGATTATTGCACATCCTTCATTTCTGTACACCACACTGCAGACAAATACTTCGATAACGAACTTCCTAAGACTTAAAATTTATATTCTTTGTCAAAGTATGTATCTTTGTCAGGATTGCTTTCATCAGCATTGGTGCTATACATTTTATATTATCTTTGTTTTGGTATCCCACAACGAAATCCATTACAACGTTCTATCTCTCCTTTCCTTACTCCATTCTCTCACCATCACCTGACTTTATTAGAAGGCACTCCGCTACCCTTGTCTTACTTTCATTTGTATTCATTTTCTAACTTCTTTCCGAGATACTATCCATTCCATGTTCTTGTTTCCCAAGTCATTTTCAGTCTCTGATATAATTACAATATCTCAATCAATGTTTAAAGTTTGTATTTCTTTTTCCAGAACTTTGATCCTCTTTCTTCCTTTCCCTTACTGCTTTCTCAATGTACGTTTTGAATATCGTGGCCGATGGGCCACAAAACTGTCTGATTCTCTTTTACTATTCGTTTCCTATAACCTTCTTTAGGTGTCCGTGCAAATTGTAGACGATCTGTCACTCCTAGTGTTTTATCGTTAACAACTGCAGAATATCAAACAATGTATTTTAGTCAGCAGTATCCAAAGGTAAATCTCCTAATGCTGCATGCAAAGACAAGCCTTAGGATCATTATTGTAACACATCCGAAAAGTAAGTATTGTTATTATCATATTCGTCTTGAAGTCTGAGGATATTTCGCCTATCTCATTTGTGTTGTCAACTACGTGGATACTTTTCTCGTTTTTTGTACCCCAGTGACATCAATGAGGAATATAATTTGCCCCAGGAGCCTTGTTGTGTCTTAGACCTTCCAGACTCTGACTGAGATACATCGGAACTTCGCATCAGTCATCTTCACGCACTTCCTCTTCCTTGTTCACAATCATCTTCAAGTTTCATTATTCTATAAACATTAATTTCTCATATACACGTCACATGGTTCTGCCATCTCTTCTCTTCTCAGTACTAAACTGATTTCCCGGAAGAGGTATTGAAATTTATGTGTTTCTTTCCCTAAAACTTCCTTCCAGTTTCAATAATTTATCATATTTTAAATTTTTTATTATTATCTTTAATGTTTCTGATATGTGTGAATTATTATACTTATTACGTCACGATGTGGAGTATATCAGTGCTATTCCATCATTGTGAATAATAAAGTGTCATCAGTATTATTGTAAGCAATAATCACTGCATTTAGGTTGGTTCAGAGAAAGTGAATTTGTCTGCGTAAACTCTTATCTCTTGTGAGATGTTCACATTGTTGTATGACTCACAGTTGATGTTCAGTCATTACTGTAAATTAAGTGAGTGGTATCTTTTTTTCCAAGTTCTGAAATAAATGATACACTTTCAGAATATAGGTTGCTAAATTTGTTAATATAAAAGAAATTTTACATTTTACGTGTATATTCAAGCAGAGAAAGATCCTTTCATATTACATATATTACTATTGACATGACGTATTGGTTGAATAGCGTATTGAATCCTGGTGGAATGACGACAGTATTATTACAAAAGGAATGTTGTCTCGCTGTTACATTATTTTGTAAGAATTTTTTCCCACATCCATTACGTTGTGATCTGCACTACAATTTCAGTCAGTTTTCTGAAATTTGGTTAAACGGATGTGAGCGTAGTGGGCTATTATTTCCTGGAACAGGCTGAATAAGCATGTATGACATATACCCCTGTATTGCTGATCATACGTTCATTGAAATTCATCAGTTGGAGCACAATATGGTGTTTCACCACCATATATTTTTATTTTCTAGTAAGTAAAGTAAGTAAAGTAATTAAAGGACCACTTAAAATATCTATGAGACATTATACTCACACCAGACAAACTTTTGAAGAATGAAAGGTATACTGATGTGGCTGAACAATAAATCTGAAAATCAGTTGGAATATGTTCTGAAGAGGCTAATTTCAGTATCGCGGTAGGGTGGGAAAGTTGGTAGTTCGACAGCGTGACAACACACAAGAAATTTGGTAGCAGAAGATTAAACATGTCAATTTGTTTCACCGTGGTAATGAAATACCACTCGTCCAGACAGCTATCCGTGTTTAGAACATTATTGCTTCGAGGTAAGCAAATGCAGTTGCGTTTTTTTGGCATATTGAACAAATAGCACATGCTTGTTGATATCTGACACTTAAGCATCGTGAAACAACCTAAGTTCGTATGAAGACGACCTCAATTCCAAGACGGTAAAACTTTTCATTGGAGAAGAAAAAGAAAAATAGTCTCTGTCATTATGAAAGCTGTGTAACGCCAGATACGGTGCACTCTCTGAAAGGAAATGTGGTGTAAACGAAATTTATGCGGGTATAAAAAGGCGGCAGGAGGGTGCTGCCGTCGTTTTTATGGGCTTCGTGGACACTAAAATGCTTTACTCTTCTCACTTACCGCCACATTTCGTTTTATGTCCCATCTACATGTGCCATGCTTATACCATGCAGAAGTTAAAGCTTTCTGACTATTTTCATGATATGAATAAATTCCTGTGATGTCGGAACATGAGATGGAAATCCGTGCAAATCGCCATAGCGTAATTACATCAGTAGTACCCTAGAACCGTTCTTCATCATAGGTATCACACCATCTGTTGCTACGCCATCTGGGCCATAACGTCTGCATCCGCGGTGTGCTTCGCAGGTGCCATAACTGGTTCATAGAAAGCCGTGAAACGCTTCCAAACGACCAAGTAACGGCACTCACTGTAGGGCTTATGCGCTCAAAGCTGTGTTTCACTTCCCACCAGCGGAATAAATTTCAGTTGTTGAAGTAGAAACGCTGGTAGTAAATCTTTTTCCATTAACGTCTGAGACCATTTCATATGACCTACATACTGGTTATATGTGAAATTCGATGCCGGGGACCGAATTCAATCACATCGCCAGAGAATGTCATTTCCTTCAAGAAAAACGTTGTTCTGCTTATAATGAGTAATATTTTAATTTTTTATTGTATTTTTTTTCTATATGGCTATACTCCAGCAGCGATACTCGTATGGACTTAAAAGGAATCGAAAATAAAAGCAAACAGTTGCTAAATTAAGATTTATTAACCGTTTACCATGGTTTCGACAAATATAAAATTTAAATCGCCTCATGTCAGTAGCCAAGTATGTGCCATATTAAATCATACAAAATGCCTTCTGGAGCCAATGTCACGTGATTTTTTATTAAAATTTTATAACAAAGTCCTAAAGCACTGGGATACTGCCTTCAGCTACACATTTTAACTATTGATAAATGTGAGTGACCTGTACATTGTACTAGACAAGAGCCTTATGACTTCAACATCCGTTTATATCAATATGTGATTTTACGAGTCCATTTTCCTTCAGAAAAAGATAAACTTATATTTGTCGAAAGCGTGGGAAAGGTTTAGTAAGGCTTTAATTCTGCAACTGATTGACTGTTATTTTGCTATTCTATTGAGTATTTTGAAGCTAGAAAACCGCTCTCAAGTATTTACCAAAATCGACAAAAAAGTGTGATACAGAAACAGCTAGGAATAAATTTCGGTTAGGTTGTATTTTATTCTCAGCATAATATCCTTTGATGACTGCAATTGTCCAAGGTGCATACCATTTTACTACTTAATCCTTCAAATATACCGATTCACACAGGAAATATTCCGGGCTTTTGATCTAACTGAGGTGAAAAAGCCAAGGGATAGCAAATGCGCACGTACAGATGGCATTAGCATCGAGTACAAAAGGTATAAAAGGTCAGCGAATGGATAGCGCAGTCAATTGAACACAGGTGACTCATGTGAACAGATTTCTGATGTGATTATGATCGCACGATGAGAATTAACAGACTTGGAACGTGGAAAGGTAGTTGAAGCTACACGCATGGGACGTTCTGTTTCGTAAATAGTTAGGAAATTCAATGTCCCGAGACCCACAGTGGGAGGATTGCACCGAGAATACCAAATATGAGGCATTACTTCTGAATATGGCAAAACGCAGTGGCCGACGGCACTCTTTTAACGACCGAGAGATAATGGGCAAACAACAAAGCGAGAAATAACCGCAGATGTCACTGTATGACGGGCCTCAATTTTGTGTCTCTGCATTGTGGCAGCAGGCGACCGACTGAATATCTTTGCTAACAACACGTTGTCGACTGCAGCGCCTCTCCTGGGCTCGTGGTCATAACAGTTAGAACCTAGACGACCGGAAAACCGCGGCCTAGACGGATGACTCCCGATTTCACTTGTAATCGTACCGCCAGTAGGATTTGAGTGTGGCACAGACCCCACGAAACTATGGACGCAGGTCGTCAGCAACACACTGCGCAATCTGGTGGTAGCTCCATAATGGTGTGGACTGTATTTACATGGAATGGACTGGTTCCAGAGATCCAAATGAACCGCCAATTGACCATTTGCAGCCAATCGGCCACTTCATGTTCCCATACGATGTCGAAATTTTTATGGATGACAATCTCTTATGTCATCGAGCCACAAATGTTCGCGATTGTTTCGAAAAACATTGTGGACAATTTAAGCGAGTGATTGGCTAGCCACATCGGCCGACCTGAATCGCTTCGGCCATTTATGGGACATAATTTTGTGGGACATAATCGAGAGTTCAGTTCGTGCTCAAAATCTTGCACCTGTAACACTTCCGCAATTATGAATGGCTATAGCAGCGTGGCTCAGTGTTCCGATAGGGGAATTCCAACGGCTTTTTGAGTATCTGCCATCTCGAGCTGCTACTCCTTAATACCTGTCACTTTGTTGTATTTCGTCCTGTTGAGTACTTACGTACAAGCGGAAATCTTCACACCTATCCCCTTTCGAGAATGTGTCAAATGCGTCTCTTTAGCTAGCTGACGTCATTTGTCTACATTTTTGGAGACGTTCCTCATCTGGATGTAGAAGGGTCGTCAATGTTATCATGTTGGACAGTGTCGTTTGGATACTTGCTATTATTTCTGATGGACAACCACACGTTGTTCGCATTGGCACAAACAAGATTATGTTCTTCGGTACCTGGGAGATTCCAGGTGGCACACTGTGGACAGTCTGCCAGACGAATAGAGTGCGGTCTCAGATTCGCCGGGAATTTTCTATCGACAACGTAAAACCACTTCGCCTCTAATTCCTGGGATTCCGAGTTCGATTGCAGGCTGGATCGGAGTCATCCGCTAGGGGCCTGGGTGTTTGTGTTTTCCTTTTCGCAAGTCGCCAAAGTAGCAACGGCTTGTAGTAGGCAACTGAACCACCCAAGACTGGGGTCTGCCACACAATAATGCCATACCATCATTTCATTTCATAGAGCAAGTAACTTTCTACGCATAGGAGTTCAAAACTACTCTGTGAATGAAGATTGGAGCACGAGGTGGCGCGAAGAAGAGTTGTCTCTTCCCACACGGAACATGCTCTTAATCTCACATTTTACTTGCTCAAATGTGTGCACAATACATTGTACACTGTGATCAGTGTATTCTGGAAAAATTGCACTAAGTTTCAATCTTGCTTATTGACATAATATGTCGTTATGATTATGGCACCTTTACGTAGCTCGTGACGTTATTAAATTTTTAACATCGTATAAACATTTTCATTATTGAATAAGATGTATTTGGTAATTAATTTCAAGAATAAACGTTCTGATCGTCTGGTGCAAACAGGAAGTCTTACCAAAACCGAAAACACGACAATTTGATGAAGAAGCTTGTGCGAATGTTCACATGGAACACATAGTTGCGTGGAAGTGTATCATGGTCTGAGGGAAAACGTTAAAATAGTACAATCTTAGCGATTGAGCTGTGATGCTGCACGATAACATCGATAATGAGGTACACTTACTAGAAATTAGGAGCTTTTCGGCAGTATGGGCTTGGAAATGAATACGTGGAAAATACGAAGAACGGATGCGATGATAGGACATGTTAAGACCTCAGGTAATAGCTTCTATGGCATTAGAGGGTGACGTAGAGCTAAAATTTATAGGGGAAGAAACTGCAGAGGAGGAGAGAGATTTGAATATAATCAAAAAATAAGATTGAAGACGTTACGTGTGAGTGAAAATAGCGCGACGGTTCCGTAAACGCTCAATTATGTGTATAGATAGTTCATCCACAGGGTTTGGTGAGTGATCTTTCGAGTGCGAAAATATGTGTCATAAGTGGCCGTATCTTTTGACTGCAATTACTTAGAAACTTAAATGCTTTACACGGCCAAGGTTCAAAAATGGTTCAAATGGCTCTGAGCACTATGGGACTCAACTGCTGTGGTCATCAGTCCCCTAGAACGTAGAACTACTTAAACCTAACTAACCTAAGGACATCACACACATCCATTCCCGAGGCAGGATTCGAACCTGCGAGCGTAGCAGTCGCACGGTTCCGGACTGCGCGCCTAGGACCGCGAGACCACCGCGGACACGGCCAAGGGACCGAACAGTATTTCACATAAGTTTCAGCTTGATACCTCTAACCGCTCCTGAGAGGAAAGGGGTCTTTCCAGGTGGACAGACAGGCAAAAAAGTAATCCTTTACGGATACTATTTTTACCATTTGAGAACCCGAGCCCAAAAAATAAGTTTAATCGGAACTGTAAAACTAATATTACTTACTTCTCTTGCCTATAGATGATGATCAGTTCGAAAGTATGTAAGCTCAGATAAAAAGAGATAATGCCAATAGTTAAGAGAGACGAAAATTAATTGTGGTGAATAACTTTAAAGTTGAAATTAGGGAAACGGAAAGAAAAATAAATAAGTAGGAGAACAGGAGCTTCGGGGAATGATGTGATGTTAAGAGAACGCTACCTGGCATAAACTTGCACACATCATAATTTCAATGTTTCTGTAATTTCGATTTAGAGTTATGAAAATTGGATTTATAAGTGGAAGATTCCTGTAGAAACTAGGAGGTACCAAGTAGATTATATAGAGTGTTTCACATTATTCTAACGAATTCAGATTCGAATAACGAATGCTGAAAACAAGATTCAGCGACGGTGGTCCCGTCTGTTGGTAGTGCGGAGTGTCAAGTTTCGTCCCATGTACATGTCAGTAATCATGTCGCACTAGTTGAAGAAACAACGTGCGTTTGTCTTATTTTGCATAGGGCGAATCCGTCATGCGCGTGTAACGTGTCTTTCCTAAGCCGTTCAAGATACAGCCGCGATATACAATTCCAGCTCGTGGAACGGTATTGAACTGGGTAACAAAATTCGACAAACTGCCAGTGCATTGAATGGAAATCCAACCATCCGAAATACCTGATTGAACTGACCCAGACTTAAGTGGTTATTTAAAAGCGAAAGTCTACTCCGACCGACCGAGAAGCTTTGCAACATTTAAAAGATAGAATTCGAGATGAAATTTCCAGAATTCCTCCAGCAGTTACGAAAGATGTGTTCATAAACTGGGTGAAACGCCTCTAATATCATGTAGTCGCTAATAGTCATCAATTGTCCAATGTAGTATTTAATAAGTAAAGATCTATGAGCAGTGCTACTATTTGGAAAACAGACTATGCCTATTCGAAAATTAGATTTTCGGAGAGAAAGGAAGCAGCTGTTGGAACATTAGGAGTCCAGGTAGGAAGTCAGTACTGAGCGATGAAAGAATCGCTGAGAGGCGGGGTGCGGTCATTGCTGAGCCACGCAAGGAAAACGGGTAACAATATGGAAAAAGAGAAGGAAGTAGACGAAAGACGAAACTGAGACGGAAGAACACCGAAAGACGTAACTTGAAACAAGGCACTGTTCGCTAAGAATTGCTGAGATCCGTTTGAGAAAATACCGTAATAAAACTATTCCACCTGCCATGCAAGATATATAAGAAATTCGAAGGGCCTCCAGGACAGAACCTTAAGGATCAACGAGTATCTAATTTCAACACCAAAAAGAGTCAATTTCTGAAAGGTATGTATAATACTGAACCTTCAGCACTAAATATCACGATTGCAGAATATTGCCACGATTTCTGTACAGAAGAATAGAAAGTTTGATAGGGAATACTGGTTGATTTCCGCAGAAATGGAGGGTCGTGGAAGGTTATACTGACGCTACGTCTTTTCTCACAAGAAGGACAAAAGAAAGGTAAAGCGATGCATCTAGCGTTTGTAGAATTAATGGAACATTTTTCATAATTTAAGGGACTGGAAGTTGAGGGGAGTTAGAATTAAAAACAAACTACGAGGTGTGCGGTAGACAATTAAATTCTATCAGAGACGGCAAATGATGTAGAGGAGCAGTTCAGACTAACGAATGGTCTTGAAATTAGGTTACAAGGTGAACATTAATAAAACCAAACCAAAGGTATTGGGATGTAGTCGAATTAAATTAGACGATGAAGTAGAAATTGGATTATAAAATGAGACACTAAAAGTACTAGATCAGCCAACCTATTTGGGCAGCAAGACAATTAAAAGGGTTGAAGTGAAGGAAAGATAACTAAAATTAGTAAAACGAATTTTTGTAAAAGATATATTTATTAAGATCGAATACAAGTTTAACCGTTAAAAAGTATTTCCTGTTAGGTAACTGTATGGATTGCAATGTTGTAAATAAGTAAAACATGGACGATAAACAGATGGGGCCAGAGCAGAATAATTTTCAAAGGAGGTGCTAAGAATAATTTGGAAGGGTAGATGGGCAGTTGGCTCAAGTAGTGAGGAAGTACTGAATCTATCCGTGGAGAAAAAAGTTATTCAGTAACTCTGAAACACATATGTCTGCTTAAAAAGGCTAAGACTGCTCTCCTAGGAAGTGATAACCAAGCCTTAATATTTACAAGATATATAAAGCGAGTAATTCTAATATCCAAGATGAAGAAATTTGGAAACACTATTTAAATCGTAATATTGAATACAAATAATGACACATACACACACACACACACACACACACACACACACAGAGAGAGAGAGAGAGAGAGAGAGAGAGAGAGAGAGAGAGAAATACAGGCAACGAAAAAATAGTTAATAGTACCTTTGTATTGAACACTTGTAAGTTGCACAGTATGCAGCTCTTCTTAATGGCAATGACCTGTACTTGCCAGTTTTCCGTTCATACCGTCCATCTGTGTAATGAAGATGTCTTTTCAAGTTTTTAACTATCAATTTTACATGAAAATATAAAGAAATCATATGAGTGAGCATCTAAACCCTCTCATTCTTATGTAACACCGTAACAGTGAGTGAGATTCCACAGTTAATTGTCTACGGAACAGCAGTCAGTATAACGGCACAAGTCAAACTAAATCATTTATACCTCGCAACTAATATCACTATAAGAAATATCACTTATTTACTGTGTCTTATAACACTGGAGTCAATAAGGCTGACTTCTAACACACCTCGATTTGTTGTACATCGTAAGGTGATGCCACAGGTTTCCACACATGGCATGCTCTAATCACTTGATACAAAAAATGGTTGGGTGTATTTCAAAGGCAATCAGAAACAAATAAATTAATAGCAATTACATCTGATTATAAAAAATTTATTTAAAGTTCCATTGGCGAAATGAAATCAAGAAGTAAGAGGAACATAATTTTCTCAATTTTCAATGCCCGAGTAAGTGAAAAGTATATTATACCATGAATTTACAGTACGATGCACTGAAAAATAACACAGTAATCAGTGTCCATTAAATGAAATGCATATTAGTAACCTAAGAGGTCCAATTTTACTACGCATAACTCATCAGCCTGACTACAATATGAAGAATCATCATCACCTACTGCTGCCATGCTGATATCGGCACGATAACTAAATTTCACCACAACAAATCAACTGTAGTTCTCTCACCTAATTCTTTATTCATTATAGAATCTACACAACAGCATATATCTCCATCAGACAAAAGTAGTCTTCTCACCAAACTCATTTCCAGCAAGAATGATACAGAATCGAACATGAACACCATGCGAACATTAACTAAAACGTAATGGTGTGGAATCGAGGATTCCCTTCCAGACCAGGAGAGTCACATGACCTGCAACCTTTGAACAATTCTGATTGCGCGAAGGTAGACTGACAGACCAGAGATGTGAATCTGCTTTAATGACAAAGCAAAGAAGTTGTTACAGTGCTCATATCGATTAATCGAAACTCGCATAAAATAGGGAAAAATATCGAGCCCTAGCACCAAAAAGCGTAGAAATGAAAGTTTATTTAAACATCCTTCCTTATCAAATTGAACAAATTTGTAATATGCTCTGGAAGGGACATAGAAAAAGTAATTGAATCGCCAGAATAACAGCAGAAATAATTAACTGATAACACATTTTATTGAAACTTTTCAACTGTGTAAAAAAATGTATATTCTTTAGGTTGTAATGAAAATATTTCAAGCACAATCACATTAACAACAACTACTTTCTAATATATAAAAGAAGATATAGTCTTGAAGTAGTAATGTATAAATTTCTAGGAGAAAATGACATCAGCTGTTTCGTAATGCTTAAGGATATGTAAGGTCTTTAATTTATAATGACTTAATACCTAAAAGAATATCACTAACAAAATAGAGTTACTAATATATGACATGTGTAAAATCTTTGAGCTGTAATGATTCTATTTCTAGCAGAATAAAATTGACAACATAAACTCACTAATACATGAAATCTGTAAAATATTCTAGGCGCTACAGTCTGGAACCGCTAGACCGCTACAGTCTCAGGTTCGTATCCTGCGTAGCGCATGAGTGTGTTTGATGTCCTTACGTTAGTTAGGTTTAATTAGTTCTAAGTTCTAGGGGGCTGATGATCTCAGAAGTTAAGTCCCATAGTGCTCAGAGCCATTTGAACCATTTTTTGTAAAGTCTTTCAGTTGTATTTTTTTGATTTATTACAGAATAGCATTGTTATATCGTCCAGTTCCTAATGCATAAGAATGTGAAAGTCTTTAGCTGCAATGCCTGAGTTATCAGCAGAACAGCATTAACAACATATACTTTCTGATACTAAAGTTTGGCGAAACACTTAAGTTATAATTATCTTGTTTATAGCTGAATAATACACTCCTGGAAATGGAAAAAAGAACACATTGACACCGGTGTGTCAGACCCACCATACTTGCTCCGGACACTGCGAGAGGGCTGTACAAGCAATTATCACACGCACGGCACAGTGGACACACCAGGAACCGCAGTGTTGGCCGTCGAATGGCGCTAGCTGCGCAGCATTTGTGCACCGCCACCGTCAGTGTCAGCCAGTTTGCCGTGGAATACGGAGCTCCATCGCAGTCTTTAACACCGGTAGCATGCCGCGACAGCGTGGACGTGAACCGTATGTGCAGTTGACGGACTTCGAGCGAGGGCGTATAGTGGGCATGCGGGAGGCCGGGTGGACGTACCGCCGAATTGCTCAACACATGGGGCGTGAGGTCTCCATAGTACATCGATGTTGTCGCCAGTGGTCGGCGGAAGATGCACGTGCCCGTCGACCTGGGACCGGACCGCAGCGACGCACAGATGCACGCCAAGACCGTAGGGTCCTACGCAGTGCCGTAGGGGACCGCACCGCCACTTCCCAGCAAATTAGGGACACTGTTGCTCCTGGGCTATCGCCGAGGACCATTCGCAACCGTCTCCATGAAGCTGGGCTACGGTCCCGCACACCGTTAGGCCGTCTTTCGCTCACGCCCCAACATCGTGCAGCCCGCCTCCAGTGGTGTCGCGACAGGCGTGCATGGAGGGACGAATGGAGACGTGTCGTCTTCAGCGATGAGAGTCGCTTCTGATTTGGTGCCAATGATGGTCGTATGCGTGTTTGGCGCCGTGCAGGTGAGCGCCACAATCAGGACTGCATACGACCGAGGCACACAGGGCCAACACCCGGCATCATGGTGTGGGGAGCGATCACCTACACTGGCCGTACACCTCTGGTGATCGTCGAGGGGACACTGAATAGTGCACGGTACATCCAAACCGTCATAGAAACCATCGTTCTACCATTCCTAGACCGGCAAGGGAACTTGCTGTTCCAACAGGACAATGCACGTCCGCATGTATCCCGTGCCACCCAACGTGCTCTAGAAGGTGTAAGTCAACTACCCTGGCCAGCAAGATCTCCGGATCTGTCCCCCATTGAGCATGTTTGGGACTGGATGAAGCGTCGTCTCACGCGGTCTGCACGTCCAGCACGAACGCTGGTCCAACTGAGGTGCCAGGTGGAAATGGCATGGCAAGCCGTTCCACAGGACTACATCCAGCATCTCTACGATCGTCTCCATGGGAGAATAGCAGCCTGCATTGCTGCGAAAGGTGGATATACACTGTACTAGTGCCGACATTGTGCATGCTCTGTTGCCTGTGTCTATGTGCCTGTGGTTCTGTCAGTGTGATCATGTGATGTATCTGACCCCAGGAATGTGTCAATAAAGTTTCCCCTACCTGGGACAATGAATTCACGGTGTTCTTATTTCAATTTCCAGGAGTGTATTTACATTGTCTACATCCGAATGCATGTAAATCTGTAATGCTGCAATGATTGAATTTGTACCATGACACTGATGTAATCTACATCCTAAGGTCTTTAGATGTCAAATGTGTTTAGATTGGTCCTGAAAAATGTTAATCACTAGACACTGAGAACAACAAGATTGTTGAGTACCTAGTAAGAGAAAGCAAAGGAATTGCTTCATTACCAATGTTTCAATTAATCAGCACACAAAAAGGGTATCAAGATTTATCCAGATAGACTGAGTCAGAGACTGACACAATGTTATGTTCTCAAATAGGGAGAACCTGGTAAGGTATTGCAGGCTGAAGAGAATATGAAAGACTTTTAAACGATTCCAGTGGAGAAATAGCTTCGTTGTTCGTTGGTGGGTATAGTGAAATCTTACAGCACATCAGCTTGATCAATGAAGGCATTGCACTTCGAATCTTCTGAAACTGCTTGTCATAAATAACATCCGTTAAACAATTAGTTCCTTTTGGTCGGGGCAGCACCTCACATTCCTTACCTTTTGTAGGCGTCCTACTCAACTGGCAGTAGAGCACTTCCCATTTGCACATTCGTACATCAGTCTGGAGGTTACGAAATTTGCACATTCGTACATCAGTCTGGAGGTTACGAAATATTTGTTATCTGTGTGTTGGTAATGTCACGTCTCTCATTCAGATTCAAATGTTGTGTGCAGTTTTGGTCAGTGTGGTTCCATGACACTTAACTTCATGTGAATGTGGCAAATTTTATACAGCCCACCAATATGCATTGTCTTCGTTTTTTCAGAACTGTCCCATGGCTTATTGAATAATCCAATATGCAGATTCAAATAATAAATCAAACGAAAACTGCAAGCAATAATAACAAATGCCAAAGATTGCCATCTTAATTAGCTCCATCAGCTCCATCTCTTTTCATTTTGGCACGGTAATGGAGGCTTATGATGTACTGTAGCCTGGGACTTTTATGTGACTGGTGAAGGTGAGAGTCACTAGGAGAACTACATGAGTTAAACATTTTTGTGCTGCAAACGAATGTCTGCGCCAGGTGAACTCTTAGTAGAACACTGCCCACTGAACGCTGCAGCACTGACTAACGACGCCAGACAAACCGTTATAGAGCCTCATTGTTCACGCAATAAATAGAATTTCTTTTAGCAAAAATAGTACCAGAAGGACAGAATAAAACATAACACAGCTTGTATGGAATCAGTCGTGAGGCCGAAAGGAGATTATCTATTCAAATGCATAATCTTAGTGCCATATGACGACTAAAAGTGCACGTTATCCTTTTTTTCAGCACAATGAAACAAAGGAAATAAGCCACTAGCTACGTGGAGCTAGTAAACATCTAACTACATATCGCTATTCTCCACCTCAAGACGAGAGTGTAAACTCTCGAGACGCGTCGTGGGAGGAAATAGAACGTAACGGATACAGAGAAATTGTTTTATTTTAACTTTAATTGTCAGAACAGTAGCAGTTTCCTTAAAAAGCAGTCCAACATGGACGAAACGCTCATTTGTCATTTCACCTGTGTCTATCTTTTAGTTAATCATCAAATCCGCCTTTTACATTTCAAATTATGCAACTCAAGCTATACCTTTTACTATGCCAGACATTCATTTTGTCAACCGCCTTGTCCAATATTATAATATGTTTAAAACTTTTTACTTTCATATGGTTTGAAGAGCGCGACTTCTATCCACTGACAGCCCACCCCTCTGCACACATGGGAAAGGGGAATGAAATGACGATAAAGGGATATCGTAGATAACTGGTGCTCCAGGCAAATCAGATGATTTTTGACACTTGTAACACTTGATACTGGCCTAAGGCTGAAATCTGTATCGTGTCACAAAGCATATCATACATTCAAATGGCGGTTATATTTTTCCGTAGGTCCCTATGTTAAGCTGTTCTGGATCTATATGGTACTTTGTGGTTTTGTTATAGGTTTTTGTAGTTGGATATGACTAGTTTATCAATACTAGGAAGCTATTTTCACAAAAACAGAAGAAATTGGAGTAATAAATCGATTGCATAATATGTAGATTATAGCTCTCTAAGCAGCCACACTATAGGCCACGGTCCTTAATACTAAAATATTCAGAATATGTGCCCGAACAGTCTCCGAACTTTGTCAGTGATGTTCTGTTTCACCCTATGTGTGTACATAGAGATGTGGCTAGGGCGAAGTGCAGTGCTGTCGCTTTACGCTTCCACGCAGCGTCTACTTACTTTTGATGGGTGAATACCCCCCTTACGTACAGTGCCTGACAACACGGAGAACGTACAACATGCTGCGGGGAATGCTCCGCTCGCCAGCGATGCTATCAATCACTCCAGCTTCCTCGTGCCACACGACAACCCATGCTTTCTCATCGCCGCACGGGAGGTAGGGGGCGGTGGATGGTACGCAGCAGCTTTTGTCGGGTATCGGAAAGCCGGCTGTGCCGGTACAAGCGTTTGAAGCACGCAGCCCGCCGGCGGAAGCCTATTGTTTTTGAGGGATGTCGATGACGCGCCGCTCTGGTGCAGACGAAGGGCTGGTCCTTTCCGAGCGAACGAGCCTCAACACGTGTCAATAATTCTGCCAAGCGAACCGCAGAGCACTGTTTGCTGACGGAGAATGTCACACAACTGGAGGTTATCTCGGCCTAGCATTCATCAGCACTTTGAAGCCGCACTGAAGAAACTGTACCACACACACGGGGACGTGCTGAAAAGTAATGTCTCTGAAATGTTTCATGTGAACACTCTTAAGGCTTAGTAAATAAAACATCCTTTACTAACATTCTACATCATTATTCTTCCCATCTACACATTTATGGCATAACAATGTCACTTTGGCTACGAACACATTTATTCTAACGGCAGACTCGTTCGCTGATACCGTCACTGTGGAACGTTTGACATTATTGACCTCATCTCTGTTTGCAGTGCAGTCCTCGAAGGTTTTCTTTAGGTTTTGTAAACAGATGAAAATTGGATGGGGCTACGTCGGAACTTAAAGGGAGACAGTGGGTAAACCCAAATCGTCAGAACATTGCAGACGTCGCAGCGCTCTAGTGGGGTCTGGCATTGTCGTGCTGAAGCTGAGGGTGCTCCGTGTGTCGAAGAAATCTTCGAATTCATGTGTTTAGTTTTCTCACCCTCCGATGTAGTTACGTTGGACACCACAGTGTTACACACTACTATTCGGAGCTTTCTAGCAGCAGAGGGCTGGAGTTTTTGGTCAACGAAACGGGAAAATCGACCAAGTGGTGTACATGAAATGGAAAACCACAGAAGAGAATAAGAATACGGAGGCATTACTTTTCAGCACGTCATGGTATATTTATTTATCATTTTATAAAATTCTTTGAAATTTTCATATCTGCACTTGACGGAAGTACTTCAAAAATGGCTCTGAGCACTATGGGACTTAACTTCTGAGGTCATCAATCCCCTAGAACATACAACTACTTAAACCGAACTAACCTAAGGACATCACAGACATCCACGCCCGAGGCACGATTCGAACCTGCGACCGTAGCGGTCACGCGATTCCAGACTGTAGCGCCAAGAACAGCTCGGCCACTCTGGCCGGCTGAAAATACTTCAACAGGTTAAAAAATTGTAATTGTTCTGGTACGAATATAAATATGGAGTATTACTAAAAGAAATTTTCAACTTTAAATATTAATACAAACCTTTTCCTAAGATTTTCTGACCAAGTCTTGGTGTAATTTTGTAGGAAAATTGACCACGTTTTCACTCTGGTTGTACGCTGGTACGAATCATTCTACTATAAGCACTAGCAACAGATGTAGCAAAGATTGGTAACTTCACTAGTTCCTCTCGTGCTTGCTGTTTGTTTTAGTGTGAAGGATAGTCCACGTCAACTGCGCAAAATGATTTTTGTACTGTGGGCCGAAAAGTTCCTCCCAGGCGGTGCACTATTTTGAGTGGCGTAAGAATTTCGTTGAAAGTCCGTGAGCCAAGAGCTACAACTAATCCTCAGATCGGTAGCATGTGTCTGACCACGTTTTAGGGCAAGTGAGGCAAATCTTGGTTAAAAATTCTACAAAAACAACTCGGTGCACCACTCGTATGGCGGGCGTCTCTCAAGAAAACATTTGCGTTTTAAACAGTATAAATTAACATTAATCCAAGAAGTAAAAGATATTGACACGTTTCCTCTTGAGGAATTTTATGAGGAAATGTTACACTGAAAAAACTTTTTTCAGTGAGAGTCGACTTTTCACTTACATCTCTAGGATTTAAGGCAGCGAAAATCCACAACGAATCTTGTAATATTTTCGTGATAGGCCAAAATTGAACGTCTTCCACATGTTGAGCAAGAGCAAAGAGTACGGCCCCTTCTTTTTCCAGGAGAAACCAGTCAGCGGAAAAGTATCCTTAGATATGCTGGAATACTTCTGAATACCGATGACTGGCGTGGTTGGCAAGAACCCATCCTACACTTAATGCAAGATGCCAAAACGTCGTACTAGCTCACCTAAACGTCAGGATTTCTTCAATAACTGCTTTCCAGACTAATGGGTTGGTTGCGGTGCACCAGTAGCGTGACTCCTACATTCGCCGGATATGGTAGTTTTTGATTTTATGCGGTGGGCTTCGACACGGATATCGTGTTTCCTCCGCCCTTAATGGATTCTCTAGCAGAACTCAGAGCAAGAATCTACACTGTAACTTAACAAACCACATACCCACAAACACAGTACAAAACATGCTGTAGTCTGTTTAGCTATAGGGTAAAAGACTTGACGTATTTGTTAAAAAGCGGTATGATTACATCTACCTTGATTTTCAAGGTTGTTAAGACGTTTTAGATACAGCCTGTATTTTGTCAATCTATCACATCTATGGAAGATTTTATAAGAATTCTGTCACTGGGCTATTAAGGAGGGTCTTCTTCAGTAATTCCACATTTAAGATGGTTCAAATGGCTTTGAGCACTATGGGACTGAACATCTGAGGTCATCTGTCTCCTAGACTTAGAACTACTTAAACCTAACTAATCTAAGGACAACACACACATTAATGCCCGAGGCAGGATTTGAACCGGCGATCGTATCAACAGCGCTGTTCCGGTCTGAAGCGCCTAGAAACGCTCGTCCATAGCGTCAGGCCTTATTTAAGAGCTTTTAATCATACGAGATTATATACAATGACAAAAAAAAAGAATGCAACACGAAGAAGAAGTTATGCAACATATAGTTGGTAGCCGTGTTTTTAAATCCGAAAGATGATTTCTATTAAAATTTCACTCCGGTCGCATATGGGTGATGTTGGTACCACCCCTATGAGGATCCAAATCAGATTTGCTTTAAATACATGCTGCAACGGTCGTAGTGACTAGATAGTCAAGAATGCCTTTAAGGCGACAAACGCGTCATTACCAATACCTGACTGAATTTGAACGAGGGCCTGTAATTGGGCTATGAACAGCTGGATGTTCCTTTTGCTATACTTACCTGTTGCAAGACTTGGGAGAATGTAGCCACTGTACATGATTCCTGGCAGCGCTGGCCTCGGGACTTTACAGTCCTAAGGAGACAGCACTCCGGCCGGCCACGTGGCACTGCCGAGAGGGAAGTCCTTCATGGTCGGCACATGGCTCTGTCGCTTCGTACTGCAACTGCAGCGGCAATTTGAGCAGCAGTTGGCAACATAGCAACTCAACGAGCTGCTACAAACCGGTTACTTCAAGGACAGTTCTGAGCCAGGCGCCCTGTAGTGTACATCTCAATTATTCCAAACCACCGCCATTTGCGACTGCGGGGTTTCCAAACGAGAGCTCATTGGAGGGCATTGTGAAGATCTGTTGTGTTTTCTGATGAAAGCCCGTTCTACCTCTGTGCCAGTGACGGTCGTGTGTTGGTTAGAATGTGGCCAAATGAAGTCCTCTAACTAACCGGTCGGTGTGCTAGACACACTGTACCTACGCTATTGTGTGGGGTGCGATTTCCCATGGCAGCAACAGCATTCTTGTGGTTATTCCCCGCAGTCTCAATACAAATTTCCATGTCAGTCTGGTAATTCGACCTGATGTGCTGCCACTCATGAACAGCATTCCAGTGGGCGTTTTCCAACTGGATAACGCTCGCTCATATGCGACTGTTATAGCGCAACATAATGTACAAAGTGTCGACATGTTGCCTTGGTCTAAACGATCGCCAGATCTGTCTCCAATCGAGCACATGTGGGACATCATCTGACGACAACTCCAGCGTCATCAATAACAAACATTAACCGCTCCTGTATTGAGCGACCGAATGCAACAGGCATGGAACTCCATCCCACGCACTGACATACGGCATCTTACTAATGCATGTACTTTTGCATACCTGCATTTAACTTTCTGGCAGTTACACCATTCATTACCTTTCAGTATTTCACATGGGCAATGGCTTATCTCGCTCTTACGTTAATCAGTGATATTGCAATGTTATTCTCTTAAATATGTTACCTACACAGAAGAATTCCAGAAATTTCATTACATTACGTTAATTATTTTCTGGTATTGAGAATTTCTTTTCCGTCATTATATGTTGCAGAGCATACCGCTGCATGCATCGCTATGCCTCGAAATCGGCACCATGTAAACTGGGAACAAATGAGTTTACCAACGAGAATAAAAGGATGGAGATATAAGTATTTCTTCCTCCGTGATGCTCTTAGCAACGCACGACATGACCATCACCAAGAAGCTATAGAAGGAATGTATCAGGAGCAGAACAGGAAACATGTAGCGTATTTTCAGTAATTTCAGAGTTATGATTTCGTTGTTATCCTTCCTTATGGTGTACCATCCAAACATCGTCACCGAAGAAAGTTGTTACTCTGGCAATACATCGAGAGTGACCTAACCGAGGAAAGCGTCAAATCTGTCGTGAGGGCACTATCAGCGACTAATGCTACCTTCCACCACCTGCGCTATCAGAAACGTGTTACGTGGCCTGTTCTCTGAGAAATAAAGATGTGGCTGGCACCTCATGATTCCAGTCTAGCGTTTATGACTGCGCATGCTATATCGCCTACTCGTTTCATCCGTGTTGCCATGGGTTTGCGTGCTTCTAGGATATTTTTGAGTTTGCTTCAGTAAAGATCTTGAAAACAGGTACGGAAATGATTGATCCCTGACGACTCGGGCACTGAAGAACCTCTTTGCAATCATGCTGCTTATGAATTTTTCTGGAGTCATTGTGCAAATTACTCTCGCCGAATGTCACCAGATTAGTAAAATAATTTTAGCGTCAGTAGTGGTATGAAAGTTAGGATAAGGAAATTCACCTAAGAGTTTTGACAGTTTTGAGTGACTTCAGACAGGTCTAGAACTCGATGGAATTTATATGTCTTTAATTTTAGGAGGTGTGGATTTTCATGTAACCATTCAGCTACAGATCTGCATTTTATAACACGAACACCATTTTAAAATTTTTATTCAGTACTAAAAACAAACTGCAGTTTTTGGCACGAATTCATTTCTATAAAATCACATGCAAGCTCTGTGTTTGTTCGTCAGTAAGGCAAAGCTTTACCGATAGCGTTATCTTATCATAACATAAGCAGGAGGTTAAGTAGAAAAGATTCAACCTTTGCTAAACATCTTTTAAAAGAAAACCACTCGTATGATGTAGACTGTCAAGTTTTAGATTATCCTTAGAAAAGCAGAAGGATGATTCCACTGAAAATACTAAAATCAACAAACATACGACATACAATGCCGAAATTGCAGCCGACCAGAGTAGCCGTGCGGTTCTAGGCGCTACAGTCTGGAGTCGAGCAAGCGCTGCGGTCGCAGGCTCGAATCCTGCCTCGGGCATGGATGTGTGTGATCTCCTTAGGTTAGTTAGGTTTAATTAGTTCTAAGTTCTAGGCGACTGACGATCTCAGAAATTAAGTCGCATAGTGCTCAGAGCCATTTGAACCGAAATTGCTATCACTTGATAAAATTCAATTTCCTTGTTCCTCTTTGATAATTTAACTTTTCGTTATACAAGCCCTAGGTTAAACCGGTAGATTCAACGATGTTTTTCATGTACTGTTACTATGTTTGCGACATTCAGTTGTCAACTAACTACGGCCTAAAAGCCCCAAAGCCGTTTCGTGATTAATTAGATGTAATATTTCAGAATTTCTGGAAGTTTTTTTAGACATTTTGTTCATCAAAGAAATAATAATTCAGTGGCAAGTGCACAGTGCTGTAATATCTTTTGTTCCTTGCTTTTCTTTGCATTAAACCAAAGTCCAGTATTTACGTACAGAGTGATGTACTTGGGTTGGCGAAGGAACATACATTACAAAGCAGGCATTTATTTACAGATATTCCACATCATGAAAATAGTTAGTAATACATCGTAATATATGTTACTAAGGATGACTACTAGTTACTATTACTATTGAATGGAGGGTCTGGTAAACGAAGATAAGGCGACATGGAGAAATTTGATAAAGTAAATTTATTTCCTTTTCTAAAATATTTGCTGATATGGCTATATAGGAAAGTACACATTCACTACTGTAATAGGTGTTCTGCTACACAAAATGTTAACCTTGAGGTCTCCGAACGTTGCGCGCCAATTTTTGAGAGTAACAAGCGAAAATATTGATTTTCATGACATATGAAGTACGGCATCCGCCTCTGTAGCCAGTGATCACGCGAGAGACCCTCATGCAGGGGATCTGGTTTCGATTCCCGGTTTTGCCAGAGGTTTTCCCTTGGTAAGAGGACTGGTCCAGGAGGAGGTTCTTGATTGGCAAGTAGAGGCTTCAAGGTAGAAAAGTTTCCTCTGGCCTGGAGTGTAATTTACTGATCCCATGCCCTCCATCTCTCATCCAGTGATGTCAAGCTGATATGGCGGTTGGCCGACTGTGGCGAGGTTTTCAGTACCCGATCGAGGTGTTCTTTCTTCCCCTTTATAAATTGAGACCCTGGGCATACGTTTGGAGTAACGTCTAAATCATTTCGTATAGTCTCCTCCCTTGGACGTCACACATAGGTTTAACATTGGACCGTTTTGTTAATGACTGGAAGGCTTTGTGGAAAAATATGAATTAAGGATTGACATTATTTATTCTGATGACCTACATAAACAATTAATAATCAAGGAATAATAAGTCTCCATAGTTTCAGAGTCGCTTGCATGCAGTTCAGAGCAGAACAGTGCAATACATCGTTTTGCATAGACTGGGAATACTGCCGCGACGGCTACCGAGCGATTATTTTGTCTGTCACTTCGTGAATGGGCCATCAGCAAACAAATATTTTACCTGCACTCAAATCAGATGCGTCACTGACATCTGGAAATACTGGTCTGCTGTTTGGAGAGTTGTTGGCAGCACATATGTCTCAGTTCCTAATTCCGCCTCAGATGAATCCACATCTTATGACTGAATGCGAATGCAGCAACTTCACTTTCCAAGCCCATTTGAAAACGTTGTTTCCAGTCACACAGGACTGCCCTTCGTTTATAATCGTCTCGATTAGGTTCGTACTGGCCTAAGGCTCTATCATAATGGAAAACAGCCCAGAAATCAGGTACCAGCTGTGGTCTGGCACCAGACGAGGCTCCCCCAGATACTGCAATTCACCAGATGCAAATACTTTGATATTTTATCACCTGCAGACCAATAGCTGGACGTGGAACAGCCTTCAGGATGCTTCAGAAATTTGCCAACTGCTATATTAACAACAGCCGGATCCAGGTCATCAGCATCCACTCCAGAGGTTTCCAGGAAACACAGATCCAGACCAACTGTGGAGCACAGCCCTTGCCAGTCGTCACTGTGTTCATGTCACAGTCTTTGGCCTGCGACTGCGACTGCTGTCTGACTGCCCGAGCCTGGTGCTGAGAGTACCTGCTGCAGGATCCACGTTCCAGGCCATGTCACGAGTTCTGGAAAGACCAGCAACGGCCACCACCCGCCGCCACTCAAGAGCCAGCATTTCCGTGCTGACTGCAGTCATACTAGACTTGTCTGCCTGGCCCTGACATCCCTGTGGCTCGTAACTCTCCATGCACCTGCTGCCTGCATGCTGCAGATGCATTGATCGACTTTCATGAGTGGTTGTTAATAAAGAGTGTAAGGTAGCAGAATAAATCGTCAGATTCGCACCTTACATGAGAGCTTTATACATCGCAAAGGGAAAGTGAATATGACACCTACCTTAATTCCGACGTAATAAGATAATTTGCCTATCATTATGTAATGCAAAAGGGATGACACTCAATTGACGGTAATAAACACACTGTTCCTGTAATGTATATTTGAGTGGAAGGTGAAACAAGCAGCGAGAAGTGTTTTAGTTTGGAATTCAGATGGACTAGGGCAGAGGCTAGGCCGCACTACAGGGGTACCACAGAAACCACTTAAAGGGGTGTCCCAGGCGGAAAGTCGACTGTCTAGGTGAATCAGACAGGGAGAGCGAGTATAATGGCCCATCTGAGGGAGGACAGGAAAGAAATCTTTTAGAAAACTGCATTTCGGAATTCTTAATGGATACGAAACAACACTAGTGACGTATTTTCTATCACGTGTCCAGCGAGTGGTACATACGTGAGAGAGTCAATTTACACATTTGGGCGTCTGGAATGGGCACAAAACGTCCGATTGGGCGAAACGCACTTGGAAAGAGAAAAGAGCCAAAGTTTCGACGGAATTTAATTGTAGGGACCTTGTGATTGGTAGAGAGAGTTTCCACAAAATAAGAGGAACTCTTCTATTGGTCGAAAAAAGCCGCTACATGAAGTAAGAAAGAATCCAGGTGGGGAGACAGTTTGGCTGTGAATAAGACAAGACGGAAATTTTCGACGCGACTCTTCTCTGAACCGGCGTCAAGTGCAGTACAGAGCACATAACGCTCTGTACGACGCAGAAGAGTAATTTGTGTGAATACTGCGTTCGCAGCGGCTGGTATCCAGCTATAAATTAGCTGTATCATCGTTTATCTCCACCTGTGGAGAAACGAACCAGCCAATTAGTTAACTGTTCTTAGAAGGACTGAGAGGACATTATAAAATGCACCCTGCTCCAGCCCTGCGCATGTATATCACCACTATCTAAAACTAGGAATGAGTACATGTTCTCTCGCATAACTAGAAGCATAGGGAAAGCTTATGCTGGAAAATTCAGCAAAGGTGTAATTAGTTTTATAGGAATTTTGGCAGAAGAGAGTGGCCTAGCAGACGACAGCTCATCGCATTTTAAAGTGAATACTTCGTCCAGAGGCGTAAACTTGTTGGTTCACCAGCTTGTGTCCACAGTAAACCCGAGCGACCTTGTGTAATCTTTTGCTCAAGTTGTCACATAACCAACCATACACCATAGACTTGACTGTCATCCTAAAGACAGTACCGAACTTTGAACCGGAATTGGACGATTCCCGTAATACTGACCAACATCATAACGTAAGTGTAGGAACAATTTGGTAAAGAAACTTCTGGTTAAACTTTAATAGTGTCGTGTTTAGGATAATTTAACCTTTTGAAAGTTAGTATTTAATATTGTTACGTTTAGGATTATTTCACTTTTCGATGTAGACGAGATGCATTACCCTGACGACTGTTTTTGGTCGTCACATTGAAAACTGTGTAAAAGCGAGTATTTCTGTGTTAATATAGCGACACTAAACATGTCATTTCAACTTACGCAGTTGTCTTAAGCCCTAGAATAAGTAAACCAAAAGTATTGCACCTTATAAGGGTTTTGATAACAGGTTGGCTGCCTGCCTTTAGCCCACAAATACGAACAACAACACCTCATTACAGTAGAGTTCGTAATTTATACCCGCCAATAACCACCATTCCAACAACAACTTATTTTCCTGTCTTTTTTCATTATTATTTATTGCCTTAGTTTTTGTCGACAACATACTGTTACGTACGAACCCTGTATAACGCTGTTGGGCGCAGAATTTCATAACTGCGAGACTTCGTTCGCTTTGTGTTTCTTGCGAAAGTGTCAAGAAGCGCGAAACGAAACGGCAGCGTTTCATCACGTTAGCAGGTCGGACGGAAAGCAGGACATCAGCGCTTTGTGCGAACTGGATAGCTAGCATTAGCAGAAGCTTAATAAAGCAATGCGACTGAGAAGTGTCATGTCACCTTGTTCCATGAAGTAAGAAGCCTCGTCGCTAGCCCAAGAAGGCGTACTGAATTTTGTTACAGACCAGTCTGTTGGTATAACAAATGTATGAAGCAAATAGGGCGCAATTTGAATCGCTGACACATTCGTATTAGGAAAGTCTATTTGGTAATTACAAGTGACGTTGGGTCAACACCAGCCGCTATTTCACATAATAGATACTCCAGCATTTGAGTTAAGAGGAGGGTTTGTCGGAAGGATCTATGGCGTACAGGACGTGCGTACTTGATTCCCTGACACGTTGTCAACACTGGGTATAAGTCTAATGTAGATTCGCTGGAGAGATGTCTTCCTTTCTGTAAGCACCAGTCACGATTTGGGCGCTGCTCACAGTTTCCAACGCAGCACTTTCGTAATTATAGACGGCTATAGAAGCAGCATGGCTCAATATTTCTGCAGGGGACTTCCAGTGACATGTAGAGTCCATGCCATGTCGAGCTGCTTCACAGCGCCGGACAAAAGGGGGTCCGACACGATATTAGGAGGTAACCCATGACTTTGTTACCTCAGTATATACTGCACGGCGGGCTGCTTTATGTATATATGTATTTTTCTGTTGCCGTGGGGCCGTAGAAACCAAAGTCACTTGGTCATGGAACAAATCACTACACTGTTTGCAGGATGCTAATTAGAAAATTGACTAACAAAAGAATTTACTGATGAAAAGTAGAAGAAAAATATTGTAAAGTAGTATGTGTATAAATGGAACATTGCAGGGAGAAGTTCTCAAGTACTGCCACGAAATTATGTATTTAGGAGGAGAGCGCCACAAGAAAACTAAACTTCGATTTCAGTACTTGCATGTATTACCCAGTTGCAAATGAAACCTGCTAATCACTGCGCATCTTTTTTCTACAATGCTTAACCAAGTGTTATCTCAATACATACTGGTTTCGTGTCTACTGTTTACTGAATGAACATTGCGTTTTATCCGAATGAGCCAAAACATTGTCAAAAACAAATCCGATGATGGAATAAGTGGTCTGGGATAGCAGAGTTGCAATTCCATGACATCTGTGTCCAATTCGCGAACTGACACCGCAGATGTCGGCGCCTTACATGTGCGTTCTCCAGTTTTTAAAACAGACAAGAGTTGCGCCTGCGCTAAAGAAAAGTAATTGTACGATGCAAAATGTTCGTGTAATTAGTAATTATTTGTTTCTGACATCCACAAAACAATTTAAGAACAAGAAAACATGTATGATTTATGTACCTAGTAAAACTAGTTTCTGCAAGTTTGTTTGTGTGGCCATCCTTCGCAGCAAGCATATAAATACTTGTTTTCTAAATAAAACTGCCTAGAGCCGGCTCTGTCCCCCTCTCACGGTATAAACATCATAAATAGAAGTTAGTCTCGAACATATACTTCGTTAGGCTGGCAACAAATAGGAAAACATACCAAAGAAGATGAAACACGTAATGGAGTCGCAATATTTACGCTGCGAAAAGTAGTGAACGACGAAATAGTTGTATCGAGTGACAAAAGAAAAATAGTCCACCACAAAAAAGGGTGAGAAACATGGTGAACAGTGTGGGGAAGGCTAGAACACAAATATGTGATTCTGTGGTAGTGATAAAAATGGTAGTGCGACCACCAGACCGGTTGTGAGGAAACGCAGATCACCAAATCGTAAATAATGAATTTTTTTTACAAAAAATCGCTAAGTGAACCGTTTGATAAACTATAACTAACAAAACTGTATCGTTATAGATCCCACTGATTATACCTTAGAACAGGAGAAAGCGAAGCACATATGGGATAAATAAAGTAACTAGCACCAGGAAAAGGCCGTTTTATTTACAAAACAACTAGTATCTGCACTTCATTAAATACTGGCCATATTGATAGTTTAGTTGTCCACGTAATTTTTCACAGTCAAAGTACTTGCTGTAGATGTTTCCATACTTGTTGTAGGATAGGTTTACTCAGTGCAAAGTACGAAATCATCCCAAGTTTATCTCCTATAAAATGATTATAGTAAAAGTAGCTTATGTTATTTATTAAATATCCTTCCAGGAGGTTCTAAGCACATGATGTATACTGGCGGTTTCTTGAATCCGTTTCTTGAGCAGATGAAGTATTTCAGCGCACTGTAAATGGAAGGTTCATCGCAGCTATGAATCTTCTGTATCATAAGTATCAAGTTCGTCTGCTTGTATTTTCTTTAAGTTGCTTGTTACACGAAATGATTATACAGTAATTATAACGACTTTATAATTTCTATCGAGTATCTCGTGCGAGGGTCATCCCAAGTTTCCCTTTCTTTAATATGTAGTAGGGAATTTTAGGCATGTACGGCAGAGGTATGATATAACAAACATAAGACGGTCGGCCAAGTCTCATCTGTTGTCTGGGTCGCTGCAGAAATGGATGAAAATGATGGCCCTTATTCCGCTTCCCCGGTGACCTCGAAGATCAGTCTGTGATAAATGCACAGAAGGTGAGCCCGATCCAAATTCATCATTAGCTCTTCGATGTGTAGGGGCAGAAGGTCACGAGAAAACAGATGATGCGTCACCGTTGTAAGCAAGTTTCAGAAAGTCTCTAAATGTCCATATTGAAGAGGACTGTGGATGACTGGTGCTCATCAATGACGACTACTAGGTACTGGTGCGGCAGCACTTTATGGAAAACCGTCGCCCCACGATTATGAATCTCAGTTGCCGTTTTCCGCAGATGCCGCGATCCTAGTTGAACTGGCCCGTTCTTGATCTGAGGTACATGAATGACAGCGACGCTACTAAATTGCAGAATAATAATGCCTTGCCGACGGGAAATACGATGACTTCAGCAGTGGCTACACATCTGGTGGTTTTTTTCCTTTCAAGCTGTTCATAAGAAATTGTTTATTACTTGGTACGGTTCCAGTTTCTGCGCTATTTTGCAGTCAAGGTGGATGATGCGAAGCTTTGCAAAACAGTCCTGGAATAGCGTGCTCCATTTATTCTTTGTCTCTTTCTCTTACAGCACTTACCGAATCGTCAGAAGGACCGGTCCATCATCAACACTCGAGTATTCCTAGCATATGATAAACATGGCAGCAGTATGCATGTTAATTTTGCAGAAGAGTTCTGGAACAGTGGCACCAGTCTAATCTCAGTCTCTTTCTCGTAGAGTACTTTGCGAATTGCTAGAAAACCGGTCCAACATCCGGACACGAACAACACAAATATGGCAGCAGTATGCACGTACCCATCATCTGTGACCAGCTTTATCAATAACATTGGAGTCACAGTTTACTAGTTTACCAGGGGACCCTTACAGATATTTCGCACTTTCATAGTACTAAATGATGTTTTGTTTGATGGTGTTTGGTTTATGGGGCGCTCAACTGCACGGTCATCAGGGCACGTACCAAGTCCCAATCCTCACACAATCCAATTTTTTCACATTCCAATGTAACCACTGTCCCCAATTAGGATGATAATAATGATGACATGATGAGGACAACACAAACACTCTGGGAAGAGAAAATCCTCTACTGGACCTGGATTCGAACCCGGGACCCCATGATTCAGAAGCAGCAACGCTAGCCACTCGACAACGAGCTGCGGAAACAGTTTTAAATAATAACGGTAGTTGAAATAAGTTTTGTTGTTGGGATAAGAGTAGTTTTTAGAAAGAAAAGGAAACGTTTTTAAAAATCAACCGAACAACGTGAAATAACAATCATGAATTTATGATAAATCTTCGTGTATACAGTTCCATGCAAACAATTTTAAACCAAATCCTTTACACAGCTTTGCAATATCTCGGTGTAAACGATATTTGATGTAAGAATGTAATCTTGGTTTATTTTTTCATTTTCTTCAAGGGATACGAAAATCTTAGTTGCAGTTACAGAAAACTTGAAGTTGAGGTCTGTAGCTCTACCACAGGACAATAGGTTCGCCCCAATTCTTGTCCAAGAGACAGGCAATATAATCTCACTTAGACACGGGAAACGTTTTGCCGGTTACACCAGATCCATTAATGGGCATTATTATCTGTATCTGGCTTCTGACTGATTGTTCGAAGAAATTTCGGGATTCCAGCAGGTCGTCGTAAAATTTATTCCACGATATTTCAACTGGGCACCTGCCAGTCACCTTCAGGTGAGCCATGAAGATGAGTGGCAGGCACAGCTGAAGTTGCCTGGTATGTGCCAGGTTGAAATATCGTGTAGTGAAGTTTACTACCGCCGGCTCCAATCCTGAAGTCTCTTCGAACATGTAATTCTCCGGGAAAATTATAAATTTAACTTCTGGCTGTTTGTCAGATATCGGCTACAGTTGTTCGTGACTCGGTGTGCGTTTGCTGTAAATGTCTATTCCATTTTGCCATTGCCCACCCCCGACACTATATTTCCACATTTGTAAATATTTGCAGATGTCAGGCCTGGGTAATCCTAAGTCCTCGAAGTTCCGGCCTTGTTGTCTGAAAATATCCTGCAAAGAATGCAATGCCAGGTTATTGCTAGTCTCTTGGTCCTCTGTTTAGCTGAAATCTTCTGACAAATTGTCTCCAAACTTTTCCCAGGTTCGGAGACTGTTTTTTGGCGTACATAAGCAGGAAAATGATGGCCAATAGTTCCCATAGTTGTTGGAAGATCTTTAAAGACGTGGCTTCTTGCATGCAATCCAACCATTTATCATTATCTATTAAATAAAATTTTTCCGCAGCCTCTCGGAAAATATGCAATTGATCGTTCTGAGGTGAGAAGGGCAGAGACAATGGGCTACCTGAGTGGTCATTGTTGTTAGCTATGACGGTGCTGTATACAAATTATCCAGTTAGTAAGTACATTAAAACAAATAAAGTGTTATTTGTTAGAACGTTAATGAAAAGGCAGTACCTTACTCGTGATCAACAAGTTACCTTCGTACATAGTAGTTACGAAGCTGGGCATCCATGATGCCATTTTGCCTACGTTAAAAGTCTCTTTTATAAAATAATTTTCCACAAGTAGTACGTTTTAGCGCAAAATCGTCATGCACTGTCAGAAGCCTATAAAAATCGTTTCTAACGACGCCTTACTAATCCTCGTACGATTAGTATGAATTGAGAAATAGCGATGCTGACTTGGGAAATAATATGTATTTTATGTGGATGAACAAGACCTATGTTGACCTCCAAATTCTACATTCAGTTTTATATGATAGAGCTATTGCAGTAGACTCAGAAGAACAAAGCAGTCAGCACTTAAACTATGGGTGCAAATGCACAGGCGAAACGAAAAATAGTGTTTTATGCGCTAGAATGGAGAAAATAAGCTGTGAAATTTCGTCTCCAAGAGTTGGAAGATTCTCTACGGGGTTTAATAGGCAAAAATGGTTCAAATGGTTCTCAGCACTATGGGACTTAACTTCTTAGGTGATCAGTCCCCTAGAACTTAGAACTAGTTAAACCTAACTAACCTAAGGACATCACACACATCCATGCCCGAGGCAGGATTCGAAACTGCGACCGTAGCGGTCGCGCGGTTCGAGACTGTAGCTCCTAGAACCCCTCGGCCACCCCGGCCGGCTTTAATAGGCAGAACATGCAGTCATACATATACGAATTCAGCAGTCGAATTTGACTGCACTGTGATGCACAAACTGGAGAGACAAGGACTGTTTCGGTTCAGTTGTGAGCTGCGAAAGTCGATTCCATCGGCCTGATTGAAGATGGTTTAGGAGGATTTGTCATGTTCACTAGTCGTTTACAGGGCCTACTTTATGTACCCAAGCCCAAACATGTAGTTCTCCAAAAACAGTTTCTACAATTTTAGCTATTTTCGTCACCATCAAAAACAGACAGCATGATAGTGTTGAAATAAATTCATTAGCGTGGCCTGGTGCATATTTTAAACTAAGAAAATGTTGTATATTACCCCAAACCTAAAAGCTTTTATTCAAAGTTAGCTGCCTGTTCCTTCGCTTCGAAAGCTATCATAAGCTAACATTGTTCGTCGTTTTCGTTGATATCCAACAACATTTCTCAATAGTTCTGAATTTTGTCTGCCACTGTTCGACTAAACTCACATTATGCGGTTTTAAATATATTTCTTTATAAATATTCGCTAGCTTTATTTTTTAACTCGTTGGGTACGCTGTATTTAATAATACGAGGTAGAAATTGTAGATCTTTGACCCATATCTGTGGCATTAATATTACTAACAACACAAAAAGACTTACTTTGCAGGTACAACTGCATATACGCACGCAATATAAAAGATAGAATTTTAGAAATACTAACTGGATAACTGTCAATCGTTTACACATTTTCTGTAATTGTTGTAACATATTATTTGTGAAGAAGGACTCGTTTTCAGTCACACGGAATCAGTTACACAGGATATGACAATTCAGAGCTTTTCCCCCTCTTAGAAAACTTTCTGCGCTCACCCAAGCTTGTCGCTTGAAATTATCACTAAGCATTTTGTGTTCAAGAATGCATGTGCCAGTTTGGCTCTCAGAAACCTGACGCCCAGGTCAAAAAAATCGCTTAGAAGCAGTACGGACCTTTCTGAAGCGGTACCACGATCACAGCGATCAGCTCCTTAATAGTATCGTCACCGGTGGTGAGATGTCAGTGGCCCACTTTATCCCGAAAACCAAACAGTACTCTATGCATTGGCGTCACAGCGGATTTCCTACTAACCTGGTACGAAACGTGTTGCGCAGGAGGGCGAGGAGTGCAGCTGCGACATCAGGACGCTCTGCTCATTGACTTCCTGCAGAGGTGAAGCAGCTAACACCGATTATCACTGTGGAACTGTGGAACGTTGTGGAATTTGCGACTGGTCTTTCAAACCAAGAGGCATGGAAATACATAGGACTCGCCGAACAGCGACTGTTGTGCATTTTGGCCGATGTGGAGGGGGCAGGGTGGAAAGAAGAGGTGCAAATCATCGATCGTGCAGTTCTTTCTTGCTCCCAGCGATTTGTTCCACCTCAAGAAATTCCTGTCCTCTATTCAGTATTTTCACAAGGACGAAGAGACTGAGACGATTGTCACACTCAGGTCCCATTCCCAGGTGGGAGCCTTCTACGGCACTGGAATGCAAAACGTCATCCAATGACGTTCGTGATGATGACTGGGTCAAGAAAGGTAACTACAATTTTCCTGTATCTGTTGCAGTTTAAATTTAGTTTCTTTCAAGAAAATGAGAAAATTTAATTTATGTGGAACTCTCGTGTCTTTTTGCAGTTGTGTTACTGGTCAACATTTATTAGTTACAATATAACATATCTTATTTCTGATTTGAAACAGGCAAAGAGTATACCTATAAGGTAGACGAACCACTGCGGCACCCCACTCAGTCATGCATTTAGAAAAGTGATGACTACATTTTCCTAATCTTACATTAATTTTTATTGTAACTGTCATTTCTAATACAAAGTATTACTGGGTGACGTAGAGGTCACTTCAACCATGCTCTATTGCTATCTCTTTGCAAAAAATCGTACTATTTTCTGTCATTTGTATTTTGAACTTTGCGTTATAGCTGAGAATATAACTTTGGCATCAACGTATTTGCTTACATTTTGTTCGCAGTGAGCTAAATATGCTGACAGGCTTTGATATTTGTAGGCTGGGTGTCTGCGTAGGTGCACTGCTGGGATCGCCCCTAGCTCAGAAAGAGCGAGATACTTTAGTTACATCAAAAGTGTGGGGGGGGGGGGGGGGGGGGTAAAGATTCTGCACTATGGTAGCGATGGTTTCATCATCGTTTCAAGTATTAAGTTATCGCGTGTTCTGAACTCACAGACAAAATCGTTCCTATCTTTGCCGAGTTCTTTCAATAACACTTTTCGCATTCGACTTGCAGTTCAGTAAAAATAGGAGACAGCACCTCGTGAGAATCCCAGATCAAAAATCTCGTTAGAAGATTTCATTACGTACACTCCTGGAAATTGAAATAAGAACACCGTGAATTCATTGTCCCAGGTAGGGGAAACTTTATTGACACATTCCTGGGGTCACATACATCACATGATCACACTGACAGAACCACAGGCACATAGACACAGGCAACAGAGCATGCACAATGTCGGCACTAGTACAGTGTATATCCACCTTTCGCAGCAAAGCAGGCTGCTATTCGCCCATGGAGACGATCGTAGAGATGCTGGATGTAGTCCTGTGGAACGGCTTGCCATGCCATTTCCACCTGGCGCCTCAGTTGGACCAGCGTTCGTGCTGGACGTGCACACCGCGTGAGACGACGCTTCATCCAGTCCCAAACATGCTCAATGGGGGACGGATCCGGAGATCTTGCTGGCCAGGGTAGTTGACTTACACCTTCTAGAGCACGTTGGGTGGCACGGGATACATGCGGACGTGCATTGTCCTGTTGGAACAGCAAGTTCCCTTGCCGGTCTAGGAATGGTAGAACGATGAGTTCGATGACGGTTTGGATGTACCGTGCACTATTCAGTGTCCCTCGACGATCACCAGAGGTGTACGGCCAGTGTAGGAGATCGCTCCCCACACCATGATGCCGGGTGTTGGCCCTGTGTGTCTCGGTCGTACGCAGTCCTGATTGTGGCGCTCACCTGCACGGCGCCAAACACGCATACGACCATCATTGGCACCAAGGCAGAAGCGACTCTCATCGCTGAAGACGACACGTCTCCATTCGTCCCTCCATTCACGCCTGTCGCGACACCACTGGAGGCGGGCTGCACGATGTTGGGGCGTGAGCACAAGACGGCATAACGGTGTGCGGGACCGTAGCCCAGCTTCATGGAGACGGTTGCGAATGGTCCTCGCCGATACCCCAGGGGCAACAGTGTCCCTAATTTCCTGGGAAGTGGCGGTGCGGCCCCCTACGGCACTGCGTAGGATCCTACGGTCTTGGCATGCATCCGTGCGTCGCTGCCGTCCGGTCCCAGGTCGACGGGCACGTGCACCTTCCGCCGACCACTGGCGACAACACCGATGTACTGTGGAGACCTCACGCCCCACGTGTTGAGCAATTCGGCGGTACGTCCACCCGGCCTCCCGCATGCCCACTATACGCCCTCGCTCAAAGTCCGTCAACTGCACATACGGTTCACGTCCACGCTGTCGCGGCATGCTACCAGTGTTAAAGACTGCGATGGAGCTCCGTATGCCACGGCAAACTGGCTGACACTGACGGCGGCGGTGCACAAATGCTGCGCAGCTAGGGCCATTCGACGGCCAACACCGCGGTTCCTGGTGTGTCCGTTGTGCCGTGCGTGTGATCACTGCTTGTACAGCCCTCTCGCAGTGTCTGGAGCAAGTATGGTGGGTATGACACACCGGTGTCAATGTGTTCTTTTTTCCATTTCCAGGAGTGTATTAGATTGTATTAATTATTTTCAGAGAGGAAGCAAAAAACAAGGAAGGAAGGAAAAAGGAGTTTAACGCCCTGTCGACGGTGAGGTTATTAGAAACCTACGTCACAAACTAGTATTGAGGAAGCACAGAGAAGGAAATGGGTAGCATCGGCTTTCATAGTAAACGATTGATAGGAAGCACGGCACACAGAATTATGGAGGGGGAGACGGTGAATTGAGCCCTGCTATTCTCGATTACCAGTGCATCGTCACACTGTTACGTCTCCCCGCTAGATGAAAGAAAAAGGATAATGAATGTAGAATGGTCCGTAGTCGACGTTAACTGTGGAATACACTGTTGGGCTCAATGAAAGAAAATATGTAAGGGAACTTCATAGAGCCGATATCTAACACGTGGTAGGAAACATAACATACTTCCTATAACATATTACATAGAGTTCTGTTCTCTGTTTTCGTGAGAGTCGCGGAGAGGAAAGATACTCGCCTTAATATTTCTGTTTACAGGCGAAGTTAGTTTTGTAGACGCCGCTGCATCACCGAGGCCAGATACGTTTAGCTGCACAAACGTGTCATCCAATGGGCAAACACGGCATCTGTCATGTCTGAATGGCTCTTCACTAGTTCTGATAAGGAAACTTTGTATCCAATGTCCAATTAGTTTTTCTCAAACTGAAATGTGGTTATGGTACTGTCAGAAGTTATGACAAATAACGACCAGTACCGCAGCCAGCGCTGTAACGTTATGTAGGACAACATGTTGTTGCCGACCGTAGCCTTATCTACAGAACAAAGCAGTCGGTGCGAGAAGAAAAGTACTTAGCACATTTGTCAATATGGTCTGATAAAGCAAGAAACCTATGCAGTAGTTCAGGTGAGGTTTAACTATTGTAGACCTGATGAAACTGGACATTGAACACTTTATTAACAATAAAATACACGAAAACAATTTACTATGTTTTCCCTGCGTTATTTAGTTTTATAAATTCAAACTGACCAAAGCTTCTGAAGACAGTGTAAACGGCTGTCACACACGTTTAATGCAAGTTAGATACTTATTCCGTTTATGAGTGCGTAGGACTATGGTTAAAAACGAAATCCTGTCACAGCTAAGAAACATGCATACTACAGCCGTTAAACTCTGTCGTCAGTGAATTAAGTGGTAGAAAATATTAGAGTAATAACGCTGTCTTGAATTCGTCCAGAAAAAAAAGAAACGAGACACTGCATTTTATACTTTAGGTTAGCGTATGGCGTTATTAGGGCAAATGATTAATGTTCTGCAACGAATAATACTCAGTCTCAAGGGAATGGCATCATTCTTTGGACACAGAATCGAAATATATTACAGACGACTGAATCAAAAATCTTCAATGTGATACAGAATTAAACTATAACTTTTTCTGAACCCCACAATTCCAACCCACTGGGACGCTTATGCTTGAATTTTGGCTCAGAGGCGCGTAAATAAAAGACATTCCCACGCGGCACTTAAAAAACAACACGTCGACACTTGCGAAAAAAAAAAGATGACTCAATGTGCAATGTGGGTTAATGATGCATTGGAACGAAATTTCGCCACAGTTCTGCCCAGTCGCACCGTGGACATGTCAGACAATAGGAAGATCGTCACACCCCCTCGTACATACAGTGCGCCGCTTCCATGACGCCTCTGTGGCGAAGATCAGAACCGCGACGCCCAAAGCTGAAATGACGCAGTTTCCTCGTGAGTGGCTGAGAAAAACATTGCAGATACACTACCGTTCAGAATAAACACAAAAGGAACGCAGGGGTTAGACATAAAGGGCGTCAAGGAAACTGTTTCTTATCGTGAGGTGCTGACTGCCACACTTCGTCGGCGAAAACGACAGTTTGCAGTTTGATGATCAACAGAAAGAGAGTCTTCACAATCTATGACACTGCTGACAACCTCGGGCGTTTCATCGCTTTTATAAAGACACTGTTGCTCTGTATTTGCAGCAAATATGATCGTATTCATGAGAAAACCGCTTGACTTCATCTCTGGGTATCACGGTTCTGCCCTTCATCGCAGTGGCATCATGGGAAGCAGTGGAATAAGAGCAGGTGTGACGACGTTCCGATCCTCTGTCACGCCAACTTTGGGACTGGGCAAAACTGCGGTGAAATTTGATTCCCAAGTCACGTCATTAAGCCACATTAAACGTCACATGGATTCTTGAGATGTGGCCTTTTTTTCCCGCGAGAGTCAGCACCGTGATGTTTGAAGTCTCATCGTGACCGCGAGTGGCATCGCAAGACACCACCCTTTTGCATCATCGCAGAGGAAGGATGTACGCACCTTTGAGTACGAATTCCAATGGGTGGGAATTAGAAGGTTTTCAAAGAATGATATTTTAATTCTGTTGCATGGTGTATTAAGTTATTAAGCTGCCGTTCATATAACGAGCTCAGCCTATAACTGAAGGTGCTCTAAGATCTCAGGACTAACGTCTAAAAATATCAAGGCATAAAGCCAGCCGGAGTGGCCGAGCGGTTCCAGGCGCTACAGTTTGGAACCGCGCGATCGCTACGGTCGCAGATTCGAATCCTGCCTCGGGCATGGACGTGTGTGATGTCCTTAGGTTAGTTAGGTTTAAGTAGTTCTAAGTTCTAGGGGACTGATGACCTTAGAAGTTAAGTCCCATAGTGCTCAGAGCCATTTGAACCATCAAGGCATAAACAAATGTCAGAATTTGCGAAATATGGTGAATTCTGGGGAATAACTTAATCGATATACCAAGAGTCTTTTAAGGATATCATTAACCCTGTCGATCCCGAGTGTTCCATTGCGATACCGTGATACGAATATAAGTTTGTCTCTACTATTGTAGCTGTTTTTAATTAACTTTTGTTTGTCTATTCATGTACATTGTTAATTTCACATTAAATGCATAAGTAGTTTCTCTGTTATTTCATATTAGTGTTTCTGGTGTGTGGCCAGCAATAATGACGTAGCATCGATTCTTCAGTTTCCCTGATGTCTTTCGTGCTTGTTCGGAATCTCGTAATGAAAACATTTCTTACCTTCATCGCTTACAGAAAGCAATAGGAGAACTGAAACTTAATAAACTCCATAGTTATAAATATTTTACTATGTCTAAGGAAATTTATTATTTGTAGCCAAAAAAGTCAGACGATAGGTGCCAGAATGTCATAAAATAGTTTCAGAAATTGAGTATGGTAATCTAATTTCAAAGTGATAAGAACCTTGAGGCACTGACATTTTTTTTATTATTGTTATTCAGAGATAAATAATGAGTATACAGGGTGTTACAAAAAGGTACAGCCAAACTTTCAGGAAACATTCCTCACACACAAAGAAACAAAATATGTTATGTGGACATGTGTCCGGAAACGCTTACTTTCCATGTTAGAGCTCATTTTATTACTTCTCTTCAAATCAAGTTTATCATGAAATGGAAACTCACAGCAACAGAACGTAACAGAGTGACTTCAAACACTTTATTACAGGAAATGTTCAAAATGTCCTCCTTTAGCGAGGATACATGCATCCACCCTCCGTCGCATGGAATCCCTGATGCGCTGATGCAGCCCTGGAGAATGGCGTATTGTATCACAGCCGTCCACAATACGAGCACTGAGAGTCTCTACATTTGGTACCGGGGTTGCGTAGACAAGAGCTTTCAAATGCCCCCATAAATGAAAGTCAAGAGGGTTGAGGTCAAGACAGCGTGGAGACCATTGAATTGGTCCGCTTCTACCAATCCATCGGTCACCGAATCTGTTGTTGAGAAACGCACGAACACTTCGACTGAAATGTGCAGGAGCTCCATTGTGCATTAACCACATGTTGTCTCGTACTTGTAAAGGCACATGCTCTAGCAGCACAGATAGAGTATCCCGTATGAAATCATGATAACGTGCTCCATTGAGCGTAGGTGGAAGAACATGGGGCCCAATCAAGATATCAGCAACAATGCCTGCCCAAAATTTCACAGAAAATCTGTGTTGGTAACGTGATTTTACAATTGCGTGCGGATTCTCGTCAGCCCACACATTTACAATTTGATCACGTTGGACATCCGACTCAAAACCTAAAAACTGAGTCGACAATAAGCTAACGTGCCCCCATCATTTAGAACTCTTCATGGAGAGCATCACTCAATTAACTTCATCTCAGTCAACAATTAGTCTTCCTTTCACTGATCAATCAGTCATTACACACGTTCAGTGACCGTCTGTCACCAGCTGCTATTGCTCGGCAGTGTAGTTGTACTCCACCTCCAGCCTGCCCCCCCCCCCCCCCCTTCTCCCTCACCCTCCTTGCCCTAAGTTTCCTTCAAGGCGCTGAATTTCCTGCAGTATTGTCATTGCTCATTGGTGGGACGAATTTGCGATGATTTCAAGCAAATGTGATCTTGGGAGTGTCGACGTGGTTGCCTGCGCTAGAACAGCAGTGGAACTCAGCTCAATGGGTGTCGAAGACTCTGTCAAGCAAAATTTTTAAAATTCTCGGTGTGCGGATGGCACCGAGTGTGTTGCCGAACCAGGAGACCTTAGAGTAACGCTTTTGTGTTTCATTTATGAATGTGTCAATGTTGCATCCACCCCCTCCCCATTGTCATGCGACACTAGGGCGCAAAACAGAAGGCTAAGAAAGCATAAACACCTTTTGATGCTTACGTTTACGTTACAGTTTCCTTGGATTGTTTTGAACGATCCCTAGTGCTTCCACCCCGCACACCAGGGTAAAAACTACGGTGGTGCTACTCGCTAAGGGGGTCAGATCACGTTCCGTGGGGTTACAGACCGATGATGTCCTTAGAGAAGTATAGAATCGTTCAGGGATGTCACCAGTGTCGAACTTCATCAAGAAAGTCTTTCTGTTGGTCAGCACACCGTGAGGCCCCTAGTGACACCGCACGGCCCCCAGCTTTTGCGCCATTATAGAGGATTGTTGTAAGCAATTTTGAGACAAATTTCAAACCTCTGCGTCCAAGTGGGAGACAATTACGGGTTTAAAAAGGGTGACCCTTTGATTGTATTAGGCAGTGCACTTTTCTTAACACGTCAGTTGTCCGAAACATCACCAGGCAACGTTCATTGGTGACGGTGGGCAGTGCCAGTGTTTTGGTTTAACAGAGTACTTTAACTTCACTTTGCATGTCCACATACGAAGACTACTAGTATATTAATGTATCGTACATTGTATAGCCCTTGAAAATTGCTAGCTTAACATTTAAAGTTCTATGTTCCATATATTGACGGAGAAAACTCTGCAAAACCGTAACGTTATAGTAGCATAAAGTATATGTCACGTATGACCTATACTACTGCAAATAAACTATTAGTATAGGACCAATACAATTACATTACCTACCAAAATCACGGTACGCAGTAAAGTCAAATACTGAATGACCCTATCGCAGCGTCCTACCATCCACACCCCAATGCATCAATTTAAGATATACAACGGAGGGGTACCTGTTGAGAGATCAGACAAACGTGTGGTTCCTGAGGAGGGGCAGCAGTTTTTCAGTAGTTGTAGGGCAACAGTCTGGATGATTGACTGACCTGGCCTTGTAACACTAACCAGAACGGCCAACGACCTTGCTGTGCTGGTACTGCGAACCGCTGAAAGCAAGGGGAAACTACGGCCGTAATTTTTCCCAAGGGCATGCAGCTTTAGTGTATGATTAAATGATGATGGCATCCTCTTGGGTAAAATAATCCGGAGGTAAAATAGTCTCCCATTCGGATCTTCGGGTGGGGATTACTCAAGAGGACGTCGTTTTCAGGGTAAAGAAAACTGCTGTTCTATGGATCAGAGCGTGGAATGTCAGATCCCTTAATCGGGCACGTAGGTTAGAAAATTTCAGAAGGAAAATGGATAGGTTAATGCTAGATATAGTGGGGATTAGTGAAGTTTGGTGGCAGTAAGAACAAGACATTTGGTCAGGTGAATACAGCGTTATAAATACGAAATCAAACAGGGGTAATGCAGCAGTAGGTTTAATAATGAATGAAGAAGTAGGAGTGCGGGTAAGCTGCTACAAACAGCAAAAAAAAAAAAAAATGGCTCTGAGCACTATGAGACTTAACATCTGTGGTCATCAGTCCCCTAGAACTTAGAAATACTTAAACCTAACTAACCTAAGGACATCACACACATCCATGTCCGAGGCAGGATTCGAACCTGCGACCGTAGCAGTCTCGCGGTTCCGGACTGAGTGCCTTAACCGCGAGACCACCGCGGCCTACAAACAGCATAGTGAACGCCAAGATAGACACGCCTACTACAGTAGTACAAGTTAATATGCCAACTAGCTCTTCAGATGATGAAGAAATTCATGGACTATATGAAGAGACAAATGAAGTTATTCAGGTAGCGAAGGGAGACGAAAATTTAATAGTTATAGGTGGCAGGAATTCGATAGTAGGAAAAGGAAGAGAAGGATTCGTAGTAGGTGAATATGGATTGAGCTAAGAAATGCAAGAGGAAGCCGCCTGGTATAATTTTGCACAGGTCATAACTTAATCATAGCTAACACTTGTTTCAAGAATCATGGAAGAAACCTGAAGATACTAGAAGGTTCCAGGTATATTATATTATGGTAAGACAGAGATTTAGGAACCAGATTTCAAACTGTAAGACATTTCCAGTGGCAGATGTGGGCTCAGACCATAATCTATTGGTTATGAACTTTAGATTAAAATTGAAGAAACTGCAAAAAGGTGGGAATTTAAGGAGATGGGACCTGGATAACCTGCCTGAAACAGAGGTTTTACTGAGTTTCAGGGAGAGCATAAGGAAACAATTGACGTGAATGGGGGAAAGAAATACAGAAGAAGAAGAATAGGTAGCTTTGAGGAAGGAAATAGTGAAGGCAGCAGACGATCAAGTTGATAAAAAGAAGAGATCTAGTAGAAATCCTTGGGTAACAGGAGAGATACTGAATGTAATTGATGAAAGGAGTAAATACAAAAATACAGTAAGCGAAGCAGGCACAAAGGAATACAAACGTCTCAAAAAAAAAAAAAAAGATCGACAGGAAGTGCAAAATGGCTAAGCAGTGATGGCTAGAGGACAAATGTAAGGATGTAGAGGCTTATCTCACGAGTGGTAAGATAGGTACTGCCTACAGGAAAATTAAAGAGACCTTTGGAGAAAAGAGAACCACTTGCATAAATATCAGAGCTCAGATGGAAACCCAGTTCTAAGCAAAGAAGGGAAAGCAGAAAGGTGGAAGGAGTATAAAGAGGGTCTATACAGGGGCGATGTTCTTGAGGACAATATTATGGAAATGAAAGAGGAGGTAAATGAAGATGAAATGGGAGATACAGTGCCCCGGGAGTAGAAAACATTCCAGAAGAACTACTAACAGCTTTAGGAGAGCCAGTCCTGACGAAACTCTACCATCTGGTTGGCAATATGTATGAGACAGGTGAAATTCCCTCAGACTTCAAGAAGAATATAATAATTCCAATACCAAAGGAAACTGGTGTTGACAGATGCGAAAATTACCAAACTATCAGTTTAATAAGTCGCGGCTGCAAAATACTAACACGTATTCTTTACAGACGAATGGCAAAACTGGTAGAATCCGACGTCGGGGAAGACCTGTTTGGATTCCTTAGAAATGTGGAATCGCGTGATGCAATACTGACCCTACGACTTATATTAGAAGAAAGATTAAAGAAAGGCAAACCTACCTTTACTGAGTGAAGAATTTGACTGAGCACTGAAAGACCTAGGTCGAAACAAGACCCAGGGAGCAGACAACATTCCATTATAACTACTGATAGGCTTGGGAGAGCCAGCCCTAACAGAAATCTACCGTCCTGGGAGCAAGGTGTATGAGACAAGCGAAATATCCTCTGACTTGAAGAAGAATATAATAATTCTAATCCTAAAGAAAGTAGGTGTTGACAGATGTGAAAATTACCGAACAGTCTGTTTAATAAGCAACGAATCCAAAATAATTACACGAATTCTTTACAGACGAATGGAAAAACTGGCAGAAGCCTACCTTGGGGAAGATCAGTTTGGGTTCCGCAGAAATGTTGCAACACGTAGGCAATACTGACCCTACGACGTATCTTAGAAGATAGATTAAAGAAAGGCAAACTTACGTTTCTAGCAATTGTAGACTTAGAGAAAGCTTTAGACAATGTTTACTGGAATAATCTCTTTCAAATTTTGAAGGTGGCAGGGGTAAAATATAGGGAGCGAAAAGCTATTTAGAACTTGTACAGAAACCAGACATACGTTATAGGAGTCGATTGGCATGAAAGGGAAGCAGTGGTTGGGAAGGGAGTGAAATAGTGTTGTAGCCGATCTCCGACGTCATTCAATCTATACATTGTGCAAGCAGTAAACGAAAGCAAAGAAAATTTTGGAGTGGGAATTAAAATCCATGGAGATAAATAAAAACTTTGAGATTTGCCGATGACATTGCAATTCTGTCAGAGACAGCAATGGACCTGGAAGAGCTGTTGAACGGAGTGGACAGTGTCTTGAGAGGAGGCTGTAAGATGAACATCAACAAAAGCAAAACGAGAGTAATGGAAAGTAGTCTAAGGAAATCAGGTAATTCTGAGGGAATTAGATTAGGAAATGAGACACTTTAAGTAGTAAAGGAGTTTTGATATTTGAGGAGCCAAATAACTGATGATGGTTGAAATAGAGAGGATATAAAATGTATACTGGCAATGGCAAGGAAAGCGTTTCTGAAGAAGAGAAATTTACTACTATCGAGTATTGTTTAAAGTGTCAGGAAGTCGCTTCTCAAAGTATTTGTATAGAGTGCAGCCATGTATTTAAGTGAAACGTTAACGATAAGTAGTTTAGGCTAGAGTAGAAGCTTTTGAAATGTGGTGCTACAGACGAATGCTGAAGATTAGATGGGTAGATCACATAACTAATGAGAAAGAATTGAATAGGATTGGGACGAAGAGAAGTTTTTGGCACAAATTGACCAGAAGAAGGGATCGCTTGGTAGGACATGTTCTGAGGCATCAAGGGATCACCAATTTAGTACTGGAGGGCAGCGTGGAGGGTAAAAATCGTAGAGGTAGACCAAGAGATGGATACACTAAGCAGATTCAGAAGGATGTATGCTGCAGTAGGTATTGGGAGATGAAGAAGCTTGCACAGGATGGAGTAGCATGGAGAGCTGCATCAAACCAGTCTCAGGACTGAAGAGCACAACAACAACTACAGCTTGTCTTTACAGTACCGCTGCCTCGTTTCTTATTCGATTTACAAGCGTCATTAAGTTGCTGGCTTTCCTTTCCGTGAGTGGCAGAAGTAGCGCTTATTGATAATAACACTGTCATATTATCTTTGAGGTGACCGCTAGTATTCCGGGTCGCTGTGTATCTGGAGTTCCGTCGTGATGGAGCAGCAGTGAGGTCCATACAGCGATGACTCGCCCGATCATTGCTTGCACACACATGACATGAGTGGGGACGAACTTGGCTGGTCGTTCGGTCGGTTGTCTTATCGGACGACGTGTGTTTGATTGCCCATCGCCGATAGTCTCTTGGTTCTCTGTGTGTGTCGACTTGTGATTCGTCCTGGTTGTCCCCCAGTGACTGGTTTTAATACTGTTCAATATGTTTGTTGAAGTGTTTCCTCAGAAGCGTGTGTAGCATGTAGTTTTGACTGACTAGTTATTGTAACGCTGTCTGCATGTAGGATGCAGTTACTCAGTTGGGACAGGGCAGTGAGGAAGTCTCTGTGGTGCGCGGTCAGGCTGTGACAGCTGGCGGCGTGCACCCGCGGTCGGATTGTGAGGCGCTAGCTGTGACAGCTACAAAGTTCGTTGCACACCGAACCTGCACGCTGAAGTTGAATGATCAGTTTACCTGTTATGAAACCTCAACTGCAGTGACATCTCTTCGTTCACTGTCGGTTGTTACTTCCTGGGCCGTTCCGGCTAGCAACAACATACAGTCAGTCGCAAAAGTATTCGAACAGTGGGAAGTTTCACAATGAGTATCCGAGAAACACTGACTATGAAACCCAAACATATTTATTAGAAATATTTATGCGTAACAACATTAATTACAAAAGAATTATTGTATTATTTCGTTTCCAAAACATATATAACAGAAAAATGAACAACAAAAGTGAAACATCCTGCACACCCTGCTGCTACAAAAGTATTCGGACAGTGTACAATAAATATTCATAAGTTGTACGACGAAAATGTCAATACCTTGTGGGTCCACTTTTTATTTCAATACCTCCTCCAATCTACTAGGCATATTTTCCACGAGTTTTTCGTGAAATCTGGGCCTATATAAGCCCATTCTTGGCACAGTTTCTCTTTCATGGTCTCCTTCGTATAGATTTTGTCAGCGCGGAGGTCCGTTTCAATTTATCCCACAAATATTCGATTGGGTTAAGGTTTAGTGATTGGGGACGGGGGTGCAATACTTTCGGGCAACTGAAGAGAAACAACATTTGTACAATATGCGCGGTATGCTTGGGATCATTATCCTAATAAAAATGAAAGTTGTTCGCAATACCTAGATGTCGTGCACTCTGCATCAAGTGTCCTCGCAGTATATTCAAATACGCTTCCTTGTTCATCGTATCATCAATGAACACTAAATCACCCACTCCATTGCCGGACATGCACCCCCGCACCATGATGCTCCCACCTCCAAACTTTACTGTTGGTTTGAGGTTCCTGGGATTCAGCTCTTCATTGGTCTTTCACCACACATTTGCCTTTCCGTCGCTTTGCCATAATGTAAATTTACATTCGTCGCAAAATATCACCCTATTCACCAAGCCTGATCGTATTCGGCGTAGTACCTGGCAAACTGCGTACGTTTCTTCTGGTTCACTGAATTTATGAATGACTTTCGCCGTGCCACAAGACCATGGTACTGCGATCGTCGTAGTACTCTCCGCACGGTTTCGGGATGAACTTTTGTACCAAGATCTCCCTCCACCTCACTTGCAATTAATATGGCAGATATTTTCGTAATCTGTTGTACCTTTAGCAGAATCACACGTTCTCTCTGAAAATGTGCATGGCGTTCCTGTACTGCACCGGAATTCCAATCGGTCTTCTTTCTCGAACCGTTTAATAATGTTCACTATTGCGGCAATTTCCCTGCAGGTTTTCCCCTTCGCGTGTTGATAAACGACACGTTGCCTTTGCTCGAACGTAGAACACTTCCCTCAGCGTCCCATCGTCGACCTGCACAGGCTCGCGATACGTGTTTACTAATCATCGCTATCGTCTCGCGGAAATGTCGGACACACTGCAGTCGATTCACCCTCTGTGCGTCTCGGAATAAAGTATTTTCTCACGTTGTCCGCCTTTGTCCGACTACTTTTGTTGCACCTTCCCATGCCGTTTTCAGGAAATATTACGTAACAGACACATGTCCAATAACAATTCTTCCTATTTGAAGCGTGTTTCACGTTGCGACAGCGTACCCAGAGTCTCAAATACATTACAAAGTGCAATTTCTGTATTTGTTCATGCGGCAAACTGCAAAATTATGCACCGTTACGTGCTGTCTGAATAATTTTGCGACTGACCGTATGATGTGTTGGAGTCAAGGAAATATTGCAAGCATTAACTATTAAATTGGTTGTTACTTACCAATGAAGTACACGAGTGGTATTTTCTGCCTTGTGGCCATTAACGCCCCTGTTACCCGCCCTGGTCTTTAGCGTAGTCTACTGGCAGTGTGTTTTTCCTCGCCGTGTTGATGCTGTCCAGCACGGCGTGTAGTTCGGCAAGCTTTTAGTTGCTTGTTCATTTTTTTCTGAAGAGTGGTTATTGTGCCTTGGCTGTTTTTAGACGGCATTTTTGAAGACATAGTGCAGCTGGTACCTTCGTCCTCGGCTAACATTTTCCGTTTTCGTCCGTTGGTCGGGCAGAGAGGAATTTATTAGGTTGTTGGTCGGTCCTTCAGCCACCCCTGGGCCAGGTTGCTATCCAATTATTTAACCTTGCCTGTCTCACATCACCTTATGTTACAGCTACCTCCTCAGGCTGACCCTTCGGACACTTTAAGATAAGGCCATTAGCCAATTTAAACAAAAATTTTGAAAATCGATTTGTTTGAAACTAATTTTGTAATTAAATTTGCTCTATCTGAAATACTTGTTATCCAGGCCCTAAGCCCCTAGTTGTTCTAAGTCTTGTGAGTGGCCTTCAGCCGAGTATTTGCGTGAAGTGTTTTTTAAGTAAGGCCTTCAGCCGTGTGTATTCTTTAAGACAATTTTAATAACTTGTATTCAGGCTTTCAGCCGTTCTTTTTTTATGGTGTGTTGTTGGCCTTTCAGACCAAAGAGGTATCCAAGTTTTCTTAACTAGGCCTCCAGCCGCATTGTTATGGCTGTATCATTTCAAGCAATGTCTAATTAAGTGGTTCTTATCAAAATAAAAGTTTGTGTGTTTTTTGCAAATAAGAGTAACAGATTATGGCCCCCTCCACAACCGTAACCAGATCTACTCTGTCCAGGAAAACCAGATTTCACGCATACAGTTGAAATTACATGATACTAGGAGCAAAAACAGTCTCAGTAAACATTGGGTCGAAAATGTATACCTTAAGAGCTATGAGCAATTTTTCATCTTTGATACTGTGAATCAAATCTCTTCTACTGCAAGTTCTTTGCTTTACATATTTCGGGAAACAGTAGTATGGACCAAAATAAGAAGAATATGTCCAGTGAACATGAGCTCTATATCGCATACCTTTAAGTTACAAGCCCTTGATAATTACAAGAAATGTGTTTCAAAGTAGCAACGATGAACAAATACTCGTAGCTCTTAAGGAATGCATTTTAGAGCATATGTTCACTGAACATTTTTTCTTGTTTTGGTCCATACTACCTGTTCCGAAAATGTGGAAACCAAGGAGCTTGCAGTAGAAGAGATTTGTTTCACAGTATCGAAGATTAAAAATTGCTCGTAGCTCTTAAGGTATGCATTTTCGACCCTATGTTTTCTATGCCTTTTTTCCTTCTATCGTGTTCTTTCAACTGCATGCGTTTACGTCATTAATTATGATACACCCAGTATAATAGTGATTTAACTTTTCATGCCACAGCCATCCTAACTGGGTGAAGCACTGGCATGGTAAATTAGATAGATTTTGCAGATACAGCGTAACACGTATTCATGGTTTCTCATAATCATAAGGAATCTTAACTATTCGTGGAGTGTTGGATTACATCAAAATAATGGAGTTTTAATAGAACGAGTGGTTGAGCAAAACTACGTTCGGAACCTCTGGCTTTGTGTTCTGACGTACGTCTGAAGGGTATCGGGTAAAGTGGATGTCTTCCTACGCTTGGCGACAGTTTTGTCAGCCCTACCGAACTGTTTTATCAGAAGTAACACCCAGCTCTTCACCACTTGCTGATACATTATTAGGATACGCTGAGAAAAATACAAGGCAATTGTTCGTGCAATTCAGGAGTCACCAATTTCTGCTGAGATATTAAAGTTCCTTGAGATTCCTTACCATGTAAAATATCGTATATGGTTTCACCAAAAATGACTCTGTGACATTCCTGAGGGCATATGCTGCCAGAAAGATTTTTGTTTAGGACAGACAATACGCTGCTGTCTGTTCCTCAAGTAGCTCTTAAATATTTCAGAGCACTACCTAAATATTTCAGGAGGCGCATTTTTCTCTGCAATATGTCAGTGATGGTCTCAGATGCTTTACTGAAATCTAGTAGTACCATTATGGTGTATGACGTTTGTGTATGGCACATTTTAGGTCCTCGGCTGCCCTAACTGACACAGGGTTTCATGAAAATCGGAATGCTATTTGACATTCAGGTTACATTTTACAGAACATTGATCGTGACGAATACATTCCACAGCTTTGGATACAGCGGCTACGGTGAGGATTTGTCGATTATCAGTTGGTGACTGCGGCTCAGAGCTATTAAGAGCTGGTAGGACTATGCCCTTTTCTTGCTTACAGCGGATACCTGAGAGACAACTGTCCTTCAGCGGCCGTTAAGGTTTTCTCAGTAGTTATGGTGATGCTGTCATTGCCTGTTGCTTCGACCGCGGATATGGTTCATGCCATCTTGTTTAGTTCACTGTGATATGCTTTACGTGTCAGGTTAGTTATCTCGTTCAGGGGTTCTTGTGGACGATCGTTCACTGGAGCATGGCTTTCAATGTTGCTGGTATCTTTCGATATCACTGGCTTATATTGAGATCTACAGAGTTGCGTCAGCAACCCATCGGGTCTGAGGCAGAACCTCATATCAGAGTCATAATGTTCTGGTACAGACACGACCAGTTTCTAAAGCAGCTATGTGGATCTGAAGATGATGTAGAGATATAGAAATATGTCATGATCTAAAAAATGTGCAGCTGAGATTGAAGTGAAAATGAGATTAGTTTTAAATATCGACACACTTGCTTTTCTCTCGCAATGAATGTGTCGGCTACAGTGAAAAGTCGTTCATTTCGTCAACTGAGGATATATAAGATATCATAAGATTTTCCTTATAATATTGCAACAGTACTCTATTGCTTAAAAGCTGTATGAACATTTGTAGGTAAGATATATTTGATCGATTATTAACGTACAATGTTCTCCATTGCTAATTAGGCTGATGTGCACGGTAGGCTGGCTGAAATCATCCACTTTGGTGCATGCCAACGTCGTATACGGCTTTGTGCTCACCACATCGGAAGCAACGTCTGCGCAAATGTTTGCCGAAGTGCCTGTTCGCTAGTGGTGTAAAGGCAATACGCTATATTGTGTATACATTGCTTTCTGGGCCAACCTGAAACCCAATTACACGCGTCCAGCGGACTGTAATTATGGGGCTGCCAAGATTTCGGGGAACTGCGATATTGCGTTTGCACAGCAGCAGGTCGCTTATCATAGAGTGGGTGAGTTCACTGGCAGCTTCCGCTTTCAGTCACCTGCGGAAGTTATACAGGAACGCTGTCGACAAGTACTTCAAATAACCAGTGGGTCTCGAAGGAAATGATTTTGAATGAAGGTGGAAATTGTTCAGTATCTAAGGTTCGTCTAACATTTCCTAATATTGTATGAGTGACGATTCTTGTATACTGTAACTCTGAAACGGAACTCACTTACTGACACGTGCCGCTTGTTCTGTGTCTTATCCCTAATTCCATTTGCTTAAGCCAAAGATTAATTTGCACTGGAGCAGATACTGTTTTCTATTACTCCAGTACTTCCAGAATTTAACAAGGTGCAACTGTTCTAAAAACAGGTACTTTATGAAACACTGGATATACATCTGCAGAAGTACTCCGTAAGCTACTGTTCTGTGCATGGCAGAGGGTATATCGTTAGGACATTAAAAATTTTGTTTCTTATTCCATTTGCATAGGAAACGAAGGGAAAAATAACTGTCTAAATGATTTTGTTTCTGCGGGAGACCACTCTCACGTAGAACTTTTTGAAGGGAACTTCCTCCATTTGTATGCAAATCACTATTCATTTAGGCGTATCAGACGATTGTGACATCTGGTCTTCAACTATTGAATGGCTACATAGCAGATATCTTGATTACATGAAATAAATGAATAGTAATTGAAAGTCAAAGGGCGTAAATCCCTTTCCAAAATACTGTCTAAATGCTGTTGTAATTGCTTTAATATGAGTTGCCTTTTCCTCATAAACCCTAGATGGATATGTGTTGGTGGTAGTAATAATGGTCACGCAGTCATTATCGAATACGTATTCTCTAAATTTGGCCAACAGGGCTTCACGAAAATTACGTTGTATCTGAAGTGCAACTCAGTATTTTTAGCACTGAAAGAGGTGAAGGAAATGGAATGGGACAGTTTATCCTTAAATATAGTATGACGTGGTAAGATACTCACCACTAATGGTGGAATCAAATGGAACATTGTTCTGCGCTGAGAATAGCGGTTGCTTTATTCTCAGCAGAGTCATTAAATTCGATTACAGACGTCGTACAAGGTGAATCATTGTTTTTCACCTAGGTAGCCCACGCAGCATGTGCCAGAGAGGTTTCCTTTGTTAAGTCTGCCTCGAAGAGATTTCCTGGATTGGCACTCACATGCATTTAATTAGAGATTAAATCATTTCAATGTGAAAAACACACAAAGTTGCCAATTAGCTAGTTTTATTACTTCATGAGGTGACTAGTCTTGTTTTTTTTATTAATAACGTATTCTCAAAACATCTATCTAGCGAGAATAAATATTACTCCACATAGCAAAATTCATGATAATCGTTATCCATAAGAGAACAGTGCAAGTGATCATGAAACCAGATACAAACAGTAATACTTAAATGTCCAGTCCCCATGCAGATGAAGAGATGACGGGCAGAAGTTATGGGTCTTACATGCAAATTAGAGATTTGATGTGCAGCGAAACTTTCACATTGTTGAGGGACATGAACTGATGCACTGCTTCCTAGAATTTAATGATTGTTGCATTTTACCTGCTCACAACCATAAGTGCGCAATGTAGATTCTGTCAAAAAATAATTAGGGGTGTTGCAATGGCATTTGTAAACCGAGACTTTGGGGGAGATTTCAAATTATTCTTCATATTTAATGTAGAATTAAAATCTTATGTATATCCACGTAATTAATTTAAAACACTGAATTAAACACACAGTTGGGAAATTTAGACAGTGTCTTCGAAGAAATCCGCAATCATTTATAAAAATTGTGACTGATTTACGATCGACTCGAGCCATCTTCAAACCTGCAGTTAAAAATAAAATAAGTAACTAACGTAAAATCTATGATATACACAACATGCAGAATCAAATGTACCAGAACGTACCACACTGTGTTGGTTACTGGAGTTACACGTACATGTCAAATTTTCTGATTGTTTGGACGGGTAGACTTTGGATATGGTGTAACGGTAATATTGTGTGTAGAACATTTTGTGTTAGTTTATTTTTGTCCACAGATGATGAGGAATCAAAACCGCCCATAATTTTAAAAATGAACGCAATCTAAACGGACAATAGAATTTGCTGTCCGACATGCAGTAGTTCGGCTTTCATCGAGTATATGTGCAATAATTGTTTCACAGATAAAGATATTATTTTAGACATTCCTAAGGTTTCCTGAGTGAATCGCACACGAAGCAAAAACTGGTTTGGTTGCTGCCCGCCACGATTTTCTGTACTTAGCGAACCTTTTCCCCCCAGTGTAGAGTGCGCACCCAGTTCCTAAGTCATTTGTTACGTGTTCCCGAGCCCTGAAGTTGCATGTATGCTGTATTCGACTTCTTGTATTTTTTCAAAGCAGGGAACTAACCGAAAAGCCGAGCGGTTCTAGGCCCTACAGTCTGGAACCGCGCGACCGCTATGGTCGCAGGTTCAAATCCTGTCTCAGGCATGGATGTGTGTGTTGTTCTTAGGTCAGTTAGGTTCAAGTAGTTCTAAGTTCTAGTAGACTGATGACGTCAGACGTTAAGTCCCACAGTGCTCAGAGCAATTTTTTTAACCTAAAAGGAATCTTGTACACACCACAACCACAGAAATCAATTTTTGCAGGCCACAAGCTGCCATCGTCCTGCACAGTACTATAGTGTATTACGTACGTTAGTTCATAGAGCGCGTGTGGTAATTGGTCGTGTTAAATCCAACATTTCAAGACGGTGTTTCGACAAAACCGTTATTCTGAGAGGGAGGTACATAATGAATTCAGGCCCAAGCGAGTTCAGTCTATGGAGCATAATGATGATATAAAGACACCAATCACTTTGTCCTTTTTGCCATATTTTGGTGTTATGTCGTGGAGAATCGAAAGACTGCTCGGGGGATATGACAGTAAGTTTGTTTACGGCCACCTACAAAACAGAAGAACCTATTGGGTTCGGTTAAGGTTGATCTTGGCCAGAGGTATTGTTGTGTGTATAAGATTCCTTGTTAAGTTGGCGCAGCATATGTAGGCCAGAAATGTCGTACAGTACAAGAACGCTACGATGAACATTAGAGTCATACAGACCTACGTCAACTGGAAAAGTGGAACACTGTCTGAATACAGGACATCGAAAGATTTGTGAAAAGACAGCAGTTTTACCCCCGGCATCATCAATGTGGGACTGTCTCATTAAGAAAGCAATACATATCCGTACAGACGATAATCTCATCTTCAGAGATCCGCGGTTTCAACTGAGCCTGGAACGCTGCAATGGCTGCTATTAAATCACGAAGAAGAAATTAAGATTTATTCGGTAACAGACCCGTCATAATATTGGTCTAGCATAGTTTTTAGTGAGTGGCGTCTGGTCGCACTTTTACTTAAACATAGCGCATAGCGCACACGCAGATGGGCCGCTCTGTGATTTCCGGCAGAGGGCGTTTAAGTATTGCTCCATGTATCTGCAAATCAGCCCGCATGCGTGAGTTATGCGCCTGTGCATTCTTTGCGCGTAATATTTAACAATATTCAGGAAATGATAATAGTCATGCCACGGAAATTTTTTTTTTATTTTTCCTTAACTACACAATCCGTCCTAAACGCAGTTTAAATTGAAAAGTACATTCTGAGGGTTTAAACAACGTCGTGTTGTTCTTAGGTTAGTCCAAAGTCCGATAATATCAATGGTAACTTTTTGAATGTTGAAACACACACGTGACATCAATAGCGACGACACAAGTAATATTCGGATATCTCATTTACAGTCATAACTGTCGGTCCCTTGCATCATGTTGACAAACCGTCTTCCATCGTTATAGAATCACTTCATCCGTTTACTAAACTCCTAAAAATCTTAATCACGGTGATATTTCTTCAAATTATCATAAACCGATCAAACATTCGGGCCGCACAGGGTATACAGAAGACTACGTGGTGCCTCTCCATCCAAAAATTTAGAATGATGTTCGACGCTTTATAGCAACACCAGAGAATGCAGTAAACATCATATTTGTTTCGTAGATGTCGTCTGGATGTTTGTCGTGTGTTCGATGGAGGAACTACAGAACATGTGTGAAAGGTGGGTGTAAACTTTGAGCTTAAACGTGATTGTACAAAATTACTCAAGACTGTATGTCGATTCATGCAAAATATATGCTCACACAAAATTGGATGGTTCTTTTTAAGACAGAATGTATTTCGTCATGTGGATAAGTTAAATCAGCACCAAGTTTGTATCTTCATTAACGTGTAAACTCCTTAAAAAAGAAAGAAAACCACCACTCCCGCACAGGCCATGAAGGCCCAAAGGTACCAACTGGCCTCCGTGTCATCCACAGCCCACAGGCGTCACTGGATGGGGATATGAAGGGGCATGTGGTCAGCACACCGCTCTCCCTGCCGTACGTCAGTTTCCGAGACCGGAGCCGCTAGTGCTCGATCAAGTAGCTCCTCAGATTGCCTCACAAAGGCTGAGTGCACTCTGCTTGCCAACAGCGCTCGGCAGACCGGATGGTCACCCATTCAAGTGCTAGCCTAGCCCATCAGCGCTTAACTTTTGGTGATCTGACGGGAACCAGTGTTACCACTGCTGCAAAATCGTTGGCAACGTATAAGATATAGTATTGTATACAAATATTTATGGAGTGGTCTTTACTTTATGATTATGATTCTTGTGCTTTTAGATTTTTGAAAGCTTTCCTCTTGAGGCAGCTTCAAGATAAAATTCAGCATTTGCGTAGGAGATGGCGTGACGTGTTTGAAACATTATGTTAGTAGTTGTCACTTTGGGTCGTCTATTTACACTTAACTTGGCTCACACGTTTCACCTTCATTATGTGAAAGTCATCTTCAGTGGCCTGGAACGTATGCATATTCATTTTTCATATCTTGCACTTTGTACATTGAGGCTATAAACTGTTCTGGAACTTTACGATTTTTTCACGAAGGAGTAATAGTTTATATATCTAGTAACAAATTTCGTAGGTGTTGCTCTACATTTAAACTTTTTCCCGTTTTATAGCTGTTGTTATCGTTGTGATCATCCAACATTTCATTTGCACACTATTAGTAAAGGAACACTCATTTACTTCCTGATTTCTCGGAAGTGATTAGCAAATGGTGAAAGTTATTGACAAATGACGAAGGCGAAAGTGTGTGCGGGATCTCTCTCTCTCTCTCTCTCTCTCTCTCTGTGTGTGTGTGTGTGTGTGTGTGTGTGTGTGTGTTTGTGTGAGTGAGTGCGTGTGTGAGCGATCACGCACATGTGTAACAATTTTTTCTTGATTTATATTTTTTAATGTTGTAATTTTCTTAAGTAGATGGAACAGCGAGTGTTTGTTGATATGTGAACGGTCATGTATCATATGTTTGTTCTGTGTAATGACATGGATATGGCAGTTTCCCTGCAGTGGGAAAAGGCACTTGTTGTGGTTTATAGCCCATGATTTTCATATCCTCTTCTTCGCTGGTAGAATGTTTGCTCTGGTATTTTCACTGTGAATTTGGACTAGTTTGTATCATATTTCCAATCCCTGACGTGTCTTTGTAGGATGTTTTGAAATTCCTTCTGTCAAGCCAGTGTAAACTGCATGACAACTTTGACATTCAATTTTGTGTATTTATGATCCCAATAATATGTCCCTCTCGGTTGTTGGTTGGGTTAAGTTTGTTTGGAGAGTTTGCACAGTTTTATATGCAATATGGAGGCCTTGCTTCCTTAGTTTTTTTGCTACCCTGTGTACTGATTTATGGGTGTAAGTCTTTGTGTATGCGTGTCTTTGTGTTTGTGGGTTTTGGGATTGTGAATTTTCCTGCGTCTGATTACGTTGCATGTGTTATGTTGGTTTCGTATTGTATTAATTAGAGGAACCCTGGGTGATAATTATTAGTATACTACAAGTAACTGGAGACGACAGGACAGAAAGCGTTATAGAACAATAGAGATGTTCTTAGATAAGCGGTGAACCCAATTTAAGCCTCTGGCTCCTATTTCAAATGTTTTTCTGTCGTTGGGGGTTCTACTGCATAATACTCTGAACGGTGGTAATTACTTCTTAACTTTGACATATTACACTGAGGAGTATGGAAGTCTTTGAAAGAACGCCAGTGGTAGAACCCAGACAATACTCAATTAATTTCACTGTAAGATTGCATATCTTTGTCTGAATGCAATTAAATCACAAGTTTATGAAGTATTCGTAGCTACTTGATACTGAACAACTAACTGGAGAACGTGTTGTCGCAATCGTCTTTGATGTTTCCCTTGGTTTGCTAAACAAAGGGCTCAGGGCATGGGGAGCTCCGCCGCTTTGATCTGCCACAGCCGGTGTATCGCGTTCCGCACGGCACCTGAGCCACCTCTCGATTCCGAGGCAATCTCTATTCCAAACAGCGGCAGGGTTGGGTGCGGCTTGCCGAGGCACGAGGACACCTCCTTGCGCCACCCGAGCAGTGCTCTTGCTTTTATTGCCCCGCAGGCAGCACTTCCCTCTCTCCGATCCTCTTGTCTCTCCATTTCATTTCCAGGTCTTTCTCGCGTGCCCACGCGTCAGCTGTCGCTCGAGACAGAAAAAGCGGCGCCGTCTCTAAACGAAATCTGCTGGGCCTACGCTGACATGCCCCCTCGTGTCGCCTGCTTCTCCGAAGAACGCCTGCGCGAGAAATGAGCCAGATCTGTACCTTATTCTCCTGCATTTCTCGGAAAAGAATTCTTCGAAACTTCTTCCCGTTTAAAAGGTGAAATACAAATATTTTGTGTTTTTCCCCCGTCCTGCCTCTATTCATTTACAAGATGTTCCTGCTGGTTGGTTCAGGCAACATATTTCATTTGCAGTTCAAATCAAACTGAGCTAGATAATATCGAACATTGAAAATGACGAAGGTAACGTCAACTAGTACGTTGTTATTTAGCACATTGTCTCTCATCTTTGAAACGGGAGAGAGGGAGCCACCTGCTCTAATTAAGCGTAGCAGCGAAACATAGAAAGTGGAGAGAATTAAGGGAATAGTAGCTGTAAATTGCTGGAAATATACAGTCTCGAAATGAAAAGCCCACGATCTTTAATGAAATGTTCATTACACCCAAACAACGAGAAAAATGTCTGCTAAACAAGGGCTCTGGCACATACCTTAAGAGATATTGCACGCTTTCATCTCCGACATTATGAAACAGATGTCTTCTTCTGCAAGATCTTAGCTGTATATGTTTTGGGAGAAGGAAATATTGACCAAAACAAGAAGAAAATTCTAGTAACCATGGCCTGTAGAATGCATACCTTAAGAACTATGTGCACTTTTTCACCATCGCTTGCTTGGGAAATGTCTCTTCTACTGAATAGTTGCTCATAGCTCTTAATGTACGCATTTTAGACCTCATGGTAACTTGTTATTATGTACCTATTTCTGTATAAGGAACCCATCCGTATATTTTGTTGGTGGTTTTTTTGGCCATTCTGTATATTATCGATCTGGGAGGTATAGGGGGTTAAATACACTCCTGGAAATTGAAATAATAACACCGTGAATTCATTGTCCCAGGAAGGGGAAACTTTATTGACACATTCCTGGGGTCAGATAGATCATATGATCACACTGACAGAACCACAGGCACATAGACACAGGCAACAGAGCATGCACAATGTCGGCACTAGTACAGTGTATATCCACCTTTCGCAGCAATGCAGGCTGCCATTCTCCCATGGAGACGATCGTAGAGATGCTGGATGCAGTCCTGTGGAACGGCTTGCCATGCCATTTCCACCTGGCGCCTCAGTTGGACCAGCGTTCGTGCTGGACCTGCAGATCGCGTGAGACGACGCTTCATCCAGTCCCAAACATGCTCAAAGGGGGACAGAGCCGGAGATCTTGCTGGGCAGGGTAGTTGACTTACACCTTCTAGAGCACGTTGGGTGGCACGGGATACATGCGGACGTGCATTGTCCTGTTGGAACAGCAAGTTCCCTTGCCGGTCTAGGAATGGTAGAACGATGAGTTCGATGACGGTTTGGATGTACCGTGCACTATTCAGTGTCCCTCGACGATCACCAGAGGTGTACAGCCAGTGTAGGAGATCGCTCCCCACACCATGATGCCGGGTGTTGGCCCTGTGTGTCTCGGTCGTACGCAGTCCTGATTGTGGCGCTCACCTGCACGGCGCCAAACACGCATACGACCATCATTGGCACCAAGGCAGAAGCGACTCTCATCGCTGAAGACGACACGTCTCCATTCGTCCCTCCATTCACGCCTGTCGCGTCACCACTGGAGGCGGGCTGCACGATGTTGGGGCGTGAGCGGAAGACGGCCTAACGGTGTGAGGGACCGTAGCCCAATTTCATGGAGACGGTTGCGAATGGTCCTCGCCGATACCCCAGGAGCAACAGTGTCCCTAATTTGCTGGGAAGTGGCGGTGTGGTCCCCTACGGCACTGTGTAGGATCCTACGGTCTTGGCGTGCATCCGTGCGTCGCTGCGGTCCGGTCCCAGGTCGACGGGCACGTGCACCTTCCACCGACCACTGGCGACAACATCGATGTACTGTGGAGACCTCACGCCCCACGTGTTGAGCAATTCGGCGGTACGTCCACCCGGCCTCCCGCATGCCCACTATACGCCCTCGCTCAAAGTCCGTCAACTGCACATACGGTTCACATCCACGCTGTCGCGGCATGCTACCAGTGTTAAAGACTGCGACGGAGCTCCGTATTCCACGGCAAACTGGCTGACACTGACGGCGGCGGTGCACAAATGCTGCGCAGCTAGCGCCATTCGACTGCCGACACCGCGGTTCCTGGTGTGTCCGCTGTGCCGTGCGTGTGATCATTGTTTGTACAGACCTCTCGCAGTGTCCGGAGCAAGTATGATGGGTCTGACACACCGGTGTCAATGTGTTCTTTTTTCCATTTCCAGGAGTGTAATATGAAAGATTTGCAGTGTTTCTGAAGGCTTACGAATGGAAAAGCAGAAGGAACCGACAACATACCTTCCTAAACACTAAAATCACTGCGGGAAAAGGGAAAACACACAATTATTCAACTTAAGTGTAGAATCTATGAAACTGGAGACATACAGTCGGAGTTTCGGAGGACTATTATCATCCAGAGAATCTAGAAAATACCGAAGCAGAGCCCTGTGAACATTATCGCATAATATGTATAAAAGCTCTTGTCATCACAGTTGCTGACAAGAATAATGTTCAGAAGAATAGAAAAGGACACTTAGAATCTCTTAAATGATGAGTTTGACTTTAGGCATAATGGAAGCATTTCTGACGTAGCAATTGATATCAAAGTCAAGCTTTAAGACAAACCAAAGCAATTTTACTGGATTTGTGGAGCTGAAGAAACGTACGATATCAAAAAATCATTTAAGATAAGCTGTAGGAAGAAATACAAATTGTACGAGAACTATAGACGGGAAAAACAGCCTCACTAAGAGAAGCGATTGGTGAACAGCACACATCTTTATGCGTTAGCGAGTCGTTTATTTGATACTGCAGTAAACGGTGTAGGGTCTAAACTTACAGAAGGAGACCATGTGATGGTTATAGTAAACACGTTCAAATTAATATAGATTACATTTACGTTGACATGTAAATGGTTCCTAAGGATTAGCATGGACAGCTGTATTAAATTAGTCCTCGAATTAAAGACAAAAACAACAACAACAACGAGAACAAGAACCTAGAGGGGACAACAAGAAAGGAAGCCCAAGAGAGAAGAGTTCGGATTAAAAGGTGTGTAAGGCAGACACATTTTTCGTCCTGTTGTGTTCAACCTATACATCTGACGAGCAAAATAGGAAATAAAAGAGCCTTACATGTCTGGAATCAAAATTCTGATGAAATGTTATTGATGATAGTTACTGATACATCTATCCTTTATATATATGTGGAAGACTTACGCAATCTGGGGAACAGAAAAGATCGCGGAATGAACACAGAGTAGCGACTAAGAATGGACCAAAATTATAAGAAACTAATAAACAGTATAGGAAACAAAAATAAGGATAAAGTGTAGACGAAACTGCGGATTATGCGAAAGACGAATAAAAGATTGTGGTATCTTAGCAGCAAAGAGTCATATAATAGGACGTAAACAAAGAGAGCATTCTTCGGGAAAAGTCAGCGAGTATCAAACATCGGCCTCTGTTAGAGGAAGAAATTTCTGACACTACACGTCTGTAGGGTAAAGAATAAAAAAGCACTGGGAAACAGGGAAAGAACAGAGTCGAAGTATCAGAGATCTGATATTACAGGCAAATGCTGAATATCAGGCTTCCCCGGAGGCTGATCAGAAAGCCTCCCCGGTGCGTCTGACAAACCGGTTTCAGGCACTGTCTCTGGCTGAGCCAGATGCAGCTGCCTGCCCTGTTCCAGAGGATCATTCTCAGCCTTCAAGGTCCGGGCAATCGCAGAGGGTGGGCTTACTGGTAGTTGGGAGCTCCAATGTTAGGCGCGTAATGGGGCCCCTTAGGGATACGGCGGCTAAGGAGGGGAAGAAATCCAGTGTGCACTCCATGTGCATTCCGGGAGGAGTCATTCCTGATGTGGAAAGGGTCCTTCCGGATGCCATGAAGAGCACAGGGTGCAGCCAGCTGCAGGTGGTGGCACATGTCGGCACTAATGACGTGTGTCGCTTTGGAAATTCTCTCTGTATTCCAGCGGCTATCTGATTTGGTGAAGGCTGCCGGTCTTGCTTACGAGATGAAGGCAGAGCTCATCATCTGCAGCATCGTTGACAGAACCGACTGCGGACCTTTGGTGCAGAGCCGGGTGGAGGGTCTGAATCAGAGGCTCAGACCGTTTTGCGACCGTATTGGCTGCAGATTCCTTGACTTGCGCCATAGGGTGGTGGGGTTTCGGGTTCAGCTGAATAGGTCAGGAGTTCACTACACTCAGCTGGCGGCTACACAGGTAGCGGAGGCTGTGTGGCGTGGACTGGGCGGTTTTTTTAGGTTAGAAGGCCTCGGGAAAGTGCGGGATGGACTGCAATGTCAAAGGGTGCTTGGCAATTACAGGACGTGCTTGGATCAAGGAACAGTCGGAATTATAGTTGTAAATTGTTGTAGTTGCGCTGGAAAAGTCCCTGAGCTTCAAGCGCTAATAGAAAGCACAGAAGCTGATATCGTTATAGGTACAGAAAGCTGGCTAAAGCCTGAAATAAGTTCTGCAGAAATTTTTACGAAGTCTCAGACGGTGTTCAGGAAAGATAGATTAGGCAGAATTGGTGGTGGAGTGTTTGTATCTGTCAGTAGTGTTTATCTTCTAGTGAAGTCGAAGTAGATACTCCGTGCGAATTGGTATGGGTGGAGGTTATACTTAATAGTCGAATTAAGTTAATAATTGGCTCCTTCTACCGACCCCCAGACTCTGATGATACAGTTGTGGAACAGTTCAGAGAAAGTTTGAGTCTCGTAACAAATAAATACCCCACTCATACGGTTATAGTTGGTGGGGACTTCAACCTACACTCGGTATGTTGGCAAAAATACTTGTTCAATACCGGTGGTAGGCAGAAAACGTCTTCCGAGATTGTCCTAACTGCTTTCTCCGAAAATTATTTCGAGTTGTTAGTCCCCGAACCCACGCGAATTGTAAATGGTTGCGAAAACACACTTGACCTCTTAGCCACAAACAATCCAGAGCTGATAGAGAGCATCATGACTGATGCAGGGATTAGTGATCACAAGGTCATTGTAGCTAGGCTCAATACCATTTCTTCCAAATCCATCAGAAACAAACGCAAAATAATTTTATTTAAAAAAGCGGATAAAGTGCCACTAGAAGCCTTCCTAAAAGACATTTCTATTCCTTCCGAACTGACTATGCGAATGTAGACGAGATGTGGCTCAAATTCAAAGATATAGTAACAACAGCAATTGAGATATTCATACCTCATAAATTGGTAAGAGATGGAACGGATCCCCCGTGGTACACAAAAAAGGTTAACGCTGTTGCAGAGGCAACGGAAAAAGCATGCGAAGTTCAGAAGAACGCGAAATCCCGAAGATGGGCTAAAATTTACAGACGCGCGAAATTTGGCACGTACTTCGATGCGAGATGCCTTTAATAGGTTGCACAACGAAACATTGTCTCGAAATTTGGTAGAAAATCCGAAGAAATTCTGGTCGTATGTAAAGTACACAAGCGGCAAGACGCAGTCAATACCTTCGCTGCGCAGTGCCGATGGTACTGTTATCGACGACTGTGCCGCTAAAGCGGAGTTATTGAACGCAGTTTTCCGAAATTCCTTCACCAGGGAAGACGAATGGAATATTCCAGAATTTGAAACACGAACATCTGCTAGCATGAGTTTCTTAGAAGTAGATACCTTAGGGGTTGCGAAGCAACTCAAATCGCTTGATACGGGCAAGTCTTCAGGTCCAGATTGTATACCGATTAGGTTCCTTTCAGATTACGCTGATACTATAGCTCCCTACTTAGCACTCATATACAACCGCTCGCTCACCGATAGATCTGTACCTACAGATTGGAAAATTGTGCAGGTCGCACCAGTGTTCAAGAAGGGTAGTAGGAGTAATCCATTTAACTACAGACCTATATCATTGACGTCGGTTTGCAGCAGGGTTTTGGAGCATATACTGTATTCAAACATTATGAATCACCTCGAAGGGAACGATCTATTGACACGTAATCAGCATGGCTTCAGAAAACATCGCTCTTGTGCAACGCAGCTAGCTCTTTATTCGCACGAAGTAATGGCCGCTATCGACAGGGGATCTCAAGTTGATTCCGTATTTCTACATTTCCGGAAAGCTTTTGACACCGTTCCTCACAAGCGACTTCTAATCAAGCTACGGGCCTATGGGGTATCGTCTCAGATGTGCGACTGGATTCGTGATTTCCTGTCATGAAGGTCGCAGTTCGTAGTAAGAGACGGCAAATCATCGAGTAAAACTGAAGTGATATCAGGTGTTCCCCAGGGAAGCGTCCTGGGACCTCTACTGTTCCTGATCTATATAAATGACCTGGGTGACAATCTGAGCAGTTCTCTTAGACTGTTCGCAGATGATGCTGTAATTTACCGTCTAGTAAGGTCATCCGAAGACCAGTATCAGTTGCAGAGCGATTTAGAAAAGATTGCTGTATGGTGTGTCAGGTGGCAGTAGACGCTAAATAACGAAAAGTGTGAGATGATCCACATGAGTTCCAAAAGAAATCCGTTGGAATTCGATTACTCGATAAATAGTACAATTCTCAAGGCTGTCAATTCAACTAAGTACCTGGGTGTTAAAATTACAAACAACTTCAGTTGGAAGGACCACATAGATAATATTGTCGGGAAGGCGAGCCAAAGGTTGCGTTTCATTGGCAGGACACTTAGAAGATGCAACAAGTCCACTAAAGAGACAGCTTACACTACACTCGTTCGTCCTCTGTTAGAATATTGCTGCGCGGTGTGGGATCCTTACCAGGCGGGATTGACGGAGGACATCGAAAGGGTGCAAAAAAGGGCAGCTCGTTTTGTATTATCACGTTATAGGGGAGAGAGTGTGGCAGATATGATACACGAGTTGGGATGGAAGTCATTACAGCATAGACGTTTTTCGTCGCGGCGAGACCTTTTTACGAAATTTCAGTCACCAACTTTCTCTTCCGAATGCGAAAATATTTTGTTGAGCCCAACCTACATAGGTAGGAATGATCATCAAAATAAAATAAGAGAGATCAGAGCTCGAACAGAAAGGTTTAGGTGTTCGTTTTTCCCGCTTGCTGTTCGGGAGTGGAATAGTAGAGAGATAGTATGATTGTGGTTCGATGAACCCTCTGCCAAGCACTTAAATGTGAATTGCAGAGTAGTCATGTAGATGTAGATCAGGTAGTTGTAAGATAATAAATGAAGAAAATTACGCCAACCTGGCTACAAGGCGCGCTCCTCGGTTGTATGTGACAAGCCAGAATAAAAGAGACGTGAGAGAAGAGTAACACTTTAAAAAATAAATAAAGTACAAAAATCCATTTGGTTTGGGTGGTCCAGATGACAGTAATATGAGTGCGCCTCTTCATAGAGTTACGCTGAAGGCTTCAGCGGCAGCGAAAGTGGCCGAGGTGGACTCAGGCAGGGCAGTGCCGGGGAAAGTGGCAGCCTGCTAGCTGTTCAAGGCTAGAATGGACAAGGAGCACAACAGTTTCAAATGTTAGTGGAGGTACCCTGATAGCGTCTGTTACACTTGTCCCTGGTATCTGAATTCAGTGAAGTTACATACTTAAAAACCTTGCATGATATTTGGGGGTTGAAGGGTGAACTTGGAGTCCCTGCTCGTTCAGTTTACAGCTACAGATCTCAAAATGAAACGCAGAGTTTCTGCTTTAGCCGAGCTGGTAACTCTGATGAGTAATCCGCCATCATATGTCATAACATATTGGTATCTAAGTGTCTGGACAGGCCTATCTCTAGCGGTGAAAAGAAATGGTGTACACTAAGACGCCTTCTAAGTGTCAGCTCAAGAAGAAGTACTACTTTGGAGCATTTCATGTAAATTGTCTTCAGAAAATTGTTAAACAGAAAGAACTGGAATTATTTCCACATATGAACTATACACTAATTTTAGTAGAAACGAGATTCTTAGATGAGTAGATAGTTAATTGGTACACAAAACTCCACAAGCTGTAAACGGAAATTAGAAATAAGAATATTGAAAAATGCAAATCTTAAGATGACCATCTTATGCAAACTAAAAATTTCGTTGAAAGCATAGTTGACTTTAAGCTAAAATTAGAAAGAATCTCCACGTTAACAATAAAGTCCAAAAATAAGAGCCAAACCCTTGTCATGCACCTATAAATGAATATACTAGAAGAAATCTACAGAAAGTATATAGAATTTGGGACCTTTCAGAGTCTAAAATCACCAGCACAACTAAAAATAATGTTAAAATACGTGTCACTAATGTCAGTGCCATGGTCGGTAAAGGAAAGAAATTTTAGAACGTAGAACGTTACAGGTCAATATCCAGCACACTTAAGGACAAATGGAAATGGTAAGAAATGTTCGATTTCAAACTGTTGTCCATAAATTTTGACTCCAGAACTAGTATATATCCAAACACAAATAAAGAAGAATTGCAACTAATTCATCTGGCATATAAAAAAGGAATATCAAGGACATTTTGAACCTTAGAGTAACCACAAATGTAAATTTATTAATATCGTTATCTCTCCAAGTTCAAAACATGATTCCTCCAGGCTAAAAGAGAAAATAAAACGAAGGTGTATTCAGAAATAATTCCAGGAGACTCAGTACCACAACATAGCATCTATAAAAATTTAGAAAGAAACCGAAACGACTAATAAAGAAGACTCCCATAAATTCCACGTTGAAATGACTAAAGCTGTAGAGAAAACATAAGGGTTAGCCAAGAATGAAAAAGAAAACGTGGTGAAGAAACACTAAACGAAAGAGCTCAAAAATGGAGGAGGAGATGTCAAAAGAAAAAAAAACAAGTAAAATTACATGTATTACAATCCAAACAGCAAAGAAAAGAAACATCACAAACATTCCAGAAAATGAAAACAATTTAAATAATTTCACAATATGGAATTTCTTTAAAACAGAATCTGGTACCGCACATTTAACAAGCATCTAGAATTTGTTCCTCAGACCTCTTTCCGGATTAGCGTTCTGTGTTAATAGCTCAACGACGAGTTATTTTAAACCTATTTGTAAAAACAGACAGAATGCTGTAATTTAAAGTTGTTTGTTATGTGAATGCCACACTTCTGAATTAATTCATTTATAAGAAAGTAATATGTGCTTTCGTTTAACACCCCATTTGTTAAAGCCATCAATCGTTTGGCATTGTTTCTTTCTCTTCAAATTACTACAATATATTTACTGAAATTCTGAATTATTGCTCAGATCTGTATTGTTTGGTTAAAGTTGGTAACGGTTCTATATGGTCTACTGGCATACAATTTGTGACTATATCTTTTTAATATTTGCACTGTGTTTGAGTTTCAGATTTAGAGAGACCATGTGATGTTAAAGCTAGCTCAAACCGGTAACCTAATGTTACCGCATCATTTGTTTTCAGTTCTTTTCTGATTTATTCTTTCGATACTTATGACTTTGTTTGGATTGATTTTCTTACTGCTTATCGCACCTGAAAGTTATGTGCAAATATTTTAAACATTCTGGTACATGTGCAGTCCATTTCATTGCTGTAATTATTATCAATTTTCTACTGGCAGTCATAACACCTGTTTTGACTCTGTTTATATCAACATCTACTATTAAGCTTTTTTAAATTCGTTCAACATCTTTCCACTCCCAAAAATAAGTAAGCTAAGGGCCATTTCACAGTCAAAACTCTCAAAACGACGAATGAAATGGTGAAGACTTCATTAATGCAGAAGTATTCAAATGGTTGGAACTAAACCTTATAAGTGATCTGCCCATTCATTTTGGGAACATGTGGGAAATACGAAATATTCCACGAAAATGGAATATGTATTGATCCACGCATTTCACAAAAAGGTAAATAAACAAAAGACCAGAAATTTGAGAGAAGCATCATTTCTGCTAGTAGCATATAAAGTAGTAAAACATTCTGCTGAATAGAGTTGACGATACTTTAGAGAAACAACTTGGTAATTATTGGAGTGGATTTTGCGAAAGAGAAAATGCTCCACAAAACAGATTTATAAGTTAAAATCAATAATTCGACACGATGTTGACCAGCAAACCTATAACGGTACCATTTATTAATTTCAGGAAAGCATTTTACTGAGTACAAAGAGGAAAACAGATAAAATCACTATGTAAATTGGTGTTAAAGCAAAATTGGTGACTATAACTAGCAAAAGTCTAAAAATACGATATCTTCAGTTAAATTTATGGGAGATGTATCTCAGTCATTTGAAATTAGAATTGGCGCCCCATCTCCAGCAGAAAATACAAGATCTATCACTACTCGTCCACTTGGCTCAGAGTGGCGTGTCAGTGGTATGGTTGAGTGTTACGTGCAGTTGAGACAGGACCAGGGTGAATTCTGGGTGTTATATCGATTGAACTAACGAAGAAATTCGAGTTAATGTCTTTCACTGAAACAGAAACAGAGCCAGTGAAGCACACTTCAGCTGTTGCGAAACATGCTATCAAGTAGAAGCAAACTCAAAGTAGTAGAAGTCAATTAATCTCTACCCTACCAACGTATTTTAAATAACCTGCAGTACTAGAAGAGTGGGGTACTTTGTGCTCATCATAAAACAACTTTCTAACTCAAATTGCTTAAATTTTATTGAACTTCAATGACAAAATGTTGTAGAAAGAGCTAATGATGTCTAATGAATCTACAGAAACTATGAATTTCTTGTAGCACTCTCTACAAAAACGAATTTAGTAATTTTCACTTTCTCAGTACTTAAGTTTACTTAGTCTTAGTTTCTTGACCAATATCGCTTTACAATGATAGTAAAAATGCCTTTACGGAATTGTTGAAGAACGCTTCATTAGAATTCCAAAGTATTACAGATTTTTAGGTCAACTATAGTAGTTTTTATTACATCGTTTCTGGGGTCACTTTTTCATCACTTTCTTTGGAAATGTCTGCACACTACAGTTTTCTTCCTATACCGATTTTGTATGCATTTCTTACACTTGTTGCAGATCATTGTTGTTTCGTTCACTTTATTGCACTTCACTGTTTACTGGCTTTCACGAGAATGCAAATAACATCTTCCCCATCCTGCTACAGCTTCCTTTGCAGCGAACTTCTGCTTGATATTCCGTCCAAGAATACCTCTCACTACTGAACCCACACACTTCTGGAGTCCTTGAATATTCGTAGCGCTTTCTTCAATGTTTGGTTTCGTAACCTGCTGTCCTAGGTCTTGAAGGAGAAGCCGTCGCTTATTAAATTTTGTCTTACTCCATTCTGTTTTTTGTAGAAAATTTCATCACAATTTGATCGATTGTGCCAACGCCACCTTTTGTCTCGTTATAACATAAATTTACGTTTTCTTCTTAGTGACAGTAGGTGAAGCAACTGGAGTGTCGTAATGTTGAGTCAACAGCAAAAGAGGGTTTTTCTTGGGTTTTTCACGGAGGATGCAAGAAACAACTGTGACTGGAATATTTCCAGTACTACAGTCACTGAAACCAAATTTACTGGAATAATCTTCTGTACTTGAGATGTCATTTAGTTCTTGAGGTATAATCTCCCAACTGGCTTGTAATGTTCCCACGAGAGTTAGTCTGTGATTCCTCTACAGATCTTCGGCCAAATCAATTGATGTTTAATATGTGTCTGTGGTGCCACTGCACTCTTAATTATGCATTGGAACAGAAACGCGTTTCATTACAACTGCAGCTGAATTTGATTGTTGTGGAATATCATTGTTCTTCCCTGCATGTGGATGGCTACTTGCTAAGAACATACCTGGTTTTAGAGTCTGTGAGCATTCCTGTAAGTGTACAATACATTCCAGGTTTTTTTCTTAGGAACACCTTGAAGGTACAAGTGTATATCAAAACAGAATAATATCATGGCAGAAATTCATTCATTTTTTATAATATATCTCGTATTGTGGCAAACTTGTCATGTTCCCTGCGCTAATTTTGGTATCTCTGCCATCCACTCTTTTATTTTAGTGAGCTGACGGAATCTAATTCTCCCCATAGCAGCAGTGTAAACGAACCTTCCTGAAGTGTTAGATCATAAATCGAGAATAGTCGACTTAGTATGGCCCTCCTTGCCCATAATAATAAGAAAACATATGAGGTCTGACAATGAAGTAATGAGACTAATTTTCTTCTCGAGATGTGGCAAGCCTGAAGGCTTGCGTAGGCTTAATATCTTTGAGTTTGGTCTATAAGCTGCTTCTAGAACAAGTGGCACATCGATGCAACTGCCCAGTGGTGAGTTGTTCTGTAATAAGTTAACACGTATTTGTGTCTCTCGTCACTGAAATGGAACAGCATAATACTGCACAACGGTATGCCATTTATTTTTGCGTTATATTGGATGAAAACGCGACAACTTACAGTAAGCTTAGGAAGGCTTTTGGAGAGGACGTTATGTCAAGAGCTCAAGTCTTCCGTTGGCATAAAATGTTTACTGAAGGCACAACGAATGCTGAAGATGAAGAGCGCAGTGGGGGGCCATCAACCTCACCCTGTCAACTTGTCCAGGGTGTGTAAACTCATACGATCTGATCGAAGACGATCCATAAAAATGATTGCAGGAGAACTGATCATCAATCGAGAAACGGTTCGTCTAATAATATATGAAGATGATGGTATGAGAAAGATTTGTGCAAAAATTGTCCCCAAAAATCTCACTCCACAACAGCCAGAAACACGGAGAAATGTGGCAGCCGATCTGTTACAGCAAACGGAAATCATTCCAGAATTGTTGAGCAGTGTTATCACTGGTAATGAAAGTTGGTTTTTCCAGTACGATCCAGAGACAAAATGCCAAAGTTCGCAGTCGTGACCAAAAAAGGCTCGCATGTCAAAGTCAAGAATGAAATGCATGCTTGTGTGCTTCTTTGATTCCAAGGGAATTGCTCATAATGAGTGAGTGCCTCCTGAACAAACAGTTAACCAATATTACTAGAAAGAGATTGTAGAAAGACTTCGTAAAAGAGTTCTTTGTGTCCGTGCCAACATTGTTGATAATTGGATTCTGCATCACGATAATGCGCCATCCCATACTGCTCTGTCAGTACAGCAATTTTGAACCTCAAAGTAAATTTCAGTACTACCACATCCACCATATTCACCACATGTCGCTCTGTGCAACTGAACACTGTGGGACTCATTCAACATGTTGAAGCTGCTATTAAGGCAGCCATGGAGAGAACATAGTCTATGCAACTGTAAGTTGAAATAAATAACGATGCATGAAATAAAACGATGCATGTCGTGTGGACTCTGTGGTCGTACCTGGACAACTGTTGCCAATGGCAAAGAAGGTTGGGAAGACAAGTCCTGCTCACAGAGTTTCAACGAATTGCACATTGAGCATCATTTCCCTCAGAACGTATTGTGGCACTTTGGTTCTGAGTATAATGTAAGGATGTACCAGGGATTTAGATGGTTCTGTGACAAGCTAGGCTGACCCGCTGAACTTGCGTGATAGGGTTTGGAACTGTAGGGTCCCTCTAAGTGTGAGGGTTTCCAGTGTACATCAGGGACTATTACCAGGTAACTAACTAACTGTTTCTCGGGTGCACACAAGTATTTTCTAGATTAGGCGATACTCCATGCCGCCTAGGTAACGACAGCTGTAGCGGAACCGGAACTCTCTACATAAAATCTGAAAAACGCTCACACAGGCAAGAGCATCAAATTGCTAGTGGTTAACTGTCCGATGATTCGCAACAACGTACCATAGTTTCAAGCGTTCTTGTAAAGTTATGGAGCTCACATTGCATTAAGTACACTAATCTGGTTAAAACACGAATTTGAGAGCATGAAATATTTGTTGCAGCAGGCAAGAAATTCAAATCAATGGAGATGGAATTTGAATCTGCGTGTGATTTTTCTGGTGAAGACTCAGTTTTAATGTTGAGCATAAACTCTTTATAAACAATACCTTTTACGAATGCCCAGAAGGAAAAATCCAGAGGCGTCAAGTCTCGCGAACGAGCCACCGACGACACGTCTCCTCCGCGTCCAATCCAGCGACTTGGCGATTGTCTCTGCAACTCTTTTCTAGCCATCAGAGTAAAATGTGCCGGACACCCATCGTGTTGATACTGCATTCTGTTCCTTGTTCCTAAAGGTATTTCTTACAAAAAACAGACCTAATGTTTCTTGCAGGAATGTGGTGTACTTCCTACCATTAATATTTCCTTCGATAAAATAGGAGCCTAATAATTCTGTCCTTCAGAATCCCACACCATACATTCACCGAACACAGTTGTTGGTGTGCAACTTGCAGCAGCCAACATGGATTTTCAGTTGCCCAATAATGCACGTTATGCAAATTAACATTTCCATGGTTCGTGAATGTAGCCTCGTCAGTAAACAGAATCAAATTAATAAATGTGTCATCCCTGAAGTTGAGCCCATCGGCAGAATTCAGTTCGACGCATACAATCCGTACTAGTTAATTCTTGGTGGAGACTGGTGTGGTAAGGATGATATTTATGGCGATGTAGAGCACGTACACCACCACCCTGGCTAATGCCAGATTCCCTTGAGATTTGACGCGAGCTAACACAAGGATCTCGAACCACAGTGGCAAGAATACCAATTTCCGTTTCCTCGTTAGTAACTTTCCTTTGCGTGATATGTTTCTGATGCGTTGAAGATCCAGTTGCTCTCAGTTTATCATATACGTATTTAAATGTACGAGGTGTAGAGTGAGTACGTTGCGGATATCTTTCGTCGTATATGTCTCTAGCTCTCACTAACTTTGGTTGGCATTCTCCATAAATGAGAACCATATTCACTTGTTCATCGAGGGAATACGTCATTCACATTCATCTGATTCGACGATGCTAGTCTTACTGTTTCTGTTAGTGTTGTATTGCGAAACCGTCGAATGGTGTTTATATGTTAATGGCTCGTTAGATTGATACGCCGGATTTGGCGAATATTTGCTATTTGCACGATATACGACAGAGAATTGTCAGAGAATGTGCTTTGATAGGTGCCGAAGTGATTAGGAATTCCACCCACTCCATAACAAGAAGATTTCAGCACTGCACTGATACCACCGGTCATCACTTCGAACACCTACTGTAAACGGACGTGCAAGCAACCTTTCTGACTTTCGTGGACCTTAAAAGATCTTACTGTTATACATCATTGGCTTCGTCTCGATAGCCGCTTTCAGAAAATATGTACCAAACTATATCATCCCATTTAATAAAAAAAAATAAGAAAAGAAAGTTGACCCTCATATCTCTGACGCGACCCCACATAGCAACAAAAAACAAACCTCATATTATGGCCACCGTTGTCCCATGCAACTTTTCTCCCACAAACTATTCAGCTACTAACGAACTTTAGGAATTTTTCTAGGTGGCAATAGTTAGTGATTCACCCTGTATAAAGGCATTTAGTACTACCAAAGTAAGTGATACCACAGTCAGTGACCAGACACTCAAAGACGAGACAGCGACAAAAATTACGGGTAGCAAAACAAAACAAGAAATGCTGCACTTTTTTTCCTAATTCTTGTTTACAGCTTATAGTCCAAGGTTAGTGTCTCCATTTAATTCTTGCACCATTACAAAATGAGTGGTTTTGGTTACTAGGGTCAGCTGTGTTGAGAAACTGCTGGAATCACTAAAACTGAACAAAACTTCAGGAACTGATGAAATACCCAACAGATTCTAGGGGTGAACCAGAACTCCTTCTCTGGGCTTTACTAGACGTTTTCCTGGTTTGGTCCATAGTATCACTAATGAAAGTTTTTCTGGTTCACTCTATTTACAGTATTTTTGGCTCCGTTATACGGTCTTTTACTATACCGTTCTGTAGATATCTCGGACTAGCAACCGTCCCCATTAGTGGGAACAACGCACAGTTTACATCTATCTACAAGAAGGGTAGCAGACGTGATCCACAAAGGTACCGTCTTATGTCCAGGACATCCCTTTGTTGTAAAATCCGATATCATGTTCATACCTCACCCACAATGTGATCAAAAGTATCCGGACACCCCCAAAACATACGTTTCTCATATTACGTGCATTGTGCTGGTACCTGCACCCAGGGCCAGGTGCTCCATATCAGCGACCTCTGCAGTCATTAGACATCTTGAGAGAGCTGAATGCGGCGCTCTGCGGCATCACGTACTTTGAACGTGGTCAGGCGATTGGGTGTCACTTGTGTCAAACGTCTGTACGCGATATTTCTACACTCCTAAACATCGCTAGGTCCACTGTTTCCTATGTCATAGTGATGTTGAAAGGTGAAGGTATACGTACTGTACAAAAGCGTACAGGCCGACCTCGTCTGTTGACTAACAGAGACCACCGACAGTTGAAGAGGGGCGTAATATGAAGTAGCCAGTTATCTATTCAGACCATCACACAGGAATTCCAAACTGCATCAGCATCTACTGCAATGACTATGACAGTTAAGCGCCAGATGAGAATACTTGGATATCATGGTCAAGCGGCTGCTCATAAGTCACACATCCCGCCGGTAAATGACAAACGACCCCTGACTTGGTGTAAGGAGCGTGAACGCTGGACTACAGAACAGTGGAGAAACGTTGTGTGGAGTGACGAATCACAGGACGCAATTTGGCGATCAGATTGCAGGGTGTGGGTAAGGCGCATGTCTGGTGAACGTCATCGGCCAGTGTGTGTAGTGGCAACAGCAAAATTCGGAAGCAGTGGTGTTACGGAGTGGTCGTGTGTTTCATGGAGGGGTCTTGCACACCTTGTTGTTTTGCGTGGCACTATCGCCGCACAGGCCTACATTGATGTTTTAAGCTCCTTGTTACTTCCCACTGTTGAAGAGTAATTCGGGGATGGCGATTGCATCTTTCAACACGATCGAGCACCAGTTCATAAAGCACGGCCTGCAGCGGAGTGGTTACATGACAATAACACCCCTGTAATGAACTGGCTTGCACAGAGTCCTGACCTGAATCCTATAGAGGACCATTGGGATATTTAGGGATGCCGATTTCGTGCCAGGCCTCAGCGACCGACATCGATACCTCTCCTCAGTGCAGCACTCCGCGCAGAATGAGCTGCCATACCCAAAGAAACCTTCCAGCACCTGATTAAACATATGTCTGCGAGAGAGGAAGCTGTCATCAAAGCTAAGGGTGGGCCAATACCTTATTTAATTGCAGCGCTACCGATGGACGGCGCAACGAACTTTTAAGTCTTTTGCATCCAGATGTCCGGATGCTTTTGATCACACAGTGTAAATAGTGAGACGTATCTCATACAGAATTACCTCCACTGCGTCAACCAGCATGGACTGAGGAAACATCGGTCATATGAAACCAAACACACTCTTCTCTCATAGGACATCCGTAAAGTCATTGATTAAATCTGTCAACTTGATGCAGCGTTTCTCGATTTCCGAAAAGCATTTGTGACTGAACTGAGAAATTTTTGTAGGGTTGGAAAATCATTGACAGATGAAGAAATAACTGAGATGGTTCCCAGAGAATTATGTTGGGGCGCTTGGTATACCCGTTTTACTGTAATTACCCCACAGAAAATGTAACTATTAAACACAGATTTTGCGCACTAGATGCAGCTGATACACATCAATCCCTTTGGTAAGCCTCTTTTTTATTTTTGTTCGCCTGTAATTATACAAATGGAGGGAAGTTGGTTTAACTTAAAAGGAGTCATGAAATGAGTGACTATAAGAGCTCATTTCACTTCCTCTTTTTAACCCCTTGTATGGTTTTTGGTACACTCATTGGCGTTATGGGACAACTTGTAATGTGGGGATTTCTACGAATATGAGGCATTGCAAGACCCAGCAGAACGAAACAAGTGCGCACTGGATTTCATAGAAACAGAGGCAGAAGAAAGAGCAGGTATGGAGACCGCCTCCTTGTCAGGGGAAGGAAGCTACTTCGCCCCATGGAGAGCAGGCTGGCAGGCCAATGTCCATTTATAGCATGATCTTCAGATGGCCCAGACTAAAGGCTTTCTGCCAGACTGGGTTGTAGGCGCTGTGAGGTTTAAGTGATATGCTTTTGCAGATAAACATCTCCGGGTTTTTGTAAAAACTTGTCAAAACAGCATTGACCTACTTAACAGATTGGCAATAGAGCAGAGTTGGATACTAGCCCTTATAGCAAGCTTTTTAACATTCCACAGGAGGCTAGCTGTCGGTTTAAGGAGCCCCAATTGGAGACTTCGTAGTGACGCCATAAATACATAACACCAGGAAGATTTTTAGGATAGAGGAAAATGAATTCGATCTATTGGTTTGTTGAAATTTGTCTGTTTCTAGGTGCTAAATGTTTCCAAAGAAACAATTACACCACTGATGAACTGTAGAAATTTTAAAGCGAGTGGTGGACGCGTTTTGTTGGGCAGAAGACAGGAGAAATCTGCTGGGACGAGACTAGAAGAAAAGATAGATGCATATAGTCGGTCACAGAGGATGAAGAGATGTGGAAGTTGCAGGAGGTCTGGGGCAGAAATAACAGACAGTTGGTGGGGAGTAAGTTGGGGCTGCGTACTCGGCTTCTGGGTTGCTACGTCTTTACTCTCCTTGCTGTACAATGAACGTTATAGTAAACATCGTTGACTGCTCCAGAATATTAAAGCAAGTAGTTCGGTATTAATATGGCTGTCGCTGACTTATATTCATCAGTGTGTCCTCAGGTTTCTTGAATGTTCGTGCCAGGGAAACAGGCAACGTGATCGTCTTTGTCGGGTTACTCTATCTTGTTCTTAGAATCAGTTCCGAAATTTTATGCAACTTCATCTCGTTCAGTAACTTAGCCAACTCGGAGATTCTGCTTGTAGTTGTCGTAGTGGAGTACAACTTTGTAAAGTTCTTGTTCATACCACTGCATTTTGTTCCCAATATCATTCATACCCCATTTATATGCAATAAAATGTAGTGTTAATTTATCTGCGATATATCGTAATGCTTTTTATCATAATTTCCTCTAAATGATAAATATTATGTCAGTGCCCACCTTAAGATTCACTGCTATTGCCAATAAATTAAACCATTAGTAACTGTGCTGCGTACATTACATTCTGCACTGGATTTCAAGAGTGAGCCTGTTTCCTGATAAATTTCAAATTCATTTAGATTTACATTCTCTCACACACATGATATTTTTCACAGCGACCGTTATCAAATAAAATTTGAAAAATCTGCCTTATTATTCAGTAAGATATGTTCTGTGGTGTACGATTGATCTGAGATTCTGTTATTCAGCGCAACGGTTACCTTTTATCCTGTGGCTCCTGCAAGATGCAATTTCCACGTCCACACTACTACAGACAGACGCTCCTACCGTTATAAAGAGAAATGCCTGAAAAACTTTCAGCAATAAATATCTTCTGGAGTTGTCCGCTGTAAGGAAATGACACAAAAATTCAGAAAATTTCTTACGTAACTAGTGGATACTTGGGTACTGGAGTAGTGCTAGTTAGTGTAAGAAAAACATCAAACTAACAAAAATTATTATTTATTTTCCAAAAGTTCTAAGAAATCTCAATGGCACCTTTAGTTATGAATTGAACAAGTTATATTCTGGTTCTCTTTGGAATGTGAAGTTACCTCTCAGGGATAGGATTCGCTAATGAAATTTCTGTTCAAAGTTTAACATTGTTATTGACTTGGCAGAATGGCTGAGAGAGGCGCCTACTCAACTTGAATAAATATCATTTAGAATGTTGCTATGTATGGTCGAGCCTCTCACATGTGAAATGCAGTGAAGTGTACCATTGTGAAGGAAACATGGGACTCGCAATAGATGTAGCGCACAATACCGTAAGCTGCAATGACTGCTGTCTGCGCCACTCGCTGCTGACAAATAAGATAACTCTCGTTTTATCTGGATTGAACTTTGCCAATCAAACTCGATCAAATGCCTTGATGAAATCAAGGAATCCTATTTGCCCCTAGTCTAACTATTGGCGTGGTACACTGGTCAGATAGCTCGTCCACCGCGATGTCACTAAAAAATTCACTCGCCGCCGTTTAGCTATAACTCTGTCCATTCACACCGCACAATAAGTGTGTCGGACAACACAGCGAACAACGCTTAATCGCAAGGACTCAATATAGAGTCGCACTTCGATTCACTGTCGTCTAAGGTGCTCTCCCAGTGAAGTACTGAGGAGAGACTTGTTCCTCGCTCCAAGAGCGACAACGGAAGAGCGGCTCTCCACCCCAGACGTGAAGGACTATATCTTTCGGTCTCTTCCATTACTCCTTCAGCTCAAGGCGTCAGAAATAAAGTCTGCCAATCAGCATTGCTCTTCTAAAACGGTAGAATGACGTTTTGTTTGAGGCGACCAATCCGGAAATCTGTAGTATCGGCGTTTGGCGTTTTCTGTCTCCCTGAGAAAATTTCTGAAACTGCGTGCTATATGTAAAGAATGTGTAGGCTGGCCGCTCCCACACAATGTAGCGGAATTTGTTTTTAAGCCAAACATGGGGTCGTTCCTCCTTTCCCTCGGGTGACCTCTGTAGGTTCCACGGGCGTCCACTGGCCGACGTTGGTGGGTTGGGATTGGCCTCCTGCCGTGCGGTTGCCTGTCTCGAACTAAAAGCTCCTGTGGCCATTGTGTCTGGAATGTATGTGTGTACGCCAGCCTCGAGTATATCAACCACAGTGCGCACTTGCCATTTATGAAACAATGGTTCAAATAGCTCTGAGCACTATGGGACTTAACATCTATGGTCATCAGTCCACTAGAACTTAGAACTACTTAAACCTAACTAACCTAAGGACAGCACACAACACCCAGCCATCACGAGGCAGAGAAAATCCCTGACGCCGCCGGGAATCGAACCCGGGATGCGATTTATTAGTTATTTGCATATCGTTTACGTGAATTCATACAACATTTACTTTATCTTATCGATTTTAGGTTCGAATGAAGCATCTTGATGTGCGGAATATAATTGTGAGGGCGGAATGTGTAAGAAATGAAAGTCAGGAGACCACAACGTCTTAAATGTATTCGATTTCAAAATGGTGTAGAGGTTGGCTACCTACTCTAAATGTTCAACATTATACGACTGTACGCTTCAGAAAGCGATGAAACGTACTCAACCAAGTCTACAATAATCATCGTAGAGAAACCAGGTTATATGAGGGACCTGTTTGCAAAAGAGATTGCTCACCGATCACTCGTGCCTCACATTCTAGAAAACTGCAAAAGGATTACAAGGAGACAGGGGTCACTGGACGTACAGAGAGATGGGCAGCACGAATATTCACAGATCAGTTTGTTCCGTTGGAGAGAGTTGCAGAGATGCTAGTGAAACAGAACTCACACCCTGACGATAGACCCAAACTCTCCTACATACAAACCTTGATGGACTGGCATAAAGCGATGACTCGAAGAATATGCTGAAGCACTTACGTACCACTCCAGTAGGGATTGTAAGGATTATAGTACGCACAGATGTGTTTGAGAAGTATTCTTTCCATGCTCCATACATGAGTAAAACAGGAACAAACCCTAAAGACAGGTACTATAGGAAGTATCATCTGCACTTCACAGTAGTTCGGAGATTATGGATGTTGATAGAGATACATGTACAAAGACGTGGATATGAATGTAGGTAATCAAGGAATAGACAGATGGCGCTTATGGCAAAATTTAAAAACTCTGTGCAGAAAAGAGAAGCACCTCTATGATTATTAGGAGCTCTGATGGCAAGTTAGTACTAACCAAGAAAGAAAAATTGAAATATTAAAGGAATATGACTATATGAAGGAAACTAACTTGGAGATAATAAAATAGAGGGACAGAAAAATTAGGTGAAGATAAGATATGATACTGCGAGGAGAGTTTCACAGGGCACCGAAAGGCCAAAGTCTAAACCAGGCCTATGGAGTATATCAGATTTCCTCAGAATGACTGTGATCTTTGAGAGAGCCAGCCATGGCGAAACACTTCCACCTTATATGCAAGATCTATGAGATAAGCGAAATACCATCAGACATAAAGAAGAGTGTAGTAAGTCCAATTCCAAAGGAAGAAAGTGTTTACAGATGTGAATATTACCAAACTATTTATTTAATAAGTCATAGCTGTAAACTACTTACACGAATTATTTACAGAGAAAGAAGAAGAAATGAGAGGCGATATGGATTCCTTAGGGAATTCTGTATTAAAATTATATGGCAGAAGGGGTACATAGTATTCCATCAGAGTTTCTAGAACAATTGGGAGAAGTGGGAACCAAACATTTATTTGGGTTGACATTTATAATCTGTGGGACTGACGAGGTACCGTCAGGCTTTCGAAAATAACATCATTCACACAGTTTCGAAGATAGTAAGAGTGGGAACGTGAGAGAATTGTCGCATAATAAGCATATAATCTCATTCGTCGACGTTGCTTACACTAATAGGATAGAGAATAATGGGGAAGAAAACTGAAGATATGTTAGATGACGCGGGAAGTAAAGTCGCCAAAGAAGCAATTCTGAAGTCGCATTTGCTAATGAAACAAGACTGAAGAAAAGACATGTATGTTGCTTCCGTCAATCTACGAAAAGAGTTCGAGACTGTAAAACGCTGCAATATGCTTGAATTACAGAGTAAAATGGGAGTAACCTATACAGAATATCGGTAATCTACCATATGTACAAGAAACAACAAGTAACAATAAGACTGAAAGACGAAGAGTGAGGTGTTCGGATTAAAAAGGGCGTAAGGCAGAGATGCATTCTCCCCTGCTTTTAAGTCAACACGTCGAACAAGCAACGAGTGAAATAAAAAGGTTGAAGAGTGGAATTAATATTCATTTCACATAGGAAATCCATGTACGCCTGCGTGTAGGATGTCGATTAACAAGGTGGTCTGGGTACAAAGTGGGCGGGCTCGCCTTTATTTATTTATTTTTATTTATTTATTTGTTTAACCTGGCAAGATTAGGGCCATCAGGCCCTCTCTTACATCTAACCAGGCATTCTACTTATTTTACATTCAAGTGTTTTAGTAGGCATGTTAAACTACATCTAATACAAAAAGTGAGATAAACAATTAGAAAGGTACACCTGGAAAAATACCTTATTGAAGAGAAAGATTTTAGATATGAGTGCTGGCAGCAGGGAGTATGTGGGAGACTCATGGTGAAGGGAGGAGAAGAATAGAGAGACATAATGAAACATAAATAAGGAAATATAAAGGAAAAGAAGACTGCGTGGCTAATAGAGATAGATGAAGAGGAAGGCATCTCAGGAGCAAGATAGGAGACGCTAGCTTTGCTATTTGACAGATGAGAGGATTGGCCTTGCACATTAATTTTGTGGAGAATTTTATGAGGATGATAGTAGGAAATGCTTCAACTTCTTCTTAAAAGCAACAGGAGATTGAATTTTCCTCAAGGTAAGAGGCAGTTTGTTCCAGTGGCGGACAGCGTCAACTGAGAAGGAGTTTGCAAAAGTTTTTGTTTTGTGAGTGGGCACAGTTAGGATACCAGATAAGAGTGACCTCGTGTTTCGATTATGATGGCATGACAGGTTTTTAATCTCTGAAGCTAGGTACTGGGGTGCTTGCGCGACGAGGAGTCGGTGAAGTAGACATAGAGTGTGGTAGTCACGCAGTTTGTCCGGCCGCAGCCACCCTAGCTCGGAGTATGAAGCACTAACATGATCATATCGGCGAATGTTGCAGGTGTAACGCACACAGGCATTCATGGTTAGCTCTAGCCGTCTTTTGTTTTCACTACTCATGCCTTGTTGAATCACATCACACTAGTGGAGGTTCGGTAGAACGAGTGCTTGCACGACCTGGCGTTTCAAGTCCTGTGGAAATATCTTATCAAACTTTTTGAGAGCATAGAGACAAGCAGACGTCTTTCGGCACACTGCGACTGTATTCTCCGCCCAGTTGAGATGCTCGTCCAAAGTTACACCCAAGTTCTTCACTGTTTTCTGATATGGTATTGGAGTACCGTCAAGCAGAATAGCAGGTAGCCGTTCGCAGAAATCTGAACTTATTAATTTCTGATGGGCTATTAAGATTACTTGCGTGTTTTTTGCATTTAATTTCAGCCCCAGGTTTTTCGCCCATGTCACTACTAAAGACAGATCATCATTCATCAGAGCGATTTCAGTGTTTACATCTTCAGGTGTGACGCTTAGGTAGAGCTGGAGGTTGTCGGCATAGAAATGATGTTTACAGGAGGACAAAACCGACGAAATATCGTTGACATATAAAGAAAAGAAAAGTGGTCCTAAGGCTGATCCTTGTGGCACTCCCGAAGAAACATGTTTCCAGGAAGATTTTTCATTTGCGGAGACAACACATTGCTGTCTGTCTTTTAAGTAGCTTTCAAACCATCTCATTGCACTATCAGAGAAATTAAGCTGTTGCATTTTTCTGAGTAATATGTCAAAGTTAACAGTGTCAAAAGCTTTGCTGAAGTCCAGTAGCGTCAATATTGTTGCCTTTCGATTGTCGATGGCATATTTCATGTCATCAGTTACTTTAATTAGAGCAGTTTTTGTGCTGTGATGTTTACGGAAACCGGATTGAAATTTGTCATATAGACTGAATTCATGCAAGTGTTCAGTGATTTCGTCATGAACAATATATTCAAGTGATTTGGAAACAGCAGGCAGTATGCTAATTGGTTGGTAATCACTAGGCAGTTGCGGGTTTTCGATCTTGGGGATGGGTCGAATTATGCTTCTTTTCCATGCAGTGGGGTTTATTCCACTCACGAGGAAAAAATTAAATATTTCCGTTAAGACAGGTACTAAGATATCGGCAACATTCTTAATCATGGTTATACCGATACTGTCGTTGCCTATTGGATCAGAAGAGATTCTCATTATTGCTTTTCTTGCCGTATTTGTTGTTAAATGTTTTAGATGCAAGGTATCGTTGTTAGTTATCCTGTTTGGCGTTTCTTGTGGACGGTAATTATCAGCTGCGCTGGTATTCAGAGGTGCAGAGAAGAATTCATTTAATTCGTTACCTGACACATGAAAAGTAGTTTCCGATTTTGCCTTTCCGACCCCCAAGCTACGGAGATTCTTCCATAGGTCGTGGGTGTCAGATCGCTGCATACAAGGGAGCGAGCGTGCCTGATTTTGGCATTGCGAATGCATTGTTTCACTCTGTTCCGTAGCTTTCTATATTCTTCGAAACGCTCCGGTTTCGGATCTGCCTTGAAACGCCTGTGGGCATCATCCCTATTAGTCATCATTTGACGTAATTCAGCTGTCAGCCATAGAGCAGGAGATTTTCTTACACGGAATGTGCGCACAGGTGCATGTTTATCATAGAGGGCAGTGAGTTTATCACCAAGTTCGTTAATTTTGCCGTCGATTGTAGGTTCTCTGATTATTTGATGCCATGAGATTTCTGAGCAATCGGCTGTTAGAGCATCAAGGTCAATACGTTTCATGTTCCTACAAGTTATGTAACGCGATTTGATCCTTGGGGGCTGCACAGAGTAGGCCAGGAATATTACATCATGTGCTGAGAGGCCAGGGGCCGATGATTGACCATCTCTTACTTTGTCAGACTGTTTCGTTGCGATCATGTCTATAAGAGTATGACTGTGCGCCGTATGGTGTGTAGGTTGTAATGGAAGAATGTTCATGCCATTGCAACTAAACAATCTTCTTAGGTTTGTTGCGGAGGGAGTGTCTCTTAACAGGTCTATGTTCAAGTCACCCATTACGATGACATGTTCGTATTGACACTGAAGCGAGTGTAATTACGACTGGAAGGAACTCATTGTGCTTATTTTTGGCGGCTTGTACACGACGCCAGTCAAGAATTTCCGACTTTGTATATTTATTTCAATGAACATGAATTCAGCCTCTTTTCCTTCAGCAGGATTTGACGTACATAAGACTTTCGCTTTGAGATCTGTTCGTATATATGCGCCGACCCCGCCACCTCGCTTTTTTGATCTGTCTGCCCTAAGGAATGTGTACCCTGGGAGATGAATAGATGCAGAGGATATGTGTGGTTTCAACCACGTTTCGGGTAAGAGGATTACGTGATAGTTTAGTTGGTTGAAGAGGAGGCTAAGTTCTTCGTAATGCGCAGGTAAAGACTGAATGTTGGAGTGAGCTGCTAAAAGCTCTGAGGCGCTCCGCTGAGCAGCCTGGAGTAGGGTGGCAGACTGGTTTGTCCCTTTGTTAGGCACTACCTGCCGCGAGGGGCACAGGCCGGTGTTTACGCCAAGTGACATAATACAGGGGTGTCCGAGATTTTGCGCGCCCTGTTTGTGACTCCACGCGTGCCGAAAGAAAGGCGACTGCAAGAGATTTCCTGAGGTTGCGGGAGTATAGAAAATGGATTAGTGGTATTCGGTGCAAGGAGAATATGACCAAAATGGTGACGGCTGTGTGTCACTGAGTATCCTATGTCGTAAGAGGAGAAATGTAATTAGCGTATTTGAAACAGCTTAGGATGGAAATAAGGAAAAGTGGAGTGATTTAAGAGGCTGATGCTGCCAGCAGAGAGAAGTAAGCTTAATATTTAATAGATTATCATATGAAGCTAGAATTAAATTGAAATTTGCTAGAGTGATACTGGTAGTGATTATCGTAGGAAGCTACAATTAGATTTAAATTTGCTAAAGTGATACTGATAGTGATTTTTGTTATGAACAATTTAAACTGAAGAGATGGTTGACTAATGAACTAAAGGAGAGACTAATAATTGCAATAGATCTATTACAGAATGGAAGAGCATAAACTGAGAAAATGAAAAAAGTATTAGCAGTAACTAAAATTAAAAAATGGCTACAGCTACAGACACAAAAAATAGTAAAAAGTTAATACAGTTACAAAAACAATTAGTTCAAGGTACAAATAATTAAAAAGTTAATACAAATACAAGACTATATCTGAGTATAGGACTGTTACAATTTGCAAATGGTGTTAAGTTTGACTTTTGGCTCGAGTAGGTTCACTTAATACTATTTAGTTCTGTCATGTTTGTGACTGTCTTCTTTCCAGCTGCAGTCTTAATGATTTTTCTGCCATCCTGAGTCCACACATTCTGAAGACCGAAATGGGATACGGCACTGTTTAAAATCTGTAGCCACTCGTGTGTCAGATCTTCCCTTATAGTAAGCCCTGTTCTTGCTAACTTCTTCTTCTGGGTAAAGATACCAGCTCTTTTTCGGTATGACATAAATTTAATTATTATTGGACGAGGTTTGGTAGCACCTGATAGTTTTCGTCCCACCCGATGCTCCTGTCAATGTCTGCCTTGGTCACTTCATCGCCTAACTTTTCACGCGCAACCTGTATAAGCAGGTTGTCCGTGTCTTCTTCTTTATTTTCTGCTACTCCAAACAGTCGCAGACTATTTCGCCTTTGGTACTGTTCTAGCTCGTCTGTTGCGGCAGATAGTTTCACTTCCAACTCTCGTGCCTTTTTCTCGTATTCAGACACAGACATTTTTAGTGCTGTAATTTCGGCAGTATTGGCTTCAACAGTTTCACGCATTTTGGCCAATACTGCTGCCATTGCAGTATGTGATATAGTGCCTGCTATCAGATCGAGATTGTTTTTATCGCGGAGCGCAGCGTTTACCTCAGAGCGGACCAGCTCCGCTATACCGGGAGCCGCGGCCACACCTTCCGCCAGGAGCAGGCCCGCCGCACCTGCTGCTTCCCCGCTGCTGGACGCGCTGCTGTTGACTCTTCTGTTTACCATTTTCTTGAAGATATTGGCGGAGCACAGAAAGAAAAATAGCAGTACTGCACAGAACACTGTTGTTTACACGATTTCCACTTGTACTAGACAACGCCACCTGCGAGAACACCTTCGAATTCGACTAAGTTTCGCGAGCCGAACTTAACACGTGCTACACTGCAGCCGCCTTTGGCTTTGAAAACGTGCTTGTCAGATGATCGCCAGTTGGATCCCCAGTTGCGCATATTCTTTGAGCCTTGCTCGTAACTCTGGTTCCATCGTCGACACTGTGGCGACGTCTATCGCCAGATAAAAAGATTTACTTACTTACTGTCTGTGACCATTTTACAGTACGTGTCCTCAACTACTTGCGCCACTCAGCATTTCTATTAAACCAAATATGTCCGACAAGCTACGGAAGTACGAGTAGTTCATTTCGCGTACTTGTAAGTTTGTCATAACGATAATTTGAAATACCACCATAACTAATAGATTTTATGTGATTATTAGTCTTCTCTATACATAGCATGAAGCCAGTAAATTAACATTTCTTGATTTATAGAGGTTATATAAGGATGCATAAGACAGAGACAGATTATATTAGCATATCATTAGTGTTATTTCCTATCGTTATTTAAGAAAATATAAACAATCCCGCAAATATATCAATAAATTCATATTGAAGACCTGCAATCATGTTACCTGCTGATTATACTATACCTTACGTAAGGTTAAGGTATGGCACTGTTACCTGTAGTCCCTGGAAATACTCTGAGAAAAAATGAGACAGGCGAAATACCCTTAACTTCATAAAACATTTAATTAATCTAGTTAAAAAGAAGACAGGTGGTGACAGCCGTGAAATTCCCTAATATCAGTCTAATACGTTATGATTGCAATAAGACGACACGAATTATTTAAACATGAATGGAAAAACTGGTGGAAGCTGATCGCGGCAAAGATCAGTTTGGGCTCCGAAGAAACACAGGAAAACATCGGGCAATACTGACTCTACGCCTTATATTAGAGAATAAGACCCTGGGAAAACAAACAAACGATTATAGAGCTCGTTTATTTAGAGAAAGCTGTAGCCAATGTTGACTGGCATACACTTTGAAATTCCGGGGAGAGCAAGGATAAAGCGCAGAGAGAGAGAGTAAGGACATTTACAACGTGTATAGTAGCACACTGTAATTGTGAGAGTCGAAAGCTATGAAAAAGAAGAGTGGCTTAGAACGAAGTGAGAAAGGGTTCCGACCTTTCCCCACTGTTATTCAGTTTTTACAGTGGGCATGAAGTAATGGAAACCAAGAAGATATGTGGAATTGGAATTAAGGTTTTGACAGAAAAATGAGAATTTAGTCATATGCCGATGACACTCTTTCAGAGACAGCAAAGGAATTGGAAGAGCAGCTGGATTTATTGGATAATATCTTGAAAAGAGCATATAAAATGGGTATCAGCAAAAGTGAACAAGGGTAATGGAATCTACTCGAATTAAATCTAGCGATGCTACAGGAATGGATTACAAAGAAACCGTAAGAAAAATGGGTGTATTTTATTATTTGGACACCAAAAGCTAAGGATGGCATAAATAGAGAATGTGTAGAGTACGGATTTGCGGTAGCATGAAAAGTATGTCTGAAAAAGTATAATATGTAAGAATACAATATAAATATGTCCGGAAGCATTTCCTGAAAGTGTGGTGGTGGTGGTGGTTAGTGTTTAACGCCCCGTCGACAACGAGGTCATTAGAGACGGAGCGCAAGCTCGGGGTAGGGAAGGATCGGTAAGGAAATCGGGCGTGCCCTTTCAAGGGAACCATCTCGGCATTTACCTGAAACGATTTAGGGAAATCACGGAAACCCTAAATCAGGATGGCCGGAGACGGGATTGAACCGTCGTCCTCCCGAATGCGAGTCCAGTGTGCTAACCACCGCGCCACCTCTCTCGGTCTCTGAAAGTGTGCGTTTGGAATGTGGCGATGTGCGAAATTGAAACGTGGACAATAAGGAGTTCTCACTAGGAGAGAACAGAAAATTTTGAATTGTTGTGACACACAAGAATATTGTGGATTAGCTGTTTAGATCGACTAACTACTGAGTAGGTAGTGAGCTGAGTTGGGGATAAAGAAAAAATATGGTGAAACTTCATTCTAACAACGGAATTGTTGATAGGACAATTTCTGAGGCATCAAGGACGTGTCATTTTGGTCATGGAAGAAAGTGTGCGAGATCGAAACTGTAGGAAGAGACCAAGGGCTGAATAGAGTAAACAGGTTGAAAACTGTGTAGGCTGGGTACTTATTCAGATGTGAAGAGGCCTTTGGAGGACAGCATGGGAATTTGCTTCAAAACGTCTTAGGACTGGAGGTCACCAGCACCACCACCACAACCAACCAACAACAACAACAACAACAACAAAATCGTCTAATGCGGAGATAGTATTGGAACATTGGTATTTGAACTACACTCCTGGAAATTGAAATAAGAACACCGTGAATCCATTGTCCCAGGAAGGGGAAACTTTATTGACACATTCGTGGGGTCACATACATCACATGATCACACTGACAGAACCACAGGCACATAGACACAGGCAACAGAGCATGCACAATGTCGGCACTAGTACAGTGTATATCCACCTTTCGCAGCATTGCAGGCTGCTTTTCTCCCATGGAGACGATCGTAGAGATGCTGGATGTAGTCCTGTGGAACGGCTTGCCATGCCATTTCCACCTGGCGCCTCAGTTGGACCAGCGTTCGTGCTGGACCTGCAGACCGCGTGAGACGACGCTTCATCCAGTCCCAAACATGCTCAATGGGGGACAGATCCGGAGATCTTGCTGGCCACGGTAGTTGACTTACACCTTCTAGAGCACGTTGGGTGGCACGGGATACATGCGGACGTGCATTGTCCTGTTGGAACAGCAAGTTCCCTTGCCGGTCTGGGAATGGTAGAACTATGGGTTCGATGACGGTTTGGATGTACCGTGCACTATTCAGTGTCCCCTCGACGATCACCTGAGGTGTACGGCCAGTGTAGGAGATCGCTCCCCACACCATGATGCCGGGTGTTGGCCCTGTGTGACTCGGTCGTATGCAGTCCTGATTGTGGCGCTCACCTGCACGGCGCCAAACACGCATACGACCATCATTGGCACTAAGGCAAAAGCGACTCTCATCGCTGAAGACGACACGTCTCCATTCGTCCCTCCATTCACGCCTGTCGCGGGCTGCACGATGCTGGGGCGTGAGCGGAAGACGGCCTAACGGTGTGGGGGACCGTAGCCCAGCTTCATGGAGACGATTGCGAATGGTCCTCGCCGATACCCCAGGAGCAACAGTGTCCCTAATTTGCTGGGAAGTGGCGGTGCAGTCCCCTACAGCACTGCGCAGGATCCTACGGTCTTGGCGTGCATCCGTGCATCTCTGCGGTCCGGTCCCAGGTCGACAGGCACGTGCACCTTCCGCTGACCACTGGCGACAACAACGATGGACTGTGGAGACCTGACGCCCCACGTGTTGAGCAATTCGGTGGTACGTCCACCCGGCCTCCCGCATGCCCACTATACGCCCTCGCTCAAAGTCCGTCAACTGCACATACGGTTCACGTCCACGCTGTCGCGGCATGCTACCAGTGTTAAAGACTGCGATGGAGCTCCGTATGCCACGGCAAACTGGCTGACACTGACGGCGGCGGTGCACAAATGCTACGCAGCTAGCGCCATTCGACGGCCAACACCGCGGTTCCTGGTGTGTCCGCTGTGACGTGCGTGTGATCATTGCTTGTACAGCCCTCTCGCAGTGTCCGGAGCAAGTATGGTGGGTCTGACACACCGGTGTCCATGTGTTCTTTTTTCCATTTCCAGGAGTGTAGTATAGCCTCTAGCACACAGTGACATTCTGGTCACAACACCATTAACACGAAAATACTGAGTTGCACATTGTACTTTTCAGAAATTAACTCCTGTTTAGTGTATATGAGTAGGGAAGTTTCCTTGAAGGAAGAACAACTTAATGATGGGATCCACAGTAAGTGTCTACTGCATGACACGTCCCGAAGCAATTGGCGTCTGTTTTCCCACTCTTCGCGCACTATTCGACCTTGCTATAAGCTAAGAGTAGTGGCCATATACATAAGAATTGGTAGATAGGTAGTGACCGTTTGTTACAAAAACTAATGTGCCATATTACTATTTGTTCTGATTTATTCAGGCATTCACTATTATGGAGAGCGTTCTTGTAACCTCAACACACCTTCACAATAGTGCTCCTTGATCTCACATCGAGGATGAAAAAATATCTGTTGCATACTGGAATGGTACTAGTAGCAACTTTGATAACAAAGCGAAACAGCACGCCAACACACAGCTGTGCATTCCACTATAACCTTGTTTCCTAAAACAGTCTAGTGAATAAACGAGGGTATGATTGCAGCGTTGAATCCGTTAGACACATAAATCATATATGCTTCACACGTTCAGAATAGTTCCTTCTACCACGACATTGTTGATGAGCCTTCTAGTTCCCTTTGCTCCTTAATCGGTCGGACACCCTGAGTAATATTTCTTCTAGATTTATACGGTGTCATTCATCATATGTGAATGAGATGTAAGGAAACTGAGCAACGGCTTATGGGATACGAAATGAAATAACCGAGTTTCCAAAAATCGTTTACAGAAATTCGTAAACACTAATTTACGTTCGTTACGCATTTCCACTTAATAATTTTGCCACCTGAATCTATACCATTACAGAGTAGTAGGAACTTATCTTCGTGTTCGTATTCTAAAGCCTGATATCAATTACTGAGAGCTCTTATTCCATATTCGTTCTACGCGCTGGAATATCCAGAAGAAAAGCGCGGTTCCATTCTCCGTACACGTTTCACCAAAAAGTATGTGGCATCAACAAATTTAGTGAAATAACGTTTACCCTCCAATCTCTTTATAGATAACCGATATTTTGTTGGCAGATTTGCACCTGTCATACGTGAACCACCTGATAAGTTGTCTCAGAATCGTTCATTCGCCCTGCCACGGTGGAATTTATTCCACACTATCCGCTCTCTTCGAAATTTGTCGGAAGCCAAAATCGTATCCACCGAGCCACTCGATGGTAGCACTCCCAGTTAACCCCAAGTTACCTGAAACAGCGTTCCCTACTTACTTGACTTACGTAAACTGTTATATTTTATCCTGAAGACCAGTGAATACTTTGGATCTTCATGCCCCAGTACCCAAAATGGCACACACGATTTATTAGTCAGTTAGTGTTGCATGATCCAACATTTTTCATCGAGAGAAGCAGTTACGTTGTTACGTCTGGTGATGGAGGTTTAAGGAAAGACTTAAGAGTAATCAGGACTTATTAAGAGATTAAGGGAACTCGCAAAATTATTTTTGACAAATGTAAAACGGTCTATAAAATCACCTATAAGCTACAGATAAGATAGGTAATGTACAGTAAATTCTAAAAACACAAGGTAGAAATAAAGTATGTGATCAGAAGTACACTGATACCTATTGGTGGGCCTAATCTGGGATGTTTCCATCCTTCTCCATGAGGACGCCTTGATCTCTGCTGGAGACGCTTACAATGGAGTTTCTACATGTCTACGAAAGAATGGCGGTCCATTCTTCCTCAAGTGCCGAAACCAGATAAGGTAGTAAAGTCAGAGGCAGGCTTCTGGTGGGAAGTCGACGTTCAGTCACAAATGTGCTTCACTGAAATCAAGTCGTGACTCTGCGCAGGATACTCCATTTGAGGAATTTTATTGTTCACAAGCCATTGCCTCACACATGTTGCTTTCTGACAAGCTGTATTGTATGCTGATACTAACAATCACCATTTCCAGACAGTTTGAAACGCCCCCTTAGAGAAATAATGAATTACAGTGCTGGAAAAACTCGTACGTTATTTGATTTTCCAACAGCGGAGCAAAACTCAACGTACTCAAACAGTTTTCTCTTTACTTATTCTGATCACCACTAAACTGACACACAATATTTTAGCGCAACGCAATCTGACTTTTAATAAACCCTACAAAAGGACAGCCCTCACTAACAATAACCTATATCTTTCATGAATCACTTACCTCACAAAAGTCTTCGTTACTCGAACTACTGCAATACAGCGAGCGCCAAACCTGCCAGCCAAATAAAAGATTCTAACTACTGAAGGCACTAACTACTGATGGGAATAGTTAACAAATGAAAGCTTTTGATAGGGAACAAACAATGTATTTACCATAATAGCGTTTAAAAGTGTGACATCCAATTAAACAAATTTCCTTTTTCTGACGGACACACGTCCAGATCGTGCTCACATAGTGATCTCTCAAAACTCTGGCATCTCTCTTTCCACATCAACCACTGCTGGCGTGGCTCACCTCCAACTGCTCAACGCTACACGCTGTTCACATCCAACTGCCCAGCACTACACAAGCGAATATTCCAACAAAGAGTCCAACCAGCCACAGATTACACACAGCACAGTCAGTGATTTTCATACAGAGCGCGTCGTGGCGTTAACACAAAAACCTAAACATCCTGCTTACAGGTTTCTCTGTTGTACACAGTACACAATGCTATAAAATGTATTCATATTCTTCCACATTTAGAGGGTTGTTAAGACGATAAGGGGATTTCACAAAAAGCACCCCCATGACGGCAGGTTAGGTTGTCCAGGTGTTCGTCAAACCGAAACCCTCCCACCGAATTGCCACACAGTATAGCGTGTTTCGTAACTCGAAGTCACTCGATTCCAGTCGTTTACTTTCCAGTTGTGGAGTAGCTATTTACAATACCTCAAGTGTCGTTTAACATTATGTACATAAATGTGTGGGGTATTAGGTGCTGCCGGGCCGCTGTACCCCATTCTGTTTAACTTCGTACACAAAGTCAACGTGCTGGGCGGAATACAGGTAGCACTTCGGAACTCAAGAGCGAATTCTTCCGCTTATTTCATGTGATTCTCTCCACTCACAATCGGCAGTACTTCTGGCGGTCCCTGTCTGTGATTACTTGACATATGTCTGGTACCGGGGGATGCGCGGAAGTTGAACCCACCAAGGAACTAATAGACCTCGATGGACGACAGAGAGCAGTGTCGTCCCAGCACTGCAATCGCCTAGTAGATGCCCCATCATCTCTCCATGTGAATATAAAGACCAAGAGTGTCCCTCGCTACCGGCATAAATACCACCGCATTTCAACCGCTCACTCAGTGGTTTACGGGGTCTGATAGCGTTCGTTACTGTCTCCAGCGGACTACTGACTACTCGAAGACTTCACTTTGGTAGTGGTTTTCCACTCTTGGTCTCGATTTGGACTGTGGTTCACACTTGGCCTGTTGGCAGCGTTGTGTCGAAAGTTCCTTTAACTTTGTTGTTGCATAGGTTGCTGCTGACTTGCTCTTGTTGTGTCGGGCCCACCGTTCGGTCAGCCCTGTTGCTCGACTTCAGCGTAGGTTTGGGTCTCGTCCGCAGGCGGTCTTCCCTCCTCGTATCGTCATTTTCCTTACGTGCTCACCTCTATCCGGCTACTCGCAGATGTAGCAATTTGCGTGGTCTTGATTTAGCTGCAGTTGATTCCTCGCGGGCCGGCCGGGGTGGCCGAGCGGTTCTAGGCGCTACAGTCTGGAACTGCGCGACCGCTACGGTCGCATGTTCAAATCCAGCCTCGGGCATGGATGTGTGTGATGTCCGGCAGAGGACTGATGAACTCAGAAGTGCTCAGTGCTCAGAACCATTTTGTTTCCTCACGTTTTTACTTTACAAGCTGTTCACAAACAATTGACTAGGGCAGCTTGAAAATGTCTAAAATGTTCGTGATGAATTAATTAGTCAGGTAGCATCCAATAACTAGTCTACGTTCGAATTCGTGGAGCTGATCGACACATTTTGTTATTCCTATTGCTCCGCTAGCAACACATTATACCCCACCTCTTTTTATACAGGCGGGTAGGCTTCTCGTAATATCTAGTGGTTGATTTCGCAGTACATTAGGGGATGGGATATGTTCTGCATCAAACCGTCTTCAGCACGAAAAAAGGGCATCAGTTGTTTGCATCACCTCAACTTGTTTGTGCTAGTAGAATGAAGAGTTTGTTGTTTGTACAGTTTTCTTACTTTTCTCTTTTTTGTTAAAATGTTGTAGATATGTGACATCTGATAGTCGAGAGAAGCTGCGTCGTTGAAGTCAGCGAGTTTGCTACTCCCAACCGACTGCTGAATCGCCGGGTGCTGTAAAGATAACAGCTACGATGCAGCGCCCCTGCAAAAGTTTGCCGGCGACAGCTAAGAAGAAACACTTATTGTTAAAGAGAGAATTAGCGTTACACATTTGTTCGTCGAGAATTCTTCTTGGCTTGCTCTTTTAGAATTACAGTAGTAGTCGTATCTGAAGGGTGTTAGAGCAGCGAGCCGCGAGAGAGATTGAAAGTAGGCTGTTTAGGTTTTTATGTTGGCAACGCCCCGTAGTGCTCTGTATGAAAATAACTGACTGTGCTGTGTGCAGTCTGTGGCTGGTTGGGCACTGTTGGAATATTCACTATTGTAGTGTTGGACAGTTGGACGAGAACAGTGCGTAGCGTTGCGCAGTTGGAGCTGAGCCGCCAGCAGTGGTGCATGTGCGGAGAGAGATGGCAGAATTTTGACAATCTGGAAGTGTGTCCTCCAGGAAAAGGAAATTTGTAAAGATGGATGTCATATATTTATACATGGCGATTATTGAAAGTCAGACTGCGTTGCGCTAAAAATATTGTGTGTCAGTTTAGTGATGATCAGAACAAGTGAAGAGAGAAACGTCTGAGTACGTTCAGTTTTGCTCAGCTGTTCGAAGAACAAATAACGTAAGAGGTTTGCTACACAGTAATACATAATTTTCCAGAGGGGACGCTTCAAAAGATTATGTCAAGAGTGTGATGAAATCGGCTCACACTTACTATATGTGAATTAGTCTGCAATGGGAACAGAAGTCAAGTGTGTTCAAAGGAACTCTAAGTTCTTTAGAAAGAAATATTGAGAAGATTATCTGCTTTTGTCGAAAATGATTATTTTGCTTTTGGTAGAGTGTAGATTCGCCAGCTCCGATTTTTCGAAGAGTGAGATTAGTTTCTAGTACCTGTTATTAATGGTGCTTTGTGCTGCTTGACAGCCGCAGGATGGTAAGGCACCATATTTCAATATTTTTTGGGGGTTTACCGTTTATTGGCGTATTTGAAGAGACGTGTTCACGCGAAGTCTTCTAGTTTTTTTGTAATTGAAGTTTAAAGAACGCCTAAGGGACAGTAGAGCTACATTATGTCTTTGAGATTGTAAGTGTACGCAAGAGCTGAGGAATAGCGACTTAGCGTTATTTGGTTGGAATTTATTGTGTGGCTGCAGCGCGAGCGTCTTGATTTCATAAATTTTGGAAATCTCGTTGGATGTACTGAATGCGTAGTCTACCTTAAAGGGAACGGTCGTCTTACGTAATGGCTATTTATTGAGAAATAGTCGAAAGTTTACTGAGAATTTCATAGCTTTTCCCCTTCTCCCTAAAAGACAAATCAAGTACCATTTATTAGAGAACATGCCGATACTCTCTGAACTCTTCATCGAGTGCTGTGTTTTGAGTTTTAAATATTAGTGTGTCGTAGAAGTCAATGCCTGATGAGGTTGAACTTTGATTATTTGAAATTCATAAGCTGAAAAGTGGCGATGACATTCATTTTTATGTTTTATTTATTTTTTATTACATTTCCTCTTAAAGGTTTTTGAACAGAGAATCAGCACTCTAAAATAAAACAGGCTTCAACCTGTACATGATTTAACTGCACAAAATAAAAAAAAACGGGTTTAAGGAGAGTTAGAACGAATGGAAAATTGTTTTCAGATTTTCCGATTTTTATCTCATTACACCTCCCCCCATGAACCATGGACCTTGCCGTTGGTGGGGAGGCTTGCGTGCCTCAGCGATACAGATAGCCGTACCGTAGGTGCAACCACAACGGAGGGGTATCTGTTGAGAGGCCAGACAAACGTGTGGTTCCTGAAGAGGGGCAGCAGCCTTTTCAGTAGTTGCAGGGGCAACAGTCTGCATGATTGACTGATCTGGCCTTGTAACAATAACCAAAACGGCCTTGCTGTGCTGGTACTGCGAACGGCTGAAAGCAAGGGGAAACTACTGCCGTAATCTTTCCCAAGGGCATGCAGCTTTACTGTATGATGAAATGATGATGGCGTCCTCTTGGGTAAAATATTCCGGAGGTAAAATAGTCCCCCATTCGGATCTCCGGGCGGGGCTACTCAAGAGGATGTCGTTATCAGGAGAAAGAAAACTGGCGTTCTACGGATCGGAGCGTGGAATGTAAGATCCCTGAATCGGGCAGGTAGGTTAGAAAATTTAAAAAGGGAAATGGATAGGTTAAAGTTAGATATAGTGGGAATTAGTGAAGTGCAGTGGCAGGAGGAACAAGACTTTTGGTCAAGTGACTACAGGGTTATAAACACAAAATCAAATAGGGGTAATGCAGGAGTAGGCTTAATAATGAATAGGAAAATAGGAATGCGGGTAAGCTACTACAAACAGCATAGTGAACGCATTATTGTGGCAAAGATAGATACGAAGCCCACACCTACTACAGTGGTACAAGTTTATATGCAAACTTGCTCTGCAGATGACGAAGAAATTGAAGAAATGTATGATCAAATAAAAGAAAATATTCAAATAGTGAAGGGTGACGAAAATTTAATAGTCATGGGTGACTGGAATTCGGTAGTAGGAAAAGGGAGAGAAGGAAACGTAGTAGGTGAATATGGACTGGGGCAAAGAAATGAAAGAGGAAGCCGCCTGGTAGAATTTTGCACAGAGCACAACTTAATCACAGCAAACACTTGGTTTAAGAATCATAAAAGAAGGCTGTATACATGGAAGAACCCTGGAGATACTAAAAGGTATCAGATAGATTATATAATGGTAAGACAGAGATTTAGGAACCAGGTTTTAAACTGTAAGACATTTCCAAGGGCAGATGCGGACTCTGACAACAATCTATTGGTTATGACGTGTAGATTAAAACTAAAGAAGTTGCAAAAGGGGGGAATTTAAGGAGATGGGACCTGGATACACTAAAAGAACCAGAGGTTGTACAGAGTTTCAGGGAGAGCATAAGAGAGCAATTGACAGGAATGGGGGAAAGAAATACGGTAGAAGAAGAATGGGTAGCTTTGAGGGATGAAGCAGTGAAGGCAGCAGAGGATCAAGTAGGTAAAAAGATGAAGGCTAGTAGAAATCCTTGGGTAACAGAAGGAATATTGAATTTAATTGATGAAAGGAGAAAATATAAAAATGCAGTAAACGAAGCAGGCAAAAAGGAATACAGACGTCTAAAAAATGAGATCGACAAGAAGTGCTAAATGGCTAAGCAGGGATGGCTAGAGGACAAATGTAAGGATGTAGAGGCTTATCTCACTAGGGGTAAGATAGATACTGCCTACACGAAAATTAAAGAGACCTTTGGAGATAAGAGAACCACTTGTATGAATATCAAGAACTCAGATGGAAACCCAGTTCTAAGCATAGAAGGGAAAGCTGAAAGTTGGAAGGGGTATATACAGGGTCTAAACAAGGGCGACGTACTTGAGGCCAATATTATGGAAATGGTAGAGGATGTAGATGAAGATGAAATGGGAGATACGATACTGCGTGAAGAGTTTGACAGAGCACTGAATAACCTGAGTCGAAACAAGGCCTCCGGAGTAGACAACATTCCACTGGAACAACTGACAGCCTTGGGAGAGCCAGTCCTGACAAAACTCTACCATCTGGTGAGCAAGATGTATGAGACAGGTGAAATACCCTCAGACTTCAAGAAGAATATAATAATTCCAATACCAAAGAAAGCAGGTGTTGACAGATATGAAAATTACCGAACTATCACTTTAATAAGCCACAGCTGCAAAATACTAACGCGAATTCTTTACAGACGAATGGAAAAACTAGTAGAAGCCGACCTCGGGGAAGATCAGTTTGGATTCCGTAGAAATACTGGAACACGTGAGGCAATACTGACCTCACGACTTATCTTAGAAGAAAGATTAAGGAAAGGCAAACCTACGTTTCTAGCATTTGTAGACATAGAGAAAGCTTTTGGCAATGTTGACTGGAATACTCTCTTTCAAATTCTGAAGGTACCAGGGGTAAAATACAGGGAGCTAAAGGCTATTTACAATTTGTACAGAAACCAGATGGCAGTTATAAGAGTCGAGGGACATGAAAGGGAAGCAGTGGTTGGGAAGGGAGTGAGACAGGGTTGCAGTCTCTCCCCGATGTTATTCAATCTGTATATTGAGCAAGCAGTGAAGGAAACAAAAGAAAAATTCGGAGTAGGTATTAAAATACATGGAGAAGAAACAAAAATGTTGAGGTTCGCCGATGACATCGTAATTCTGTCAGAGACAGCAAAGGACTTGGAAGAGCAGCTGAACGGAATGGATAGTGTCTTGAAAGGAGGATATAAGATGAACATCAACAAAAGCAAAACAAGGATAATGGAATGTAGTCGAATAAAGTCGGGTGATGCTTAGGGAATTAGATTAGGAAATGAGACGATTAAAGTAGTAAAGGAGTTTTGCTATTTGGGGAGCAAAATAACTGATGATGGTCGAAGTAGAGAGGATATAAAATGTAGGCTGGCAATGGCAAGGAAAGCGTTTCTGAAGAAGAGAAATTTGTTAACGTCGAGTATAGATTTAAGTGTCAGGAATTCATTTCTGAAAGTATTTGTATGGAGTGTAGCCATGTATGGAAGTGAAACATGGACGATAACTAGTTTGGACAAGAAGAGAATAGAAGCTTTCGAAATGTGGTATACAGAAGAATGCTGAAGATTAGATGGATAGATCACACAACTAATGAGGAAGTATTGAATAGGATTGGAGGGAAGCGACGTTTGTGGCACAACTTGACCAGAAGAAGGGATCGGTTGGTAGGACATGTTCTGAGGCATCAAGGGATCACCAGTTGAGTATTAGAGGGCAGCGTGGAGGGTAAAAATCGTAGAGGGAGACCAAGAGATGAATACGCTAAGCAGATTCAGAAGGATGTAGGTTGCAGTAGGTACTGGGAGATGAAGAAGCTTGCACAAGATAGAGTAGCATGGAGAGCTGCATCAAACCAGTCTCAGGACTGAAGACCACAACAACAACATCTCATTACAAAATTTGCAGTTTTCCGAATTATGTATATATATACATTTGCAGTTTTCCGATTCGGTTAACTTCAAATTTTGTAATGAGATGAAAATCCGAAAATGTGAAAACAATTTCCATCCGTTCTAACTCTATTAGAATTATTCGGAATATGTATATCACTTATAAACTTATAAACTCACATGGGAAATATTTTATGTTATTTTTGTAAATAGAATCTACGCCAATTGAAAATGTTAAAATTCTTACGTGCATCACTATAAAATCTAATAAAATCGGTATTTTTTTAATACAGAAGGCTGTGGATTGTTGTGTTATAAAGGTCAACGGTATTGTTCATATCCAAAAGAGGATGGGCGCCAGGTTGAGCAGGTGGAAACAAAATTTGAGAGACAAGAAACTTTCTGATAGTAAAACTATAAAAATCTGGCTGACACACAATATGATTGATGAACTACAGGAGTATTATGGGATGTCCAGTAGAAATAATAGTGTGGATTTGTTGAAAATGAAGTAGGCAGTATGGGCTTCTTCTTCCACAGGCTGTCAACTGATCAAACACCAGTACACCACCTTGGCCCTCCTGGACCTGATTCATGGTTCAATTATCGCAATGCTCAGTACTCAGACAGTTCATACAGCCATAAATATTCCATCCCATGGATGTCATAAAACCTATGTACAGAGACATTGCAAATCCTAAACTACTGAAGTGTGTGCATGGTCAGACTCAAAATCCCAATGAATTGTTCAGTAATCTTATATCGACTCACTTACCAAAAAATGTTTTCGTTGGAATGAAGACACTAAAGTTGGGGATCAGTGATGCTGTTATTGTTTTTATTCATGGCAACGTCTGTAGGGTAAAAGTGATACAGCATATGGGAATTAATCCTGGAGCATCAGAGGACTTGAACGGATGGACATGGTTTGCACTGATAAAGCAAAGTTAGCATCACATGTGGCCACTAAGGAGATCAGAAAGAAGAAAAGAAAAAACAAAATTGGAAAAAGATCAAGAGGTTGTTATACAGTATGGTGCAGAGATCTTCTCAGTGAGTAAAAATAAAAATATAAGCATATATTAACTGAGTTACAGTCTTTTGAAACGTAAGAAGCCGTTCTTGAAAATTTACATTTTCTGTTGCATTTTTCCCTAAATCTCAGAAACCACTTGGAATAGAGTATTCAAATTTTCAGGGTGTAATGACATATATATACTGAGTCAACTGAACTAAAAAGGAACATAATGTTATGTATAATTAAAATTATTTATGATCACGTACAAGAAAGTACACAAAATTTTAACAATGTAACTAAAAATTATATTTCCTAAATCAGTGGTTGAAATGCTATTATTGTAATTCAGTATACACAGAACATACAGTATAATGCCGTGTAAATTTTCGTGTCAATGCCTACAGTGGTTGCTGAAATACAAAGAAGCCAAGTCAGTAAATTTAACATTGTCGCAATAGAGCGTTCCAACTCCCCTTAAAATGAAAGAATCGGTTCCCGACTTGTCCTTCAACGTCAAACTATTACGAAGAAAAGTAATCGAAGGCTTATCTAAAAGAAATCTAATATCCTGAACGTACCTTCTCGTAACAAAGTGAATTCCAGGGCCTATAAATTAAAAGGCTGTAATATAGGTAAAAGCGAAGTTCAGAGAAACGGAATTGAAGGAATAGTATTTTTAATGAACGATTTGCAACGTAAAGAAAGATACTTAATATTTACATAGGGAAAGCAAGCTTGCGTTTTGTTCAAAAATGATGACGACCAACTAATAGCAGTAGTAGGATTTTCCGGCAATACGTCTTTTCCTGTGTAAGTGTGGAATAGTGCCTTTCTATCCAATGACGATGAGCCGCCGATGATATCCACAGGAGATTAGCCAACAACGCCCCTTCTGCATGAGAGCGGGAATATTACCCTATGACTATGGCCCCCCATTCGTAGCCATATGAATTTTAACCAATACTATCACCTCTCCAGCACGAACGCGAGAAAGCTCCACTTTATAAGAATACTTGACACTTGTCTCTGACAGTGTGCTAGCAGTAGTGGACACCATAAGATTCTGAGGAAGATCCCAGAAGATAGGTCGAATCGTCGATCATTTTAGTAGAAATATGACGCGGTCTAATAACCCAGAAGGTTTTAACTTCAATGTTCTTAGATGCAACAGATCGTAGGATTAGCAGATAATAACCCAGAAGAACTACGAGACGATGGTAGGGCTGCCTTGTCGAAGGATTTCTGGCTGTCTCAGCCATGACACGTCAATAAAGTTTCACATCCAGTAATGCACTGCTGTCAACCAAACAGATTCCTCACTAGTCTTGTCGATGGCCTTTGAACGTTATCAGTTCGTTTTCGGGTTTGATTAGGAATGCAAGCTGAGAAGCATTACACAGCACTGTTCTTAATTGAAAATTGTTAGATTCTTTGTTTCGTAGAAGAACTTTACGTCACCAGAATTCCCTCATACAAACATAGTCTAGCAAATTACTTTCAACGGTTTGGACGATCATGCTAGTAAAACTATGATTATAATATTTACAGTACGTGCAATTCTCGATTTCATATTGACATGAGGTAACATTTTCTTACCTCTCGATTATGATTTTCAACTCAGGACACTTCATAAACTACCTTGTAAGTCATTTCCACCATAGCCTCGTGTCTGCCTTTCGATTTTCGTCAGGAGGATCCGTAAAATCACTTAACAAGTTATGGACATTATTAGATCTGTTTCGCGCTGATTGAAACGCCATGTTTAACTGAAAGATATTGTGAGGCTGTGGCTGCAAGGTCACCGTTATAGAGAATTTTGATATTCAGTTCCGAAATGTTGGCCTACACACAACTGACTGTAATTCTGTTAAGTCGTTCTATAAGGGAATAAAATGTCTTCCAGAAACCCACAACTAATGACAGTCAACAGCTTCAATACTATGTTATCAGTTGTAACATAGCTTCCTTCCAAACGTTTACAGATGGACATTATGGTAAACGCATGATGAAACGTTGGAAAAGTATTTGTGTTCTTTTTCTGTCATCATGATTTTCTTCCTTATTACAAAATACAGGAAGACAGCACGGGTAGAGAGTATTGTGACATAGTTTGAGTACGTGTTTGTGTGTGTGTGTGTGTGTGTGTGTGTGTGTGTGTGTGTGTGTGTGTGTGAAAAGGGGTGAGAGATGAGAGTGGAAAAAATCATAATGAATATGAATGAGTCATAGAGATGCTCCTCTTCACCTTAGTTCTAAAAGCCAGGTGTTTTTTTCTGTTTTATTTGTTTTTTGCTTTTTCACTGGAACCATGCTGCATTACTCCAAAGGATCTGTTATACAATCCTTCTGTTTCTCTCCAAATGCACAATATACTGCCTTAGTGTTTCTCATATGTCCATTGTACATTGGGAATCCGGCGGAGGTGTGATGCTGTTTTAAGTAAACTCGCTATTGGTAAAAAACGATTTCCCTTCTGCCAACCGAAATGGGAAGTATCGAAAAGCAATTACACTACAACCAGTATCGTACATCAGTTCTCTATGGGACATGTACAGTAAATATTTCATATTATGTACAAGACGTAAAACATCACAATGTTCTGATTTTGAATTTCTCAATATGTTAAATGAATTCCCCGCAAGAAGTTTCAAAGTACTTGTGTTAATTCGCAGCAGTGAAATGGAATGTAATGTTACCGCAGTTACACGTACAGTAACAACATCAAGAGGCAGATGTGTGATAGACTTGATCTTAATAAGTTTGTGCTCACACGCACACACACACACACACACACACACACATATATATATATATATATATATATATATATATATATATATATATATATATATATATTCAGCAATCGTAAATGTTCAGCTGCAAAAATACCGTTTAAAAATAATCAAAACTCATATGAGAAAGAGCAGACAATTTACTTACTGAAAGATATTACTGATGTAGAAAGCTATGAAAAGTTTACAACAGACTGAATTACGTTTCCGAATGTTTCATCAAAATGGTTCAAATCGCCCTGAGCAGTATGGGACTTAACGTCTGGGGTCATCAGTTCCATAGAACTTAGAACTACTTAAACCTAACTGACCTATGGACACCATACACATCCATGCCTGAGGCAGGATTCGAACCTGTGACCGTAACAGTCGCGTGGTTCCAGACTGAAGCGCCTAGAACCGCTCGGCCACAGCGGCCGACAATGTTTCATCAAGGATTTGAACAAACACTTCGCCCTTTCCGTAACAGTAGTATAGCTCTTCAAAGAGCATGACACAATGCCCTGCCCATATCACATGAGATCGATTTGTCTCATTTAGATTATTTTCTTGCAACTTCTCCTTTTATAACTTAATCCATAGATGGAATTCTAATGGAGCAAACTCTGGCGAGCTTCTTGGTCACTAGGTGTTATCGGGGCGACTGATGCGATGATCTTCAAAGAGCGATTATGTTACATTACTTGGCTAGTAAAATTGTAAGTACGCTGTTTATGCGTTTGTATGTTGGCAACGCTACGTAGCGCCTTGCAGTAATAACTCTGTAAGAGACTCTGTTGCTTACGAAGGTTCGCTTCTGCAAGCCCCGTAAAGCACTCAGCTTTTAAACACAGATGGTACAAACCTTCTGTGATTTATGATGGCTCGCCTCTAGTGTCAGAAGAAAAAACAATGCTTCATGTTATAATACGGGCAACGGCCTTGCCGCAGTGGAGACACCGGTTCCCGTGAGATCACCGAAGTTAAGCGCTGTCAGGCGTGGTCGGCACTTCTACCATCCAGCCGCCATACGCTGTTGCCATTTTTCGGGATGCACTCAGCCTCGTGATGCAAATTTAGGAGCTACTGCACCGAATAGTAGCGGCTCCGGTCAAAGAAAACCTTCATAACGACCAGGAGAGCGGTGTGCTGACCACACGCCCCTCCTATCCACATCCTCAACTGAGGATGATACGGCGGTCAGATGGTCCCGATAGGCCACTTGTGGCCTGAAGACGGAGTTCTAATACTTCAATACGCGTACAATAACTTCCGTCGAATAATGGTATTATATCGAAAACAATAAAATAGATTACCCGGCGAAGGAAATATTATTTCAGTCTTAATCGTATGTTAATGGCATTGGAACGAGTGTAGTCATTCACATAGATACCAACGGCAATCCGCTAAATTTCGGTTGTACGATAAATCACAGATAACTAAGGGCTCTCAATTTAATTAAATACTTAGGGGTTACAGTTACGAATAACTTAAATTGGAACAATCACACACATAATTCTGTGATGAAAGCGAAACAAGGACTGCATTTCGTTGCTAGAACACTTAAGACATGCATCAGCTGTACTAAAGAGACGGCGTACACTGCGCTTGCCTGCCATTTTCTGACGTACTGCTGAACAGTATCTGATCCGCATGAGATAAATTTGACGGAGGACATAGAAAAAATTGAAGAAACGACAACTAGTTTTGTATTATCGCGAAATAGTGCACAGTTTGGTATGTATATGATACGCGATGTTGGGTGTCAATCAATAAAAGTAAGGCGTTTTTCTGTGGTATAGTATATGTTCAAGAAATTTCAGTCAGTAACATTCGCCTCCAAATGAGCAGATATTCTGTTGGCACTCACCTACATGCATAGAAACGATCATCTTAGTGAAACAAGAGAAATGAAACCTCAAAACGAAAGATTTGGCTGTTTATTTTTCCCCTTAGCTGTTCGAAAGTACAACGGTAGAGAAATAGTTTGAAGGTGATTCGATGAACCCTCCACGACGCAGATGTACCAATAAATAGAAATTTGGATTCTTTGGAGTTTACCCAACTTAGTACGACTGAAATATCATTAAAGCGATAGTTCAGTGGTTCCAGATGAATCTTACGTACACAAGATGACGCCATTTTTGTGAAGGGGTAGTGCCTGACTATTTTATTCCAGTCTACGTAAATAGATATGTAGGTTGCCGAATGAAGTATAGTAACTTAGAAAGCACGTTTTACAATTGAAATTCAATATTTCGTCAGGGATTTAGAATCGTCTGTAGGGACACAGAGTAGACTAGCGTGGAGAGGTGTTCCACGAACCAAGCTCCAGACTGAAGACCAGAACCACATGCAATACACTTATAAGAGGCATAGTGACCCAGCAAGGGTGATAAATCACAAATCAGACATAGAGAACTGTTACGTAATTTGTATATGCCGGTAATGGTCTGTTTTCTAGCATTGATTATCGTTCATAAATACGTAGCTAGTGGAATAACGACAACACTTTACTGTCTATAATTTCCTGACGATCAACCTATGTGACAACTAAAAGCAGTAGTTGATTAGAGCTTCTTGTGAAGTTCTCACGAATTTAATTGGTAGACAAAGTGAACGAACTAGTTGTACGAAACCTCTAAATGTCATTGTAACAGAATTTACATCGTACCGTTTGGGTAAAGACAAGTTTTCCAATTTTTACTTTCGTGTTGTAAAATTAAAGACTATTTCCCCAGCATTACTTTATATACTAAGAGAAAACCTTCACTGCTCCGTTGTACCTCCGTATTCATGTCCTCCTTGACGTTTGTGTACAGTCTCTGCTTTGTTTTTCTTCTTCTTCGCGGAAGCTTTAGAAGGTAAGACTGTGTCAACTATTATTATTTGATTCTACAGCAACAGCCACATCCACATCAGTATCCTGCTCACCACCTAGAAGGGCATGGAAGGTGGCATTTCCTGTTGTACCACGCATTCATTCACGAACGGATCCCGGGGACAACTTTTGGTTAGATGCTTCTGTGCGTATCGTAATTGGTCAAACTTTGCTTTTGCGATCCCTAGCAGAGCGATACGAAGAGGCTGTTTCCTCGAATATTCCCATAATATTTTGTAAGTGGATTTTCTTGTTACATTTGGTGCCTACCTGCAGGTGCCTCTGAATTCAAATATTTCCGCATCATATTTCAGCGACTTAGTTATGCTGCCGTGGGAGCAACTTGTATTCATTCTTGCTGCCCTTCCTTCTATATGTTTAATGCCCTCTGTTGTACTCTTGTAAAGTATTATAGAAAGGGTCGCATGAGTGTATTTCTTGCAATAACCTTAAATGTTTCGCCTAATACTTCCAAGTGACTTAGTCATATTGCACGCAAAGTATATTGCGTTTTTGCGGTTTATGTGACGTATTTCTGAACATTTAAAGCGAATTGTCAGTCTTTGTTCCATACTGAATTTTTTTCAAGCTTCCACAACACATGTATAGTTTTTTTTTTTTCAAACAGTACTTAATTGTGAGTAACTAATCTTATCCAAGGAAGTCTGACTCTTAAAACTGTTTCTATAAACCTTTTCTCGTCTTATCTGGATGCTAATATGTCTTAAACCATTCGGAACAGAGTCGAAAGTTAATTTTTTATATATATATGTCTTTTTGGATACTGTGTCTACTTTACCCTCCGATATTCGGGCTGGTTTTGAGGACACAGGTACCCGCGAGGGGTACAAATGTACTCCCCCTTTTTTGGTTAGAAATACGTTTCTTCTCTATTTAATACTTTATTTGGTTTTTACGTCCTTTGCGATGCATGAGTAGATTCGTTACTAATAGTTTTGAAACAAGTGAAGGAATTAAATATTTTATTTCTTAAACGCAAAATGAGTTTTCGTCTCTCCACCCATTTATTACTCACAACATACTACATTACACAAGAAGTAATTAAACTACTCAAAATAACTTTAATGATGAAGTTCATAATACACAATAAATCAATCACAGTAGATATGTACAATAAGAAATCGCGTACAATTCTTACAAACAACGCTAGTAGTCGAATGTGTAACACACACTCTTCGTGTTGATTTATTTCTTTATATGTCACATATTTTACAACGTCAATTGCCCTCTTTTTTGATAGTTTAGTTAATTTTTCTTCCGAGTCCTCTCCTAACAACTTCAGTCCTCGAATTTTTAGTTGTGCGTGTATCAACATGCGTTCATGAATCTGCGGTTTCACCATTTGGCAACTAATTTCGTCAAACAAATCAGCCCGTTACACTTTGACATAGTTTTTGTTTGCTTATTAAATACATAAGGCATTGACAGAGGTGATATTTAAAATATTGTAAAAAAATTGCTGTTGGCCACGTTTTAGTAGTTCTTGCTGTATCATAATTTGAACAAAGTTGTTTGAGTACGTCAGCTCCAACTTTTGAGCGATTTGCAGAATGTAACAATCTATGGTTTGTTTATGGAACTGGAGGACTCTTCAATCACTGCATCATTGTGCATACTTGAAAGTAAATTTGGTGCTTTCTTTTTCCTTTCGCACTAGAATACAAGTGTTGCATCATGTCTAAAGTAGAAAACAGAAGTGTTTATTTCTCGAGATTTCCTGGGGAAACGTTCCTGAGATACTTCTTTTTTTATTTTGTCAGATAGTTCCAACATAAGTTTTCTTTTTCTCAAGCAGTGCTCGAAGCAGTGGATATCTTGTAAACTAATTATCGCCCGTGATGTTAGTCCTGTGTCTAAAATAGGTTTCGCAATTCTCATGACGACCTCGTTTCCTGCGTTGCTTACATCAAAAAGCCCCGCCGGCTGTTTACCACAATAATTTTCCATATTCGCAGTATACATTATTCTACAATCCACTAATGCAAACACCTTCAGGCCCTTACAAGCAGGTTTCCTAGGTATAAACTGTCTGAATGGACATCTTCCAACGAAAACCAACCAGCTGCTCATCAATTGTGAAGTACTCCCCATGAGTATAGTACTTGTGAAAGTTTTTACACTAAACCCATAAGTTCTGATATTGGTGTCAATTTTTTGAGCTTTTTGCTCTCATTTCTGGTACTTACGTCATCAAATCTGAGGCAACGAAGCAAGAAATTAAATCTATTTCTCGACATAGTCAAATAAACTCTTTCAATACCACTGCCTTTCTTACTGTCCCATAATTTGCAAGTATTCAACTTGGAAGACTTTAGCATACCAGTGAAAAAAATAATACCAAGAAGGGCACACATATCACATTGATCTGTAAATTTTGCATCTCGTTCTTTACAAAATTTCTACCTGTTTGTTTCTATATAAATATTGGCACTTTTCACGATCAACTCTATTATTCTGTCAACAATAATCAAGTAAATGCAATCGATTTAAGATTTTGCATTTTTTGCCTCTCCTTTTGGACCAGGAACGCGAAGAATGATATAGCTGAACTTTGTTTTAACATTAAGACGAGGCGGTAACTTACTCCATTTTGTATTACCTTTTCCAAAATAAAAATCAGGTTCTTCACTTGCCTCGTTGAAGTTCTCTTCCTTGTCGGCATTATTTTCATCCAATTTTTCTTCACTTGTCTTGTTTATGCTGTCTTCCATGCCAAAACTTTGTCTTCTTCCGATTCTTTCAAGACGTTGTTTCGAGTTTGCTCGTCTGGTCGATCATTACCCTTGCTTGTATAGCCGGCCAGAGTGGCCGTGCATTTCTAGGCGCTACAGTCGCAGGTTCGAATCCTGCCTCGGGCATGGATGTGTGTGATGTCCTTAGGTTAGTTAGGTTTAATTAGTTCTAAGTTCTAGGCGACTGATGACCTCAGAAGTTAAGTCGCATAGTGCTCAGAGCCATTTGATCCATTTTTTGCTTGTATACCCATCGCACAGATCAGAATCACAATCGGAAGGCTAATCAGTCTGCAGTTCTCCCTGTAGCTATTGCATCCAAATCGTTTCATCAGAAGCGCGATATTCTATTATACCTAAATAAAAAGGATAAATTAATACAACAGCAGTTCAAACATATTTCAGATATAATGAGAATTAAAATTTTTACTTACCATACAAAATATGTTCTGGTGCTTCGATACTCGCGTGGAGTACACGTGTGCGCCAAACATGACAGGCAACACGCAGGACTATCCTATGAGAAGATCCGTGCAGGATGGCACAGGCCACTTACTGTAGGCACAGGTTAGAACAAGAACGCCAGCCCCTGAGAATTTAAGTTCTGCCAACAATAAGAAAATAGCGTTTAGAAGGACAATGGAGTACATTTGTACTCCGCGCGAATAACCGAGGATGAAAGAATGCCGAAAATCAGAACATTTACACCTGCACCTACATACCTACTCCGCAAGCAGCGTACGGTGCATGGCAGATTGTGCGCTGCACCAGTATTCACTGTAGTGAACCGCTCTGAAGAGGACCTCAATCAATCGATCGGAACACTTTCCCAAAGTTCTTCCAACAAACAGAAATCGAGCATTCGGTTTCGCTACTACATTCCTCAAATGATCTTCCCACTTCGTGTCATTCTGCAACGTTACGCCAAGAAATTTAAACGACGTGATTATGTCTAGTGGAACACTACCAACATCAACGTACATCAACTTACATCAACGTACATCAACTTCGACGCCTTTACGAACACAACAGCATTACCAGGAAACCGCAGGAGAGTTCTGCACACCATATCCGTCAGATAATTCATATTTTGTAACTGTTACACTTTATGTTTTTCTTTAGCGTGTGTTTGCTGTAAACAATGGATTATTTTCCTATTCTTAGGTTCATGTCTATTTGGTGATCCTGAACAATGCAAGTGGTGTGACAACGAAAACCCTATCTGACAAAAAGGGTCACAAAATCACTTTGAAACAATATAACTGTGTTGCAATTAACTTTACCAAAAATAATTAGAGAATATAAAACTGTATACCAAATAAACTGTCCTGAGAAGTTCTGCACTACAGTGTGGTGAACAGCACTGTAAAGCGTGACGCTAACAGTACGTGAGCTGCAGTTCCAATACAATACCCTAGGAGAATAAAAGCTCTACAAAAAATTACAAAACGAGTTTAGCAAGAATGACTGTCTAAAATGCTTCTGTTAAAGTGCCCTGTAAATTTACGTAGTCAGACTGACTAAATAAAATTCGAAAAATTAAATGATGCACACCCATGTATAACACTGCACTGTAAGAATAAGAATGTCTTACTAAGAAGAGAACTCTGGATTGTATTTTACCTTAACTGAATCAATTTAGAAATGTGAAGCATAACTGTGAATGAACTTACTATTTCCTGACTGATGTTTAAATGGCCCTAACCTATTTTGTGACTTACCTGTGGCAACGGAAACTCGTTACTGCCCGAAAGTGAAGAAAATAAAAACACAGCGCAGCAGCAACCGGCTGAAGTAGAGGAATCCTCAAGCAGGTGCAATACAAGGGCGTCCAGCTATGTTAAGCGTACCGTGCCTTACTTTTGGCCGACTATGTACCGCTCAGTGCAATGCGGCGACACACATTTACAAAACAAAATTTTCATGAGGAGCCATAGCAGAAACTCGATACTTTAAGTGCCTGAAAAAGAGTAGCATTCTAAAACTGTTCTGAAACTCTGATTCCTTAACAACCACGATCATCTTTATAAATATCACGTACACCATAATATTAAACGCTGCTATGAAATAACGTACTGGATTGGAAAAGGAGTTGTGCGTACATAAGAGAGGAAGCGATGTAAGTAGATGATGTTATTTGATCTTGTCTGGACAATGAAGGTAACTGACCCAAACCAAAAACGAGAAAATCCTAAGAACTCGCTTTTCACAAATTCATCGTAAATTAATCGCAAGCAAGCAAGGGAGTGACAGCATTACCTAAATATCTTCCCAATTCTCAAATAAATCCGTGCATAATTATGTTTCTAAAATTCAGCATCTTCTGGATTTGTATCTCAGTGCTGCGCTTGCTTGTTCTCAGAGCATCTGTGGCGTCAGCATGCCGGCTATTGATGACTTATGATCGAAAGCTAGATAGTATATAATTATGAAGTACGACAAATCGAATAAAAATAGAGCGCACAGCACTTTCACTTGTAACACCATAGCTTACACACTACATACTCTTTGTTGATTAATTTGGCTTTCTGTTTTGTTCAACATCCCATCTTTTAACTTCTGTAATTTGTGTGTGATTAATTCGATACTGTAATGAAGTGTAACCTCTGTGATATGCACAATATGAGCAAATGATCTTTTGTCTTCCTCATATAATCTCTTTGGTTATCTTTAAAATTAAATACCTTTATTTAAATAATTTTGTGTAGAACTACCAACTCATGCAAATGTTCTGTTTTATTTAAAATGTTTGTTTGCTGTTATGTGAACTGCTGACCTTCACTTAGGGTTCTTAGTTATTTTGTATGTAGAAGGTGTTGTGGTTCCCCTCGGGAACGGAACTGTGTAGTGCGCGCAAATTGTCGTGGGCCTAGGTAGAAAAGGTGGAACAAAAAGCTATCAACTGCTCATGTAAAAGATGTGTACTGTGCTGGTGCCGAAAGAAGCTTTCCGTGCCGCTTTCCAATGCCTCGGATGGATGCTTGAGGAGCTGGAACTATTCTGATATTGGTATCTATTATCGCCATTAGTAATGTACAGTGAAGGGTCAGCTCAAAGGATGTTATAGGGTACCCAAATCTTTATATATATATAGTTCTACTGTACGTGTGTATGTCAATGAACTCCTAAACGGCTGGAGCGATTTGAATGAATTTTTTTCTATTCGTTTGGGTGGCACACTGGATGGTTTAGATTTACAAATGATCCCGCCAGATCGCGCTGCAGTTGGTATCTAGGTTATTTATCTATACTGCAACCAAACGGCTGGATTGATTTGGATGAATTTTTGTGAATGCATTCAAGTGGGAGCCTGAATGATTTAGATTCACAAATCAGCCCGGCAGATGGCGCTGCAGTCGGTATCTAGGTTATTTACCCATACTGCAACTAAACGGCTGGATCGACTTGAATGAATTTTTGTGTATGCATTCAAGTGGGGGCCTGGAAAATTTACATTCTTAAATCAGCACGGTAGGAGGCGTTGCATTTTTGTATGCAATATTGAGCGTATTGTATTCAGATATAAGTTTCGTGCATAGGATTTCGTTTATTTTTCGACATTTTAATGTGTGTATTACATTACGTGTGTTTCGTTATTTTGACATTTTCATTTTTTACGGTGTCTTTTGATATTTCAGGGGTCGCATTTTAGTAAATATTAAGTGCATTATATCCACATATAAGTTACGAATATAAAACAATCCCATGTCATCGTGGACGAGGAGGAAAAATTGGTCGACGGACTCGGAATTCACAATTAGTCCAGAGCCGTTGGTTAAGTAGATCGGTAGAAGATCAATTGACGGACAATGACAATTTAAGAAACCAGGCTGCAATCAGACTTGTTAATGAACGTCAAGAGCAACGCAACGAACGCCTTCGAGCTAATGCATTGAGACAAAGACTGTTCCGTCAACGAGTCACCGATACATTCAGAACACGTGAACAACAGCGTTTGCAAGTGTATCTCACATTTACACGTGCATCACTTCTTTGCTTATTCGTCACATTCACAAATTGTAATCGGTGCTATGAACAATGTCAATACTGTCAAGCACTCAAATAAAAAGGTGAATCGGCCGGTTTCTGCTGCGTGTCTGGAAAAGTTGTATTGCCACCATTGAATTCGATCGAATCAAAATTTCTGCAAATTTACTTCATGGGTGATGAGGAGCAGCAAATAAACGCACGTTGCCAATACAACCACATCCAGCAGATGGAGGAGCGAGAAATTGTGGTTATTGTAGAATCGTTTTTACACAATCACAACCAGTTGGTCCAGTTGTTCAATACCGTTTCAAACAGACTGCAAAACGGCAACTATACAGCAGACAAAGTACCATCTGGGCAGCACGCGGCCGATGTAATGCACCGACCATTAATGAAGTAGCAGTTGTTATGGTTGGCGACGCATTTGAACGTCGAGATATACGAATCCAATGAAGAGATAACACAGTGCATACGATTGAAAACAGTTATCGCTCTTACGACGCTTTGCAATATCCATTGACATTTTGGGAAGAAGGAGAAGATGGGTATCCTTTAATTATCAAACAAAATAATGCAGGGCAACGTCTGTCGGGTCCACTAGTATAAGGTAAAATTTGACTCAAATCTTGTACCTACCGTGATTTATCCTCAGCCACATATCCACTTACGGTTCCTCCCACGTTAAAGTGTTTACCGAGTGTCCCTTATTGAGGGCATTTTAAAATTAATATGGCAACAGAGTGTGCTAAAATTAATACTGTTTGTTGAAAGAATATTACAAATATCTCATATTTGTGTTTTACTGCAGTAAAATTTCAGAACTGCAATTGTTGAGAGTTATGTTCATGCTTGCTAAGTACTTGTTTCTCTAGTGTATTGAAAGTGTGTTTAGTTTACTCTGCTACAGTGGTCAAGATTAAGGGCCCCTCCATTGAAAGCAGTTAAAATGCCCCAAGTTACTTAATTTTAGAAAGTTTTAGTTACTCTTGCTATTCAAGTCAAATTCTGTACAATATTGGGTTCCTCTTGTGTATTAAAAGTGCATAATAATTGTGTAACAGGATCCACTGTTTGTTATGCCCATGCTAGATAACAATTAATAGAAAGACCACTATCTATGAAAAGTAACTTGTTTTATTGAAAATTCAGTGAGAAATTGTTTATTAGTGAAATACATTTAACTTTCATTCTACCTAGAAAAGTATTTAGCTGAGAGAGATTTAACCTATGACCAGTTCATAATTTTGCAGTGAACTACATTTACAATATTTTGTCAGATAGGAAAATGTTTGGAAAATAATACTGAAGCTATGTCCAATTTATGATTCTACAATGAATAATAATAGTAATGTTATAAAGACCATTCAGTTTGAATAAGCCCTGAAAGTAATAGTGTGTATGGTTATTTGTTATATTAGTGCAAAAAGTTTGTTCTGCTCTGTCAGATCCAACCTTACCGTGAACATATGCAAATGTCAGAGTTCACTGCACTCTCGAGTGACAGAAGTATAGGCCGTGTTTGCCCATTGAAGTTACATATCTTCAATTCTTGAATAAGAGTGTTACTCTTTCTCATGCCTAATTAGGCTGGCAACTGTTTTCTTTTGTCATTGAACAGTGTAAATAGGTAAAACATTGTTACTGTATAAGTAATTACGTAATTTTGACTTTCGCTTCCAATAAGCCACCTCCGTTAGGTGCAACACGGTCAACACATCAACATTCCTCTGAGGGTAATACTGCTTTGCTTCTTTATACTATAATTGCTCAAATAAAAATAATTTCACTATACAAACTGCCTCCAGCTTTGAGGTTACAGTATAGCAATAGCAGACGGAAGTGTCTTACACTGAATACCAAAAAAAATATCCTAGTGACATTATAGTGTACAGAAAATAATAGCGATTGTGTCACACTTCCCTGGGACACTCCTGACTATAGCCTTATCTTTGATGAGCATTCCCCGTCGAGAACAACATACTAAAGAGGTGTTGATGACAATGGAAGGCGCTCACATATCTGGGAATCTACAAATAGTCATAGACACGAGGTGTATACTTAAAGACTGCCCGACAGTTTGAGCACACTGCTAACTATTGGAAGTATGAGCGCTGTGTTGAGAGCGACGCATGCTGTTGACGGCATCAGACCAGCTCGCCCACGCTGCAGGTCAGAGCCATAAGCGTTGTGCCCGCTTCTCCGCCCCCACCTTGACGCAGGCGCAAATGAAATGCGAGGCTATTGTGAGCCGGTAGCAGCTCAGGCTAGCCAGCAGGTTAATCAAGGCCTGCTCAGCGCAGCCTGACGCGTGTGTGGGTCGCTTTGTCCTGCACCGCCTCCTTTGTCCACTGCGGCTCTTTATAATGTAACACGGCGACGGCTTCACGCGCAAAAATTAATGAGCAGACGTTTCTGAAGCCCACGGTACTGCCAGGTTTCACTTTCACAGCGTATTGTGTGTGGAAAACATTGTGGGATCACGCCCCTTCCACCTCAGTTACGTCCACTCTTTCTTGCAGAACGTAGCCGCAAACCATTATAATGTAGACGCAGCGCTCAGCCTACAACAGCTAGTATCTATCTGTTTTCTTTGTAACATGGCAATACTACAGTAGTGGAAATCAGTATGAAGGGAGCGTTCCACGAAAGTAGTAGATACATGTAAGACTGAAACATCCATTAGGGAATTATAAAGTTTCTTTCTCTATGAGTAACAAGGTAAGGCATTTGCATCTCACTCGCGAAAATTGGTATAAAGGCACTCACGATCCTGATACGTTATTATATTGCTACCACTTCGTTCAACGTCCGTTCTTCCTAATTACCAAAAAAGTTTTCTTCGGCACTGATTTTTCCAAGGTTTGAGTTTCTGCAGTGAAATTGTCAATTGTCAGCCACTCTTCGTGTATCGCTCTTTGCAACGCACTTACGGCCTCAGAATGCGTTCCATTGTGATAAACAAGTTTTGTAAGTAGTCCACCACCAAAATTTCTCCTCGCTCTCACCTGCTGCTCTGTTCTCTGATCATGCTAGTAATACTGAAATCCATCCTCCCCATCTAAATCAAACTTCTTCTCTTCACTGAAGAACACTTTATCCCATTCTGAAGTTCATAACATCTGTTTTGCAGCAAACTCTAATTTAGCCTGTTTATGTTTGAGCGTTATTGCCTTTTTCTGCAGTCGCTTCTTGAATACAAGACATTTGTCATGTGTCAAAATTTGTTGTACATGTCTGGCAATTACGGGTAACCATAAACTAACACAGTAAGTTGAGTAGCCGGCCGGTGTGACCGAGCGGTTCTAGGCGCTACAGTCTGGAACCGCGCGACCGCTACGGTCACAGGTTCCAATCCTGCCTCGGGCATTGATGTGTGTGATGTCCTTAGGTTAAGTTAGGTTTAAGTAGTTCTAATTTCTAGGGAACTAATGGCCTCAGAAGGTAAGTCCCATAGTGCTGAGAGCCATTTGAACCAGTTTTTGAATAAGTTGAGTAGAATAACTGTTTGTGGTCCTTTATTTTCGGAAAAGTAACCCTTTCTATGTCTCAGGTAATATTCTACTTCGCCCACACTTTCAGTTTTGTCCGTATTGTGCGTCCAGTTTCGCGAAACCACTCTACATGAGCAGTTCATCTACATTGGAAAGTGACGATTAGAGAGTCCCATTTCCTTCTAAGTACTGATTTTTGCTTTTTGATTACATGATAACTGTTTTCCACGTGGCGTTGTCACGATTGTTTTATGTACAAGACATTCACTATCGCTAATGGTGTCTGGCTTCTATCACAATGAATCCAAGTATGCACCTACGAACAATGCACAGAGGCGACTTGCCTTTGTACTACTTTCTCTCTCTACCACCTGAATCGCCCATGTCTTGTTATATACTGTACTAGTCACATGAAATGCTTTACGATTAGACTGCTTTTGTTGGCACACTGGATGTTCTACTATTGTATAAACGTTGTGCACTACTATTCCAACCGGCAATAATAATTTTCCTGCAGATATTCAAGCCTTAATGCTGATTTCCGCTACTGTATTCTTGCTACAAGTAATTTCGTGCCGTTCAGTGGCCCAATGCAAGTCTTTCTATTAAGCGCCACTTCGGCGACTGGCATGTCGCTAACCTACCCAGTAATCCAACTGGACATAGAAAACTTTAACTATAACGTAGTATCTGAATGTCGTGTTGCTCTTTGGCTGGCTTCGAGACACTTCACTCGTTTCAACAGCTTTAGTAAAACGGGTGTAGCTTCTCGTACTCACATAAAGGAGTTCTTGTATCGCTTCTTGGTAACTCAGTATAATTATAAGCAGAAACACAAACTGATTGCATGTTGTTCTACGATATGGAACCTACGTTTCCAAAGACTTTCGAGGGATACGGATATAACCAGGAAATTCACTGTTGTGCTAAAAACGAAAGCTACTTTCGCGTGTTATCATTTCTAAGTGAGATACCTCAATGAAACTTGGACTATACGAAGAAAGAACCGCTGCAGTGCAGGACATAAAGTAACTGAAAGATATACGCCATCAGACGAACAGAAGTGATACATTACACTAAAGTCACCGCGATTTATGTTGGACCCTTGACGTTGCAATAGGCGGGACGTGGTTCTTTATAGTGCGTGTGGTCCACACGGATGGCAGTGTGCGCTGAGCAACGTGCTTCTGGCCGGTCAAAATGTTGGTAATTAGTTCTTGTGGTAGGGCGTCTCACTCCTCTACCAGATTAGTTGACAACTGCTGCGTGGTCGCTGGTGAACGTGAAAGTGCTGCAAAACGGCTACACAGTGCATACCACATGTGATCGACTAAGTCAGGTACAGAACATTCCAGTCCATTGACCAAATATCCTCTCCATCCAATAGCTCCTGCACCGGCACGGTTCGATGACGTAGCGCAAAGTCATCCACAAAAAATGAAATCTGGGACGAATTCATTCCTGAAAAGACGCACATGGGGAAGTAGTACTGTGTGGCGTTGGTGACTGTAATGTGTTGAAAGACATTTGTATGCATCATTATGCCTCCCCACACACAGCTGGGCGACTAAAACTATCATCTTCAGACCATGTCTCTGGGTGTGTTACTTCTGCCTACCACTTGCCACATGAGGGTAGGTTCAGCAGTGTCGAAGACGTTCGTCTTGGTTGCCCAGGTGTTACGGTGTGGGGCGCAATAATGTGTCATGTACGTACCAACCTCCAGTCCGCCCCGATAGCTGTGTGTTCAGGGTGACGAATTGCCGTCCTACGGGCCCAGCATCGATTCCCGGCTGGATCGGGGATTTTGTCCGCTCACTGTACTGTTTTGCTGGTAGAATTTGAGTTTAAAGAAATGTAAACTACACCCCTGGAAATGGAAAAAAGAACACATTGACACCGGTGTGTCAGACCCACCATACTTGCTACGGACACTGCGAGAGGGCTGTGCAAGCAATAATCACACGCACGGCACAGCGGACACACCAGGAACCGCGGTGTTGGCCGTCGAATGGCGCTAGCTGCGCAGCATTTGTGCACCGCCGCCGTCAGTGTCAGCCAGTTTGCCGTGGCATACGGACCTCCATCGCAGTCTTTAACACTGGTAGCATGCCGCGACAGCGTGGACATGAACCGTATGTGCAGTTGAGGGACTTTGAGCGATGGCGTATAGTGGGCATGCGGGAGGCCGGGTAGACGTACCGCCGAATTGCTCAACACGTGGGGCGTGAGGTCTCCACAGTACATCGATGCTGTCGCCAGTGGTCGGCGGAAGGTGCACGTGCCCGTCGACCTGGGACCGGACCGCAGCGACGCACGCATGCACGCCAAGACCGTAGGATCCTACGCAGTGCCGTAGGGGACCGCACGGCCACTTCCCAGCAAATTAGGGACACTGTTGCTCCTGGGGTATTCGCAACCGTCTCCATGAAGCTGGGCTACGGTCCCGCACACCGTTAGGCCATCTTCCGCTCACGCCCCAACATCGTGCAGCTCGCCTCCAGTGGTGTCGCGACAGGCGTGAATGGAGGGACGAATGGAGACGTATCGTCTTCAGCGATGAGAGTCGCTTCTGCCTTGGTGCCAATGATGGTCGTATGCGTGTTTGGCACCGTGCAGGTGAGCGCCACAATCAGGACTGCATACGACCGAGGCACACAGGGCCAACACCCGGCATCATGGTGTGGGGAGCGATCTCTTACACTGGCCGTACACCTCTGGTGATCGTCGAGGGGACACTGAATAGTGCACGGTACATCCAAACCGTCATCGAACCCATCGTTCTACCATTCCTAAACCGGCAGGGGAACTTGCTGTTCCAACAGGACAATGCACGTCTGCATGTATCCCGTGCCACCCAACGTGCTGTAGAAGGTGTAAGTCAACTACCCTGGCCAGCAAGATCTCCGGACCTTTCCCCCATTGAGCATGTTTGGGACTGGATGAAGCGTTGTCTCACGCGGTCTGCACGTCCAGCACGAACGCTGGTCCAACTGAGGCGCCAGGTGGAAATGGCATGGCAAGCCGTTCCACAGGACTACATCGAGCATCTCTACGATCGTCTCCAAGGGAGAATAGGAGCCTGCATTGCTGCGAAAGGTGGATATACACTGTACTAGTGCCGACGTAGTGCATGCTCTGTTGCCTGTGTCTATGTGCCTGTGGTTCTGTCAGTGTGATAATGTGATGTATGTGACCCCAGGAATGTGTCAATAAAGTTTCCCCTTCCTGGGACAATGAATTCACGGTGTTCTTATTTCAAGTTCCAGGAGTGTAAATATTACGATAAATTTTATAAATAGTCGACAAGTATGCCAAAGAAGAAGATATAGAACTGCAATGGATATGTTATTCCATTGACTCTTGCGCTTATATACGGCAACTATCTTTCCTTTGTTTTTCACTTATCTGCTTGGATTCGGACCTAAGAGGACGTTCTTGAGTATAGGTCATCTTGTTGTACCAGTTGATAATGTAAGTAGTACTTAAAACTTGAAAAATATTACGGTTATTTTGTCAAAAGAATTTGCGTATGTGGTCAATCAATTGGTAGTTTGATACCTGCATTGTCGTAAGTAGATATGGGCCTTAACAAAGAATTTTCATTGTTAGGAGCCATCTTAGAAAAAATCTTTAACATTTATCCTTCAGCTCATCTACAAGACGTGCAGTCGGTTAGGACAATTAGCCTTACTTCAGATACCACGATACCGGAGGGAGCTACTAATAATTTAACAATTCAACTTAGAGATTTTCTTCATATAACGAGATAAGGTCCCAGGCAGAAGAGGTTCAAATGGTTCAAATGGCTCTGAGCACTATGGGAGTTAACAGGTGAGGTCATCAGTCCCCTAGAATTTAGAACTACTTAAACCTAACTAACCTAAGTACATCACACACATCCATGCCTGAGCCAGGATCCGAACCTCCGAACGTAGCGGTCGCACTGTTTCAGACTGAAGCGCCTAGAACCGCATGGCCACTCCGGCCGGCACTGGAGGAACGGAACCGCCGTATGTTATGTGTAGATCATGAATGGCGATCACTTCAGTGTAAGTATTGCCTTCGAGTAAAAGTACCATTTCTGTTCGCGTTATTGCGCATTTCTTTCACTTTTCTGTACTACACTGCAGCAATTGTTTCGATCAATATGGGTCGTGACGCGTTCGATATATCGCATCACACTCTCGCCCTAATTCATTATTCAGCCGTGTTCAGCTCGCGTTGATGCTGTTCACAGCTTGGCATTTTGTAATAGCGATAGCGACGTCTCGTTTTCTTAGTGTGTTCACTGGAACCACTACGTTTGCTCGCCTTGTGTGTCCGTTAGTGGCAGCAGCAGCGCTTATCGATAGCGCGTATTGTGATACTATCTTTGCAGCTGTCTATAGTATTTCCAGGTCATCGGGTGTCGAGTGAGTTGGGTTGGGACGGAGCAGCAGTAAGGTCCGGGCAGCCAGTACTCGCCCGACCGCTGGCAACACGCATTCACTGTCAGACGGAAGGATGTCGTCGCGAGAATGATAATGTAAAGGAATGGATTCAGCGAGTTTTAGTTGAATGGACCGTGATATTCGAGTAGTGAAACTTTCATCTGTGTGTGTCTGTGTGTGTGTGTGTGTATGTGTGTGTGTGTGTGTGTGTGTGTCTACCCGTCGAAGAGACCTCATGGCAATGAGCCGTGGCTGGATCGAGTCATACTTGTCTTGGGTGAAACCTTGGTTGCAGTCCTGTGGTTTCATTTCTTCTGCAGCTATCGCGATAATGTTACTGTCCTCTCCGTGAGGAGCAGCAGCAGCGTTTATCGATAGTAGTAGTGCTGTTCGATCTTTGGTGTGACGGATATAGTTTCCAGCTGGTTGGTGTGTGACCAGTCGGCGGGTAAGCGTGGAGTAGCAAGGAAGGTTTCTTCGCGCTGGCTCTGGCCGGGGCCACTGGCGCTGTGCACACGCGGTTGGAGGGTGAAGTGCTGCTTGCGAGTGCTACGAAGTTCGTCGCCCACTGATCTTGGAAATGAGAGTTGCGTCCTCACTTAGTCTACTATCGAGTCTCAACTGTTTACATCTCATCGTTTGATCCTGGTTGTAGCTTTTCGGACATTCCCATGAGCAATAATATATGTGTATTCAAGTCATCTAAGATCCAGGAATCTTTCTGTGGAGTTTAACTTGATTTCTTCCCTGTTATTGAAGCTGACCAAGGGTATCTTCCGCCTTGTGGTCATTGGCTCTACGGTTATCTGCCTTGGTCGTTGACGTAATTCTCGGCAGTGTATTTTCCTCGTCATGTTGTTCAGTCCAGCGCGGCGTGTAGTTCTACAGCTGTGGTGTTGTTGGTCGTTGTGGGAGCCAATACTGTGTGTCGGTGTATTGAAATCTTGTCGTCATTTTGGTGGTTGCGTGGAGCGGTATTGATCTTGCTGATTGGTCACTCAGCTGTCTGTCGGTTGGGTTGTATTCAGATTAAGAAATCGTTGGACAGGCTGCCTGTCTCACCTAAAGGGGCGTTGATGTTACAACCCCGGCCGTCCCTTGGAAACTTCTGAGCACCATTCCTAGTGTGTTACATAGTAATTTCCCTGTTTGGGATTTAGTTGTTTGGTTGATGTGTGACCCTCCGTCGAGTATCAATATCTTTTAAATTCTATCAGTATCTCTTAAATTAATGTTCGTGTCTTGCCTTTAAGGCATGAGATTGTTATCCTTTTACATGGCGCCTTCAGCCGATTTTTCATGAGATGTTTTAAGATAAGGCCTTCTGCCCTTTGAATCGAAATTCTTTTTCTAGCCATGAAACATATTTTGTTGATATATGGCCTTCAGCTGAGTATTAGTATCTCTTAAATTGATGGTCTTGTCTTGCCCATGAGGCATGAGATTGTTATTCTTTATAAGGGCCTTCAGCCGAATTTTATATTAAATGTTTTAAGATATGGCTTTCTGCCTTTCGATTGAAACTCTTCTTATTGCTTAATATGTTTCCTCCAACCAAGTTCCACTAAAATGAAATTGCTAAGGCCTTCAACCTGTTTAAATTGATCTGTAGAAAATATTTTTGTGTGAATCCTCTAGAAGAACCTTGTATTTCAATTTCTTGCTTACACCTGGCGTCTTGAATTTTGAGTGTGGCCTTCAGCCGATCTAAAGTTAATGGAAGGAGGTTAATTGAAGTTTAGAGAGTTTGGTATCCGTGTTGTAATATTGTGTGTTGTTAAATAAGGTTTTTTATGGTGAGTGCAAATGACAGTAATTTATTCTGCCCCCTTTCCACAACCTAATCCGCTCTGTCCTACTAGGCCAGGCATTTCAGTCACTACGTTGTCAGTCGAAAATTTGTACGGGGTTATTCTCCGTGGCTGACTTGAGTGGGGACGATCGTTGGTTGATCGCTCGGTTGGTCGTCGCAGCTGGCGACGTGCGTGTGGTCTTCCGACCGCAACTTGCTGCTCTGTGTTTGAGCCGACTTATCAGTCTTTCGTGTTGTTTCACAGTGACTGGGATTGGTAATGTAAGGAGCAGTTATTTCAATGTTGTCTGCGTACTGGATTTGGTGAGGAGTTGCAAACGGACATCAGTTCACTTTGGGCACAGCATCGAGCAGGTCTGTGCAGTGCGAAGACAAACCGAGGCCACTGGCGGCGTGCTGCCACTGTGGGATCGAGGAGGGGTAGCTGCGAGAGCGACGACTTCATTGCACACCAAACTCTTGACGTTTAAGTTAAGTGAGAGTTAACTGCTAATGCAACCTCGACTATCCTGAGAGTTTTCCTTTGGACGGCAAGTTGTTGCTCCCAGGGCCACTGAGCCTGGCGGCAGTGAGTAAGGTGTTTAGAGACAGTGAAGTATTGCAGCTGTCTGTGTCTATTTGTTATGCATCACTGAATTTAGTATTATTCTTATTAGTGAAGTGCAACCAGCGGTATTTTCTGCATTTTGGCCGCTAACGCTCCGGTTACCTGACCTGGAGGTTAGCCTACTTTTCCGGCAGTGCAGCTTTCCTCGACGTGTTGATGCTGTGCGACATGTCATGTAGTTCGACAGCCTCTTGTATTGTACTGTGCATATTTTTTGGGAGGTCTACCTTGGTTCTAGTGTTTCCTTCGGCAGTGGGTGTTTTCTGAAGAGGTAGTGCTGCATTTTGCCCTTGCCTAAAAATATTCCATCATTGTACCAGTGATCGGAAGTTAGGCGGATTGGATAGTCGGTCGGTCGGCGCTTAAGCTGTCCTAGTTTGAGTTGCCATCTTGTTACATGAGTACAACTCTTGGCTCCCCGGGCCGGCCCTTCGAACACTTGCTGAGAACGAAAAATGTTCAAATGTGTGTGAGATCTTGTGGAACTTAACTGCTAAGGTCATCAGTCCCTAAGCTTACACACTATTTAACCTAAATTATCCTAAGGACAACCACATACACCCATGCCCGAGGGAGGACTCGAACCTCCGCCGAAACCAGCCGCGCGGCTGCTGAGAGCCGCTTGTCCTGATTCCTTAGGTTGTGCTGTTTGTTTTTAAGGATATTTGTAATTTTCTGATTATTGTTGGTGTGACCTTCAGCCGAGAAATAATTTCAGTTATTCGTAAATAAGGCCTTCAGATGTGTTACAGTAAGTTTTAAAAGCAAGGTATTTGTTAAGATGTGTGCTATTTGGAATTGTTTTCCTGACTTCTAATTCAAGCCTTCAGCCATTTGTTCTTTGAAATGGTTTGTGGCTTTTAGCCGAGTAATAATTTCATTTATTTTATAATAAGGCCTTCAGCCGTGTTACGGTTTGTTTTAAAACTAAGTATTTATTTTAGACTACTGGCCATTAAAATTGCTACACCAAGAAGAAATGCAGATGATTAACGGGTACTCATTGGACAAATATATTATACTAGAACTGACATGTGATTACATATTCAACCAATTTGGGTGCATAGATCCTGAGAAATCAGTACCAAGAACAACCACCTCTGGCCGTAATAACGGCGTTGATACGAATGGGCATTGAGTCAAACAGAGCTTGGATGGCGTGTACAGATACAGCTGCCCAAGCAGCTTCAACACGGTACCACAGTTGCTCACGAGTAGTGACTGGCGTATTGTGACGAAGCAGTTGCTCGGCCACCAATGACCAGACGTTTTCAGTTGGTGAGAGATCTGGAGAATGTGCTGGCCAGGCCAGTCGTCGAACATTTTCTGTATCCAGAATGGCCCGTACAGGACCTGCAACATGCGTTCGTGCATTAACCTGCTGAAATGTAGGGTTTCGCAGGGATCGAATTAAGGGTAGAGCCAAATGTCGGAACACATCTGAAATGTAACGTCCATTGTTCAAAGTGCCGTCAATGCGAGCAAGAGATGACTTAGACGTGTAACCAATGGCACCGCATACCATCACGCCGGGTGACACGCCAGTATGGCGATAACGAATACACGCTTCCAATGTGCATTCACCACGATGTCACCAAAAACGGATGTGACCCTTATGATGCTGTAAACAGAACATGGATTCATCCGAAAAAACGACGTTTTGCGACTAGTGCACCCAGGTTCGTCGTTGAGTATACCATCGTGGCGCTTCGGTCTGTGATGCACCGTCAAGAGTAACTGCAGCCATGGACTCCGAGCTGATAGTCCACGCTGCTGCAATCGTCGTCGAACTGTTCGTGCAGGTGGTTGTTGTCTTGCAAACTTCCCCATCTGTTAATTCAGGGATCGAGACGTAGCTGCACAATCCGTTACAGCCATGTTGATAAGATGCCTGTCATCTCGACTGCTAAGATACGATGCCGTTGGGATCCAGCACGGTGTTCCGTATTACCCTCACGAACCCACCAATTCCACATTCTGCTAACAGTCATTGGATCTCGAGCAATGCGAGGAGCAATATCGCGATACGATAAATCGCCATCGCGATAGGCAACAATCTGACCTTTATCAAAGTCGGAAACGTGATGGTAGGCATTTCTCCTACTTACACGAGGGATGACAACAACGTTTCACCAGGCAACGCCGGTCAACTGTTGTTTGTGTAGGAAAAATGGTTTGGAAACTTTCCTCGTGTCAGTACGTTGTAGGTGTCGCCACCAGCACCAAATTTATGTGAATGCTCTGAAAAGGAAATCATTTGCATGTCACAGTATGTTCTTCCTGTCGGTTAAATTTGGCGTCTGTAGTACGTCATCTTCATGGTGTAGCAATTGTAATGGCCAGTAGTGTATAATGTGCTATTTGGAATTGTTCTTCATCCGTTTCTTGTTTGAGGTTATTGTTGGTGGCCTCCGGCCCTAAAATTGTGGAATTTTTTTCTGCGATTAGGAATTCAGCCGTCAAAGAGTCAATTGCGTTTATTTAAGAGTTTGTTTTAAAATTTTAATTTCTTTAAATAAAGTTTACTTATTTGTTGTGCAACCCAGAGTAACTGATTACGACCACATCGACAATCGTAACCTTATCCTGCTCCATCCTGAGAAACCAGCTCTCAGTTATCTTTGTCCAGAGAAGAGAGCGAAAGGAATTGCGGGAATGAGTCGAGAGAGTTAGAGCAACTTGGGCAGCGACCGGCATGGGGCGTGGAGAGAGACGAAGAAGATCTTTGAACACGATGCAATCGCCAGGAAACGCTATTGTGTCTCTGTGCTCCTCTCCCCAAGTGTGTATTTTCACGGGAGCATTCATCCCTAACAAACAGTAACGATGGAGTAAGTTAGTGTTTGTGGCCCTGTCGACCTCCTCTATAAATACCTGGGTACGTAGCCTGATATTGGCCGAGTATACGGGGCGTGCTTTGTTGGCGATTAAGGAAGTCAACATAAAAGGATTGAATCGGGCCGTCTGTTCAGGTGGGAGACATCCTACGTTGGTCTGTGGATTTCCTGTGGAACATCGTCTTGGGAAGCAGTTTAATCCCTAGCAAATGGGAGCACGTTTGGCTTCTGCAAGCTTCTTCGTCTCTACCGTCACCTTTCGGCATTATTCCGCGCGAGCAACTTCGGGTACACTCTTCGTTGTAAATGTTCACGTTCAGCGTTAAGCCGCCTGGCGCGGTACGGTCGCGCGCGTGTGTGTATCCCTCCGCGAGTGGCTGTAGTACCATCGGCACGGACTACCTTCTGTTTAATTCTCAAATTTTTGATTCCGTGTTGTCTAGAGTGTGAGAGTACAACATTAGCTGTCAAAGTGCAGTCACTGCTCAGCATTCCTAACTTGAATTGTATTAATATATGTATTTGCAGAATGTTAGTTTTAGAGTTTCCTTTTTCAAGTGAGGAAGCACTGATACGTGGACTGTGTATTTTGGTCGATTGACTGAGTTCAGGAAATACTTCCGATGTACCTTAAATTTCGTGAGATCTTGCTGGCAACTATATTTCAATAACGGTTCCGTAAATTCTCAGCCGTTAAAACTTAATTATGAATGCCTCCTTTCCCAGGCTTAAGATATTACTGCCGTAACCTCATCGTTTGGGTGCATATAGTATCGATCATTGAGGTGGCCTTTTTTTTAATAAGTTAGTACATTTTGAAAAAAAATTTATTCTGTTTTTCCTTTATCACGTGTGGGTGTTATGTTAATTCAGTCCCTGCGTGTCCCGTAATGTTCAGAGGTGAAGCCTTGACGTTGTAAATAGTTCAGATTTAATTAGGTCGGAAATATTTATGTTTCTGTCTGAAGCTTAAGAAAACTTTCCGATCTGCTGGCTTTCATTGCTTGTTGTAACTTGAAGATAACTGGACCTCGGAACGATTTGAACAATGACTGTAAATGTTCGTGTGTGTGATCTTTTGGTATTTATGTTTCATACAGGTTTAGCCTGTGTTCTGGGAGAGGCTATTCGTAAGAAGGGCATGTTATTATCCACTGAGTGGCTTAATCGCAAGCAGAGTTTACTTATATACATATTTTTCTTGATGTTAATGTGTGCTGTGCTATGTTCAATAACGTGCTTTAACCAGGAGTGATTTCAGTGACTTTCCTTGAGTAAATGTCAAGAACACTAGTTGCTCATGCAAGTGTTAACTTTTTCGGTAATTTTCCTTTTAACAATTGTTTAAAATAAGCATTAGTTACCTAATTTGATGTGAAACACATTTTCGTCGATCTATATTTGAGGCCCATACTGTCTCAGTGTTTATTATCATTGTGGTGAAGAGTCTAGTGTTTTAACTGATTTGATTGATGTATGTTCAAAATGTTACCTTCAAACTTGTTGGTGCCACGACCATGTTAAATACTTGTTTGATCTAGTCCTTCCAACCCAAAGACAACCAAATACGGCAGTCCATGTATTAAAATGGTAGCAGATTGTGGCTGCCTTTGGTGGTGGCGGCTAGTTATCTTGAATTGAGAATCATTTTTGTCTTTCTATTTCATAGTAAGGTCCTCCTAGAAAATTTCTAATAGTGTTTTTCATTTTTTAGGAAAATATCCTTTCAGTATGTTCTCAGGTGTACTTGGCAATACCATGGGTGCTCAAGTTGCACTGGGAGTGGGGTGTCTGAGGAAGGAACAGCTACTGTACAAGCTTCACATTCGTAGACAATCTGATGAGTGGCACATTGTGGAGCTGTCGTTGCGGCTGTATGGAGCAGAAGAATATCGGGTACAGGTGACAGTGGCCCAAATCGCACAGCTGAGTTCTCCTGTTGAATGCGGCGTCAGTTCCCTTTCCGAAATAGCGTGAAATATTGGGTTTCTGCAAAACAGTGGTCCATCTCACACACGAGACTATTGTTCTGAGACTCAAATCGCTCATTGGTTTAATTGCATCAAGGATTTGGATTTGATAGTCCATTATTCAAAAGAGAAGTCGAGTGTAAGTGAGTTGTGGTTCCAGGTAATGCAGTTACATTTTATGTTAAGTGCCTTAGAGTTGGGTGAGAAGCCGAGAGTGAGAGGAGAGGAAAGTCCTCTGGTATTAGAAAACATTAGTAGTGCTCTGCGTGCAAGGGGTAGCAGTTCAAATAATATATTGTCCCACTTTGTTAAAGTACCGAAATCTCTCGTGACCGTTTTTAAGGCAGTAGATTCTTCCGCTATTGACACCTTATAACAGCTAGAAAGACATTTTTCGATCACCCTGTGGACGTGGAAAGGCAGAGTAGAGTGTTTGAAGTAAAGCAGGATGTCATTTTGTGACTTTTACATCCGGTATGTAAAGGATTCATAGCCGAGATAGTGAGAGCCACTTTAAGGGAGCGAGAATGTTTGGGGAGTACCTGGTTCAAATGGCTCAAATGGCTCTAAGCACTATGGGACTTAACATCTGAGGGCATCAGTCCCATAGAACTACTTAAACCTAACTAACCTAAGGACACCACACACATCCATGCCTGAGGCAGGATTCGAACCTGCGACCGTAGCTTTCGGACTGAAGCGCGTAGAACCGCTCGGCCACATAGGCCGGCTGTGGAGAAGCACGCCAGAATTCTGAGAGAGTGAGTGTCAGCTACAGTCAAAGGTGATTTAATGAATTAATATTTCTTTTGCGTACAACACCCGCAAAAGTCGTTACTGATTATATCAGCTACGTATGTAAAGCGGCAGTTGCACGTAAATTTTCTGATATTAAACATGAAGTTTTAGAACTGTGAATGGTGTAGTGCTTAACTAGGTGGGATTACTGAGTCTCTTGTAGAATTAAACATATTTCGGGGCAAATTGATGCATTTGTGGTGAACAGTTTACGTACCAAGCATTTGCTAGGGCTTCCTGTGAAAGAAGGTTGACCGTAACAAAGGATTCTGAAAGCAAAACTTAAGCCATTCCCTCGCCACAAGGGCAGGTCCATTGACAGTAATCATCACCCTAGGAGGACAAAAGAAGGAAAATATCTTCGTCGGAGGCTGGATGCTTTGTCTCGCCGTTAATTCTCCGCTTGTCACTAACGAAGTGAACCACAAGAAGCCATCCACCAAGACAGAAATGTACCAATGCCCACCGCCGGCCGGGATGACCGAACGGTTCTAGAAGCTTCAGTCTGGAACCGCGCGACCGCTACGGTCGCAGGTTACAATCCTGCCTCGGGCATGGATGTGTGTGATGTGCTTAGGTTAGTTAGGTTTAAGTAGTTCTAAGTTCTAGGGGACTGATGACCTCAGATGTTGAGTCCCATAGTGCTCAGAGCCATTTTGAACCTCCGCAAGTAGTCATTTGCAGTACCGTCGGCACAGACTACCTTCCGTTTAGTTTTCAAACTGTTGATTCAGTGTTACCTACAGTTTACTTCAAACAATTAACGGTCGAATTGCAATCACTGCTCAGCCTTCCTAACTTGAAGTGGTACTGATATACATGTTTGCAGAGTGTTAGTTTTAGAGTTCCCTGACTTACAAGGGTAACCGTTCATACGTGGGTTGCGTATTTTCGCCGATTGTTGGATCTCAGTAGGTGTTTCCTGCGCCCCTTAAGTTTTATGAGATCTCGCTGGCAATTATATTTCGGTAACGGTTCTGTAAACATGGTTTAGTCTTAATTGGGAATTGCGTGTGGCTACTAAAGTTCTGCTCGCGAGTGCTAGAGCGCGAGGTTTATAATTGCTTGGTTGTCATACATACCACCTTACGCGGATTTGTACAAAGATTTTAACACATGCTTTAAGCTTTTGATTGAACTATTTTCATGTGTTGTTGTGTTTGCTTATGTCGCCATTTAATACTGTAACCTTTGACAAGAATTTAATAAATGTTTATGGCCTGTGTTGGAATTTTCAGCTGTTAAAATTTCGAAACCAACTACTTCTTTCTCAGGCTTAAGTTAATTATTAATGCCGTGATCTCACCTTTTGGGTACATGTGACACCGATGTTTAAGCTTACCTTTATTTAATGATTTATTACATTTCGAAATAGTTATTATTCTATTTTTCCTTCATGATATGCCAGTTCAAAGATTACCGTCAAACCTCCTTGGCTAGGTACGCCAGATGAAAGTTGATATCTTCAAGTCCTGAATGGAAATTGCGCAACGGATAACTGGGGAGGGGAGATTGAGAGCGCTACCTGGAGAGTGTGCCCTTTCTGTACTAGGCAAGGGGCTGGAGAGCTCAGACGCTGATGAGTGGGTCCTTGCATTCTATAGATTTTATTTTAAGTGAAATTCTTTAACTTGACTGCTATGTGATTTGGGGGTATGTTAAAGACTGATGACAATTGATTACCTATTTATTTTAAACATTATCACTCGACTTTAGAGTGATTGCAGCAATTGTTACAGTTTACAGATATTACAATTTTACAAACTATAGCTCGGGCATATTATATACTAATTTGCACGCACACTTCTACGGGCAAGGCGGAATTGCGTTAGCGAAATGTATACCACCGAAGTCTCCCAATATTTTACATGGGACATCCACTATGTGACGAGGATAATGAGCAAACTGGGGACCAGATACATTAACACAAGGGGGTCAAATTTACGAAATTAAACGAGAACATTCATTTCCTTACACAACCCGAAGCTAGAAATAAAGGCATTAGAGCAAATATTCAAATACCTCTCTTCCACGCGTGAAAATCGAGACAGACGCGCCGAGGGCACGTCCTCATTTACCCGTCTTCTGTAACACTCCCAGAATATCGCGGGCACCCGGAGGTCTTTCTGGGCCCCAGTGGAGAAGATGGTCGAACCACTTGGCTGTGACCGACCTCTCCACCCCAAATCTTTTGACACTGGTACGTCTTTGACTTTTACCTGCCTGTGCTGTCTCTCTGTTCCCCTACCCAGGAATAAGGTTCTCACTACTATACTATAGAACTACTTCTCAACTAACATTTGGCCATTATTTATGGAAAGGTGTGAGGAGGACTAGGAATGTTCATGTGCAGATTCACATTCACGTATAATAAATGCTTAATTCAGAACACATATAAATATGTATTATGAAGCCTGACACGTTTCTTTCCACTCATCCACATGGGTTCTGTTGCACGCGCGGCCATTCGCGTCCTGCAATAAAATTGGTGGCGGGTCGACTCCGTTAGTATTTCCTGGTGCAAGCAAGCGGTGAAACCTGCTGCTTATGGAGCGGAAACTACTCTACTCCACTCTACCGTTTGTGTTAACTCTGTCACTGCTTGGTCGAAGCCATGTCGTTGCAACTAACTATTTAATTAGAGCGGAAATAATTGCTTTGTTTCGGTCTTGAGCTTAAGAAAACTTACAGACCTAGGGGCTTTCATGGGTTGTTGTCACTTAAAGCTAACTGGTCCTCGGGACAGTTCCTGCCATGGCTGTAATATTCATGTATCTGATGTGTTGGTGTTTATGTCTTATACAGGTTTAGCCCCCCCACATGAACCAAGGAACTTGCCGTTGAGGCTTGTGTGCCTCAGCAATACGGATAGCCGTACCGTAGATGCAACCACAACGAAGGAGTATCTGTTGAAAGACCATTCAAAAGTGTTGTTCCTGAAGAGGGGCAGCAGCTTTTTCAGTAGTTGCAGGGACTACAGTCTGGATGACTGACTGATCTGGTCTTGTAACGTTAACTGAAACGGCGTTGCTGAGCTAGTACTGCGAACGGCTGAAAGCAAAGGGAAACTACAGCTGTATTTATTTCCGAGGCCATGCACCTTTACTGTATGGTTAAATGATGATGGCATCCTCTTGGGTAAAATATTCAGGAGGTGAAATAGTCCCCAATTCGGATCTCCGGGCGGGGACTACTCAGAAGGACATCGTCATCAGGAGAAACAAAACTGGCGTTCTACGGATATGAGCGTGGAATGTCAGATCCCTTAATCGGGCAGGTAGGTTAGAAAATTTAAAAAGGGAAATGGATAGGTTAGAGTTAGATATAGTGGGAATTAGTGAATTTCGTTGGCAAGAGGAACAAGACTTCCGGTCAGGTGAATACTGGTTATAAATACAAAATCAAATAGGGGGAATGAAAGAGTAGGTTTAACAAAGAATGAGAAAATAGGAATGCAGGTAGGCTACTACAACAGCACAGTGAACGCATTATTGTCGCCAATATAGATACGAAGCCCACGGCTACCACAGTAGTACAAGTTTATATGGCAACTAGCTCCGCAGACAACAAAGAGTTTGAAGGTTCAAATGGCTCAGAGGACTATCCATGCCCGAGGCAGGGTTTGAAGCTCAGACCGTAGCGGTCACTCGGCTCCAGACTGTAGCGCCTAAAACCGCACGGCCACTCCGGCCGGCGAAGAGGTTGAAGAAATTTATGAAGAGATAAAAGAAATTATTCAGGTAGTGAAAGCAGACGAAAATTTTATGGTCATGGGGTACTGGAATTAGATAGTAGGAAAAGGAAAAGAAGAGAAAGTATTAGGTGAATCTGTAAGGGGGGTAAGCAATGCAAGAGGAAGCCGCCTGGTAGAATTTTGCACAGAGCGTAACTTAATCATAGCTAACTCTTGGTTTAAGAATCATAAGAGACGGTTGTATACGTGGAAGAGGCCTGGAGACACAGGAAGCTTTCAGATGGATTACATAATGGTAAGACAGAGATTTAGGGACCAGGTTTTTAATTGTAACACATCTCCAGGGGCACATGTGGATTCTGACGACAATCTGTTGGTTATGAACTTTAGATTAAAACTGCAGAAACTACAAAAAGGTAGGAATTTAGGGGGATGTGACCTGGATAATCTGAAAGAGCCAGAGGTTGTAGGGAGTTTCAGAGAGAGCATTAGTCAACGATTGACAAGAATAGGTTAAAGAAATACAGTAGAAGAGGAATGGGTAGCTTTGAGAGACGAAGTAGTGAAGCCAGCAGAGGATCATGTAGGTAAAAAGACGAGGGCTAATAGAAATCATGGGTAACAGAAGAAATATTGAATTTAATTGATGAAAGGAGAAAATATAAAAATACAGTAAATGAAACAGGCACCAAGGAATACAAACGTCTCAAAAATGAGATCGACAGGAAGCGCAAAATGGCTAAGCAGGGATGGCTAGAGGACAAATATAAGGATGTAGAGGCTTATCTCACTAGGGGTAAGATAGATACTGCCTACAGGAAAATTAAACAGTCTTTTGGGGAAAGAGAACCACTTGCATAAATATCAAGAGCTCAGATTGAAACCGAGTTCTAAGCAAAGGAGGGAAAGCAGAAAGGTGGAAAGAGTATATACAGGGTGTATACAAGGGCGATGTACTTGAGGACAATATTTTGGAAATAGAAGAGGACGTAAGTGAAGATGAAATGGGAGACTTGACACTGCGTGAAGAGGTTGACAGACGAAACAAGACCCCGGAAGTTGAAAACATTCCATTATAACTACTGATAGCCTTGGGAGAGACAGCCGTGACGAAACCCTCCCGTGAGGTGAGCTTTATGTATGAGACAGGCGAAACATCCTCAGACTCTGTGCGAATTGGTGTGGGTGGAGGTTATACTTAACAGCCGAATTAAGTTAATAATTGGCTCCTTCTACCGACCCCCAGACTCCGATGATACAGTTGCGGAACAGTTCAGAGAAAGTTTGAGTCTCGTAACAAATAAATACCCCACTCATACGGTTATAGTTGGTGGGGACTTCAACCTACCCTCGGTATGTTGGCAAAAATACTTGTTCAAAACCGGTGGTAGGCACAAAACGTCTTCCAAGATTGTCCTAAATGCATTCTCCGAAAATTATTTCGAGCAGTTAGTCCACGAACCCACGCGAATTGTAAATGGTTGCGAAAACACACTTGACCTCTTGGCCACAAACAATCCAGAGCTGATAGAGAGCATCATGACTGATACAGGGATTAGTGATCACAAGGTCATTGTAGCTAGGCTCAATACCATTTCTTCCAAATCCATCAGAAACAAACGCAAAATAATTTTATTTAAAAAAGCGGATAAAGTACCACTAGAAGCCTTCCTAAAAGACAATTTCCATTCCTTCCGAACTGACTATGCGAATGTAGACGAGATGTGGCTCAAATTCAAAGATATAGTAGCAACAGCAATTGAGATATTCATACCTCATAAATTGGTAAGAGATGGAACGGATCCCCCGTGGTACACAAAAAAGGTCCGAACGTTGTTGCAGAGGCAACGGAAAAAGCATGCGAAGTTCAGAAGAACGCGAAATCCTGAAGATGGGCTAAAATTTACAGACGCGCGAAATTTGGCACGTACTTCGATGCGAGATGCCTTTAATAGGTTCCACAACGAAACATTGTCTCGAAATTTGGTAGAAAATCCGAAGAAATTCTGGTCGTATGTAAAGTACACAAGCGGCAAGACGCAGTCAATACCTTCGCTGCGCAGTGCCGATGGTACTGTTATCGACGACTGCGCCGCTAAAGCGGAGTTATTGAACGCAGTTTTCCGAAATTCCTTCACCAGGGAAGACGAATGGAATATTCCAGAATTTGAAACACGAACATCTGCTAGCATGAGTTTCTTAGAAGTAGATACCTTAGGGGTTGCGAAGCAACTCAAATCGCTTGATACGGGCAAGTCTTCAGGTCCAGATTGTATACCGATTAGGTTCCTTTCAGATTACGCTGATACTATAGCTCCCTACTTAGCACTCATATACAACCGCTCGCTCACCGATAGATCTGTACCTACAGATTGGAAAATTGCGCAGGTCGCACCAGTGTTCAAGAAGGGTAGTAGGAGTAATCCATTTAACTACAGACCTATATCATTGACGTCGGTTTGCAGTAGGGTTTTGGAGCATATACTGTATTCAAACATTATGAATCACCTCGAAGGGAACGATCTATTGACACGTAATCAGCATGGCTTCAGAAAACATCGCTCTTGTGCAACGCAGCTAGCTCTTTATTCGCACGAAGTAATGGCCGCTATCGACAGGGGATCTCAAGTTGATTCCGTATTTCTAGATTTCCGGAAAGCTTTTGACACCGTTCCTCACAAGCGACTTCTAATCAAGCTGCGGAGCTATGGGGTATCGTCTCAGTTGTGCGACTGGATTCGTGATTTCCTGTCAGGAAGGTCGCAGTTCGTAGTAATAGACGGCAAATCATCGAGTAAAACTGAAGTGATATCAGGTGTTCCCCAGGGAAGCGTCCTGGGACCTCTACTGTTCCTGATCTATATAAATGACCTGGGTGACAATCTGAGCAGTTCTCTTAGGTTGTTCGCAGATGATGCTGTAATTTACCGTCTAGTAAGGTCATCCGAAGACCAGTATCAGCTGCAAAGCGATTTAGAAGAGATTGCTGTATGGTGTGTCAGGTGGCAGTTGACGCTAAATAACGAAAAGTGTGAGATGATCCACATGAGTTCCAAAAGAAATCCGTTGGAATTCGATTACTCGATAAATAGTACAATTCTCAAGGCTGTCAATTCAACTAAGTACCTGGGTGTTAAAATTACAAACAACTTCAGTTGGAAGGACCACATAGATAATATTGTCGGGAAGGCGAGCCAAAGGTTGCGTTTCATTGGCAGGACACTTAGAAGATGCAACAAGTCCACTAAAGAGACAGCTTACACTACACTCGTTCGTCCTCTGTTAGAATATTGCTGCGCGGTGTGGGATCCTTACCAGGTGGGATTGACGGAGGACATCGAGAGGGTGCAAAGAAGGGCAGCTCGTTTTGTATTATCGCGTTATAGGGGAGAGAGTGTGGCAGATATGATACACGAGTTGGGATGGAAGTCATTACAGCATAGACGTTTTTCGTCGCGGCGAGACCTTTTTACGAAATTTCAGTCACCAACTTTCTCTTCCGAATGCGAAAATATTTTGTTGAGCCCAACCTACATAGGTAGTAATGATCATCAAAATAAAATAAGAGAAATCAGAGCTCGAACAGAAAGGTTTAGGTGTTCGTTTTTCCCGCTCGCTGTTCGGGAGTGGAATAGTAGAGAGATAGTATGATTGTGGTTCGATGAACCCTCTGCCAAGCACTTAAATGTGAATTGCAGAGTAGTCATGTAGATGTAGATGTAGATGTAGACTTCAAGAATAATTTAACAGTACCAGTTCCAAAGAAAGCAGGTGTTGACAAGTGTGACAATTACCGAACTATCAGAATAATACGTCACGGCTGCAAAATACAAACACTACAGACTAACGGAAAAACTGCCAGAGGCTGGCCCCGGGGATGATCAGTTTGGATTCTGTAGAAATGTTGGATCACGTAAGATGATACTGACCCTACCATTTACCTTCGAAGATAGATTAGTGAAAGGCAAACCTACGTTTCTAGCATTTGTAGACTCAGAGAAAGCTTTTAACAATGTTGCCTTTAATACTCTCTAATTCTGAGAGTTGCAGGGGTACAATAGAGGGAGCGAAGGGCTATTTACAATTTGTACGGAAACAAGATAGCGATTATAAGAGTCGAGTGGCATGATAGAAAAGTGGTTGGGAATGGAGTGAGACAGGGTTGTAGCCTATTCCTGATGTTATTCAATCTATACATTGAGCAAGTAGTACAGGAAACAAAAGAAAAATTTGGAGTAGGAATTAAAATCCATATAGAAGACATAAAAACTTTGAGGTTTGCCGATGACATTGTAATTCTGTCAGAGACAGCTAAGCACCTGGTAGACCAGTTGAATGGAATGGACAGTATGTTCAGAGAAAGGTCTAAGATGAACATCAACAAAAGCAAAACGAGGACAATGGAATCTCGTCCAAATAAATCAAGCAATGCTAACGAATTAGATTAGGAATCGAGACGCTTAAACTAGTATATGAGTTTTGCTATTTGGGGAGGAAAATAACTGATGATGTTTAAAGTAGGGAGGATATAAAATGTAGGCTGGCAATGGCAAGAAACGTGTTTCTGAAGAAGAGAAATTCATTAACATCGAGTATACATTTAAGTGTCTGGATGTCTTTTTTCGAAGTATTTGTATGGAGTGTAACCATGTATGGATGTGAAACGTGGACAATAAATAGTCTGTACAAGGAGAGAATAGAATCTTTCGAAATGTGGTGCTACAGAATAATGTTGAAGGTTAAATGGATAAATCACGTAACTATTGAGGTGGTACTGATTAGAATTGGGGAGAAGAGAAATGGTGGTAAAACATTCTAGAAGAAGTGATCGGTTGGTAGGACATGTTCTGAGGCATCCTGGGATCACCAGTTTAGTATGTTAGGGCAGGGTGGAGGGTAAAAATCGTAGAGGGAGAACAAGAGATGAATGCACTAAGCAGATTGAGAAGGATGTAGGGTGCAGAGGTCATTTGGAAATGAAGAAGCCTGCACAGGATAGAGTAACATGGAGAGCTGCATCAAACCAGCTTCTGGACTGAAGGCCACGACAAGAAAACAAGAGGTGGAGCCTGGGTCTGGGAGTGACAGTTTGTAAGACGTCCCGAAAGTCTGCGGGACGTCGGGGTATGTTATTAGCCATTGAGTGGCTTAATAGCAAGCAGAGTTTACTTATGTACAAATGTTTTCTGTTATTGCTATGTTCTATGCTAAGGTCGAGAACTTATTTTGACTAGTAATGTTTTCAGTGATTTTCCCTCAACTAAATGTCAAGAAAACTAGTCGCTCACGCAAGTGTCTACTTTTCAGTAAATTTCATTTAATAATAGTTTTCAACCGAAGCACTGAATTTTTGATTTTATGTGAAACACACTTTCATCATTTTATGTTTGAGATCCGTATTGTGTTAATGCTAATAATCGTTATTTAGGAAATCCTTGTGTTCTAATTGATTTCATTGATGTACGTTAAATAATGTATTTTAAAACAACGAAGTTCAATTCCCCTTTGATCTAATCCTTCAGATCTTAAGGCAATTAGGCGTGGGAAGCCATGTAACAGTATGGTCAAAGTTTTGTCGAGCTGTATTACGGGTATTGGCAGCTAATGGGAAAGTTACTGTCGATATTAAGTTTTGCACACCAGTGCAACTAGTTAACGCTCTCAAAGACGATAATATGCTGTTACTTTATAAAGTATGTGATCAAAAAGTCAGTATAAATTTGGAAACTTAATAAACCACGAAATAGTGTAGATAAGGAGGTAAAAATTGACACACAAGCTTGGAATGGCATGGGGTGTTATTAGAACTAAAATGCAGTATGGCGCTCCACCCCATATTGCTACACGCATGGAAGATCTCTTGCGCGCGTCGTGTGGTGATGATCTGTGCTCAGCCGCCACTTTCGTCATACTTGGCCTCCCAGGTCCCCACACCTCAGTCTGTGCGATTATTGGCTTACCTGAAGTCGCAAGTGTATCGTGATCGACCGACATCTCTAGGGATGCTGAAAGACAACATCCGACGCCAATGCCTCACCATAACTCTAGACATGCCTTACAGTGCTGTTCACCACATTATTCCTCGACTACAGCTATTGTTGAGTAACGATGATGGACATATTGAGAATTTCCTGTAAAGAACATCATATTTTCTTTATCTTACTTTGTTATGCTAAATATTGCCATTCTGATCAGATGAAGCGCCATCTGTCGGAAATTTTTTGAACTTTTGTATTTTTTTTGTTCTAATAAAACCCCATGTAATTTCAATCACATGTGTTAATTTGCACCAGTCTCTCTACATTATTCCGTGATTTACTCAGTTTTCAAATTTACATTCAAATTTATACTGACTTTTTGAACACCCGGTATATTTTAATTTATCAGCATTAAATTTTCTTTTGTTAGAGCATGATTCTTTGTCTTAGGGATATCATCTTTTCTTATCATTTTTACTTACGTGCATAAGTAAATATGGAACGGGTTCTTGAAGGGCCGCTGTTCTTCATGTACCAACTTCAGGTTTTGGGCGTGATGACTTAAATATAGTTGCCGTTAACTGAACTGAATGTAATTTTATTAATTTCTATTTATTGAATGCAAACCAAGGCTCAAGAGAATTTCGATTGTTGTCATGGAGAGGCCAAGATAAAACTTACTGAACTCATGCAATCTGTGTAATTTAAAAAATGAACTTTAACGTAAATTATTTATCTGTTGCAACTTAGAAAGGTTCTTACAAAGAAACCTCTCACATTTACAGTTACTGTTAACACTTTGAAAAATAAATTAATACTTCGGCGCATAATAGTCGACCAGAGCCTGTATCGGAGATGAGCTTCCTGCAGCTCAAATTACTGAAAACAATGCTTATTAAAAATAATTAGCCGCTGCGACAATTTGAGGGGACAATATTAGAGAGAAATTCGTTTTGTGGTAACAATAATTAGTTTATTTTAGCAGAATACCGAATAACTTACATAAAATATATGTAGCAGCTCAATGGCTGCCTTCCGTATCGCGAAACAAAACAGTGTGTGTATCATAAAGTACGTCCTTCCTCCTCGGCCGTACAATCGCGTCTCTAAACGATCCTTTATTTTCATAGACATGTTTAAATAAAGATGCTACTTTTAAATTATCGTTGCATAGAAGGTTTTTTTTCAATAACATTAACTGTATCTTTTATACTAATTGTGTTCATAAAATACGAGAAGTGTTAGGTCACCCTTAACACTACACAATATTGTTCACTGTTTACAACCGATAAAAATGTCAATATTTATGTGACGTACCGTCACAATGCCATTCAAATTACTGTAGACGTAATCACTATTTAAAATCAAGTAAATGGTGTAAATATTCGAGGATATTTAAGATGAAAACCTCGATTAAATAATAATGTACAAATGAATTAATGCAGAAGAGTTATGGTTTTTCTTCTTAGTCCCTATGGCACAGACATTCCACCATCTCAGTTGTGCATGGATACCTTGTGAGAAGATTCTGTTCTTAATGTGGCCACCCACGCAACAAGGTTTAGACCGCCTCGTCGTTTCTGATTTTCTTGCCCCCTAACGCTTCTCTGACTCATCACTCGCGTATTCGCGGCAAGATCTGCTAATTGAGGTGAGTGTTGAAGACACTGAATTTCATGACCTACAACATGTTGCAGTTGAACGGAAAATATGACGACTTGCAATGTCATGATGTAACAACGAAACATGGGCAGTAACAAGCAGCCGTCCTTTACTCCTTATTACAGGGCAAAAATTATTTCGTAGTACCCCTTAATCATCCAGAAAAAGATTGGGAGTAAAGTTTCGTGGAATGATTGTTGCTATATTGTTTTGGGTTTGGCAAAGGGCCCTGGTGCTATTCCTTGCCCGACTTTTCTTTTCAGATTGGTGGTACTGCACTGACTTTTCAACTCTTGTCAGATTTGTATCTTAAAAACCGTCACTTTTGACCTGGAAACAACGCAAACGTTATTCAGATGCATCGTCGCAACGATCTCTCGATCCAACATTCAACTGACTTCTCTCTCATGTTGCACTCACTTAACTGAATTATATGAAAATTATTACGAACGGTGGTTGGTAGCTCATAAACGTCAACAGGTGTTAGCTGAACGCTTTTCTGACATAGCCCATCATTATATAAATTGTCAGAAAATGTTTTACAGAACAGTTATTAGAATGAAAGTAATCCAGACCAAGACGTGATACAAAAGTATGTGTCACGCATTTCACGGTTGATAGTACAAATTATATGTGCCAAGTAACAAAGTTGATCAAATAACTTTAAACAAAGTGAATGTGGAACATACAAAATCACAATTTTTAAGTTACTAGTGTCAAGTGAACAAGAACAACGTCAATACACATTTGAACGAAATGCGGTCTGCAAAAATTAGGTTTAACAAACATACACACAAGGTGGCGTACTGACCAGTGGCGTTGCATAAGGGCATGCAAAATTTTGCAATTTTATTGTGATTTATTCGTTGCAATTGACTGCAGAGCAAACGGCCTTGTCGCAGTGGTAACATCGGTTCCCGTTAGATCAGCGAAGTTATGCGCTGTCGGTCTGAGCTAGCACTTGGATGGGTGACCATCCGGTCTGCCGAGCGTGTTGGCAAGCTTGGTGCACCCAGCGCTTGTGAAGCAAACTGAGGAGCTACTTGACTGAGAAGTAGCGGCTCCGGTCTCGTGAACTGAGATACGGCCCGGAGAGCGGTGTGCTGACCACATGCCCCTCCATGTTCGCACCCAGTGACGCCTGTGGGCTGAGGATGACACCGAGGCCAGTCGGTCACGTTGGGCCTTCCAAGGCCTGTTCGGATGGAGTTCAGTTTAGTTAATTCACTGCAGAATGTCACGGTTAATTACAATAAAAACAAAAAAACTTACAAGGTTGAATGGCAAACAACACACAGATAAGAAAAAAATATCGTGTGACTAGGGCCTTCCGTCGGGTACACCGTTCGCCGGGTGCAAGTCTCTCGAGTTGACGCCACTTCGACGACTTGCGCGTCGAAACGCACAAATGAGAAAAGCAACTAAAATGATAAAAGCACGCCAGAATATCATGAACAATAGTAGCTGATGCAAATACACACTACAAAGGAATACTAATGACAACAAATGCTATAAATTATCATAAAAACACAAGAAATGGTTAATTATTTTAATGAAGACTGATACAATAGTACCAGAAATGGTATTTTATTTGGAATAGAAAAGAAAAACAAAATATGGTCATTAGCTGATAAATAAAGAACCAGTAAGAGCGAAAGAAGACAGATCCATGAACTAGCAATTCGTCAAATCTACTGAAAAATCCTGTGTCTACTACGTGCCGCTTGCTCATTGATGAAAACCTCCATGTCCGTTTTGCTATGCACGTAAATTTGTTATTCCCCGAGAATGTTGAGATAACTTAGGTTCGACATCCAAAATGTCCAAATCGTCATTGATGGGTGGCAACAGATGACCATTCTGTCTCAAATAATAACCTAGACCACTGTTATTTTCGTAAGTATGATCTCTAATTCACATTACAGAACCTCTACCCGTATGGCCAAATTAAATACCAACAGAAGAACAGGGCCTGATTCTGTAAACACCTGACTGTTTAAACTTAATTCAATTGCGGCACATTAAGGATAGTGTTGAGTACTGGACGAACTCTAGTATACAAAATTGTGGTTATTTCGTGTACAGTAATAGAAGATTACTCATAACCAAATTCGGGGATTGACGCGACAACTTTGCGAAAACTGTAAAACACACAGAACGTAGATACGTGTTAGTTGACACAGCATCTCTCGAAGTTTTCAACTCACATTTCAAGTGCTTGATATGAGCACTGTTTGTCATGGAAAACGCCAGTACTTGCGCGCAGTTCAGTTAGGTCACTGTTGCTACTGCAGCCTCGGAGGACACAACGGCAGCAGCCCGCATTGCATATCTGGTAACTGGGTTACCTACATGCAGGTGCTCGCTGCGATGTGACAAAATTGAGTGGATTCATTGTCTACATGTTGTGACACGGTACTCCCACTGCGGTATGCTCTGTAATTTGCTACGTCAGTTGGATATCTACATTTGCATCTACATATGTACTCCGCTCGCACCAAGCGGTGTGTGGCGGAGGGCACAATTCGCGCCAAAGTCATATTTGCCCCCCTTTGTTCCACCAGCGGATCCCGAGAGAAATAAACGACTGTCTGAACGCCTCAGTACAAGCTCGTACTTCCCTTATCTTTGAATGGTGATCATTGGGTGATCTGAAAGTTGGTGGTAATAATATATGCTCTACATCCTCGGTGAAGATCGGACTTCGGAATTTAGTGAGCAGCCACTTCTGTTTAGCGCGCCGTCTATCGGCAAGTGTCACACACTTCAAACTTTCTATGAGATTTGTAACGCTCTAATGATGGCTAAATGTACCAGTCACGAATCTTGCCGCTCTTCTTTGGACCTTCTAAATCTCTTGAATCAGACCCAACTGGTAAGGGTCTCATACAGACGAAAACCTCTCCAAGACTGGACGAGCTAACGTATTGTAAGCTATATCCTTTGTTGAAGGAATTCTTGCTTGAGGATTCTACCAATAATGGTATTGTACACGGAACGTGATCACAAAAGGTCGAAGAAGAGAGAGACGCATAATATAGGTCTTATAATTAAGTGCTTTTTACGCAGTTTGTTCAACATGACAGCCAGAGACGTCGACGAGATGTTGTTCAGCACCAAGATTGCACATGGTGTCAAAAATTGTAAATAGCATTTTTCTAGCTGAAATGGGTTCGACACTACACCTCCGTGAGTAGCTGCACTTTAATTATAACCAACCTGTGCTTTGCGAGTATCCCTGTTCACCTGATTTCGTTCGCGCGCGCTTCCACTGTTGCAATGTTTCACTTCGTTTGTATGTAATGTGCCTGTCTCGGGCAGTAAAAGTATTGCACAAAAGTTGTGCTTCTATGAATGTTTCTGCACCACTCCTACGCTAATTTCAGTAGCATAAATGAACCACTGCGTTGTAGTTTCATCCTGCGATGCCTCTCCATATATTTAACAACTCCACTGCACAAAGTGCTTATCGCAGATCGCTGCTCCAACAGGGTCCAAGACGATAACTGGTCGGCCACCTTTCCATTGATATAGCGTCCTCCTTTGTTTTGCACCAACAGGCTGCTAACTGTTAGTCATTAAGCAAAACACAAGAATAGCTCAAGCCAACTGCTAAATCGACAGAACAATTTTAGGAGTTTTGCTGCACATTTTCGACTGAATGTCCCTCATAAAATTCATGTTGACTTTGTTTCATTGACAAATTGGTTGAAATGGCACTGAGCACTGTGGGACTTAACAGCTATGGTCATCAGTCCCCTAGAACTTAGAACTACTTAAACCTAACTAACCTAAGGGCAACACACAACACCCAGCCATCACGAGGTAGAGAAAATCCCTGACCCTGCCGGGAATGGAACCCGGGAACCCGGGAGCGGGAAGCGATAACGCTACCGCACGACCACGAGATGCGGGCCATCGACAAATGTTCAGAGTGAAATAGATTTTGGAGCAAATGTCTTCGTCAGTTTCCCATCTAATATAAAATAAGGAATTTGAATTCCCTAAAACAAAAACAAATTCCATAATTTATTAATTAATTAACCTCTCCCACCACTCATTGTCCTTAACTACAAGGTAGCGTAAAGGAGAATTTAGTAGTTAACTAAAAACTGGATTTCTTTATTACAGTAAAAGGTATCTACTTTCCTTGTAAAATACCGACGTATTATACTATCTGTAGGGGATGGGCCTGAACTACTTAGTATCGGACTAGCCATTTATATTAAGATATTGGTCTTCTACGTCGTGCGCCAGTTAAAGAAACGGATAACTGTAGCACTTGCACAGAATTTCAAAAGACATTGTGTGACTATGTTTTTTGTTATTATTGTAAACAGAAAAATATGGGTATAGAATCAGAGGAAATGCGCAGTTCTGTATTTACAGTCTATTATCATCTGCAATGGGTAGAAGGTCGGAGGGATTATCCAGAGAAACTTCCCCAAGACAAGCTAGGATCTGGTGACTGATAACATCATAAAGCAAGCTCACCTAACGTCTTATCTATGTTTCAAATGGTCAGCCGCGTATGAGTAAAAGTGATGAATTTAATTTCCTAATTATTTTCATTTTGGTAACACTCTTTAGACACCCCAAGAGTCATTAAATCACTGACTGTGTATAGTTGATATAAAGTTCAAGACGAGTGTCAAGAGACGAAATACACTTCAAAAAGTTAGTTACACATCATTACAGAAGGCCAGGTAACTATCACAGAATGGTCCAGTACACTAAAAGTGACACAGATATATGGCTTTTACGACATAGTTACTAAGTCTCTGTAAGCAACGTTCGGAAGGTTCCATCAACCTTTCGTTCAGTTCCTGGACGATGGAAACTCGCCACTTGGTCGTGAGGCATTCATGCGAACGTCCTCATCGTTAGAAAATCTCTTCTCCCACTGGCGTTCTTTTAGCTTTCCGAAAAAAGATGGAAATTGTGCAGTTCAAGATCTGGGATTCCCGATCGGCATGATTCACGTCAACATTCACGTCTCTGCGGCACTGGTCAAATTGGTGGTATCGTTTCACTATGTGTGGGTGCACCCATCCATTTGGTCCACATACAGTCATAATTTACGCCATAGTGATCAGAGCCATTTGAACCAGAATTTACAGTTAAATGTCTCTGGAATTTAGACGTTTTGCTCACAAGACTCATACTTCAGCTCTGGAATACGTTTCCAGTTGTCACACCATTCGAATCACACACTGGGATGCAACTGTTATTCATGCCATAGCAGAACTGTGTATAAAAATCCCTGAACAGTATCTGTTTTCTAAAAATATGCCTGTCTTGTTGCGGAAGCGCTTAGCTGGAAACGACATGCATAATTTACTTTTTTAAGTCCCTAAGTATCAGCAATTCTATGAGAACGTTTTACATCAATACTGACACACTGCCTCATACGTTTGCAGTCTTACGATATAATTTATCAGTTCTCCGTCTGTAGCTGCATGTACCCCATTTAATTCCTCTTGATAAATGTGGGCTCCCTAAACAGCTAAACAGTGGAAAGCCACCAATTGGGCAGCCTAGTAGAGCAGTAATTCAAGAGTACTAGGGGTGGTTACATCTAAACTTTCTGCGGGGAGTGGCCGCTCTGTTTGAAGCGCCATGTCACGGATTGCATGTCCTCTCCTGCCGGAGGTTCGAGTACTCCCTCGGGCATGGGTATGTGTGCTGTTCTTAGCATAAGTTAGTTTAAATAGTGTGTAAGTCTAGAGACCGATAAGCTCAGCGGTATGGCCCCTTACGAATTCCCACACATTTCATTTCTGAACTTCCGCTACTTGAGAGGGCGCCTATGAAAACGAGTGATCATAGGACAATGAAGCTTTTTGCATACATTTGTAAGGACATGTTGAAAAGAAATCAAGACTAAACCAATGACAGAAACATATATTCACACGAACAGTGATACATTTGTTACGCAATCGACCGCGTACCCTGTTCGCGACTGTGTATAGACCGGAGAAGCGAACCCATCCTCCATACTGAAATCCGGCAGTTTTATCCTATGACACACCGCCTTTTGTCGATGTTTCGTTGTAACGGGGAATGAATGGTACAAAGCTCCGACCTTTTCATGTTTAATGTTTTAGTTATATGCTGAAGATGCTGCTGTTAGTGCCTTAAATTCGGTCGTCACCTAACAATAAAGGACTAAATACTGATGAAGCGTTTCTTAATACCCAATATTACATACAAAGGTCCTTGGCGCTGTAAAACACTACCTTCTAAATCAAGGGAATCAAAAAGTGCCTAATTCAAAACTACAGGTTACTTCCCTTTGGGCTAGAATTACGAAAATTGACAAGAAGCAAGGTTTCACAGCAAAACTGAAGAAAATATCCCCAAACTTAATTTGTAACTAAGCCAAACTGAAAACTTCTTTTACACTAGGTACCTGACTGTCTGTCCTTCTGTCTCTTTGCCTCAAGCACGGGTGGACGTATTAAGTTAAAATTTATGTCACATACTAATGTCTAGGGTATCCTGGCAATGCAGTAAATATTAATTTAATAATCTGAATTACTTGTCACTAAGGCCTTCAGCAATGAACGTAAGTTGTCTAAAGAATGTTTAAGTAGATATTGTCTTTTATTAGTAAAGTTTCATGATCGTGTTTTTTAAAAAATATATATATATTAGTATCTCTAAGAGAAGTTTAATTATTGTTATGAATTCGCTATCCTGGCCTTCACAGGTTAAACTGTTGTGAGGTATTACTATTGGGGCTTCAGCCGACAAATTTCAATTTCTGGTCAGTGAGGCCTTCAGCCGTGAATGCAATTTGTCCTAAGAATTTTTAATTATATTTTGTCTATTAATAATGAAATTTTGATGATTTTCTTTTACAAATATTTTAATTTTGATTTATTGCTATTGGGGCCTTCAGCTGACCAATAATTTTAATTTCTGGTCAATAAGCCCATCAGCCGTGAGTGGAACTTGTTTAAGAATTTCTTTATTTGCACATTGTGTCTTAACAGTCAAATTTGATAATTGTTCCTTATTGTCAACCTTACTGGGAGTTGCTCCCAAATAAAGTGTATATGATTAAAAAAAAAAGAAAGAAAGAAACTGAGCAGCCACCGGTAACTGAGTAAGGCCCCGTCCACACCGAATCATGCCTTTCCCATGTTTGAGTTTCAATTTCTTTTCTTACCAGTTGAAGGTTCGTTGTATCTGTGACAGTGTTTGCAACGTCCTTGGTCAGGGCAAAGCTTTTTATTTCTATTACCGAGCAGCGGTTAGCAAACCGGATTCGCACTCGAGTGGGCAGTGGTTCGAACCACATCCAGGTTTTGGCGGTTTAACTGAACCACACAAGGAAAATGCGTCCATGGCTTCACTGGAAGGGGAAGCGGCTGATTCCCCTTCTTCTCCAACTCCAGTCCAAGCTTATGCAACGTCTCTATTGACCTTGTCGTGACGGGATGCTAAACCGGAATATTAATTTATTTGTTGATTGAAAATACCTACTACTTACGATGGCATCACTTTGCCAATGATATATAGTTCTAATTCCATGCGATGGATGTCACCCTTCAGGCTTATTTCGATAGTTCAGTTTCAGGAAGCGCTAGCTAACAGCTTTCATTGATTTCAAATTGAGCGTTCCGGGTTGTGTAACGAACGTGTAAGTATTGCAATAATTATCATTAATACTCCTGCCTCTTCCTTTCGCGTCATCACTGGAACTTTCACTAATTCCTTTCATTTGAAGTCTAAGGAAATGTAATGGTTTATTCAGGCAAACAAAAGATGCGTAATATCGCAAATTGATGAACTCGTCTCCAGCTATCAAGGGTTCCTTTGGGGGTAACGTTTCGACAGGTTTCCTACTCGTCATCTTCGTCTGGAGATGATGATTAGGGAACTTGTGGAAAGTTGCTGCAGAACGGTGCCTTGACTCGGCTGATAACATGAGAAGACTTCATCATCGAAATTCGCCCTAGAAGAAATGCATTCTCATACATCGTAAATTACCTTAATGGCCTCAGTCTAATACTGACTCCTGTGAAGTACGAACAGCCTGGTTATCATGATATCTCATTGAATATTAGCTCTAAAACAAAAAAGGACACATCACGAAAAAATTATCCGACTAGGGCGGTAAGGTTCTACATCCGGCGTACGTATTCGTCGGAGTTTATATTTCCTAGTGGTAGTCGACTATCAGTTTAAAAAGTGGTCACTGAACCGATTCTGATTCCACCATCTGGCGACGCTGAGTCTGCGGAGGAGGTCTGGATGGCTGATTCAGAGAACTCACGGGGAAAACTAGCCGTTTCTGAGAAGGAGGTGATCCATCTTGTTGGAACGTCCGCTGCAGGGACAAATCTGTCCCGCGTCTCGGAGATGTTTGTCCGCTCCCTGTGACAAATGACGCCTGTGATGGACCACGGTTCAACGGATAGCACTGCCGCCTACACAACAAGTTGCTTTCGTTTCTCTGCGAACTCTGTGGCTGGGAATACTTTCTGTTACTGGTCTCTCCCTTCCCCTTCCTACATCCCCCTTTCTCAGATTCACTTAGTCCCTCTCTCTCTCTTTGACTCTCCCTCTTCGTCTGTAAAAAGGGATTCGATCCTTCTCTATTACTATCCATTTCAGGTGTAAACTCTCTCCAGAATCAGAGTCTGAAGGTCTGTGACTTTCAGAAATGTTTCAGCTTATTAAAAATTGTTAGTAAATATTGTCGAAGGCAAATTAGAAATCCTAAAGGCGGAAAAGTATTCATTATTTTGTGACAGAGTATTACGTCGAAATTAATATATGTTTTCACGAACTCTACTTTTACATTAATTCACTGACATCACTTTCAAAACTGAACAATTAATTTCATGAGTTCTTCTAAAAGATGGAGGACTGGGGGTGCCAAATCTGTCGAACAGCGTGACTGCTCAAGCAGCTCGTGCTTATCTTACATGTCTGTTGATATTTGGGCCATAAGTTTTGGATTCTATTCCTACATTATCGGCCGGCCGCGGTGGTCTCGCGGTTCTAGGCGCGCAGTCCGGAACCGTGCGACTGCTACGGTCGCAGGTTCGAATCTTGCCTCGGGCATGGATGTGTGTGATGTCCTTAGGTTAGTTAGGTTTAAGTAGTTCTAAGTTCTAGGGGACTAATGACCTCAGCAGTTGAGTCCCATAGTGCTCAGAGCCATTTGAACCATCCTACATTATCATTATACAATCTTTGTCTCAGTTGAACACCGCTTTACTTAAAACACCTTGAGAGCCAAACATTAAATCAAGTCTCACCAACTGCGACATAATCGAGTGTACAAACAGCGACCCAATACTGTAAAATGCTTTTTTATTCTAGTCTCTGATCACAAATGAATTCTCTAGACGATGACCGGTTTCAGTCTATAATGACGATGCCATTATGGCCGTATCACTTTAGGACATGTCGTAAAAAAGGTCTGAGGACTGTCATTTCAGACTGAAACCGGTCATCATCTAAAGAATTCATTTGTGATCAGATACTGGAATAAAAAAGCATTAAATCAAGTGACTTTTAAAGGTTAAGCTAGAATGTACAACAAACATCGAAACATTTTTCCATAACGCACTAAAAATACGTCGGGATTATGTGTCGGTCGGAACTAACAGTTCACATTGCCATGAAACCTAAATCAGACATTGAGATCACTTCTTGAATTGAACTCAGTACATCTAAGGAAAAGCGGACTGTTCTCACTGAAAACTAAGCAAATATGTGGAAAGTCAACGTTTAATTATCTCCGTAACAGCATGACTGTTTCCGTCATAACTTCAAAGTTGCTGCTAACACAAACTTATAGTTTAAGTGAGAGATATATAATAATTTACGTTCAATCTGCATGTAATACTTTCGTTAACTTTTGAAGAATTACTTTGTTCATGCGAACTATACGTAACTGTAAAAGAGAAACAACGTTACTTTGCTTCTATGGGAGGTTCACCTTGTGTCTTAGTTCGTTTATGATCAGCCTTCTAATGATTAACTATTCTACGTTGACGTTTAACACTAGCCACTATTGCTTCAATTTAATTTCCATATTCCTTAAAATATCCAAATTTTTGTAATGACATTATTATATATGTGATGCGCCATCTTTTGCCATCAAAAGCCTTGACGGCAAATATTGCGTTTGTCAAGATTAAACTTGCAAGGATTGTTTTAACTAGCTTCAAAACCATTTTTTTTTTCGCAGAGATTAGGCCATAACAGTTCATGTTTCCCACTTGACAAACACCTCTTGACAGGCGTGCAGTGATGATAACATTTATATTTTTTGTTCTTTACGTTCAACAATCAAAAATTGATCAAAAATTTACTTTTGCATTTCCCAGTCTAAATCGAGCACTCCAGGAACAAAGATTTTTCTTAGTCAATTCTTCAGAAGTAATTTGCAATTCTGTTACTTTCGGATTTTCGTATGGTGTCAGCTATTTAAAACAACTTTAATACACAGTCGGTCGATAATGAATAGTGAAACTTCCACCACGCACTTGTTTTTAATCTGTGACTAGATTTTTGGGAGTTGCTTTACTTAGGTCACCTTCAAGTGAAATGAACTGACCTTTGAGTTATGTAATCGATTTTTAATTGTTGAGAATGATGTATCTTGTGAACGTTCACGAAATTTGGAGTACGTCGCTCGGTGATATGTCATTCAGAATAAAGAATGTCATACTTTCCAGAAAGAAAAATATACAACAAAGCGGCAAAAATATTAGTAGACGTTTTCGATGACAGAGTCCATTTCATAGAATACTTCTTGCTAACTGACTGCGTCATATATGATGCAACTACTAACAGCTCAGCTGCTGTTCAAGAAAGCCTTCATTGCTGAAGGCTGCCTTTCAATAGCAGCCGAGCCGTTGGTAATTTTATCAGAACTGATGCAGATACAGACCCAGAACAGTTTTATTTAAAAAGAGCCAGTTTAAGGGTCTACTTCACACTTGACTTAAATTATTCCACCACAAATATAAAAAAAAATGTTAAAGTTACGTTAATAATCCACTTCACATGTGTTCCGGGCTGCGAACATTTTTATTTAGCTTCATATTTGCTCTGTAGCTGAATAGAAGCCGCGAAGATTGCCTACGACCTGTACGTAATGATTTTACGTTAGTCACCCATACATAAATATATTTATGGTGCTATTGGATCTCAATCTTGACATACAGACACTTTTTTTTCAGTTTTGGGAAAAATTCAAAGACCACCACATTTATCGTGAGGTCAACTGAAGATATAATTGAGCTAGTACAACCGAATGCATTTGGAGGACCGAAGTGAACGATTTATTTAGCTCTGTGGTGACTACATGTTCCTCTAATGGTGCTGCTCAGTAACGCTTTAAGCGCCTAGTAGGGGAGCGGCTACGTCCCAAAGAGTGAAAGAAACTCGCGGTTAACATGTTTAATGAGTTCATTGCAAGGCATTTCCCACCCATTCGCAAGCACGTTACTTGCTGCACTAGTCGTTAGCGGACTCCAACGCGACGGAACTGCTCTAGTCCTAGTGTGTCGTGATACATGAATAAAAAATATATTACGACAAAAGATCCGTACCTAACGACTGGAAAATTGCTCAAGTCGCACCAATACCCAAAAAGGGAGGTAGGAGTAATCCGCTAAATTACAAGCCTATATCACTAACGTCGATTTGCAGAAGTGTTTTGGGACATATACTGTATTCGAACATTATGAGGTACCTCGAAGAAAACGATTTATTGACACATAGTTAGCACGGTTTCAGAAAACATCGTTCTTGTGACACACAACCAGCTCTTTATACTCATGAAGTAATAAGTGCTACCGACAGGGGTTGTCAAATTGATTCCACAATTTTAGATTTCCAGAAGGCTTTCGACACCGTTCCTCACAAGCGTCTTTTAATCAAACTACGTGCCTACGGAGTATCACCTCAGTTTTGTTACTGCATTCGTGATTTCCTGTCTGAAAGGTCACAGTTCGTAGTAACAGACGGATAGTCGTCGAGTAAAACAGAAGTAATATCCGGTGCTCCCCAAGGAATTGCTATAGGCCGCGGTGGCCGTGCGGTTCTGGCGCTGCAGTCCGGAACCGCGGCGTTGCTACGGTCGCAGGTTCGAATCCTGCCTCGGGCATGGGTGTGTGTGATGTCCTTAGGTTAGTTAGGTTTAGGTAGTTCTAAGTTGTAGGGGACTTATGACCTAAGATGTTGAGTCCCATAGTGCTCAGAGCCATTTGAAACATTTGAACCTCTATTGTTCCTGATCTATTTTAACGACATAGGAAACAATCTGAGTAGCTGTCTTAGATTGTTTGCAAATGACGCTGTCATTTACCGTGTTGTAAAGCCATCAGATGATCAAAACGAATTGCAAATTTATTTAGATAAGATATTGTATGGTGCGAAAAGTGGCAATTGACCCTGAATAAAGAGTAGTGTGAAGATATTCACATGAGTACTAAATGAAATCAGCTAAATTTAGATTACGCGGTAAGTCATACAAATCTGAGGGCTGTAAATTTAGCTAAATACTTAGGAATTACAATTTGCAAATAACCTCAATTGGAACGATCACATAGATAACATTGTGGGTAGAGCAAGCTAAAGACTACCATTCATTGGATGAACACTTAGAAGGTGCAACAGGTCGACTAAAGAGACTGCTTACACCACGCTTGTCCGCCCTATTCTGGGCTATTGCGGTGTGGGATCCGCATCAGGTGGGACTGACGTATGACATCGAAAAAGTACAAAGAATGGCAGCTCGTTTTGTATTATCGAGAAATAGGCGCTATATTGTCACGGACATGATACTTGAATTGGAGTGGAAATCATTATAACAAAGGCGTTTTTCGTTGCGACGAGATCTTCTCACGAAATTTCAATCAACAGTTATCTCCTCCTATTTCGAAAACATTCTGTTGGCACCCACCTACATAGGAAAAAATGATCATCACGATAAAATAAGGGAAATCAGGGCTGGCACAGAAAAAATTTAGTGCTCGTTTTTCTTGTGTGCCGTTCGAGAGTCGAACGTTAGAGAGACGGTTTGAAGGTGGTTCCTTTAACCCTCAACCAAGCACTTTACTGTCAACAGCAGAGTAATGACGTAGATGTAGACGTAGATGCGGAATAGATCAATTTCCAACTCATTGAGAAACTTTTCCTGGTAGACGCTTGTTCTCAGCAGTCAATTATTGGCGAAAGCACACTTCCGGCATCACACAGTGGTGCCAACTAATTGATATGCTTCCCTAAACTTTTCCAAGGAGGTTACAAATATATTAACGGATGAATTCCACCTTGTAAATATTACATCATATCTACATTAATTAATAATCATGATATGAATAATCAAACTTACTACAATTTCAAAAAATATTGTTCGAGTCACACACGTAACAGAGAGAATTTAGAATGAACCACGCGTGCTGTTATTCTAGTGTGCTACTGGTAACTCAGGTTATAACATCACTGCACTTGTTACATCTGTGGAGAGTACAATGCAAATTTTTATTTCAGGAAACAGTTTAGCCGACTATCTTCTGATTAATGGTTACATCAGTTATTCAGGTAGCTCTTATGCTTTTACAAACTTTCTTTTATGATAGTGATTAAACCGATGTTACTCCACTGAAACTCATTACAAAGTCGAGTAGGCCACCTATTTTGAAAATTACTTTTTCTTCAGTATTGACTTGAAAACACTTGATGGACTTATGACACTATTGCTTTCGACTACAATGAGTCTTCAGAAGCATTAAAATTAAAAAAATAAAAACTAAAAATTAGTATTAAATATAAAACGATAAAGAACATTAAAATTGAAACAGAGAGATAATGAAAATAGGCCCATATCTTGTTACGAAAGTGAAATGTGAAATAGGCATCAAGACCCCACTGTGGTCGCTTAAAATCAGCTGCCGAGTCCCATCGTCCGTAGTACTCACCAGATGGAGCAACTGGAGGGCGCTGTTAGTTGGCGCGGTTAGCATCCTTGGCACTAACGTGCGCAAAAAGAAAAAGAGAAATTTGCCAGCTGTTTGCACGACTAACGCACTGAGGGTGCCGCACAAAATTATGTAGACAGTTCATTCATAATAGGAATCAACGATCTCGACGGTTTATGTGTTATCAACACTGACGCGACAAGATATCGGTCCCAGACGTTCCAAGATTATAGAGAACGTTTTAGTATCAAGTTCGAAGTTGGGTAACGACTTGTATAAGAATTTTTTTCGCTTGAGATAATATAAATTAACACTATCAGATTTTTCTCTATACTTGTACCGTTAAACCTTTCTTGCTGCCAAACTTCACGATTCTAAACGAACAGGAAGTAACCTGAAGGTATCGATGAGTGAGCTGGCAAGTATCAAAATACGTTACCTCAATGGCCGTATGTTTTGATTGCATTGACTTAGAAGCTAACGTGTATTATACCTCCAAGCAGCCATAGACGTTAGTATGTGACATGAGTTTCAGCTTGACACATCCACCCCTTGCTGACAAAAAAAAGGGTGTTCACAGGCGAACAGACAGAAAAGTATTTTGATAACAATGACAATTTTTTTCGTGTTATATTATTACAAAGAAAGAAGGTTGTATACATGGAAGAACCCTGGATATACTAAAAAGTATCAGATGGATTATATAATGGTAAGACAGATATTTAGGAACCAGGTTTTAAACTGTAAGACATTTCCAGGGGCAGATGTGGACTCTGACCACAATCTATTGGTTATGACCTGTAGATTAAAACTGAAGAAACTGCAAAAAGGTGGGAATTTAAGGAGATGGGACCTCGATGAACTGAAAGAATCAGAGGTTGTACCGACTCGACAGAAAATCCTAGGAAGTTCTGGTCTTACGTTAAATCAGTAAGGGGCTCGAAACAGCATACCCAGACATTCCGGGATGATGATGGCATTGAAACAGAGGATGACACGCGTAAAGCTGACACTTTTTCCCAAAGCTGTTTCACAGAGGAAGACCGCACTGCAGTTCCTTCTCTAATTCCTCGCAGAAACGAAAAAAATGTCTGACATCGAAATAAGTGTCCAAGGAATAGAAAAGCAACTGGAATCACTCAACAGAGGAAAGTCCACTGGACCTGACGGGATACCAATTCGATTCTACACAGAGTAAGCGAAATAACGTGCCTCCTTCTAAAAGCCGTGTACCGCAAGTCTCTAGAGGAACGGAAGGTTACAAATGATTGGAAAAGAACACAGGTAGTCCCAGTCTTCAAGAATGGTCGTCGAGCAGATGCGCAAAACTATAGATCTATATCTCGGACGTAGATCTGTTGTAGAATTGCAGAACATGTTTTTTGCTCGAATAACATGTCGTTTTAGGAAACCCAGAATCTACTCTGTAGGAATCAACATGGATTCCGGAAACACCGATCGTGTGAGACCCAACTCGCTTTATTTGTTCATGAGACCCAGAAAATATTACATACAGGCTCCCAGGTAGTTGCTATTTTCCTTGACTTCCGGAAGGCGGTCGATACAGTTCCACACTATCGCCTGATAAAGTAAGAGCCTACGGAATACCACACCAGCTGTGTGGCTGGGTTGAAGAGTTTTTAGCAAACAGAACACAGCATGCTGTTATCAATGGAGAGACGTCTACAGACGTTAAAGTAACCTCTGGCGTGCCACAGAGGACTGTTATGGGGCCATTGCTTTCCACAATATATATAAATGACCTAGTAGATAGTGTCGGAAGTTCCATGCGGCTTTTCGCGGATGATGCTGTAGTATGCAGAGAAGTTTCAGCATTAGAGAATTGTAGCGAACTTCAGGATGATCTGCAGCGTATAGGCACTTGGTGCAGGGAGTGGCAACTGACCCTTAACGTAGACAAATGTAATGTATTGCGAATACATAGAAAGAAGGATCGTTTACTGCATGATTATGTGACAGCGGATCAAACACTGGTAGTAGTTACTTCTGTAAAATATCTGGGAGTATGCGTGCGGAACCATTTGAAGTGGAATGATCATATAAAATTAATTGTTTGTAAGGCGGGTGTCAGGTTGAGATTCATTGGAAGAGTGCTTAGAAAATGTAGTCCATCAACAAAGGAGGTGGCTTACAAAACACTCGTTCGACCTATACTTGAGTACTGCTCCTCAGTGTGGGATCCGTACCAGATCGGGTTGACGGAGGAGATAGAGAGGATCCAAAGAAGAGCGGCGCGTTTCGTCACAGGGTTATTTGGTAACCGTGATAGCGTTACGGACATGTTTAGCAAACTCAAGTGGCTGACTCTGCAAGAGAGGCGCTCTGCATCGCAGTGCCTGCCAGGTTTCGAGAGGGTGCGTTTCTGGATGAGGTATCGAATATATTGCTTCCCCCTACTTACACCTCCCGAGGAGATCACGAATGTAAAATTAGAGAGATTCGAGAGCTCACGGAGGCTTTAAGACAGTCGTTCTTCCCGCGAACCATACGCGACTGGAACAGAAAAGGGAGGTAATGACAATGGCACGTAAAGTGCCCTTCGCCACACACCGTTGGGTGACTTGCGCAGTATGAATGTAGATGTAGATGTAGTTTCATGGAGAGGATAAGGGAACAATTGACATTAATGGGGGAAAGAAATACAGTAGAAGAAGAATGGGTAGTTTTGAGGGATGAAGTAGTGAAGGCAGCAGAGGATGAAATAGGTAAAAAGATGAGGGCTAGTAGAAATACTTGGTTAACACAAGAAATATTGAATTTAATTGATGAAAGGGAAAAATATAGAAAGGCAGTAAATGAAGCAGGCAAAAAAGAATACAAATGTCTCAAAAACTAGATCGACAGAAAGTGCAAAATGGCTAAGCAGGGATGGCTAGAGAACAAGTGTAATGATGTAGAGGTTAATCTCACTAGGGGTAAGATAGATACTGCCTACAGAAAATTAAAGATACCTTTGGAGATACGAGAACCACTTGTATGAACATCAAGAGCTCAGATGGAAACTCAGTTCTAGACAAAGACGGGAAAGCAGAAAGGTGGAAGGAGTATATAGAGGGTCTATACAAGGGCGATGTACTTGAGGACAATATTACGGAAATGGAAGAGGATGTAGATAAAAATGAAATGGGAGATACGATACTGCGTGAAGAGTTTGACAGGGCACTGAAAGACCTGAGTCGAAACAAGGCCCCCGGAGTAGACAACATTCCATTGGAACTACTGACGGCCTTGGCAGAGCCAGTGCTGACAAAACTCTACCATCTGGTGAGCAAGATGTATGAAACAGGCGAAATACCCGCAGACGTCAAGAAGAATATAATAATTCCAATCCCAAAGAAAGCAGGTGTTGACAGATGTGAAAATGACCGAACAATCAATTTAATAAGCCACAGCTGCAAAATACTAACACGAATTCTTTACAGACGAATGGAAAAACTAGTAGAAGCCGATCTCGGGGAAGATCAGTTTGGATTCCGTAGAAATACTGGAACACGTGAGGCCATACTGACCTTACGACTTATCTTAGAAGAAAGATTAAGGAAAGGCAAACCTACGTTTCTAGCATTTGTAGACATAGAGAAAGCTTTTGACAATGTTGACTGGAATACTCTCTTTCTAATTCTAAAGGTGGCAAGGGTAAAATACACTGAGCGAAATGCTATTTACAATTTGTACAGAAACCAGATGGTAGTTATAAGAGTCGATGGGCCTGAAAGGGAAGCAGTAATTGGGAAGGGAGTAAGACAGGGTTGTAGCCTTTGCCCGATGTTATTCAATCTGTATATTGAGTAAGCATAGAAGGAAACAAAAGAAAAAATTCGGAGTAGGTATTAAAATCAATGGAGAAGAAATAAAAACTTTGAGGTTCGCCGATGACATTGTAATTCTGTCAGAGACAGCAAAGGACTTGGAAGAGAAGTTGGACGGAATGGACAGTGTATTGAAAGGAGGATATAAGATGAACATCAACAAAAGCATAACGAGGATAATGGAATGTAGTTGGATTAAGTCGGGTGAGGCTGAGGGAATTAGATTAGTAAATGAGACGATTAAAGTAGTAAAGGAGTTTTGCTATTTGGGGAGCAAAATAGCTGATGATGCTCGAAGTACAGAGGATATAAAATGTAGACTGGCAATGGCAAGGAAAGAGTTTCTGAAGAAGAGAAATTTGTTAACATCGAGTACAGGTTTAAGTGTCAGGAAGTCATTTCTGAAAGTATTTGTATGGAGTGTAGCCACGTATGGAAGTGAAACATGGACGATAAATAGTTTAGACAAGAAGAGAGTAGAAGCTTTAGAAATGTGGTGCTACAGAAGAATGCTGAAGATTAGATGGGTAGATCACATAACTAATGAGGAAGTATTGAATAGGATTGGGGAGAAGAGAAGTTTGTGGCACAACTTGGCCAGAAGAAGGGATCGGTTGGTAGGACCTGTTCTGAGGCATCAAGGGAACTCCAATTTAGTATTGGAGGGCAGGGTGGATTGTAAAAATCGTAGAGGGAGACTAAGAGATGAATACACTAAGCAGATTCAGAAGGATGTAGGTTGCAGTAGGTACTGGGAGATGAACAAGCTTGCACAGGATACAGTATCATGGAGAGCTGCATCAAACTAGTCTTAGGACTGAAAAGCACAACAACAACAACAACAACATTATTATAAATCCTGTGTTTTCTGCTTTCTCATTAACCTGTGCCATGAAATATTACTTCTTGCCAAATTTTGTGATTCTAGACCAATGGGAAGTACACTTTAGGTTTTGATGACTAAGTTTACCAGTATCAAAATATGTAACTTAAACTGTCGTAGCTTTTGGCTGCATTTACGTAGAAGGTAACGTTTATTACACCACCAATGGACCATAGATCTTAACATCGGACATAGAGTTGAATTTCATATGTCGATCCTAATAGGTGAATGGACGGACAGTCCGCTCATAAACCACAAAAATGTTTTTCGTGTGACTTGCTAAGTAGTAACAATTTATGGATTTTTTATCTTTGGTTCTAGAGTGAAACCTTGCTTCTTGTCAAATTTCATAGTTATAGGTCTACAGGATTTATCCCCGCAGGTCATGACCAGTGAGATTGTGAATATTAAAATAAGTGACATAAATGGTCGTATCTTTTGACTGCATTAACTTAGAAGCTTTACCTTTTTACATCGCTACGGAATCGTTGACCTTAATATGTGACATAAATTACAGCTTGATATGTCCACTCCTTTCTCAGAAAAAATCTATTGAAATATCGGACAGACAGACAAACAGACAGACGGACAAGAAAGTGATCGTACAAGGGTTCCGTTTTTACCGATTAGGTACTCCGATTATACTCCGTACCTCCTGGCAACGGGACACGTGAATCTAGGATTTTATTAAAATGTCTCATGCTCTCTTCTTTTAAGCTCTGTCCCGCTTTAACTAAAGTACCTTAACAACACACTTTAAAGTGTACTACAAGTCAAGGAATGGAATATTTCTCGATAGCGCCCTTTTAAGAGGGCAACTTCTGTATTGACGTCGTATCGTAGCTCAAATATTCCGAGCACGGTATCCCATTTGCTTAGTCTGTTGCAGCACGCGGGAGGGAGAAGGGGGAGGCGAAATCACGCCAGCCAATTTATACCAGCATTAAACATGCTTATTGCGCGCACTTCGTGTGACTGTAAACACACACATTCTCATTCACTCTCTTGCCCCACCCTATTCCACATCCACCCTCCCCGTCGCTCTCTTTCTCTCCCTTCTCTTCTCCCTTTCTCTATTCGTGCCCGTCTGTTATACTCGCAAACGAACAGACACACACACACAAACACACACACACACACACACACACACACACACACATACACACACACACACACACACACACACACACACACAAACGCACGCGCGAGAGCGCACGCGCACGAGAAGTTGTAGTGCCGCTAATGCAGGACCCGTGTACGCTGCTTGGGAATATGTGCTTCATTCAGCATCTGATGTAATACTTCTCCAACCCCCGGTCTCCCCCTGTGTGAAACCCCTTTAGATTAACGTAATCCCGATCTGCATTCACAATTCTCTCCAGCATCCTACTCTTATGCGTCCCCCACCCCAAATTCCGACATTAAAGTACTCGGAAATGGGGAGCCACTAATAAACAGCATGCAGTGCGATGAGGTATTCGAAGCATTATTACCAAACTTGTCTTTAGAGCTATCAACAGAGGGAACGGCCTTAATCAAATCGGCTGGCGCTACGCGTGTCCTTCCACTACGCCACCGTTACGTTGCTGGAGTCGCATTATTTTGGAGACAGCTTTAGAATGTATGCTAAGAGTTGTGTGGTGTTATGTAATCAGTAACTCTGCTGACACTAAGGTACTTAGTTTCAGACGTTCCGCTGTGACAAAGGAATGTTTCTGACGTCTTTTATGTGATGTTGAGATTAGTGGTGTTTCACAATAGGCAAAAGTAAACAATTGGCAACAAAGGTAAGTTATCACTAACTGATGATGACAGTTTTCTTTACGAACACCATCTTGGAGTCTTTAGATCTCATCCTAAAGCCTTAAGAGAAGCGAGTGGTTAACAAAATAAAAAATAACTCCTTCTAAATACATACTTATTATCACACTTTTTGCAACTTTCTCTCTCTTCCTCTCTCTCTCTCTCTCTCTCTCTCTCTCTCTCTCTCTCTCTCTCTCTCTCTCTCTCTCTCTCTTTCTGTCTGTGTCTAAAAACCATACACACACACAGACACACACACACACACACACACACACACACACACACACACACACACACACACACACAGATACAAATTAAATGGACAAAATATTGGTGACCACCATAAAAGTGTACAGTGTTAGCTTTAGTGTGCTAAAGATGTAGTACTGGTAACCGCTGGTCAGGTCTCCCTCCAACACGGCCGTAATCTGCAATGTGTATGTGCCATGTGGTTGTATGGAATCAGCACAGTAACATGGGTCAACATGAATGTGTGTCAGAATGGTGCCAAAAGAACTACTTCGTTTAAACGTGTCCGTGATTACACTGTAAATGAATATCCTCAATTTTTTTATCAGCTCAAACTACAATAAATGTTTTACCACTAGAAGGTACATACAACGGTCTAAGAACTGTGTTCCTAAAAAGCTGCTAAGTGACATTGCAATGGCAGTCAGTTTCAAGCCGACTGTAGTTTCTGCTGCTAATGAATGCTTCAACCATTTACCAGTCGAAGGTAGCTATGCTTCTTGAGTCGAGTATCTCACAAAAGGCCACTGCTTCCAGAGACACGTATAATATACGTCATCACTACAGAACACAGTAACACTGGACAGTAAACGACAGCAGGCGTATGGTGTGATCCGACGAGTCGATGTTTTGCCTATATTCAAATAATAGAAAGCGCTGAGCGGGCCGACAGCCTAAAGAGGGATTTTATCGAGTGGAAAGTGGAAGCGTATTCAAGCCTCGGATTTGCAATAAATGTTTCCTTTCACCACCACGACTGATGGAATAATGTGTGTCGGTGACATTATTTTGCCTGTGATCGTCCAGAGGAGCGACCAAACGCAATCGCACTTTGTTCGACTAAAACTCACAGTATCATCTATAAAAACTTGTGACTACTGAATTAAAAAGGTTCGTAGTCAACAGCTCCTCATTACAAACGAAAACTTGTCTAATATAATGTTTCATAAGCAAAATAATGCAATATATATCAGCTCTCTTTTTACGGTACATTGATAATTTTTACATTATGGACCGTCTCAGCCGACTGGTGTGGCCGAGCGGTTCTAGGCGTTTCAGTCTGGAACCGCGCGAATCAAGTATTGTTGCGGCCTGTGGTTCCCAGCCGTCTTCTACAATAAAACTAGCGACCCTCCCCGGCTTTGCACGGGTAGCACTAAGTACCTGTTGCCACACGATCAAAAAGTAAAAGTACTGCGACCATAACGGACTGTGCTCTTTTTTATGTTGGCAACCGTGATTGGTAAAGAGTATAGGGGATCCCCTGACCAGAGCCAGTATCGCAAGAACATAGTATTTCATAAACTCATGTACCAGTGTCCAGAAGATGTCCGTAAGAATTCTGCCAAGTGCGAGCCTCGTGCTGTGATCCACTTCCTTATAGTGGAAGGAATAACACTTACCGAATTTTTTCGCGAATCAAAAGGTTTACAGCGGAGTGTGTCTAAGTGGTGTGTTGAGTTTACTGAGATAGAGCAGATGTTGATGTCGAACACAGTATTGGAAGACCTTTCATTTTGACAGGTGAAATGGTGCAAAAAATCGAGGAAACATCGTGTAGACTGCTGATTGACAGTAGATGAATTTTCTGTGGTGTTTATACTACTCTTCAGAATTATCTTATATGAGACTCTCATAGAAACGCTTGGATAACCGGAAAACGTTCTAAAACAGCTGAGAGACCAGCACAAGGAAAGTCGGGCAATAGAGTCCACGAGTTTCTTGAGCGACTCTTCTGAGATCTTTGGTGCCTGGAAATGAAACGTGGGTAGCTCATTACACTCATGAGACAAAAATACATTCTTCACAGTGACATCATACCATAAAAAACAGTCGTCACAGTGGCGTCATACCATTTCTTCATTGGCTAAAACGTTGAAAACACCTATTTCGAGAAAAACACGATGGCTTCATTGTTTTCAGACCGATCATGCATCATTTTGGTCGAATTTCTGCATGGGGGGACCATCAACATAATACGATATTGTGGAATGCTGCATGGGCAGCTGTATCTCTACACGCCATTCAAGCTCTGTTTGACTGAATGCCCAGGCGTATCAAGGCCGTTATTACGGCCAGAGGTGGTTGTTCTGGGTACTAATTTCTCAGGATATATGCACCCAAATTGTTTGAAAATGTAATCACATGTGAGTTCTAGTATAATATATTTGTCCAATTAATACCCGTTTATCATCTGCATTTGTTCTTGGTGTAGCAATTTCAATGGCCAGTAGTGTATGACGGCGAGAGTTCCTATTGCTTGCTCTCATGTTTGCGAAATCCTATCTAGGCCAGGAAGGTCGGTGGGTCCCTCCCCACTTGAGAACGTTTGGAACATTATGCCCAGGGCTCTGAAATCAGTTCGGGACTATGACGATCTAATGCGCCAATTAGACAGAATTTGGTGCAGTATCCCCCATGAGGACATCCAACAATTCTGTCAATTAATGCCAAGAAGAATAACTGTTGGCATCGAGATTTAGGTGGACCAACGCGTTACTGACTTACTTAATTTGTGAAATTTTTTCTCTTGAATAACTCATAATTTTTTCTGAAAATTTAATCAATTGTCTGTACATGTACATCACATCTACCGATATTTGTCCCAGGCCGGTAATTGATTGATGGTGCGTAATTTCGTTTGTCATAGAGTTAGCCGCGCGGGGTAGCCGCACGGTCTTAGGCGCGTTGCCGCTTTCCGTGCGGCTGCCCTAGTCGGGGATTCGACTCCCCCCTCGGGCACGGCTGTGTGTGTGTTGTTCCTAGCGTAAGTTAGTTTAGGTTAGATTAAGTAGTGTGTAAGCTTAGGGACCGATGACCTCAGCAGTGTGGTTCCATAAGGTGTTACCAGAAATTCCCAATGTCATACAGCGTATTCCGATCACATGGGTCTTCCACTATGATCCTGCATACGGTACGTGGGAGTTTCCCGAAAAACGGTAGCGTAATAGCTGACATTGTTTTACGAAACTCTGTGTATCATCGCCCTTGCGGAGCGCGACCAGTCCTGTAAAGAACTCAATAAAATTGTAAAAAGAATTCTTCATCCGAATCCTCCAGCAACAGCTGCGTTTACTGATAGCCGTACTGACGCTTCTTTTACGCCAGCGTTTAAGTAGCTGCAGTTTTAACGAGCCGGAACGGCTTCTGCGGGTTGGCGCAGTGCGGCAGGTGTCTCCGTTAATTCGGCGGTCCGCGCAGGCGGACCGCCCTGCGGCGGCGGCTGTGGCGCTGCCCTGGACCGGGGTCCTTTTTCCGATGGCAGTCACGGCGCATCCGTCCGTGTCACGGTGCCCCTAGGAGGACAACGCTAGTGGCCGCCGTAATTACCGAAAGGCCGCACCGGAGCGACCCCGGCAATCCATCTTGCTGAATCCCGCCTGGCCTGCAACTGTCCCTTTCCCTGCCGCCCGATAGATTACCGCTAATTATGTAGCTACCAAGACACCACGGCCATTACCCAAAAACCAGCGGTACCTGCGGTTCGGTCCTACCTTCTACTGAAGAACGTTTAGATGCCGCAAAGACGCTACAGGTGGATACCTTGTTCATTCCCGACCTCTGACAGAAGCATGTTACCAGTCTGAAATGACCTGTCCAGTAGCACTGCGCTGACATAACGAATATTTCAAAATTATTTTTCGTTAGTATACAATTGAATTGTAACAGTGCACAAAACTATAAATTCTGGCATTTTAAATTTCTTTTGGCAAATGTAGAAACAGGACTTTTTCGGGGTTCATTTCTCAGGTTTTATTGGTGATTCAAAAGTATGATTAAATATTTTGGATAGGTCTTGGGCTACGAACCATTTATATTTCCAACAGAAGGATCACCATACTGTCATTATGCTACAGTACAGTCAAAGTATGAATATTAAGCGCTTTGTGCAGCTTACACAAGTGGAGAAAATCGGTTGGTGCTTTTTGCATTCGATGTGATCTACGGTGCATCCTACGCGGTTTATGGAGGCACCATTAGTTAATTCCTTATCCAATCTAAGAAAGGAAAGCTTTTTAGCCATTTTTCCAGCTTAACTGAGCTGTACTCTCCGTTATTATCGAGAAACACCCTGAGAACATAGTTTCTGGTTGCCAAAACCAAGCCGGGAATTTGGAAACGACTGTATACGGAAAATGTCTTTAATGCTTAGGATATGTTCCTAAGATTCCGTTCTCGAACAGCCTTGAGAGTTTTCTTGATATCTCTAATATTTTCCGAGATACAGAGGGTCGAAGTTACCCTGGTTGTATGATATACTATGCAAGTAAAATCCGATGTGAGGCGAAAATGTACTTTATACAAAGACGCAGGACAAAGGAGAAATATGCTCTACAGTGTCTCCATTATGTGATAAGAATACTCGGTATTCCATACATTAGTACTGTAGCACATGCAACATTTTTTTCACGAACAATCTGTTTGAGACATTAAATTAGTTTTGCGCTATATCTCTTTCACATAAGTAAACTATCGAAATTTTCCTAAGTGGTATACTTCTTTCATATGAATTACATCCCCTGCTGCATCAAGAAAAGAAGGGAACGCTCCTGTGGGAGCACGAAAAAGATGAATCCGTTCCTGTTTATTTAAAAGACTGAATAGTTGGGTACCAGCTAGGCCATCCTACCTCCCTGAGAACCGTTAAAATTTTCCAGAGGAGTTTGGGATTCAAATATATTCGCGCTTTTTTATGCTGAGAGAGAAGAAGCCAGTGGAAGATAGTAGACAGTGGTTGCGGTACAGAAGACCGAAGGAGACAATGGCAGCGTGTGAGAGAGAGAGGAACACAGTGGCAGTGGAGCCTACTATACAGTGACAGATCAGTATTAAGAAAAGAGTAAAGGCGACAGTGCCAGTGGGATAGGAGTAAAGAGGAGAAATGAGATGTGGCTGAGAGCTAGTGATAATGAGAGACAAAGTCTATGACAGTGACAACAAGGAAGTGAGAGACAGCGAGAGTCAGAAGAGACAGCAGCAGTAGGATTGAATGAACGAGATGTTAGGAGCAAATGAGAACAAGAGGGAGAAAGAGACAGTGAGAGTAGACAGCAGCTGCAGGACAGAACGAAGGAGACTACCTCTGTGAGACACCAAACAGTTTCAGAGAGACTTAAGAAATTAGGACAATGAGTTGGGCTGAATGCGTAAATGAGAATGGACAAGTGGGAGTGGATGTGTATGTGCGACTCACAGCGATGGACGAATGGGTGTGAGCGGGTTACAGTTATGAGAGCTAATGGGAGAGGTAAGCTGCATGTTAAAAAGATCGCTAATATGTCCGCATTACAAAATTTTGGGAACATTTGTAAAGGTGTTAAGGAAGGTAGAATGAGATACTTGGAACTCCAGAATCCAGTCAGAGTTTTTTAAATAAACAGGAATATACACTCCTGGAAATGGAAGAAAGAACACATTGACACCGGTGTGTCAGACCCACCATACTTGCTCCGGACACTGCGAGAGGGCTGTACAAGCAATGATCACACGCACGGCACAGCGCACACACCAGGAACCGCGGTGTTGGCCGTCGAATGGCGCTAGCTGCGCAGCATTTGTGCACCGCCGCCGTCAGTGTCAGCCAGTTTGCCGTGGCATACGGAGCTCCATCGCAGTCTTTAACACTGGTATCATGCAGCGACAGCGTGGACGTGAACCGAATGTGCAGTTGACGGACTTTGAGCGAGGGCGTATAGTGGGCATGCAGGAGGCCGGGTGGACGTACCGCCGAATTGCTCAACACGTGGGGCGTGAGGTCTCCACAGTACATCGATGTTGTCGCCAGTGGTCGGCAGAAGGTGCACGTGCCCGTCGACCTGGCACCGGACCGCAGCGACGCACGGATGCACGCCATGACCGTAGGACCCTACGCTGTGCCGTAGGGGACCGCACCGCCACTTCCCAGCAAATTAGGGACACTGTTGCTCCTGGGGTATCGGCGAGGACCATTCGCAACCGTCTCCATGATGCTGGGCTACGGTCCCGCACACCATTAGGCCGTCTTCCGCTCACTCCCCAACATCGTGCAGCCCGCCTCCAGTGGTGTCGCGACAGGCGTGAATGGAGGGACGAATGGAGACGTGTCGTCTTCAGCGATGAGAGTCGCTTCTGCCTTGGTGCCAATGATGGTCGTATGCGTGTTTGGCGCCGTGCAGGTGAGCGCCACAATCAGGACTGCATACGACCGAGGCACACAGGGACAACACCCGGGATCATGGTGTGGGGAGCGATCTCCTACACTGGCCGTACACCTCTGGTGATCGTCGAGGGGACACTGAATAGTGCACGGTACATCCAAACCGTCACCGAACCCATCGTTCTACCATTCCTAGACCGGCAAGAGAACTTTCTGTTCCAACAGGACAATGCACGTCCGCATGTATCCCGTGCCACCCAACGTGCTCTAGAAGGTGTAGGTCAACAACCCTGGCCAGCAAGATCTCCGGATCTGTCCCCCATTGAGCATGTTAGGGACTGGATGAAGCGTCGTCTCACGCGGTCTGCATGTCCAGCACGAACGCTGCTCTAACTGAGGTGCCAGGTGGATATAGCATGGCAAGCCGTTCCACAGGACTACATCCAGCATCTCTACGATCGTCTCCATGGGAGAATAGCAGCCTGCATTGCTGCGAAAGGTGGATATACACTGTACTAGTGCCGACATTGTGCATGCTCTGTTGGCTGTGTCTATGTACCTGTGGTTCTGTCAGTGTGGTCATGTGATGTATCTGACCCCAGGAATGTGTCAATTAAGTTTCCCCTTCCTGGGACAATGAATTCACGGTGTTCTTATTTCAATTTCCAGGAGTGTATTTGCATTTTTGTCTTCTGATAAGAGCAACTTTTCCCCTGGCATAAATGTTCACGTGGCGAAACTAGACAAGGCTGTGGTTTGACTATGGGGAATAATTTTTTATGTTGGCCCTTCTGATGCGTCTCTGATTGAAAGTTATTTTTGCTGCGTAAGTGAACTAAGTTCAGTACATGATTATGGACCAAGCTGCAGACGGAAATTCACATCTACATCTACATCCGTACTACGCAAGCCACCTGACATCATTTAAATAACAATGATAATGACATTTGAGAATGCTTCCAATGACGACTATGTGCCAACCTCACGTCAGTGAAGTAGTAAAAGTAAGTTTCATAAACTTGGTTCAAAAAATTGATGCAAGAAGTGTGTATTATATGAGGCTATATATGGTCACATGCGTAAGTGAACCGCAAAATTCAGGTCAACATTTGATACATGCTAAATATCATCTGTACATCGGTTGTGAACTTTATTTTTCTTATGTTACGTCAACACTGGAGCCCTTTACCGGTTGTAACTCGTGTTCAATGAGCATAGCACGCCGTGAGTTCATCGCTCTAAGGTCTGCCTGCGTGTACAACCATTTCACGTTCACATCGCTATAAGAACAATGCGAATGGAATGTTCTGGGCGTCCGTCATGTTGTCCTGTTTACTCGAAGTTGCGTTCTTTTCTGTGGCCTTCGCGTTCAGCCGTTTTCAACGTGTAATTGTTACAACGGAGTTTTTCTATTTTGAATTAACAGATGTCATATTGGGAGAAAGCCGAAGCCTGTATTATTGTGAATTATATGCATAGTGAAGTACGATGAAGACGGACTGAAATTAATGAACATTACATATGGCATTCCAGTTCGCTAGAAATACTTGTAGGCAAAACTTCAATAGCAAGACACAGTAAAAATTTATTGTGTCAATATTTTATCCCAGTTGAACAAATTGCCGCATACCTTGGTCTATACAAATGACAGGAAGCTTTCTTGGTCTGCCCATCTGAGGAACATACTGCAAAAAAGTGAAAACTTATATTACGTTAATGGAAGGGTGATTGGTGGGGTACCTACATTAAATTATACATTTGTCAAGTACACGCTAATCCGGACGCATGTGGATTACGTGTGTATCTGCTGTCTCTTGGCCGTGGAATCTATGCTACAACTCGTTGAAAACTGCCTGACTAGTGCATCCTGAAATGTAAGAGAGTTTCTCCTCTTTAAATTCGATGGCAGTCGATTCACCTTTTCTATGCAGATAGGTCCTGTAGTTCAAACTGGGTCCACAGCAGATATTTAGACGAGAACATACGTCGCAGTGGCCACTTCCAACGTTGGCCGGAAGCGTCAAAGCTTATACTGGACCTCACTCCAGTACTATATTCGTTCTAATGTACTGACAGATTGTCAATCAGCGTTACTGCTTCTCCAGAATCGGACAAAAGCTGCTAAAGCTACTTGGTACATTAGGTAATACAATGGAATGTCAACTACATTTCGTCCGCAGCTCGTGGTCGTGCGGTAGCGTTCTCGCTTCCCGCGCCCGGGTTTCCGGGTTCGATTCCCGGCGGGTTCAGGGATTTTCTCTGCCTCGTGACGACTGGGTGTTGTGTGATGTCCTTAGTTTAGTTAGGTTTAAGTAGTTCTAAGTTCTAGGGGACTGATGACCATGGCTGTTAAGTCCCATAGTGCTCAGAGCCATTTCAACCGTTTTTTAACTACACTTCAGCTACAAGATGGATACCATTTTAAGGGTGACGTTTCGTTATGGATCAGAGGACACGAAGAAATGAATGCTATCAATGAGAACCAACCCACGGACAAGACTGTGACCTTGTTCCGTACACAGACCTTCTCCAAGAGGAACGATGATAAATCAAAGCCAGCGATTATATGAACACAAGGGACGACTCTATACAGGGTAAACAACAAACTGGAGGAATGGATTTCTGACAGGAAATGGAGGAAAAAGGTCCAATGAACGTGTGTCCGGAAATGCATCGTTGCCAAGGAAAGTAGTGCTGAAGAATAACAGTTCCTCTGACCATGTGCCGTGTGTTACTTGCTTGTTGCAGGCTGTGTGACTGACGCAGCGTACTGTAATTAGCGTACTGTAATTAGCAAAATGGTACGGTATTCATCCCGGGAACAAGCCGAGATGGTGTTTGTGAACGGCCAAGCAGACAGAAAAGGGTCGGGGGCAGCACGGTTATAGCAAAACAAGTACCCTCACAGACACCAACCATATCACACAACATTTCAGGTCCTCTGTGGCTGTTTGTGTGATCATGGGTCCTTTCAGGCAGACGAATTTGTAGGTTGTTGGCGGACTGTGTTTACACCAGATACGCAGGTACGAATCTACAGAACACTGAGACAAACTCTAACAACCTCAAAATTTGGAGTACACACAGTCCGCTGACTGGGTGTTGTGTGATGTCCTTAGGTCAGTTAGGTTTAAGTAGTTCTAAGTTCTAGGGGACTGATAACCATAGATGTTAAGTCCCATAGTCCTCAGAGCCATTTTTGAACACAGTCCGCCGCCTGCCTGCAATTTCGTCTTTCTCAAAGGACCCATGGACATACAAATGTCAAAAAATGGTTTGAAATGTTGTATGATGTGATTGATGCTTCTCAACCGTTTCCATATGCTTGTCCGTTCACAAACACTATCTCGGTTTGTCAGAAGAACTGTCATTCATCGGCGTCATCTACCGTGTCAGTGATGCCTTTCCGGACATGTTCTTAGGACTTTTTCCCTCCATTTACAGTCAGGAATCGGTCTCTGCACTTTGTTTGTTTTATTAAGTTTCATCCTGTGCGCATACACTGTAGAACAGTCATGCGTTACTGTGGTGCACTTTAGAGATCCAGGGTGACAATTAATTCAACCAAATGAAATAAAATCGTCGCAATTTCTGAACGGTTTGCGTTACTACGTTCAAACGGCACGGTTGGACGCGGGGCGTGATGGGAATTAACATGCGCAGGTGTGAATTGGTGTAGCGCCGAAGCCCACTCTCATTTGGATGGGTTCGTCAACAAGCAAAATTGGTGCATTTGGGTGACTGAGAATCCACATTTCGCCATCAAGAAGTCTCTTCTCCGTTAATAGGTTACTGTGTGATGTGCAATGTCCAGTCATGGAATAATCGGTGCGATATTCGTTGATGACACGTTGACTACCGAACGGTACGTGAAGGCTATGGAAGATGATTTCATCAGAGTTATCCAAAATGACCCTGATCAACAAGATATGATTCATTTGAGACGGAGCTAGACCTCATAGAAGCAGGAGAGACTGTGATATCCTGGAGGAGCACTTTGGGGACCACGTTCCGGCTCTGGGATAGCCAGAAGCCACTGACATGGGCCTTGATTGACCGCCACATTCTCCAGATGTGAACAAATGCGACTCCATTACTGAACTGAAAACAGCCATTCAGGTGGTCGTCGACAGCATCGATGTTCCGACACTTCAACGGATTATGCAGAATTTCGCTATTCGTCTGCGCCTCATCATCGCCAATGATGGCAGGCATATCGGACATGTCATAATCTAAATCCGAATATATTTAGTGACGTTCACATGTTGAATGAAGTACGCCGTGTGGCTAATTTACGTTTTTTATTTATATAGTTCAATAATTTCCATTCTGTATTTTATACAAAATTCCTTGCCACAGAATTACTTCTTTTCTTTAACCATCGAAGATTCAGACTGCACCGATATTGTCTACAACTGATTGCACTCACCTCTGTGTCCACAACTCCTAGAAAAACTCCGATCAAATACTTTTCTGCAGCTCAATGCCGTACCATGTGGCTATAAATTCTCTCGAACATTGCCTTTTCCTTTGCAGACAAGAAGTACCTATGAGCATGAAGTGATAACCTGCATAAAATGTTCATGTATTTATTTTTTAGCTTTTGACGTATTAGAATTCAATCAATTTAGTTTATATACCAAACGAACACTTTTGTTACTAGACTGGAATATGTGTATATCTAAGAGAGAGAGAGAGAGAGAGAGAAAGAGAGAGAGAGAGAGAGAAAGAGAGAGAGAGAATGGGCGGGTGGCGAACGGTTATGAGTAAGAAAGTTGGTGCGCTAAAGTTATAGACAGTGTTTAATATTAGCGTTCGGAGTAATGCAGAGCGGTATCCCACAAAGGGCTACGTGCGCCGTGCATATTGCCTCATTGGCCTTTAGAAGTTATGGAAAACAGAGGTATCTGCACGAAGCGCCAACCCTCACAGGGTGGGGTGCCTGATTAAAGTTGACCACGAGAATGTCTGCAAAGCATAGCAGCGCAACAAAGGCATGAAATAATCTAATAGGTTCTGTCACTTTGCGCAAGAAAGGAAGTGCTAAAAAACATTTGCCAATGATGAGCTGCCGCTAGCAGACATGTAGTGACACAAGGAACGAGTGTGCTTGAATTTCTTCGAATGAAACAAAAATCGAATTCTGTTATTAATAATATCGTTTGCATAAAAGGGAAACATGTCAGTCGTTGCTGGCAGTAAGTTAAGAATTTTTTTCAGATAAACCTCGTAAACGAGATTCAGCTTCCTTCGTTGGGAGAAATTAACTGAACATGACATCTTGAACAACAGTATCACGGAGTGCAAGAATCCTATCTCCAGACAATGCTCCACACTATTATCTGCACAGTGCCACTATCAGGATGATCTCGATCTCCTCCGAGGCGGCATGTGCAATGTCCTACTCGGTACTGTTCAAACTGGATCCAAAACTTCCTCGGTACTGGGCCAACAGAGACGTCATCTTGTGAGCCTCCGTCCTAGTTTTCATCCTTTTTCTCTGATAGTTCTTGTTTTGATCAGACCCAGCTTGTAATATTCCTTCAGTTTCATCGTACATAGACTTACATGATATCAGTCGAATCGGTGGTACAATTCTCAGAAGCACCCATATGATAATAACATCATTAATCAAGAAAGTAGCGGCAATAAAACTGTACTGCAACACCTCAGCATGAACGCTAACATGGGAGTGGACAGTTCTACTCAAGAGAGCAATGGAAGCGGTAGGCGTATCCATTCCCCAAAGTATTCATGTAAACTGCATGTCAAACTTGCCTTGGAACTTCAGTTTAGTGGCACTATTTCATACATGGTTTCCATATAACCTCCACTGCTTCTCAGACTTATCTTCTGAAAATGTAGCATTCTTTGGTTATCCTTCAGACGTTATCGAAATTCAGTATATTCCATAATAAAAATGAATCGTTATTTGAAATAGCTTGCTTAAAATGTTGTCCAAAAGTCCACTAACACCACAACTAAGTAATGGATAATTAAGGGATAAAGTATCGTGGAGAGGAGAAGGGAACTCTATGTAAAATGGTAAATCACGATTCGTTGTTACATGCATTAAACATACAAAAATTGTGATATTTTAGGTAATTTTTTTTAAAAATACCCAAAGAAATGCGCATTCTGATAGAAACTAGAAACGGAGATAATAAGATTAAAACCATATGTGATATTGTGAAAAATAAAGCAGAAGAAGCACACATTGAACACGATATCATAACAATTGAAATAAATGGCTATGCTGCGACTGACAATTTACAAGTTGTGAGCATGATTTATAATAATTTCCTAAATGTGGTCACAAAAATAGGATTAAATGTTTCGGCTCCAGAAGAAAGAGAATATATTAAAAATATCATCACACAAAACTTTAAGCAAATGGAATCCTTCACTGCAATAAATGAAATTATAAATATCCTAAAATATCAAACCAAATATGATGTTGATGGAGTTTCAAACAGAAGTCTGAAAAGTTGTTCAAATAAGTAATGTTCCCAGGGATATATGCAATCTGTCACTTATATAGGTAATTCTTCCACACAGATTAAAATATAGAATTCTTAAACCTCTTTATAAGGAAGGTATAGTGGTATCTTTTTCCAAATCCCACTGTGTTGAGTTTCAGGGCCTCACCTATTCTTTGTGTTTATAAATGATCCTCCATTAAAATTCATCAAGCGCAATTGGTAGCTTTTAAAGACCATCCTTGTTCTACAGCAAACTCCATAACAGGTAAAGCAACAGAAGAGATCGTCAGTCGTAGTTTCAAAGAGTTTTTAAGTGGTTCTCTTACGAAACAGCGTCCCTACATTAAGGAAAACACAGTACAATTAATTCCTTTCAATAAACAAGCCACAACAACAATCAATGTAGCACATGAACTGCGTCAGTAAACAGTGTAGAATACTCAAAATTTTTGAATGTTCATCCAGAGTAAACGGTATGTTGTGCCTGGTTGCATTCTAACCGCAGCCAACTGCAGCTCTACAGTTGCGTCACCGACGGCCCAGCGAACAAGACGCAGTCGTAGACGGACTTATTTTCTATCAAAGATTTAATTATAGAAATATACGGCTCAGTCCACCGATTAATTAAAATTTTTCAATATATTTTGAATCAAGTACACTTTCCTAAAACACCAAAAAGACTATCTTAAGTAACATAATTCAATCTCTGGTGGGCAACGTCCTTACGCAATCTAAGAAAAATTTCCCGATCGGCACGGACAACATCACGAACACACACACACAATAGAAGGCAGCACAAACTGATAATCAATGAAAATTAGACAAGACTTAACTTATCAGTAAGTATCGGTCAATAGACAGAAATGGCCTTTAACACTGTTTTACTTAAGCTATCGGACACAATTCTAAGGTGACACAACGTGTTATACTAATTGTAACTTAGTCAGAGTAGCCCCTTCTTCTCACACAGGTAGTAGAGTGAGTAAGTTCTGTGGCTAGTTGGATGAAAATGATACCGTACATAATTTTCTTTTTCAAATCTTTAACAGAACGCAGAATGATAATATTTTATGGGTAATGAATACAAATATGTGACAGACGTCGTGGGATAAGTATATGCACATACGAGATGGGGGAAATGTGGCCTTACACAAAGTGTGAAAGGGCAGTGCTTGGGTGGAGCTGTCATTTTTACTCAAGTCGTTCACTTGAAAAGGGGTCCGACGTGACTGTACCCGCACGGCGGGAATTAACAGAATCTGAACGCGGAATCGTTGTCGGAGCTAGACGCATGGAACATTCTGTTTCCGAAATCGTTAGACAAAGCTATATTCCGAGACCCACAGTGTCAAGAGTGTTCTTAGAGTACGAGATTTATTGAACTATCTTTCACCAAAGTCAACGTTCGAGAACAGGGCATTTCCGTAACGTAGTCACTACCAACAGACAAGCATCACTGCGTCAAATATGCGCAGAAATCAATAAGGAATTCACTACGAACGTATGCGTTAGGACGGTGCGGCGAAAATTGGCGTTAATGGGCTACGCCAGCAGGCGACCGACGCGAGTGCCTTTGCTAACAGTACGACATCGCTTGCAACGCCTCTCCTGGGCTCGCGAACTCACCGTTTATTTATTTTTTGCGGACAGCCATGAGTTCCTCTCCTTTACCAATCTCTTCAGCTCACAGTAGCACTTGCAAACTACGTTCTCAATTATATTCTGGAAGCATTCCAATCTCTGTGTGCCTCTACAGGTTTTACCCCTACAGCTCCCTCTAGTCCCACGGAAGTTATTCCCTGATGTCTTAACAGATGTCATATCATCCTGGTCCTTCTCCTTGTCAATGTTTCTCACATATTCGTTTCTTCTCCGATTCTGTGCAGAAGCCCTGATTCCCTAACTTATCAGTCGACCTAGTTTTCAAGATATGTCTGTATCACCAGCTCTCAAATGCTTCGATTCTCTTCTGCTTTGGTTTTACCGCAGTCCATCTTTCTCTACCATACAATGCTGTGCTTCAAACGTACGTTCTCATAAATTTCTTTCTGAAACTAGGGCCTATCTTTGACACTACTAAACTTATGTTGGCCAGTAATGCTCTTTTTTGCCAGTGTTAGTCTGCTTCTGATGTCCTCCTTACTCCGTCGATCATCGCCTGTTTTGTTGCCTAGGAAGTAGAATTCCTTAACTTTGTGTATTTCGCGACCAATTGTGATGTTCAGTTTCTCGCTCTTCTCATTACTACTACTTCTCATTACTTTCGTCCTTCTTAGATTTGCTGTAATGCCATACTCTGTACTCATTGGATTGTTCATTCCATTCATCAGATCACGTAATTCTTCTTCACTTTCACTCAGGATAGCAATGTCATCAGCGTATCGTATCATAGATATCTTTTCATCTAGAATTTTAATTCCACTCCTCAAACTTTGACTTATTTTCTTGGTTGCTTCTTCGTTTTTCAGACTGAACAGCCTTACAACCTTTCTAACCCGATTACTTCGTTCTTGGTCGTCGTACTTCGCGGCTCTTGTAGATATTATATGTTATCCGTCCCTCCCTGTAGCTTACCGCAATTTTTCACATGATTTCGAACATCTTGTACCGTTTTACATCGTCGGACGTTTTTTCGAGGTCGAAAAATCATATGAACTTGTCTTGAGTTTTCTCTAGTCTTGTGTCCATTACCAACCGCAACGTCAAAATTGCCTCTCTGGTGCATTCACGTTTCCCAAAAGCAAACTGATCGGCCTGTAACACATCCCCAGTTTTCTTTTCCATTCTTCTGTAAATTATTATTGTCCGCAACTTGGATGCATGAGCTGTTAAACAGGTTGTGTGATAATTCTCGCACTTGACAGTCCTTTCAGTCTTCGGAATTGCGTGGATGATATTTTTCCGAAAGTCTCACAATGTGTCGCCAGATTCATACATTCTACACATCAATGCGAATCGTTGTTTTGTTGCCTCTTCCCACAATGATTTTAGAAATTTTGATGGAATGTTATGTATCCCTTCTTTTAAGGCGTAAAGTCAGCCCCGGCACGCCCGTCGGGAACGACAAAGAAGAGGCGGCCATGAGAAGAGGTCAGCAAGTCGCACACTGACCGACCTCACTCCAGGATGACAACGTCACAGCAGCGGCCCCTATGTGAAGAAGACATCAGTGCCTCGTCCGACTGGTGGCGGCCCACTTCGATAGCAGCTTCAACGTAGCCACTTTGTTAGCTATCTCTATGTAGCACAGACTCGTGTTTGTCTATTCTGAAGAAGACTGAATATTCTGCATGTAGCCCTTTGCTTGCGACACGTATCAAAGTTAAGTAATGGTAATTGTCCTTTGTAACAAAACTCATTAATAATAGTTCTTCGATTGTTTGTCTAGCGAACCGAGTACGATGGATTCCTATACACAACACCTTCTGCCTTATTTAAGTTCAAGCCCTCCAAAGATCTCATAAATTCTGATTCTGCAACTTGATCCCCATCTCTTAAATCACCTTCTATCTCTTCTTCTATCACACCAGACAAATTTTCCCCCTTGTACAGGCTTTCACTGTGTTCTTTTTCCACCAAACCGCTCTCTCCGCTGCATTTCACAGAGGAATTACCGTTGCACTCCTAATGTTACCACCCTTGCCTTTAATTTCACTGCAGATTGTTCTGACTTTCCTGTGTGCTGAGTCAGTCCCTCCGACAGTCATTAGTTTTTCGATTTCTTCGCATTTATCATGTAGCCATTTCATCTTACTTCCTTGCACTTTCTCTTTCTTTCATTCTTCAGCGATTTGTGTATCTGTATTCCTGAATTTCCCAGAACTTTTTTGTACTTACTTATTTCACCGGTCAACTGAAGCATTTCTTCTGTTATCCATGGTTTCTTCACAGTTACTTTCTTTCTGTCTATGTTTTTTACAACTTCTGTGATTTCTCGTTTTAGAGATGTCCATTCCTCTTAAACTGTACTACCTACTGAGCTATTCCTTGTTGCTGTATCTATAGCCTTAGAGAACTTCAAGGGTATCTCGTCATTCCTAAGTACTTCTGAATCCCACTTCTTTGCGTATTGATTCCTCCTGACTAATGTCTTAAACTTTAGCTTACTCTTCATCACCAGTACATTGTGATCTGAATCTATATCTGTTCCCGCGTACGCCATATAATCCAGTATCTGATTTCGTAATCTCTGTTTGACCATAATGTAATCTAACTAAAATCTTCCCGTATCAGTCAGCCTTTTTAAAATATACCTCTTCTTCTTGTGATTCTTCAACAGAGTATTCGCTATTACTAGCTGAAATTTATTACAGAACACAATTAGTTTTCTGTTCTCTCATTGGTACAGTTGGAGAGTGGCGCACACCCTACAATGCAATGGTCCAGCGTTGTCACAACGCATTGAGCAAGATGGGATGTTTATACATGGAATTGACTGGCTACTCTGATGCAGCAGAACGAATTATTGACTGGAAATGTTTATATCCGTCTAATTGTAGACAGTTTGCAGCTATTCATGGGCTTCATGATTCCGTACAACAATGGAACTTTTATGGATGGGTGTGCGTCGTGTTACTGGACCACAATTGTACTCGATTAATTTGAAAAATATTCTGGACAGTTCGAGCGAATGTATTGGCCACCCACATCGCACGACGTGAATCCAATCGAACGTATGTGGGAGACATAATCGAGTTACATAGACAACACTTCCGCAGTTTTATATGGCTGTACAGGAAGCATAAGTAACTATATCTGCAGAGTACTTCCAACGACTTGGTGAGCCCTGGGCAAGTCGAGTTGCTCCTCTAAGACAGGTCCTACACAATTTTAGGAGATATCCCATGGCTTTTGTCGCCTCAGTGTAAGGTACATTCAGAATCGATAATCTGAAGGAATTATCCACAAATTTTGGGCAATATGCCTCAGTATAACCAATAAAAACAAAAATAATGAATTGCCTTAAACAAAATTTAATTTCCGTAACACCTTCTTTGTTTTTAAACATCATCTTTTACATCAATTGAATTTTCTCGCTTTCAGTCTGTGTTTTTGTTGATGCTATTTTTGTTGTCCTTGCTGCTGCTCTCTTGTTTGTTCACCAGTTGCTTACCAACCCCTTAGGCAGCACGGCGTAGGCAGTTCGCTCCGCAGTCGCACATCAAATCCTCGATGTTCTCCAGGTATGAATTGACGCAGATTTCTCAGATCTTTAATTTTAGCTGCATTGATTGGTAGACGGTATTGACAGAGTTGTTAGGCATTTTCTTGGCATCTAATCTCTCTTTGCAATATTTACTTATTTGTTTATTTGTGTTGTTGCATTTCTGGATTGGGTGAATATGCACTGCAGTATTTTACTGGTTGATATTAGATAATCATGATGTGTGCAGCCTTTAGTATCCTCACAAATTTTTCTGTGTATTTCTTTAAAAATATAAGGTATTTCCTCATATTTCCAAGTGACACAAAGTCTGAGTGGGACATCCGTTTCACATGAAAAGGCAGTTTCTTGTTGCAATTTTCTGCTAATTTGTACCAACCTTCTGCTGTATACACATTAGGGACTTTTCTTATTTTCTATAACACCGAAAATTATGATGCATGCCCAGGTACAGGAAATTTATCTTCCACTATGTGGAGTAATTTCCGTATGTAGACAACATAGTACCAGAAGGACACCAAATTTACACGTTTGTTTTGATTTCCACATGAGATTGATCAAGCGATCTAATGCTTGGCTTCTGTAGACCATTCTCGTTATTATAAACATACATATAAACATGATATTATTTACTTCTCGTGACCACGCCCAGAAACATCCTCTGGCCCACATAGGTATGTAGTATTCTTATTTGAAGTCATAGACTCCAAGATTTTGTGTCCACAGCTGTTTACAATGTGACACTACTATGTATGTATGGAGCTGGTAGGCTTCGCTGCATATCAAATGCTATTATGAAAAGCGTTTCAGTTGCAGCAGCATTCTCAAAATCATTTTTCATTTGCGTTTTGGTGTCTTCAGCTTTCCAAATCTGCAATTCATTGTCCCTTAGGTTGTTCCTTTTCGCTGTTTCCAGTTTAGTACTTCTTAGAGTCATTTCAAGAAAGCTACATTGTTAATGTGTGTCCAAACTAGGTTCACCGAAATGTTAAATACATTCTGCTCTAAATATGTGTTTGAAGAAGGTGAAAGTGGTTCGTTCTTTTACATTACTAGTACAACTCTACATATAAAAGCCATTTCCTAAAGGTTATCAAGCTTTTACATTAAAGAATGCTTAGTTACAAATACACACAACCAATACTACCCTCTGGGCGGTCAGAATAGAAACTGATGGAAACTTCACTTTTCAACATACGTTAACGGATAGCATTTCCAGTCACTTGGTTCAATTAACTCATCAAAAAATTAAAAATAAAAAGAAACATGAATTGGTACGTTCATGCTCCACGTCAGAGTATTATTAAAGTAGAACCTTAATTTACCATTAGACAGTGGGCACGTACTAACTCTATTTGCTACTGACAAACAACTTGTGCTGCTGCGCCTATAGCTTAATATCGAATTAGATCTGTAAATGGCGAATGTACCGTACTAACTAATATATACCATACTTAACAGCCAACAATCACTGAATGACAAAATGTACACAAAGACGAAATGACTGCAATAGACCAAGCCGTCACAGTCAGACAAACGACAACAACTGATTTCTCACCCACAGGTGTGCAGCCACTCTTCAGAATTCTCATTGCAGACGAAATTAGGCAAAACAAAATCGAACCAACACAGTAACACATAAAAAATCTGATCTAAGCAACTTCAAGTCTCTTAGACGTAAATGCCAAGTGAGCCTCGCCCAGACGAAGGACTAAAGCACACTTGATCGAAAAACTGTTTAGACAACGATGTTGTGACTACACTCACTACGCTGCTATCTTTCAAAATAACAAACAACAAATTTAGTTACGACGTTACCCTGTCCGACGTGCAGAACACCTCTTCATCGATCTACTGCCTGCACAAGATATAGGTATACTACCAAGCTCTAATACCATTTACCGTAATTCAACATCAATTAGCAGTATAGAGAACACGATAACCGATATATGCAATTGTTGACTGAGCCTCCAGGCTTGCTTGTGGCAATATAGGTACAAGTCCAAAACATGCAACTGATGTAACACCACCAAGCAAAACGCGCCTTCCCTGGACGTGATGTCAATGTGCACTGAAAACGTATTCACTCATACATCGACAGCCTTCCCATAGAGGTCATCCGGTCAGTTCCTATCGCACAGGTAAGGTCTAAACAAAGTGGCCGAATTTTCCTAAAGCATGTGACTCAAGGCAGTCCGCAACCACCAGCAGATTACTAGGCACGCAAGCACTGATGATTTTGACTTAACGTCGTCCTAATTCTACCGTGGTACTCTTCTAATTCCAACGACACCAGGAAAACAATCAGCCCGACATACGTACATGCCGCGTCTCACATCAGATAATTAACTTGGAAAGTACACTTCTCCGCAAACTTCGAGGGTTGGTACCGACTGGTGACCTTTTCTACTCTATTCATTGACACTAGAGGAACTCTTTGTCGGTAGATCTCGGCCACAGCTCTGGGGAAATAGCCGCCAAGGCGCACCAAACGGTCAGCAATGCTATGCGACATTAGCGGTGATAGTTCAATACATGGAAGAAACCTAGAGATACTGACAGGTTTCAGATAGGTTATATAATGCTAAGACAGAAATTTAGGCACCAGGTTTTAAATTGTAAGACATTTCCAGGGGCAGATGTGGACTCTGGCCACATTCTATTGGTTATGTACTGTAGATTTAAACTGAAGAATCTGCAAAAAGGTGGGAATTTAAGGAGATGGGACCGGGATAAATTGAAAGAACCAGAGGTTGTCAGAGTTTCAGGGAGAGAATAAGGGAACAATTAACTGGGGGAAAGAAATACAGTAGAAGAAGAATGGGTAGCTTTGAGAGACGAAGTAGTGAAGGCAGCAGAGGATCAAATAGGTAAAAAGACGAGGGCTAATAGAAATCATGGGTAACAGAAGAAATATTGAATTTAATTGATGAAAGGAGAAAATATAAAATTGCAGTAAATGAAGCAGGCACAAAGGAATACAAACGTCTCAAAAATGAGATCAACAGGAAGTGCAAAATGGCTAAGCAGCGATGGCTAGAGGACAAATGTAAGGATGTAGAGGCTTATCTCACTAAGGGTAAGATAATACTGCCTACAGGAAAATTAAAGAGACCTTTGGTGAAAAGAGAACCACAAGCATGAATATCAAGAGCTTAGATGGAAACCCAGTTCTAAGCAAAGAAGGGAAAGCAGAAAGATGGAGGGAGTATATAGAGAGTCTATACAAGGGTGATGTACTTGAGGACAATATTATGGAAATGGAAGAGGATGTAGATGAAGATGAAATGGGAGATATGATGCTGTTTGAAGAGTTTGACAGAGCACTGAAAGACCTGAGTCGAACCAAGGCCCTGGGGGTAGACAACATTCCATTGGAACTACTGACGGCCTTGGGACAGCCAGTACTGACAAAACTCTACCATCTGGTGAGCAAGATGTATGAGACACGCGAGATGCGCTCAGACTTCAAGAAGAATAGAATAGTCCAATCCCAAAGGACAGCAGGTGTTGACAGATGCGAAAATAACCGAACAATCAGTTTAATAAGTCACGGATGCAAAATACTAACGAGAAATATTTACAGACGAATGGAAAAACTGGTAGAAGCCGACCTCGGAGAAGATCAGTTTGGATTCCGTAGAAATATAGGAACACGTGAAGAAATACTGACCCTACGACTTATCTTAGATGTTAGATTAAGGTAAGGCAAACCTACTTTCTAGCATTTGTAGACTTAGAGAAAGCATTTGAGAATGTAGACTGGAACACCCTCTTTCAAATTCTGAATACAGGGAGCGAGAAACTATTTACAATTTGTACAGAAACCAGATGGCAGTCATAAGAGTCGAGGTACATGAAAGGGAAGCAGCGGTTGGGAAGGGAGTAAGACAGGGTTGTAGCCTCTACCCGATGTTATTCAATCTGTATATTGAGCAAGCATTGAAGGAAACAAAAGAAAATTTCGAAGTAGGTATTGAAATCCATGGAGAAGAAATAAAAACTTTGAGGTTCATCGATGACATTGTAATTCTGTCAGAGACAGCAAAGAACTTGGAAGAGCAGTTGGACGGAATGGACAGTGTATTGAAAGGAGGATATAAGATGAACATCAACAAAAGCAAAACGAGGATAATGGAATGTAGTCGAATTAAGTCGGGTGATGCTGAGGGAATTAGAATACGAAATGAGACACTTAAAGTAGTAAAGGAGTTTTGCTATTTGGAGAGCAAAATATCTGATGATGGTCGAAGTAGAGAGGATATAAAATGTAGACTGGCAATGGTAAGCAAAGCGTTTCTGAAGAAGAGAAATTTGTTAACATCGAGTATAGATTTAAGTGTCAGGAAATCTTATCTGGAAGTATTTGTATGGAGTGTAGCCATGTATGGAAGTGAAACATGGACGACACATAGTTTACAGAAGATCAGTCCCATCTGCGGTAGACATCTTTAGAAATAAATCGGTATACCATCGAAAGCCACCCTGAAATGTCGATACAGTTGCCGATTTATTAATACAGAGTCTCCTGCAGGTAGGGGTGAATCTTCAGTAAATAGTTCCAGCCCAGAGGATTTAACTAAACACTCACGGTAAAAAGTACTTTGTACTATATTCTCCGTATGTAGCAGAAGGTCTAGGCACGTTATGGAAGCCATTATCGATGCCTAAACTTGCAGGAGAAATGTTGTCGATTTTGACTTTATTCAGCGCATCCCTGCTGCACACACTTTTCTTTACGTAATAAATGCTCTTACTAAATACGTCACTTTTTACGCTTCATAATTCAAGATCACATAAAGGAATGCAGGTCGTTAGAAACAGTGTGCGCTGCTGCACACCCATAGCGAAGAAACTTGGAGAGCAGATAAATGATTTCAGAACTTTCTTATGTGTCACACATCACAATTTTGTCAGTCACTTTTCACAACGGAGTCATATCCTTCTCTGAGTATGGGACCGTGGTCAAGTTTCGTCAGAGCGGTGTTGGATGCCGTCCCGCGCAACTAAAGGAAATGAAAGCCTTGGAGAAGTGTACGACTATCTCGAGGTGCCCTGCACAAAGGAAAGAAGCGAATAGCAGTAACGACATCTGATTGGTCCCTGCGGAAGCAATTTAGCCACGCTCCCGCTTCCCTGGCTGTTCTCTGACTTCATACCGTAATACGTCGAATGGGATCCCCTACACTTCCTCCTACAGACATAGAGGAAAGCACAATTTGCTAGAAAATTACGAAAGGTGTTTTTCATTCTCGTATACTTTATTGACCTGCAGTCTCGACTTGAGGAGGACGGATAGAATTCCTCAGCTTAAGAATTTCTCTTAATATCTCTTCTTCTTAAGAAAACATGAAATTAAACTAAAGTCTGTCGTCCTCTGTGGATACGTGGTTCTTCTTTGAAATACAAAGCACCTCGTTCAATATAAAATTTGAGCCTGTTAGACAAAGACAGTCACGGAGAATGAGTTTTCTAACTAATTGTTACACAATTGCACGCAGTGTCAACAATATCTATAGCCAAGTGAAAATAGACGACTCTAACTGAAACAGTCGTACAAGGCTTACATTCTCAAAAGCAATAGGGTCTGTAACGATCGGGTGTAAAAGCGTTTGACAAGCCTATGCAAAAGCTTTGCAGTAAGAGCCTTAGTACTAAGGAAGCCTTAGTACTAAGCATCGGCCGCTGATATTAACGTGAAACTATTCACACTTACCTTACTCTCAATAATTCTCATTCATTACTTGGAGTATTATCATAAATGTTCTCTAAGTGTTTAATTTTCAGACTAATTGGCCGTAAAACGGTGCGTAAAAAACAGTAGGTATGAGATATATTAAAGAAATCTAACTGTAAATTGAAAACAATGTTCATTTATCCTTCAATCCCAGTTGCACCTTTTTAATTACAGGACATGTTTCCAGAACTTTTGATCATCTTCAGATTTTTAATAAAGTTTAACTAAATATGTGTAGTCTAAAATTTTAAAAAAAGCAGAAAATTATTGTAAATAAAAGTAGGATTTACTTAAATAGGTGCATCATCAACCCGTCTTGCCTCTTCATAACCCCACATCAGAGTACTACGTCTTACAACTGCGGTCAATGTTGTGAATAGGTGTCTTGTGGAAGCAGGGGAGAGGGGAATGCCGGCCGTTGTAGCCAAGCGGTTCTAGGCGCTCCTGTCCGGAACCGCGCAACCGCTACGTTCGCGGGTTCGAATCCTGCCTCGGGCATGGATGTGTGTGATGTCCTTAGATTAGTTAGGTTTAAGTAGTTCTAAGTTCTAGGGGACTGATGACCTCAGATATTAAGTCCCATAGTGCTCAGAGCCATTTGAACAATTTTTTATAACAGGCACGTTTTGCTGTCTGTACTGTCCTGCGGTCGGCAGGAAAGAACTAACGATGAAGTCTGAACACACTTTATTGAACTAAAACGCCCTCTTGGCGTGCACTTATTTCCTAACTCAAGAACAACAAGAAACACAAGCACATTCCATTCACAACTCACGAAAAGAGAATACGAACGTGACTCAGAACGAAATCGATATGAGGAGCACTGGCAACAATCAGTTTAAATTCATGAACGGACGGTCTACTCAGGCAACGGAAAAAGGGCAGGTTTTGTTTTAGGAACGACATTACGTCGTGACAACGTACATTTTCGTGTGGCATTGTGTAAGGGAGGAAAATCTCCTTGCTCGAATTAAGCTTTGTGATGGGAGGCGCTACTAATGCTGTCATACGAGTAGCCAGGGTCGACACTCAACAATGACCATTCAAACTTCAAATTAGAATAAAATACCGGCAGTTATTCTAACAGCCGGCAGCTTAACTGGTAATTAAGTTTAATTCGACCAAGTTAGGTGGTGCAATGGTTAGCTAAATGAACTCGCTTTCGGCAGGACTGCGATCATATCCGCGTCCGGAAATCTAGATCCAGGTTTTCTGTGATTTCTCTAAATCGTCCCAGGCAAATTTTGGGATGGTCCGTCACTAATGACCTCCACGTCGACGACTCGTTAAATCCAATCATCTTCCTTTAGCTTAATTTGAAGTTGTAAAAAGAGCAGTGTGGTTCGTTTGTGATTCATATATTAGTATTAATTAAAGTGAAGGCACTCTGAATACGAGGTTGTAGGTACCGGGGACTCGCGAAAGTTAAGGCAGTAAAGAAAGAGGAAACTGTGAACAGAAGTGCGCAAATCGATGTGCTATTTAAAAGTCAAACACAGTCAGCTAGTTCTAGGTCGAGTTCGAGCCTAGAAACATCAGAGTGTAATAATGTGGAGTGTAATAATGTGGAGTGTAAAGCTACGGTGCGTTATCGAAAACAGTGCAGCGTGTCGTTTATCTGTCTCAGGCTTTCAGATACTAGGAACCGGGATAATGACGCGGAAACATTATTTCCGTTGACCCAAATGACGCATATAAAGCGAATGAGTGATTCAGTTTCTAGCGCTCCCTCGAAATGGATAATAAACGAATTCCTTCGTGATCACATTGCTTAACAAGGTCATGTAGCACATAATGTGGACTGCGGTTTCAGTAAATCATGAAAGCAGTATACTACCTTTCCGAAGTATTTTAAATAAAGGTTTGTTTATCAGAATCATGAAGAATGGAGAGAAACAACAAAGACAATTTTTAATGTACTCTGAAAGCAAAGGCAGTTTATTATATGTGCTATATTTACTGTTCGGTGGACCACTGCAGTCTGCATAAACGAATGAGCGATTCAGTTATTGGAAAAGGCTAATACGGAATAACTGCCCATGAAAATTCAGCAGGAATTGTATTAACTTCTAAAGTTAGAGAACAGGTCACAGGGAGAACAGATAAGAAACCAAGATCTTAGCATGAGACGGAAGTAACATACTGGAGTGACGCGTTAAGACGAGTTGTAGCTGTGGTCCAAATCTTTTGAATACTACGCCTGTCTTCCGGAGATCACTACTATCGACTTGTGTTAACACACCGCGACAGCATTACAGTTTATAGCAGAATTCGATCTCTTTCTACTTTAACATGTAGAACTTTATGGGAATAAATGGGAAAGGAGAACCTCATTTCTTTCTCTTAAAACATAAGAACTCTTTTCAGTTCTAGCAAAAAGGGTGGTGAAGCTTATTGTAGATGAAGTGAAGGGAGCTATATGTTTTTCCACCATATTTGACTCCATATCTCATATTTCAGATGTGGATAATGTGTCCTTTTTTTTAAATGTGGTACTTATCGAAAGGTGGCTTTTCTGTTGAAAGACTTATCTGTTTTGAACCAAATTCTAAGCACAAGCGAGAAGAATTTGTTGATTAATTAGTAAATTTATTAAATAATTATGATACAGACATTCATGTATCTAGGGCTCAGTCATAAGACAATGCCTTTCCCTCGTCCCGGAGCTAGGAAGGAAGAGTGTGAGATGGTTTTTTTCTGTAACTAAATCAGTCTGTATAGTGGTTTTCTTCTATTCAGGTCATTAGGTTTCTGTCTTGATAATTCATAAACTTTGTTAGTTTTTCCTTCAAGATAATGGCCCTTTTGTAAGATGATGAAATAGTACACATACTTGTGAACATACCTGATAGTGTTGAAGTACTTCCGGAATATGAAGATCATGTTCCGGAATGATGTTCTTTATCTTTACGGCTGGCCGGAGTAGTAGAGCGGTTCTGGGCGCTACAGTCTGGAACCGCGCGACAGCTACGGTGGCAGGTTTGAATCCTGCCTCGAGTATGGATGTGTATGATGTCTTTAGGTTAGTTAGGTTTAAGTAGTTATAAGTTCTAGGGGACTGATGACCTCAGAAGTTTAGTCCCATAGTGCTCAGAGCCATTTGACTCATTTTATCTTCACTATAAGGCGCAGATGATACACTAGAACAGCAAATGGTAAACTGTGCAGTTATGATGTCAAAGGATAAAACAATTGACGGAGAGAGAACTCCGTCCAAAAGTTTAATTTATTTCACCCGAATACAGGACCAACGAGGTATGCCACTTCTCGCATTACAGAAGATTACTCCTTCCTCCAACTGAAAAGACAAATGTGTTCTAATTTACATAGAGATAATTGGAAAAAATGGATATTCTTGAGATACATGCTTTATCGTTATTATTGTTGTTATTATGAGGAGGTTATAAGCCACATAATGAGTCTATGAAAGTTTACGAGATGAGTTGTCTGCAAAAGTAGTCCAGTTTTCAGACCTACGATGTCACTCGAAACGTTAAGAAAGATGTCAGGGTAATTTGATTTGATGACCATGAGACGAGGCACAAACATGTGATGAAGATAAATTAGCACCTATAAGTGATTTGTGGGAGAAATAGGTAGAGAAATTACCTAAATTATACAATTCTAATATGTTCTTTACGATAGACGAACAGTTGGTGTATTCAGGGTAAGCTGCCCTTTTGGTCATTATGTGCCAAGTAAACTGGCAAAGTATGGCACAAAGTCTTAGGTATTTGGTGACGGTGAAACAAGTTATGTATGGAATGGTTCAAATGGTTCAAATGCCTCTGAGCACTATGGCACTTAACATCTGAGGACATCAGTCCCCTAGACATAGAACTACTTAAGCCTAACTATCCTAAGGATATCAATACCATCCATGCCCGAGCCACGATTCGAACCTGCATCGCGGTTTCAGAATGAAGCACCTAGAACCGCTATGTATAGCATATTCAGCAATATACTGCCAAACGATAAAGTAGTGTCCCGAAAAGAACCAAGATCAGAGCTTGTAGCTGACGACGTCTTCCGGCTTAAAAGTGCGTAACATTACCGGCAGCAACTTTGTGACCTCCTATGAGATAAGACAAATGCCAAGAAGAGAAGTATCACAATCATTGTAACTGTGCGGAAAACGAAACCTTCCATCCCACCAAAACGATTCAACATTTGCTTTCGCAAAGGACACAAGGCTTATATCGTACATCGCAAACAAAGACCGTGCGTTACTGAGCTGAGCACCCTGCCTCATGATGCAAAAGTAAGTGATGCCACTAAGAGAAAACATCTAATTATTTTAGACTACGGGCCTGCGAAAGTAGCCGTCAATCCAATAGACAAGTTGGTGGTGAATTATTCAGAAAACAGGAAAACAAACAAATGGCTTTTATACGCAGTACCGGCATCAGGCTGTTTTTGGCAGGAAGCACAGTTCCAAAGGGAGACTGAACATCATTCGTATTATGAACTATCTCTTTATTTCGCGGTACACACTAAGTTCGATCTATTAATGTACTGCAAAAAAAAAAAAAAAAAAAAAAAAAAAAAAAAAAAAAAAAAAAACCTCCAGTGGTGCTGGTTACTAAGAAACAGCACAATTTATAATCGTAAAACTGCACCAGACTGATTAATAGCAAACGATTAAATAGAACAATAAAATTGTAGCAGTACAATAAAAGAGCTAAAATTGTTTCTAGAAAGAAACTGTAAGATTTACAATCCAAAATAGAAGTGTACTCCCCAAATAAGAACCGTATAAGAAAACTACTAGACCACCGTATAGGTGTACTAGTGAAATATCGGGACAAAATTAATGTTAAACACTGCGTCGTGACTGGTACAAATATTCGGTGAGAACCTGCATGAAATTAACGAACCTTATATTTGCTAGTGTTTGGCTACTTCGAAAACCACAGTGCATACCCATTCAGATGACCCAACGTCTCTTGCATAAACACATTTAAGTGAATAAATCTAGTAATTATTAAGTTGGGAAATAAGCCGTTAACACTTCAACAGTTTACATGAACCACTAAAAATTAAAAGAAGAGCTTTAGCAGGCAGGCAATTATTAAGGCACAAATAAATACATCGACGACCCAGTCTTTGCAAGTCTTAAAGTAGGCTCAGAAATATTAAGTGGTGCAGGACCACCTGCATTCGGCTCTCCATTCGGTAGAGCGCGGACTATGTTTTCGACCGCTGCACATGTTCTATGAACCAGGCAGTACAGAATTCAGTACAGAAATTAGGTCAGGGGCTACTATGGGTCTAATGCCGTCACACGACAGTCAGGATTACAGCAACAAGTGAAACAAGTAAATAATTTTTCAGTGAGTTTCAAGTGCCAATTCAATGAAACTTGTAAGGCGGCCGATATCTAAACACATTTCAAAATACAGTTACCGAGCAGGAAGTTCGACTGCCAACCACAAATCGTACGAAACTCACGCCGCTTGGGCAAGGGATAAGCAAGTAAAAGCCATGCGGAGCGGAGCACTAAACCCCATGCAAACGCATGCGGTTGGCTAACTAACGTCAAAACATCTGCAGACAGAACACAATATTTTGAATAACTTTACAGCCACATATAAAACAGAAGCAACAAACGTAAAATTAAAGTCCTCACTAAGAGAGACTTAATATTTAAGATAGACAAACAATAAAAAAACACAGTCAAGCTTGGTAGTATAAACACCCAATAAAACCATGAATGAAACTGTGCTCTCCAGTAGTGGTACATGCAGGGCGTGGAACTTGAAATGGAGCCACTTAATACGGCGTGATTACAATTAAAGCTAAACTTTCACAATGCAGTAGGAATAACACCACTGGTCAGAATGGCGTCAAATTGCAAAGGAATATTATCGGAGAAGGGAGAAAACGTATGGTAGAAGAAATAAAATAGTATGAAAATTCATCAATAGATGGCACAGAATGTGTCAGAACACGTAAGCGAAAACATCTGTCATGAGCACGACGCATTGAAGTTGGTATGTCAAGAATGATTACTGAGCGCATGTCACTCTGCAGAAGTTCCGGACACTGAACGGTTTGAAAAAAGGACTTGGTCCGATGACTGCTGTGGGTCTAGAGAAAATGACTGGGAAATTCGAAAAGACAGGCTCTTTTGGTTTGCAATCTGGTAGAGGGAGGAAACGAATTGATTCGACGTCAGTGGAAGCAGTGGAGACGAGTGGAGGTGTGCAAGCCTGTAATGCACGGAGAAGTGCCCTTACATCGGACATGCCCGATAGCACGGTGCGTAAAATCCTACGAAAAATCCTTCTTTGTTATCCATTCAAAATTACCCAAGTGCACGAGTTGCTTCCTGATGACCTGGCTGCAAGAGAGACCTTTGGCTAAGAATTATTTGTTAGCTTGGAAGTGGACAATGATTGCCAGTGGAAGATTTTCTACACAGACGAAACCCACTTCCATCTGACAGGATATGTCAATACACAGAATTGTCGAATATGAGCAACGAAAAATCCACACACAAATCAAACACTACCACTTAATCATGAATAAATCAGTGGGTAGTGCGAGTTTACGGCATCATTTTTCATAGGCCATATTTTTTTCGAAGACACAGGTTCTTCCAGTCCTGTTACCTGTACCGTCACTGGTAAGTGCTATGAGTGTCTTTTGCGCAACTACGTCATTCCAGATGGATGTGTGGATGCGATCATTTTTATGTAAGGTGGCGCACCTCCGCACATTGCGAATCCAATTAAGCAGCTGCAGAAGCGCCATTTAGGAAATGATAGAATTATTAGCCGCCATTTCCCTACAGCCTGGCCGTCCCGATCATCTGATCTTAATCCGTGTGACTTCTGGGGCTGTGTGAGAGATGTTGTTTTTAGTGTTCCGATTGGAAACTTAGCTGCACTGAAGGCAGGCATTGCGCAACACATTCTGAACGTACCCTGAAAACGGCATCTGTTGTGGAAAATGCTGTTTCTAGATTTCCTCTTGTTGCAGAAAACGGTGGACAGCATCCTGAACATGTTTTCTGCCAGTCACACGGAAATTAATAACCCGATCTGATATTGACTGATGCTTTTTATGAGGTTTTTGGCTTCAGGACAACCGAAAACCGATGTCAGTGATGCTTTTATGCAGTTTTTGCCCTCAGGACAATTAATAACCTATTTTTCCCACCAGGTGTGATATTCCGTGGTGGATGGGCGTACGTAACTAACAGTATCACACGTGTACACCCATGCACAATTGAGTAGCACAGTTTGTTTAATGTCAAACGTACACCTTAGGCATTTTAGTATGCTATATTTTTGTCATTTGTAGTCAACCACTATTAAATTATGATGCTTGCAGTTCCATCTATTGCTACATTTTGTAAATATTTATTTGCCTTCTGCTATAGCTTTCCCCTCTTCTCCCATAATATTCCGTGGCAGTTTGACGTCGTTCTGACCAGTGGTGTTATTTCTACAGTGGTATGAAAGTTTAACTTTAATTATAATCTCCCTGTATAAAAATGCAAGCCCCCACAAATCCGACACCTTACGCAGCCAGCTAGGAAGTTGAGACCCAGTTTCGCAAATACTCACAATGGAACATAAAATAAAGAAACAACTTCAGCAGTTTTATAGGAATACACACAGGGATCCGTACGTGAACCTCGAACAAACAACGAGAAAACTACCGAACTAGACGGTCACAGTACTGGTACGGGAAATGGTAATTATAGCTGTGGTTACTGCCGATGATCGGCTCACTCACATCTAATAAAGCAGACATATCGGTACAGCCATCCAGGAAGGACAGCGTGCACCCAACACACAACTTGAACAAGCCTCCAGGTCCAGTTGGTCACTGAAGTACACAACAAGCTCCTTCCCTCGGTACGCGCCTCCCACGTACAAAGGTTTGCAGTCAGCCACAGCCGAGGTAATAATGGCTCGCAATCCAGTATCCCGCCTGACCGTCTCGTTGTGATATTGCTACAACGTTCAGAGCCGTTGACTGTAAACTGCCAAACTTCTAATAACCATCAACTGTCGGAAGGCTGCTCGCCTCACTGCCAGGTTCTAACTCGACCGTCTCACCCCGGTCTCACTGTCACTGCCCTCACGCATCCGATCCCCGCCCTCCTAAGGCAGAGATGTTCTACTAGACACTGTGGCGCGACCTATCGATCGGGCAATGGTTCAGGTTTATTGTTGTGTTCTCAAATATCACCGACTTATCTGTATGTAACTCTTATGGGTTACACAAGGCAACTTAAGCTCATTTGGAAACCAAACACCATAGAGCAAAGGAGAATATTCATAGAAGCTCTTGGCGAGCAGCTAATTGATGGGGATATGAAAAGATGAGGACATGTTCCGAGAGGAAATGCTGTAAGAGAAGGTGTAGTGCGGAGAATACCATCTGAATCCACAACCTTCAAATCGGGAGGAAATGATACTATGAGAAAGAAGAGAGGAAGATCTCATGTCTGTTGGAAACACTGATAACAAAACTTCAGTGAAATGCGTTAAGTGTGAAAAATTCACTTGCAAGAAACATCTTACACACATGTAAAAACTTTTGGTTGAAGTTAGACATAGTGTAGGACCGTGAATACACACATAACTATAATATACAAATATTGTAGTGTTGTACTATTCTATTATGGAGCTTGAATCATTAAAACATTAAACTACCCATATCATAAATTTATTTATGATCTCAGTACTCAAATGCGTAAAAGCACACTTACAGAAAGGAGAAGAACACGGGTCTTTTTCGACCCAAACATCTTGAGTGTATGTTCGATACGAACACCATAGGAGGGTTAGGGGAACATTTAGTATTTCTCTTTCCGTGCCAAAAGAAAATTTCATATTGACGTAACTGAAACAATCATCACAGAAACAGACATATGTAAAATTCGCAATTTATCTTAGCCATCTAGAATAATGTTTTGTTCAAAAGAAAAATAAGAACAAATACACTGGTGTGCAAAATGGAGGGATGACAGGAATTTCAGGACGTGTGTCACGGGCAAGTGACATAGCTCAATGCAATCTGTGGCCATACAAAGAAGGAACTGCTATAGTATTGTACACAAGCTAACTGAAAAAATGTGCTGTCAGGCGTACAGAAATGACATTTTTATGCAAAAAGAATAATTAAACTGAAATTACCCCCGATTTAGATGGTGCCTTGGACATTACACGAGGAGGGAGGTGGTTCTTATTATAGTGTGTGATCAACATGGACGGCAGTGCACGCTACGCAACGTGTTCCCGTCCTGGCCATGAGGATAGCATGAGGTTCCTGTCGTAAGTCCTTCATTCCTTCATGAGCACAGTTGACAACTATTGCATGGTCATTGTAGCATGTGGACGTGTTAGAATTCGTCTTTCCAACAGATCCCACATGTGCTTCATGAGAACAGGTAGGCCAGTCTATAAGCCGAATGTCATTAATGTATTGTTTTCTTCACAAAAGAACATAAGGCTGAAGGCCAGCTGTTATCTTCATGTAAGTTTGTGGCGAAACACTTCTGAAACCAAAACGAAAACTCATGTGACTAAAAAACACAATGTTACTGTCACTGAGACAGTCACAGTATCTTTGATCAACGGCACTTTGCATTCAAGGCATTCAGGTAATAATATGACACTACCACAGTGAGTAAGAAACATATACTTTGTTAAGGACCTGAGAAGATGAGCCATAGTCAATGTGTGGAAGATATGGCAGAGTTTAAGTCTGACGAAATATTGTGGAGCGCGATCGCTGGTCACAGCGATGGTGTCCGCATCTTCTGCCGGGAGGGCCACATCAGAGGTCCAGGTTATCAGAGATTAGCACAGATAGAGGTGACCCGTGGTGTAAGATTCAATGGTAAGGTTGTCGATCCCTATGCTTACACACCAATTAATCTAACTTAAACTGACTTACGCTGAGGACAACACATACACTCTCTCCCGAGGGAGGACTCAAACCTCAGACGGGGGTAGGCGCGTGACCCGTGCATGGCGCCCTAGACCGGGAGCGTACCACGCGCAGCGGTGACCCGTGTCGTGCTGCCTCTGCGTAAGTTTGTTATTGATGAAAAGCGAATTGTCTCTCAAGATCGTCCGTAAGCCCAACTGCAGCTCTCAGCCCTAGAATACTCTCGGTCTTACTTTCTGTTACGTGGCCAGTATAAGAAAGAGGTCTGTGGCGTCAGTGATCTCTGGCGGCACTTATGTTACCGCCTCATGGCCGTCTGAAGCTTTGTCGTCTGTTAGAAAGCCGACTGCTCCTGTAACGTGGCTGTAATGTGTGTTGCTGGGGGAGTAGGTGTAAGCCCACGAAACAGCAATCCTTTCGCTACAAGAGCTCGTCCAACAGCGCTGTTCGATGTGGTGATGCAGTGTGGTCCATGAAAATTAGGTCATTGTCGAATGCACCTCCGGAAAGACGCACGTGAGGAAAGCAGTAACTGAAATGATCGTGTGGCATTTATGGCTGGGAAGCACCATACGGGAAAACGCGGGCACTGCGTTGCAAGTCTTATTTCAGCTGACACCGCACTGGGCAACTTGAATATAAGTGTTGATAAGTAGATTACGACAACAGCACGTCACCCAGTCCCAGAGAGGAGATAAATCTCCAACATGACCGGGAATCGAACCCGGGATCATTACATGGGAGGCAGACACACCACCACTCAGCTATGGTGAAACGATGGTTGCATTGCTGCGACCCAATGCTAACCACCACAGGTAAACTTTCGAACCAGGTGAGTGCAGTATGGATGGTTGTACTAAAAGATGCCATTCGCGCCTTGTACTCGTCGATGCCATCACACATGGAAAAAGTTATTAGCGACCATTGCAGACCCTGTACCCTCTGGGCAATTGGAAATATGCTGAACCAAGGTGACTGAAATACTCATCATTTCTGCAGAACATACTAATGTACATTTCCTGCGAATATGAATGCCCTATCTCTAGTTGTTCAAGATTTACTTTTTTTTCTAAACATGAATGTATTTACCGTGCAAATGTAACATGACACTAAGTAACTAATCTTCGAATATATTTTACATCCTAATGGTATATTTCTGTATTTATGTTGCTTATCAAAACGTAGGTTACGAAGACCCATCTACAACCCATAGAAATTTGTTACAGGGACTATGAAATCCCCTTATACATGCGTAACCATTTAGCTGTAAAAGGTGTGCTAGTTTACTATAACTAATTTACAGTCATGTGAGGTACGACCAATTTACATCCGGTGCTACACACGGAATCAGTATCAAGGTTGTGTTATAGGTTTGCGGTTAGAATTTATAGGAAAATAAGAACCATACAGGTAAGCATGTATTTAAGTCATGGTATATGTGCGTAAATTGTCTTACAGGTTTTAGTTAGAATTTATAGGCAACTCAGGACTATACAGGTGGGCATGTAGTTACTTTCAGTTAGAGTTTGTTAAGTATTCTTAGCCTTCATGGGCTCGCGATAGAAATTGTCAAGCTCGCGCACGTGCGGGTGGTCAGCCGAACGATCGAGAGTTTTCATCAATCTCTTGTGGTTGTTAAAGTTCATATGTCCATAAAATATCGACATAGGATATCTCACACAATATTGTAAACACATTTGTAATCAAAATTATTTATTTAACAATGAAATATACAGTGCAATACAAAAAGGAACCAAATACCCAAATGAAATATAAGAAAATTTTATTAATTGTTATATTTTGGAACTATATCATGTAATACTTAAGACTAGAATTATTCACTGTTTTAACTCGTCATAAGAAAAGGTAATTTTGCTTTGTAAAATGAATTTTTGATTGGAAACGTCACAAACATTTCTTTCAGATGAAAAATGCTGATCAGTCTGTATCCATTTCATTTTCATTTTGAGGCTGACAACAATTATTGCAGTTAACTGTCTTGGTTGAATGTCGTAGACAGACGTGTCTTCCATATTCACCGCATTCTGGGTTTGTTTTTATATTCTTTTTTGAGCCACTCGAATAACATATTCCTCTCCTTGTAGGGGTTGATACAGCTGGATAAACTACGTCAGTCTGTCTGTAATTTTCTAAAAATACTAACAAACGTTTTGGTAAATGCTTCAATTTAGCTCTTTCCTTCAGGTTTTCGCTCATCAGTTCCAAAGATAACGCATGTAAGAATTGTCTTCTCGTTTTTTCTTTCATATTATCTGTGTTGAATTGAAAAATGCGTAACGAATTTGTTCCTGCCAAGTCGAGTAAGCGGAAAGATATACCTGCAGGCCACCTTTGTGTTCTTCTTGACGTTGAAATTCTGGAGCACATGAGGTCTACAGTATCAACTCCGCCTTTGGTTGAATTATAGTCTGTGAATTGTAAAGGTTTTTTGGTATCTTCATCAATGATGTCGGTATCATGCATTGTGGAGAGCACTACTACAGCTTCCTTTTCCTTTTTTTTAGTAATCGTAGAAATTAAAGTTTTGTCATCTTGACAACCGAACATGTAGTCTCCTGCCACTGCATTTCCATTAACTGATACAAGTTCTGGAGGAATTTCTTTTTTATTTTTTCTCATTGTACCTTAAAAAGTGAGGCCTTTGCTAAAGAGATATTCAGCCAACGGGTAACCTGAAAAATAATTATCAGTTGTTACATTTCTATTTGTTCTTTCTATGCATTCAACCAATCTAGCGACCAAGTCGTATGGTTTGTTGTATTAGGGCCTGGCACTTGTTTTCCGCAGTACAATTCTAAATTAAATGTATAAAAAGTGCTTGCATCACACAGTGCATACATTTTTAACCCTTATTTGGCTGGTTTTTGAGACATGTACTGCGTGAATGAATATCGTCCTTTAAACGCAACCACCATCTCATCAGCAGTGACATTTCCCCTAAATTGAATGAATTTTGGCTGTTAGCAATGAAAGAAGACAAAATTTCTCGTATAGGAGAAAATTTGTCCATTGGTTGACTTTCGAATCTCGTGTTTAGGTAACCAAATCTTATAGTTCGTAGTAAAAATCTAAAACTATTTAGGCTGAAATTGGCTCTCAAAATTGTCAGACCTGTTCCATTGCTATTTAAATATTCAGAGAAATTTGCACGGTTTCCTCTTTCGACCGCAATCAAAAATAGAGCACCTAATAATGCTAGCATTTCAGCCGTTGTTGTCGGCTTATAATCCATTTCACGTACATCAGAGTTACTGCATCCTTCTGCCAGTGCTTGAAGTGCCAATTTTTTCCTTTCAATATTAATATTCGCGTACCTTCCGATCCCTCCTACCATTTCTGGAGTTACCAACTTTCCAGTCGAGTTTCACATTGTCTGGCTTGTTGTCTAGAACCTGGTAGACCTTTGATTATATTTTTTGACTTTGACTGTGTGCTGGTAACATTGGCACTACTATCCCAGATAGTTTCCATGTCCTTACCTATATAAAATATGATATCATTTGTTGGTAGCTCCTGTTGATCTATGTCATTCCCCCCTCCCCCCCCCCTCCCCGTTTTCCAAATCAATTTCCGACTCACTTTGATGTATATCATCTTCAATCACTTCTTGTACATAATCTGGGTCATCGGAAGCGTCATCTTCTAGGGATTCCTAATTCCTCATGCCCTTTCCCTCTGCTTCCTCTCTCTCCAATTCACAAGATTCTATGTGTGTCATCAGACGTAATGTCTCGTCGTTCCCTCTAAAAAATAAGAATAATTGTTTCTTTTCCCAACAGAAATTTCTTAGAATGACAAAGTGCTAAAGTAGAAAGAAAAACATAATTTGTGAATGGCAAAATTTATAGAAAGCAATGCACATTCAATAGAGAATTGGAAGAGTCTAAAATTAAGGAATTATAGGGGAATTACAAAAAGAAATACTTACATTCCGAAGTAGACGAATAGAACAAAGTCTCGTAACCGTTCGCAAGGTGGTAACTGACCGTTTTTGTAAGTGCCGTAAGCGCTTGCAATGCGGTAAACTGACCGCCGAACGTGTTCGGACTGTTTGAACTTGTGCTGAGAGGCAGAGAGGTGCAACTTGGACGAACTTTGAGCAGTACCTGTTGGAAACAGGTGCAACAAGAGAATACATGTCCCTCCCGCCGCCTCGTTACTTTTGTGGAGTAAGTATGGCGCGAAATTTAAAAAAGGCGGTCACTTCACCGCCCGCGCGAGCGCGTGAAGGTTAGATATGTGTGTATCATTAAGTAGTCAGATTAGCGTTATAATTTCTTATTCATTAAAACACGGTCGCATTCGTACTGGAGGCAGAAACACGCCCATGGAACAAATTACACCTATCAGAAACAATTTGATTACACAAAAGGTTTTGTATATCCATATCATTATCTATGTATTTCTGTTGAATGTTTTGTGGAAGATTTCCATTCTCTAAGTAGAGCTTCTGTGTTAATGTTGAAAGGGCTAAATCTCCACACAGGAAAAAAGAAATAACTTTTTCTTTGATTTTTGCATCCCAGGAATCACTGTTACTTTCAAACCTTTCTCCGTACCTCTGTGCCCCTAAGCATATGCTGATGTTTGTGCAGTGTACCTTTTGGTACTGCAGGAGTGATACGGTTGCTTCCGTACCACACAGTTCCTTCTGGAAAGTATGTTTGTTCACCGGTGGCAGCTGTACAGAGTGTGCTTTTTAGCACAGTTGTCCGTCTAGCCACCGTTGCAATCCACCGCAGTCGGTGGCGACCACCGTTATCAACAGTTTTAGCCTCGTCACCTTAGAGAACTCGTCCGATGTACACACGGCACACCCTAGACAGCATTAACATACATTAAAATAAGCACTTGATTCGACGTCACGTGATAAACATACAGTGTGCATGACAGTGGATACAGAGCAAATAATCTTGTGTGTGTTGCCAGTCCTTCGTTCAGCTGCCACGCCGACGGCTAGCACAATGTCTAACGATATTAGAATTACGTAAAACGTCAGACTATTCCATATGCCAAAAAAAGAAACGAATGCTCTCACTCCAACACATGGGGTATCTTTCGTTCAGTGTTTCACGACTGAACGTTAATTTAAGAGAGTAGCAATACTTCTCTCAAGCTGGAGAACTACTAGTTCCATATGAAACGCGTCTATCCTATAATGAAGAACTGTTTGCTGTGGAACATTACTGCGTGCATGAAAGGGCAGTCAACTGCTTTTCTGGATGTCATTTATTTCCCTTCCAGTGGAGCAGAACCTCTCGGCAAATGCTAGTAGTCTAGTACCACTACTTCAATCATTTTTATGAATCTCGTGCACTCCAGTATTTCACGGGAAGTAGGCCGTTAATAATGTGAACAGTCTCGTTTCTTTTAGGCTGTGGAGACGGTCAGTGGAAGCTTCAGAAGTCGTAGTCTAGACTTGCTCTTCCAATTACACTCAGCTTTGATACAGTGTTAAATGGATCATTCTTCCACTTTACACAGAGTACAACGTGATACTATAATGCGACTCTGTCATTTCGCGTCAAAGAGTGCGATTGAACTTCTTACAACGTTTCTTGAGAAGTGGTGTAAGAGACCTGAAATATAGTGTTTCTTATATTCAGTCCATATTCGATACTGCTCCTAAAAAATATTAACAGAAGCATTAAATAATACTCCCTGAACTCTGCAATAATTATAACCATGAGAAAAAGAAACACTGTATATGAATGTCTATGTTATATATTCCTTTTACGTTCTTTCTTTTTAAACTAAAAATTATGAGTTGCGAAGTAATACAACTTCCGAATTATTCGCTCATTTGTTTCGATGCCACACGATTGCATGGAACAGCTACAACGAATGACATGTCTTCGAAAAATCATAAATTTGAGAGATTTTCTTGACAATTTGGATTCAGGCGTTGAGGTACCTGAGCTTCCCTTCTCCTGAGCACGAATTACGTATCTGTGGACCAAACAACGTACTTGTGTCACCTCAACAGAGAAATATTGATACCTTAGGGATCAGAACGATGTCCCTTTAAAGCTGTATTATTTTAAGAGGTACTGTGTACAGAGTTATTCATTTCCTGCTGCTTTAGAGACCTTGTAACTATAACATTACTCAAAAGGAAAGTTAAGCGTACCGCAATGTGGAAAAGGAGATCAGTGATTTTTAAAGCAAGGCGCACGACACAAGGGGACTTACATTTGTAAACCAGAGGTTACAGTGGCAGCTGCGGAAACTAGCAGCACTAGTAGTAAAGTATTCAGAACATCGACAGAACTAGCAGGACGCACTTTCTGCAACTCCGCCGTGGGAGTGCAGCAGAATGTAAGCCGGGAGATTAGGCACGGTCGTGGCCAAACGGTGGTGCTGCAGCTAGGCCCGCCTACGGCAAGTTCTCCTTCGCAGTGTTGACCATCGAGAGTAAGGCGTCGCACCACTTGTGGAAACACGCCGAGGCAGTGCTAACAGCAGACCAGAGGAGGGCTTCAGTCTCACAGAGCCGCCTCTCTGGCAGTCACCAGGTAGAGAGAACCCTTCTAAAATGTCATACTAACGTCTAGCAGTTGAGGGAACGCTTGCAGTTACTCATAACAAGAGATTTATGTAGTGACTATGACAGTACTTCGCACCGAAATTATTACTGAACGTCGCAATGGTGAAACACTGCCCTTTTATAGACAAGAGCTAAATTTTCTACTTTTCTGTAAAGACAGCAGGTATTAAATGTGATACACCTGTAGCCATACTCCACAAGACACCTTACGGTGAGTGGCGGAAGATACTTCGTGCATCGATGCACTTCCCCTCTTCCTGTTCCAGCCGCGAATGATTCGCGACGATTCCAAATGCTGGTAAGTCCCCATGTGACCTCGAATTTCTCCCATTACCATCTTCATGGTCTTTTTGCGAGATGCACGTGGGGGGAGGAAAGTGACATTTCTCGGAATTTTAACAGCGCAGCACGCCGTCATGCAGAACTCTTCTCTTTGAATGTGTACCAATCGAATAGGAATACGTTGGTCACTTTCATGACGCTTTCGTGGTAACTAAATGAATCTCTAATTCAACCCCTTTCTCTCTGTTTCTTCTTTCAGTTATATCTGGTTTGGACTATTTGCCGACGAGCGAGATATTTGTAAGCTACTCCACTGTTGGTGGACTAATTTCCTGAGGATTTTTCCAGTGTAACTTAGTCTGGCATCTGCCTAAACAGCGATCAGTTTTATGTGGTCACCTAACTACTCCCCAGTCTTCTTTTCCATTTTTCTGTGTATTAGTCTCGTCAGCATTTTGCATTCATGAGCTGTTAAGCTGGTTGTGCGATGGTTTTCTGTTCAAAAATGGCTCTGAGCACTGTGGGATTTAACTTTTGAGGTCATCAGTCCCCTATAACTTGCGAACCTGCGACCGTAGCGATCTCGCGGTTCCACACTGTAGCGCCTAGAACCGCTCGGCCACTCGGGCCGGCGATGGTTTTCTGTCCTTGCTATCTTCGCAACTGTGTCGATGGTACTTTTCCTATGGTCTGATTGTAGGTCGCCAGTCTCATAGACTCTACATACCAAACGAACGTAATATATATTTTACATTGTACGCTGTGTGGCTTGAGGACACTGCAAAGAAAGATGCCTGGCATCTGGTCACTGGTAACATTTTCTCCCTTCTCATACAGAAACTGTTCACTCATGGCGACATTAACTTAATGTTCTTTTGTTACCATTCACTAACATTTTATTTGTTATTCATATAAACAGCTACTGCAAGTGCTTATTTGATCTAATATTTGGTATGTGTCGAGTCGTCAAGAAGTACTGTGAGATAAAACTGAGGACTGTACGTAATGTACATCCACGATCTTACTTGTGCCATGACGACATTTTGGGGGGGCTAAAGTCGAATTTTTACACATGGCGTCTCATTTTCGTAGAACACTTCAAATAATGTTTTTTACCGTAAGCAAAATACGGAACACATCAAGAAAATATTGTTAAATTTTAGTATCTTTGTTTTCTACGTAGACATAAACAGCGGTATATTTTTTTGTAAATGACTCGTTTCATTTTTCTTATTCGTCAGCCCACTTCCTCTCCTCAAGAATATTCAAAAACATATTACAGTGTACCATTCGCGTGAATATTAGAAAACATTATTTCAGTGGTTGTTCTGCTGTCTCACATTTTGCACAGATCATCAGAAATTCTACCTTTTCTTCGTGTTCATTGTACTCACACAAACCTTGAACAGCAAACGGCTGACTAAACGACCGATGTGCATTTTTGTGTGGTTCGTATCATTTATTGTCAACCCCAGAAAGTGGACGAGCTACATTACCTCGGATGCTTCAAATGGGTACCAGTACCAGAAAGCGAAATTAAATTTTTTTGCTACTTTTTGTAAGGTCACCTTAAAGCGAATGGTACACTGTGATCAATTTTTGAACATATCTTGAGTAAAGGAAGTGGATTAACGAATAACAAACTTAGTGTACTATTTAAAAAGTCGCGATGCTGTACATATCTTCGAGACGAACAAGCTGACGAGAAAAGCAATCGCACTGTCTAATGTCCCTCTGGCAGTTAAGAAACGTTTGCTTGTTGTATACTTCCATGAAAAACATAAGGGGAGGTTTACTATCTTTTGGTTCAAAAATTAATTTTTGAAATTGCATTTTTGAATGCTTAGAAGTGTTTAGAATCCACCCCTAAAACGGTTTTCCGTATACGGGACGGAAATTTTTGTTACTCGTGGCTAAACAAAAATTGCACCTGTCTGAAATCGGCCTTTTTCACGCACTAGTTTTTCTTTCGGAGGACGAGTTATTGTATCGGTGCTTAGGAGGAAACACACAAAATGGAAATGAAAATCTGAAAGCGTGTGTTTGGAAGTTAGCCCCTAAGCATTTGCATTCTGGTGCGAAGACTGTGGTGGTTGCGACTTTCTGGCAGTGGGAAGTTTCAATTGAGGGTATTGAGCAATTCTGAAGACCATGACAACGATGGACGTCACCCTGGGACATTATTCGACGCAGTTCGCCAAGCATTCGGACGACCACCGGATACAAGCAGCCGAAAACCGTTTGCCACCGGCCGTACGAGCGGCTCCAGAGCAGCGCATGATGGCACAGATCGAGCAAAACGCCGTCTATGAGGAAGTGGAAGGACTAGTTTATAGACCCGGAATAGAATATTGAACATACGTTGTATAACATTGCATTTATGTGTAGTCAAAACTTCAAACGCGTTTTTCTCGAAATGACGCATTTTTTTTTTCTTTTTAAATCGCGTGGCATGGTAACTTCAAATCTACTGAACCGATTGGCATGAATCTTTGTTTCCGACGAATCTAACTAAATTTTCTAGGAACTGTACCACATTTATTCCGATCCATAAACTATAAGTATTTTATATTTTTATTTGACCGACGAAGTCGAAAAATCGATGAAAAAGACCTATTTTTTCCAAACTGCCGCCATTTTGTTTCCTATGGTCTAAATAACTTAAGCGAGGTGCAACTCCTAAAAAATATAATTGCCCGCATCTCGTGGTCGTGCGGTAGCGTTCTGGCTTCCCACGTCCGGGTTCGATTCCCGGCGGGGTCAGGGATTTTCTCTGCCTCGTGACGGCTGGGTGTTGTGTGATGTCCTTAGGTTAGTTAGGTTTAAGTAGTTCTAAGTTCTAGGGGACTGATGACCATAGATGAGAAGTCCCATAGTGCTCAGAGCCATTTGAACCATCTGAAAGAATATAATTCGTTAAAGTCAACTGAATTTTGATTTCAGACGAGCCGGCTGACCTGTGACATGTTGCGCTTTTAGGTCTACATCCTAATTTTGTTTCGTTCCGACGGCACTTCCGCCTTTGCTCTTCGACATTTCCGGTCGAAAAGATATGAGTTTGTATAGGAAATATCAATAAATCTTTAGACCAAATTTGGCATTAGTATCTATAACACACCCAGAGAAAAAAATTCTCAAAGAACACACTTGTTTCGGGCCAAAGGTAGTAAACCTCCCATTAACGCCGAAGGCAACTACCGCCGATTGATGTGTCATGGACAAGTTAATACACTGAAGGAAAAAAACTGCAACATCGAAAAATAATTAATGCATAGTAACGAAATTTATGGTGTTCAACGGGCCAAGGCAACAAGTTGACACTCTGTACAACATATTGGGCAACAATAGCGGTATTTGGGCGAGCATTATCCTATTGGAAAACAACCACTTGAATGCTGTTCATGAAATGCAGCACAACAGGTCGAATGACCAGAGTGACAAACAAGTTTGCAGTCAGGGTGCGTGGGATAACCACGAGATTGCTCCTGCTGTCGCACCAAATCACACCCCAGACCATAACTCCAGGTGTAGGCCAATGTGTCTAGCACGCAAACAGGTTGGTAGCGGGACCCCAATTGGCGTCCATCTATCCAAACTACGCCCATCACTGTCATCGAAGCAGGGCACGTTTCGTCACAATAAACAACAGATTTCCACTCTGCCCTTCAATGAGCTCTCACTTGACACCATCGAATTCGTAAATGGTGATGGTTTGTGGATTAGTGGAATGAAAGCAGAGTGCGTTGGCTCGAAGCTATCGTTTAACTGATTTGTACAGTTCGTTATATTACTGTGGTGTTAACTGCTACTCGGATTGCTGTTGCAAATACAATTCGCTTCGCCAGAGTCATAATCATCAAAATCAGATGAACTTTTATTTCAGAAGGAGCAGAAGGAGAAGCTGGTTATACTTTCATTTGGTTGATTTTTGCTCTTTAAAAATACTTCTGTGATTTTTCCTTTGTACACATTGTACCTATACTTTCCACTCTGCATAATAAATGATGTTTAATATGTTTGCTTTCTGTGACTTATCATTTTTAGCCCTGTCTCTCGCTTCACTGCATTCTTCTTTCACCCATTTTCTTTATCGTCTCTGTTGTTCCTCTTGTTTTCTTTGCTACCTTTATTTGGAAGTATCCTGTTAATTCTTCTGCTGTTTTGGTTATAGTTTATTTTCATTTCTGTCCCCCTATCCTCTACTTCATCCGTCCTTATTTCGTCCTCTTTTATGGTTTGAGCTATCTTCTCTCCCATTGTTAACATTGCTTCTTCTCTTCTTTTTTCTAAGTTACATGTCTCACTTTGTAAGCTTTCTCCATTATTATCGATACTACGTTTACTTGCATCATGACTAACACGTGAGGGTTATTAATGGCAGCTTCTGGTAGAGCAGGAACATTATCCATCAAAATATAATCTGTTTTGCATCTATGTCTATCTGCAGCTGCGATTTATGTATAAAGCTGCCTTTCGTGGTTTGTAAACCACGTATTTTCAGTCAACATTTCTTTCCCCGACAGAATTCAATTAAGCTTTCACGTCTCTCGATCGTCTTCCCTCTACATATGTTCCTACATTACTTCTTTCATTACTTCCTCTTATGAGAGTATTCCAATGTGCTATTACAGCCCCGCAGTAGTCTTCGTCCAGTAGGGCTCCAGTGCGTTCGTACTTTTTTATTTACATTTTTATTAACATTTTCTAAGTACTTCAAATACATTATTTATAAAGGTAACAAAAACTGTATAAAAATACTAATATTACAACGATTAATTTATGATGTTCTGTTTGGCTAAATTGTATGACTCCGAGATGTATTCAATGCTTTATAATGTTTACTGTCATATGTAGAGTGATTAGGTTAATTCATAACTACAACACAAACTCAAATGCAATAGTAACATATGTTGCCTAGTGAAGTAAAATAAATAAGTCTGTGGACATTGAACTAATACAAATTACATACCTGTCGAAACATACTATTCTGTACTGATTGTACAATTTAACTTTGTTGATGTGCGAAGTTTTGACGTACTTCTCACAGTTTATACACACACATTTTTATGTATAATCATGCTAATGTTATTAAAGTTCTAGACACAGTAGGAGGTAACGCGTGTACGTATAATGTAAACTCTTAATTGAGCTGATTTTATGAGTATCACAATAACGGAGTTACTATGAACAATAATCTACGATCCCCAGTCATTCCTAGAACGTTTGTCTATCACTCTTCACCTTTTTCACCTCTGGTAATATTTGTTACTGTGAAAAATGCCAAGCTGCGCTGTTTCTACGCCTTGCTGAGGTATAGGATCCCTGATAAAGCTGATAAAAAATTTATTCAAGGGGCTCTGAGCACTATGGGACTTAACATCTGAGGTCATCAGTTCCCTAGAACGTAAAACTATTTGAACCTAACTAACCTAAGGACATCACGCACATCCATGCCCGAGGCCGGATTCGAACCTGCGACCGAGCTATTGCGAGTTTCAAGACTGAAGTGCCTAGAACCGCTCGGCCACTTTATCCGGCCACTGATATTTGAATGAATAACTCAGTTCAAAGGTCGGAGGAAGAAAATATTCTCAGGAAATTCAGTAGCACTATTCACTCAGTTGAAGGGCCTCTATGCGAGCCTCTTCATTAGCTTTTATTTGCAGTACCCTCATCTCAGTGTCTCTGGAATCTGGATTTACGGTGGAATTAGCGAATTTCTTCCGGTACAAAAAGAGTGAACAGCTGCGTGCGTTAATATCAGCAACAGTTTACATGCTTTTCATATTTTATACTAATATTTTCTACTAATGGCCTAATTCAGATACACTTGTGAAAAAGCCATTAGATTTTGCTACTGCTGTGAGATCCACACTCGTGTTTACAATGCCTCAGTGCCATACCCCATTACACGTGCTCTTCCTTTTCCTTCTCGGAATAGTAAAACGAATGAATGGGTGTGTTCAGGGAAGGCCTATTAGCAACACACTGAAGATTCTCGATTGCATTAAACGCTTTGTAACGTGGGTTTGTGCTACCGTTAACACCAGATGAAAGAGGTCCTTTAACAAACATCGAGGATTCCTGAAGACATGAAATGATTTATAACATGAGCCTGTGCTGCCATTAACTCCATGTGAAATCCAACGTGCACTATTGTTTCTCCAGAATTACTTGATATAGTTTAGTCATACTCGAAGTCAGAATTTTGAGCACTTAGTACGACGGCAGTGATAACAAACACACGAATCGTGACTGAGTTACCTGCCTGCTTACATTTTGTATAACAGGGTAGTCGTTTGTGGAACCCCTTGTCCTAACGACTCGAGAGTGGTTAGCGGTGCTGTTATCTTGATACTATTTGGTCTAGTCTCATCGTTCAAGTTATGTCATTGAAGTTCTCCTAAAAGCTTCTGTCAGATGCCACAGAAGAAAAATACGCAGTTCCGTTAGAACAAAGGAAAGCTGACGTCCTAATTCGATGAGTACAAACAATAAAAATTATTTGCGAACAGCAGGAATTCGCTATGTTACCTACCATAAGTTGTCAAAACCGCACCTCGAAGTATATGTTCCTTCTGTATACGTTTAAAGTAGCCTGTCGTAGCTGTCTTACCCTGTATATAGGGAAAGTAGAGGTACAAGGATCTTTCATGACTTTATTTCTCCGATTGTTGATCGAACAGAATATGAACAAAGAAGTGCCCTCTGAGAATAGCTCTTCAGCTATTTATTTAGCATTTGGTTTTCTTATTACACTTTCAGTATCCTTCTCTTCGTTGTGATTTCTTCCTGTGACCGCCTGTAGGGGTGCAACAAAGTGAGAAGTATTGTTATGACAGTAGCTGTACTCGCATTCCAGTGGCTGACGTGCTAATGCAGAGTACCTGACAGCTATTGCCGTCGCTTTGTGTGCGCCTGTTCACGAGCGAACGCCGCGCGGTTAGCCGCCACCGCTCTGCACACAGTGCCGAGGCTGCCGCAAATGGCCGTGCTGTCCCGTTGCCAATAAAAGCTGCCGTGTATCTGAACAGCAGAGCAGCAGAATGGTCCCCTGCGGCCTTCGACCGCAGCTGTGTCGCTCGACTGCTCCTGCAATACATTATCCGTATGCTGCACGCGCTGAAGTTGCCATGTGAAAAACACTGGCATCGCGTTTTGATTCAGCCACTACAATACAAGCATACGCAACATACGAGTACATACAATATATAGGGCACAGCCGGTAATGTTTGAAACGTACCACAGTGGTTTAGAGGAAATCTAGACGACGATAATGAATAATTCTCTTCTGTCAACCTGGGAAACAACCACGAATTGGCTATGAAAGCGAATGAAGCTATAGCGCAAGCATACCGAGCGAGTTTTCTGTATCCTCTCGCCCTTTCACGCCGCAGGCATAGTCAGCGTTAACCGCTTGAAGCTATTTCCATGTCAGGCTAAGATCATGCCTGAATATTAAACACACTCTGTTCTTCCTTTTTCAAACTGTGAAATAAGAGATAGTGTAAACTACACCTCAAAATTCTATAAATTTTCACTGGGTATGCTGAACCGTTAAATAATTTCATTTATCTAGCTTCCTAACAACGAAACTTTTTTTCTTGTAATGGTTCATAAAGTTTATAGATGTCAAATTTTTTCCCATTACCATCACAGGCCAATTTAAATAACTAATGTTAACGAATTAAGCAATTTCAAAAATCTGAACGACTAAGCCAATTAATTTCATTTAATTTACGTCTATAGTCACAAATTTTTTGTTCACCGGTTACCGGTTTCTGTCTATAATTACCATCTTCAGATTTGGAGAAAAAATATGGGAAAAACATAGATACACTCGCAGATTGTCTACAGCTTAAAAACAACAAACGGACCATAATGAAAAGTACTACTGACATATATATATATATATATATATATATATATATATATATATATGCATTTATGCGATTTAAGTATGGAGAAGCATACCTGTGATTTATAAAAGTTATGTCCTAATGCACTGCAGCCATAATGCCATCGTCGAATGTTAAATGCAGATTCAGCATCGTCCAATATATATAAATAACATCATATGCACGAGTCATGTTGCCAGTACCACTACTGTTCAAAACAAGCTGTCCTACAGCAGCCACAAGATGTTTGTGTTGAAATTTCACACGATGTCGCTATTGCAGGCATACACTAGTTATCAGTGATTAATTAATCACCGTAAAATAAAGGAAGGGGATACAATCGTTGATTTTTTTTTCCTTTATTGAATTTCAACTCCCCCGAAGGGGCGGGCTGGCAGCATCTTGGTACGCTGCTCTACAGCCGACGGACTTAATAGTTGAAGTCTGTAATGAGCTTATAAGGTATAAAAGGCATTACAGTAATAAAAAGCAATGAAACAGAACATGACAAAAGTCAGATTGTTAAAAAGAGGTAGAGTTACGAGACAGTAATAGACATATGCTCAAGTCCCAATATTCTAGATAATGACATAAGTAGTAAACATTGTTCACAGTTCAGAAAAGAAATAACTAAAGAAGCCACAATGAAAGAAAACATAGTGCTCCACATAATCAGCGCTATCTGTTGGTGCTAACGCCAGACTTACCCATAGGCGAGAACTGGTTAGAGGAACGTGACCGCCAGAGGTCCCATCGTACCCTTTGACACTCCACTGCAAGAAAAGAATGATAAAATTCCGTAGCAGTGCATGAACAATAACAGTGGCGTAAGATGGTGGGAAGATATTCAAGGTACTGTGCAGCGTACCAGCGATATAGCTTAGGGATTGTTGTAGGCCAGTTTGAACTAGTTTCAAGAACTGAATAAGCGCAAGTGTCCTGTAACCGAGTCTTGGTTCCCTTCTTCCTCAACAAAACTGAAGTACTCATATATTTTAAACAGTTATTGCTTACAATCTGAACAGGAAGGTCAGAAAAAGTCTGAAAAGCTTCCAACAGTGTTGCAGCATAGGTTATGTTGAGAAATAACTGTTAAGAAAAAATTAGATAGTTGTGCCGTTTCCCAGTTCATTGAGATTAAAGTTAGCCAATCGTGCCGTTGCACTCACAGATACGGTGTCGCCATATGTGTTCTTCGATTGGCTTCAATTAATCTAAAGAGAGTGGTACAAAAATTGGAACTGGGACGATAGTAAGGATGGAACCCGAGCCAAAGGCTGGGCGGTGTCGAGCGCTATCTTCTACTCCTTGAGAACAACTAAACTAACCGTATATGACGGGCCGTTTTAATTTGCTCGCGGAAAGACCTGACTGCCCAATTTCAATGCTAATAAACTCGGAACAGCACAACGTACCAATTATACACTCCTGGAAATGGAAAAAAGAACACATTGACACCGGTGTGTCAGACCCACCATACTTGCTCCGGACACTGCGAGAGGGCTGTACAAGCAATGATCACACGCACGGCACACCGGACACACCAGGAACCGCGGTGTTGGCCGTCGAATGGCGCTAGCTGCGCAGCATTTGTGCACCGCCGCCGTCAGTGTCAGCCAGTTTGCCGTGGCATACGGAGCTCCATCGCAATCTTTAACACTGGTAGCATGCCGCGACAGCGTGGACGTGAACCATATGTGCAGTTGACGGACTTTGAGCGAGGGCGTATAGTGGGCATGCGGGAGACCGGGTGGACGTACCACCGAATTGATCAACACGTGGGGCGTGATCGATGTTGCACCAGTGGTCGGCGGAAGGTGCACATGCCCGTCGACCAGGGACCGGACCGCAGCGACGCATGGATGCACGCCAAGACCGTAGGATCCTACGCAGTGCCGTAGGGGACCGCACAGCCACTTCCCAGCAAATTAGGGACACTGTTGCTCCTGGGGTATCGGCGAGGACCATTCGCAACCGTCTCCATGAAGCTGGGCTACGGTCCCGCACACCGTTAGGCCGTCTTCCCCTCACGCCCCAACATCGTGCAGCCCGCCTCCAGTGGTGTCGCGACAGGCGTGAATGGAGGGACGAATGGAGACGTGTCGTCTTCAGCGATGAGAGTCGCTTCTGCCTTGGTGCCAATGATGGTCGTATGCGTGTTTGTCGCCGTGCAGGTGAGCGCCACAATCAGGACTGCATACCACCGAGGCACACAGGGACAACACCCGGCATCATGGTGTGGGGAGCGATCTCCTACACTGGCCGTACACCTCTGGTGATAGTCGAGGGGACACTGAACAGTGCACGGTACATCCAAATCGTCATCGAACCCATCGTTCTACCATTCCTAGACCGGCAAGGGAACTTGCTGTTCCAACAGGACAATGCACGTCCGCATGTATCCCGTGTCACCCAACGTGCTCTAGAAGGTGTAAGTCAACTACCCTGGCCAGCAAGATCTCCGGATCTGACCCCCATTGAGCATGTTTGGGACTGGATGAAGCGTCGTCTCACGCGGTCTGCACGTCCAGCACGAACGCTGGTCCAACTGAGGCGCCAGGTGGAAATGGCATGGCAAGCCGTTCCACAGGACTACATCCAGCATCTCTACGATCGTCTCCATGGGAGAATAGCAGCCTGCATTGCTGCGAAAGGTGGATATACACTGTAGTAGTGCCGACATTGTGCATGCTCTGTTGCCTGTGTCTATGTGCCTGTGGTTCTGTCAGTGTGATCATGTGATGTATCTGACCCCAGGAATGTGTCAATAAAGTTTCCCCTTCCTGGGACAATGAATTCACGGTGTTCTTATTTCAATTTCCAGGAGTGTATTTCTGAAGAATTATTTCTGAGAACACTCTACCTTGCAACATCCTTAGGGCTGTACGTGCTGTTTCTGACACACCTCAACGGAAGAGAACGGTGAAATGGTACTAATAGAGTGATGCCATGCCGAGGCTGGTAATGGACTACATATTTTTATCTTACTACGGGTGCACGAAAAATCACTGTTGTAGAACACTCCTAAAGGGGACAGTTAAGTGATGGAGCTGAGGACTACGGCTGGGGAAAACCGTTGTTCTCAGCCATCGGATGAGTACAACTCACTCTATAGATTGAACTTTCCCTTTTTTAGACCCACCACGCACCACTTAATTACTAAAATAAATGAAAGGAAGGCGCTTTGCTCCTTGAATTCAAGTTCATTGTACCTGTAATTTTACCTTATTTTCCATTTTTGGAAAAACGTTGGATTACCATTAAGTCCTTAAAGTTAAAACTATCGTGAGAAAATAATGAATATATTTGTCTAATTGCAAATTACAAAAATTAAACTCATTTTTTCTCAATTTTACTGAAAACATTAATACACTATCGACAGGAAATGCCACACTGTAAACTTTTGCGTCCGATGGATGAATGTGTGATGTTGCAGTGCAGTTTCACTGCGCGGCTAGCAATGGTACTGAACAGTTACAAGCCGATTCCGGGGCAATACGCCTTTGTGAATTTCATTCCATGTACGCAGTTGGACAGTAGCTATGCCTTGCATGAACAGTGTACGCAGATGTCAGTTTTTCTGAGAAGAAGCCGATTGGAGTAATTGGCGAATTACACGACATTTCAATAAGAGCGATGTCCCTATTCGATGCCGTTGGCAGTACTGGTTAAACCATGGCATAATATTGTGTCTAGAAGGATGTGGTCGATCAAGAGGGACGACAGAACATCAGAACTGTCAGAGCGGCGGTCACAGACCCGGACGCATCGTTATCATGAATTCGATGTGCAACTGCTGCTTCAAGGACCACAAGGACTATTAATTGGCGGCTCACAGATAGGGGATGTGCTCAAGATGCCCATTGAGTCTATCACCGTTGAACGCTATACAGCAACAAGCCTGTTTGCAGTGGTATGGAGCACATTCGTCCTGGAAACTCACTTCATGCCGTAAAATTGTCTTCAGTAATGAGGCCTGCTCCGATCTGAGCTCCAATGACCAGCAAAGGTGTGTTTGGAGACGCCCCGTACAGCGATGGGATACGAACCTGACTGCAGCTCGCCATATGGCCCGACAGCCAGTAGTGATGGTCTGGGGTGACATTTCATTTCATAGCAGGACCACTTTGTCATCAGCGGCACTCTTACAGCTCAGACGTATGTCGACAATATTCTAGACCCCGTTTGTAGGCCTTCGTGGTAAGCCATCCTGGGCTTACATTTAAGAAAGATAATTGCCGCCCGCACAGGGCTGGTTTCCCTGCTGGACAAACCCTACCTTGGCAATCAAGGTCGCCGGATCTATCGCTAATTGAAAACGTTTGGAGCATTGTGTGCAGGGCCCTTCTATCAGCTCGGGATTTTGAAGAGCTACCGCGCCAGTTGAAAAGAATTTGGCACGATATCACTCTGGGAGTCATGCAACAACCTTATCAATCAATGACAATCCGAAGAACCGCCTGCACAAGCTCCAGATATGGATCAGCGACTTACTGACTGGCTCAACTAGAGTAGCTGTCTCTCTTGAATAAATCATCCAGTTTTTCGTCTGTACATGTACATCACATATACGGATGATTCCTTCGTGTTCCAGGGTAAATAATACCAAACATTACAATGTATTTGAAATTAATTTTCCGTTTCCTGAAATTATTTACGATGATCGTTCAATACATCAATTCCCAAATTTATTTTCACAGCAGTGTATATAGGAAAAGTTTTCTGAAGTGCACTCTCGAAGATTCGAACAATTCCGAGAGTAAACACAGCTATAGTGAAACACCAAAGGGACGTCTACGCAAGACTGTCGTCACAAGCAACTTGTTCTAATTAAATTCTTGGTCACGGAGAAAGAAACCACAATGAACATCCATTAACATACGCATACAGTGTTTGGTAATGATACTATTGATACCAATATTAGGCGATGAGTAAAGAGAGTCAAAGTTTCGAGAAGTGCAGAAAGTTAGCTCCGCGGTCGGCCACGTTCTGGACGTGTTTGAGCCTCATGCACCCTACAGCACAGACCTGTCGGCTTCAAACTTCCAATTGCTTTGGCCATGTAAGGTAATAAGGTGATAAGATCGCAATTCACGGAGTGAAAATATGGCCAGGAGAAGTGCTTCAATCAACAGGAAATACAGGTCTGTACAGAAAGCTAGTGTAAGGCAGTACAATGTTATGGAGACTATACAGGAGAAAAGTACATATAAAAGAAAGTGATTGATATTTTGCCAGAACATTCTAACCCTAAAGAGTAAATAGTTTCTCATAACTGGGGGCCATTATTTAGTGCCGTTGTCCTCTTTTTTTAATTGATCGTGATAATATGTGTCTGATAGTGAACGTAATAATATCTATTTAGCTGGATAAACACTACAGACCTTGCGTCATCACTTCATTGGAACTGAATGATGGTGTCTTCGTACTCCTCGCAAATTAAAGAATTCCTCTGCATTATGGTAGTAATTTGTTGGTGATTGGCCTTCTCTTTAATCTCCTTTCATTTCAGAAATTTTGCTAAAGGCAAACTGACTATTTTCAAAACATAACTGGTCACTAGACCTCACAATCAGTTTTCTGTATTGAATTTTGAATTGTGTGTTGCACAACGACTTTCAGAAAATGTGTAAAGCACCAGAAACATGGTGTGTTGAGAAGCATGCCACCTCAATTCACGTGTGTATTATTATCCATTATTACAGTAGAGATTTTAAGCTTAATAATATATTTGGTGGTAACACCTATCACCCAGTCTGAAATATTTTGTGTTGCATCTTCCTTCAGATTGAAAGCACTCTACAAAGTACGATAGTAGTCTTCTCATTTACGGAATGTGAATTGAGTGCTTAGATACTAATATTATTTAGAGTTTTCCACCTGTCATTACCTTTGCAGCAGCCAAGTCATTTTTAGTTTTATCAAATAACTGCCTGTAAGGAATTTTTGTAACTTTTTCAAATTTGTTAATTATAAATTGTGTAATACATGTTTTTGATATGTTTAAAATTTTGTAGCTCTAATATAATAATTTTATTTAATTTGGTTCACTTGATAACACTAAAAGATTTATGGGTGCTTATAGGTTGCTGCAAACAAAAATCAGTAGGGGAGAGAGTGTCACAAAAGAAAACTAATTAGCATCTGCTTTGTAACCAAATGAATTTGGGTGACTTGATATTTATCAAGACAAGCAAAATTTCATCTAAAGTGGAAGCTTGCCTCATGAGAAACAATTTCTCGAACTTCCGCAGGAGAATCGTTAGCTGACTGCTTTCTTGACTGAGCTCCTGATGCATATCAGTCGAGAACTGTTGGGTGTTTTATTTAGATGTCTCTTCGGGATTGATTAGGAGCCAGAAAAATACGAGTTTTTCTGCTGACAGTAATTGTATTTTCCTTGCTTTTCCCTAGTTTGGTGAAATTATGCATATATCACTTCAAGATCTTTGAGATGAAGGCAACTTACATCCTTCACCAGTGGAAACCATGTAGCATGGAAAAATTAGAACACTTATTATTAATATTCACATATTAAAGAGAGAATTATGGTACACACAATTTATTCTACAAAATAGTGATGCACTGGTATATATGTGAAGTGTAATAATGTAATATAAATACCATTATCGTTATAATTAACAATGTGCATACCGAGTAGAGCAAAAATGGAGAGCGCTAGGTCAAGAAAGAATCATGTCGAACTCTGAGCTGAATCAGTGAAAAAGGGGAAAGGACTGCGTTTAGAATCAGTGAGTGAATTGGAAGCAGTGAGTGGTAGCAGAGTGGTGAAACAATAGGGGAGAGAGAAGCAGTGAGCAGCAGGGAAGCAGAAGAGCAGTGAGTAACTGCCAGTAACAGAATAAGTTAGTGAGTAAAAATTGTAAAGAGCTTTGTGTTCCTGAGTCACTTCCCCCTAAACAGTTTGCTCTCACGAGAGCTGCCAAGTGCAACCACTCCACAGATTATTGCCTCTTACGGTGAAGTGTCGAGCGGGCTGGAACAATAGCTTCTTAAAACTGTTTCAAATCAACATCATAAATAAGAGATGAGAAAGTGTTTTCTACATTAATGCAGCGTTATGAAGGACTTTTCTTTCCTTGCTTCTTATTCTTTCCAAGACTGACAAAAGCTGCTCACAACAGTGAGGTATACAAACAAACACTTCGTCTATACCGTATTTTTCTGCCGCATGTTTCATGTCATAGCGTCTAGCTCAGAATATTGAAGGGGACATTGTTGCACCAGCCTGTCCTAGAATATTCGTTCTGCTCAGTGTTGTCACTGATCACTCACCCTGCAAAAGGCTACGGCACTTTGAATTAGTTCAGGAACGGATCCCCCATCTCTACAGCACAGTAATGGAGACTGCACTCATACTCTAACGAAGTTACTGGTCTCCTTCAGTTATGAGTCTGGTTTCTTATGAGAATATTTTCGAGTGAATCTTGTTGCTATTTTTGTTGTGGCCTTCATTTCAAAGGCAGATTTATTGCAGCTGCCCACTTCTGTCCGTCTTGTAGAAGTCCCTGCGTAACTACCACAGCTCTTATCCACTTTAAACATCTTACTCTGCTGACCTCCCAACCACTTTATATAGTTTTTATCCAATCACACTACAGTTCGCTACGAAATTAGATGTTCCTTGAATCATCTGATTGTCTCACATCAATCTATTCCTTCTCTTATTTCTGCTCATTCTTCACTTCCATTCAATAACTGATTATTAGTTACTCGAACTTCTTTCCTAAGATTCAGCTTTTCTTATGTTCCACGGTTCTAAGCCTTATGCTCTCTTCTTGTCTATACTGTTTTCGTCCTTGTTTCACTTCTATACAAGGCGACACTCTGGGTTTTGAATTTGTATCAGGTGTTAACATATTTCTCTTTTTCAGCAAAGCTTTCCTTCCTATCATGAATCGGCTTTCTATATCAACTCTTCTTCGGACACAGTTGTTTTGCTGTTCATGTAGGAAGAGTCGTATTCTACATATAACGTCACATTTCCTCAGCACCATCTGGCTGAATTCGATTACAATGAAAGACCGGTGGTTTACTTTCTTCGATGCTCATCTTAGGTCCTTTCAAGATATCATCAGTTATATTCAACTGATCTTCAAAGTCCTACGCCGTCTCTGCCGGAATTACGACAAAGGCAGATGTTAATATTTTGCAGATTCATGTAGAATAAAATACTGGAAAATGTCTCTAATAAGCGCTGTGCTGAAGTATTTCATTCCAGTCACTCAGAATTACCTTTTGAATGTCTCTTTGGATTCCCTGTAACTTGCTGTATACGTAGCAGGAGGATTGGTCAATTTGCAGGCGTATGAGAGAAACAGTCATTCTAAGCAAAAATATCTGGTAAACATGACTTCGATACTGTGAAGCACATCTCTTCTGCTGCAAGCTCTTCTATTTCGATATTTTAAAAGGAACATTCGATAAGTATGTCCCTAAAGTGCGTATCTTAAGGGATATGAGCAGTTGCTGATCTTCGCTGCTGTGAAGCACATATCTTCTACTAAACAAGTGCGCCTTTAATGTTTTCACAACAGCACTAATGCCTTAGTGCCCCCACTGCTGCACAAATACCAGCTCTGCTACTGGATGTGCAGTCGACGGGTGCCGAGGCATTGGTGTGCCGCTTTCATCAGAAGGCCTGTTTACCCGTGACAGGGTGGCGTAGCCCACACCTGGCAGTCCTGGCGCTGTGGCAGAAGTGCAGAGCATCTGCCGAGTGGGCCGGAGCCTGACTACGTCATTAAGGTGAGGATATGCTAATTCTTACACGGTTAGGAGCAAGGCATTGGTTTAACAAACGTAGCATAAACCAGTATATAAACTACTGTTACTGTTACAGTGTTACAATCCTGATAATTCATGCGTCGCATTTGTCATTTGTTATGACAGTAAACGAAGTATGTAACAAGACTTTAGATTTATTACTCATTCCTGCATTTAACTAGATCAACTGAATCATTTCGAGACATAGGAGTTATGGATCTCTCGGTGTATTTATCCTATCATCACTGAAGTCAAATTACACTTTTAGCGTCGTATATGATTCCTAAAGTATGTTCGACTTTATAGGAACTCTAACGCTTGTAACCAGTCACAATAAACTCTTCGGAAATCTGTTCAAGGAATGAAATGATTGCAAAGCGGAAGCTACCTCCATTCTGTATACACTATTGTGCAACTATGAAACGAGTAAGTCAAAAATTCTGATCTCGCAATGTTAACTAGGCTTTTATCGCAAAAAGAATGCTTTCAGAATATCACACTCTTGGTTTTCAAAAATCTGAAACGTATATTATATTCGTCTGCGAGGGCACTGATAAAGTGGCGTTCACCCTGACAGCATACGATGGAATTTCTGCGAAGCCCACCTGCACAGCTTTCAGCAGCATTTCAGGAGCGAGCTGAAGGTTGTCCATCAGAGACTGATGGTAGGCTCTCCTATTACAGACACTGTGTCTTTGATGTTAGGCGGACCGTGTGAAATAAAGACTCTTTCTTTCCAATTCCACAACCCCGCACCTAAAGCCTCGTCTTTTTGTAGCGAGACGGTATTGCTTTTGGCGCTGGGGCACTGAAAAGAGCCGCTGATTGGACTCCAGGAGATTGGGAGTTCGGCAGTCCTTTGCTGGATCAGGATATCCGTTTTATTTTATCGTGCAGCCTTTCGGCGGTCAACTTACACGGCGTGGGTCTCGTAATTCTCGTGTTTTGATATGTGGCACATGGTCTCTTAGCATGTTAGAATGACAACCCCATGTTTTCAGAATCTTTTATTTATATCCACCTTTTCATTTCGAATCGAAATCACTCACTTGATTGCACGCGGATGTTAGATTGACTTTAGATAATTTTTTAGTAGAGTCAAAATTTTCTTGAACTAGCATGCTATATTTCCATATGCCTCAGAATTAGATAACGCGAACAGATAAATATTACAACGCAGCTTCGTATATAGGATGGTTGTAAGTATGGAAGAAGATATCAGAAGACTCAAATGAGTTCCATCGAATTTTAACCACGTCAAAGCTGTAAAAATTGCTAATCGAAAAGAGAATACGTCCTGGTGTATCATATAAGCTCTGCAGGAACTGAAAGAGAAAGATATTATTCGATTTTTTCAATAATAACGTAACTACATTATCCACTAAAACTCAAACTATTTTCTCTTAGGTTTTCTATACATTTATTTAATAGTTATGAGGATATGAGTGTTTTGGGAAACAGCAATGACTGTTATGAATTAACCGTAGAAACGGAAGTATGTAGCACGTTTTGATGTTAGGAAATTAGAAGTGCTGAGGAGGTGAAATTCGGGCGACAGTGCATTTTCCCGAGGATTTCTAAGGCTACGAATTCGAGCCAGGCACAAAAAAATAAATAAGTAAATAATAAATAAAAAAAAAGAATTGCTCCAGAATGTATTAAAACTGCATCGTGAAGTGAACGTTCTGCAGAAACAACTGTATTATCTTAAAGGCACAAAGTTGCAACATCTCAGTAATTAAGAAAGATATAATTAGTTTCAAACTACTCGTACTCGACGATGTGGTGACTACCATATAACGACGAATGAAACAAGTTCACGCCTATACAAGAGCCTCGCAGCGATAGGTCAGTTTAGAGAAAAGAAACTTATAAATGCGGTAAGATTCCCGTCGATGGGTACTTAACGCTCTTGATAAATAACTTCAACAATCAGACTGTTTATATATTTTGGTAGTTTTACGTATACTTGTCAGAATAAACAGCCTACACGACTAACATTTTAGGTCTGAAAATGTTTTAAATTTTAATTTAGTACGTCACTGAGTATAGGCTGTTTTAAACCATCGATGGCTCCGTGGTTAAATGATCGAGAGTGAAATAGCTAAAATTTAAACGTTCAAGAATACGCGGTTGTAAACAATATCGCTTATAGCCGACCAATGACGCACTGTCACTTGTGAGTAATATTTCTCGTGTCCCTATTATGTGCGCATCCGGAAATAAAATTCCAAGTTATCACTGATTTAATTAAGAACTATAATTTTAAGTGATACTTTGGTACCAACTAGAGCATTTCTCTGCGACGGTATACTTTTTATGTTAACTGAACGACTCCTGTGCCTATACCGCATGTGGTAGCTCAAATGGTTCAAATGGCTCTGAGCACTATGCGACTTAACTTCTGAGGTCATCAGTCGCCTAGAACATAGAACTAATTAAACCTAACTAACCTAAGGGCATCACACACATCCATGCCCGAGGCAGGATTCGAACCTGCGACCGTAGCGGTCGCTCGGCTCCAGACTGTAGCGCCTAGAACCGCACGGCCATCATGTGGTAGTATTGTATATAGTCATAAGAAAAGATTAGAGAGTGTTCAAGCTAACTAAGCACTACGATCACTCACCTAATACTACTCTTGTTTATTACAGAGCCTTGAACATAACAGGCCTTCAACGACGCAGAAAATATTTTATTTCATAAACATACCGTAAAACTTCTAATAACATTTCTATTTTTGATTTATTAAATGATATATTTTGCTGTAGAAAGTAATCGGCTAGAGGCTTCCGTACAAGAGACCGAGCTTAACTGTCGCATTTCGGTATTTAGGCTCAAAATTGTAAGGACCGTAAAGGGACAGTAACTTTTGTGGTAAGCATAATTTTAGCAATGAGTTTCGCTACCGTGCAGGTAGCCGCTAGATGATGTGATCATAAAGTGGTGTGCGAGCTCGGTCCTCCATAATGCATGACGACAGGGCCGCTCTGGAGATGGGAGCAGCGGGCGGAGAGCGCCACCCGAGGAGCATAAAGTGCGTAGGCGCAAGTGATACTGGCACATTACGGCACCCTGCGTCGTGTTCAGTATTCTACGACCTTCCTCGGTGGCCGGACTGTGTCTATGTGTGCACTTCCCCTGTACCTATGGAGCCTCCTGTCTCCTCTTCCAAATCCCTTACAACAGATATTGCGGACTGTGTAAACTGAAACAAAAGTTAGTGTGAAAAATACAGCAGTACAATGAAATTAATAAATAACTCAATAATTTTTGGAAGAAATTAAAATCGACTTAACGTTAACTGCCCAGTGCCCGGCTTTGGAAGCTGAATTTACCGTATGTTCGGCAAAACTAACAGAAGAAATAACTCAAAGAAAGCAGTCAGAGAAGAAAGTAGACGCAACAGGTCTAAGGCTTTCACCTGAAAAATCAGATTATAGGCCAGAAAAAAGATTAAATAGAAAGTGCTGTTGAAGTTAATAATCTTGGAGAAATTATACAAGTGAATACAATAAAGTATTTCAGTGCCTTTGTTGTTCAGAATCACGATGCAATGTTCTTTGGGCCTCCCCTTCCAATCCAGCGATCAGCAAATACAGAATATAGATGGTTGCGGACATCCAGACAGAAGTGAGGTGTATACCAACATGCTGCTGCTTCTTAGCATGTTCTGTCATGGGACAATGTAAATATGATACAACAGAGTAGCTTTATGGACAAGTAAATCCAACAAAACCTGCATCATCACTTCCTGCTAACAAGGCTCGTCCTCCTTGTTTCCTTGCAGAAAATAAAGGATGTACATGTAAATAAAGTAGTACAGTACATGTAAACGTGTTCGAATGTTAGTTGTGAATAACCTGAAACGTAGCAATGCTAGCCAAAGCGATAGACAAGCTTACTTCCATAGCTCCTTAAGATAGCTTCTCTGACCCCAAGGTCTCTACGTCGGACTGTTTAGTGGAGTATTCTCTATGTCCTGTTGCATTTTTTCACGCTCTTACGAAAGCCCCCTGTATGGAAACTGAAGATGTTACGTGATTTCAAGAGGTCAATAAGAACATAAAAAACTGTAAGTCAAAATGGCATACGACTGTACGGAGCAAGTACCCATTAGACAAAGTAGTTTCATCCAGATATGGTTCTAGTACAGATAGTGTCAAAATTATGCTCCTGATTTCATATGTAACTTGTTCAAGGTAATAGGCCTTAATTAAAGTGGATTTTCTAAAAATCGTATATGTACCTTTCACTTTATGAATCTTCTGCTTCACATCAAAACAATAGTCAAAATCTTGAGGTACCTTTCGGAACATGTCTCATTCAGTCAATGAAGTAAAGCCGAAAAGCTACACTCAGCGGTCTATGGGGTGCTGCAGTTACGGCACTGGACTCACACTCGGCAGAGACAGGTTTTAGATCCACATCAGGCCCTTCTTATTTCGTTTTCCCTGGTGTATATAAACAACGGAAGGCAGCTGCTATAACGGTTGAATTGAAAAGACGTCCCTGACAGTCTGGCGTGTCGATGCTAATAGTCTCACCGTCCACTCTAATAACATGTTCGTCGACGTTCGCAAAACACAGTTTTCCTTCTCTCTTCTTCTGTAATAAGTATCTGATTCATCTTCAAACACTTGTTACTGTATAAGCTTCTCTTGGTGAGAAAACTTAGTTTAATTAACGTTACTTATGAATTTTGTGGTGTCACCAACAGACTCCACACTTGCTGGGTGGTAGCCTTTAAATCGGCCGCGGTCCGGTAGTATACGTCGGAACCCGCGTGTCGCCACTATCAGTGATTGCAGACCGAGCGCAGCCACACGGCAGGTCTAGAGAGACTTCCTAGCACTCGCCCCAGTTGTACACCCGGCTTTGCTAGAGATGGTTCACTGACTTCTACGCTCTCATGTGCCGAGACGATAGTTAGCATAGCCTTCAGCTACGTCATTTGCTACGACCTAGCAAGGCGCCATTATCAATTATTATTGATAATGTGCATCATGTACCGTCCAGAGCGACGTTCGTCATTAATGGATTAAAGTTAAGTATTCCACCAGCTACGTCCGCTTTTCTCAATTCTAATTCCCTTGTCATGTTCCAGACCTCACGCCAGCCTGCGTGAGCTAAAACGCGTGCTTA